>NC_091682.1:643947-1287894 GCF_030179915.1 Drosophila takahashii | reverse complement strand
CTATCAAAAACAAAGATTAATAGATACACATTAAATTCAGAGCCAGAGGGTATATAGGAGCAAGTTAGAAAAAAAGTTCGTTTTTGGGAAAGATATTTTTACGGAAATAAATTTAATACAAGATAAATCAGAAGTATCAACAAGCTCAGAAGTTAAATTGGATTTGACTCCAATAAGAACACATCCACATCTACACATCTATATATTGTATTCGTGCAAAAGTATGTAACAGCTAGAAGGAAGCGTTTCCAACCCCATAAAATATAAATATTTCTGATCAGGGTCACTAGCCGAGTCAATCTAGCCATGTCCGACTGTCCGTCTGTCTGTCTGTCCGTATGAACGCTGAGATCTCCTACAAAAGCTAGAAGGTTAAGATTTTCCACACATATTCTTGGCCTTTCTACGCACCGCAAGTTTATTTCAGCCGAGCGCCACGCCCCCTCTAAAATTTTGATGAGTGACGGGTATTAGATAGTCGGGACACCAACCCGACTATAGCGTTCTCTCTTGTTTTTTTTATATTGCTTACTTTTTTTTATTAACAATTTTGTGGGGTTTTTATTCGTGAAAATTTTAACTTTTTTCAATCACTCATCCTTTTGCAAAAAATCATTATATCGCAAAAAACCTACGTGTGTCGGTAGCTGTTGATGTATATAAACTAACCAAACTTGATTTTTTGTTCTAGATCAAAAATTAAGGACGTTAGCTGTACGGCCATGGACTCCCTTCAACAAAAAAGGGCCTACGAAGAATTGCTGCACAGCCGCCATTTTGTTTTCGATTTATTTTGTACTTCGCATTTAATATTATAAAACCTACTTTACAAATTTTCGATTTGCTTCTTCATTGGCAAAAAAATTCCGTTTCCAGAAATTCCGTTTTTTTTTCCAGTTACTCAGATGTTCCTTTTTAAAACAATGTACATTTTAGATGCTTTCGTATTATTTTGGCATTAATTTTTTGATCAATTAAAATTCAAGGAAAATATAATTTTGTTCCTATTAATTTCCATTTTATTTTTAAATTGAATTCGAAATTCAGAAATATTTAAAAAAAAACATTCCCAAGAGTAGAAGGTAATATTTAAAAAGCTACGTTACGTTTTACGTTTTTTTCCTTCCCTTCCTATGTGAACTATAAGATATAGTTGTCCGATCCGGACGGTTCCGACATATATACTACTTGCAATAGATAAAGGACATTCCGATAGCTTGAAAACTGAGAAACGGACGGAAAGACGGCCTAATGATGCTGATCAAGAATATATATTCTTTATGGGGTCGGAAACGTCTCCTTCACTGCGTTGCAGTTATCTGACTGAAATTATAATACCCTCTGCAAGGGTTCGAAAAATGTAAGCCGGCCGTCGAGATATCTTCCCTAAGTGTGTAAAGTCCTAAGTGACAAAGCTTCAGCAGCAACAGCAGAGGCATATATAGGTCAGCACTTATGGGGCCAGTCAGCTGTTATAGGGGGGTGTCACAGAAAGCCCTTTCAACCAAATTTCCCCCCAAAAGCAAATCTCGGTGTCACAGAAACCGTTTAAAAATCAAGTACACGATTTTAAACCAACAGAATAGTAGGTCTTGAAGCAAATGTTCATAAAATCAGAGCAAATTTACTCCGAAACTCTTAGAAAACCCTACAGATTCTGTGACACCTTCGGTTTTAATGGGTTGGTTTCCAAACCGGTATAAACCGTTACTCGTGGAGTAAAAGGATACAATCGGGGGTGTCACAGAAAACCATTCCAACCGATTTTGACGTAATTTTTGACGGTTTCTAAAACCCCCGTATTTTGCCGGACGTTTTGATAAAATTACCCAACTTACAAATGTTTCCCAAAAATATAACTTTATTTAAGACAACTCTAATGAATTTTATGAACTACCTGCATACTACGATTTTTATACTTACTTCGGTTTATATTTAAAAATATGCTTTTTATAAAACCTCTCGAAAAAATTAGCTTAAAAAAATTCGTCGGCAAACCGTCTACCTGGCAGTGTTGCCATTTAGCTAGAACTTTAAAATACCAAATTTGTCCAAATTTCGGAGTTAGTTATCGAAATGTTGTGTTAACGAATTATTCATTCAAAAGTACTTAGTATTAAAAATAAAATTTATTTCAGGTAAAAGATGTAGTTATTGAGAAAGTTAGCATCACTGTCGTGAAAGAAATATACGTAAAAAAGTACAACATTTTTGTTTATTATTAATTTAAACTAATAAACGGTGCTAATTCTCAGGGGTAAACATAGGTCACCAGCGCAAGACGCCATATTCTTGCGATTCATTCGCGATAATATCGACATTGCCAAAGGATTTACTCAGGGCGACCGCATTCTTGGACCTGGCCAATGAATTAAATCCCCATGGACTACCATGTAAAACCGCTTGTAAGGACCGCCTCTGCGTCCTAGCCTCTCGCAGTTTATGCCATCGCAAATACTCTAGAGCATTTTGGTTCGCTTTTAAATCTCTTGCCAACTTATAAATGTAAATAAACCGCAGCCGCGGAAAACCGCTGTTCAGGGCTGCAATGTGTAGCCTGGCGGGTAATTCAAATTTTTAATTTTTTTCTTTTATTGTGTACAATATGCGCTTTAAACATATATTCTTTTTTTAATTTTGCAAGAAAAACATAAATTAAGTTTAAAAGTTATTGGAAAATAGTCCGTTTTTCGGTAAATTTTCCGAAAAAAAGGAAATCTCTCTCTTTTGGTCGGTTGGTTTCTAAACCAACCGTCCCCAAATCCGTCGACGGATTCTGTGACACCCCCGATAGAAACGGCTTATTTTGTTTTAAAAGGTTTTGCAGAGGGTATTATAATTTTGGTCAGAAGTTTGTAACGCAGTGAAGGAGACGTTTCCGACCCCATAAAGTATATATATTCTTGATCAGGATCGATAGGGAAGTCGATATAGCCATGTCCGTCTGTTCGTCTGTCCGTCTGTTTCAATACCGTTTGCGAGCTCAGTTTAAAAGCTAGCGCCTTGAAACTTTCACAGTCGTCCTAAAACATGTGTACGCAGATCATATAGCTCCCATAGGAACAAAAGGGTGAAAAATTTAAAATTTTTATTTTTTTCAATTATAGAATATTTTGTTGTTTATTAATTCATGTTGCTATTTTAGTCAAGTTTTCATTAGTGAAATCTGCAAGGGTATTAAAACTTCGGCTTGCCGAAGTTAGCTTCCGTCCTCGTTTTGTTTTAAAACTGTTTCAACAAAAACGGTCATTTGACTTTTTATACCTACGTGTTTAAACACATCATATGTTCTATACACGAAAAATTTAAATTTAATTTTAAAATAATTTGTTTTTTTATTTATAAAAATCTTAAAAAAAGAGTTTTTTGGATATTATAATTGGCTTATAATATATATATTTGCAGTTATACAAAAAGCAATGAGAAGATGAAGATGGTTTACTAGTATAACACTATCTCTTAGGGCCGGTTTCTCGAGTCCCTGTTAAAGTCCTTGATAGCTATCTGTCCGAAAAACTTAAAGACCAGATAAACTGTTCGTAAAAGCAAATCGGTTTTCTCAACTCCTTTAATTTATCTGAACGAAAAACAATTACAGAGTGCTCTTAGAGCACAGAATGTGCTGTAAAGCGCAAAAAATTGTGTGCTTTGGCGTTCTATCAGCTGTTTGGGTATAATTCAAGGGAAATTAGCTGTTGTTTTATCGAGCCGAAAACGCTTGACAGGGACTCCGAGTCCCTGTTAAAGTTAGCTCTCACATTGATGCCCGAGAAAGCTAAAATGACTAAGCAGGGACTTTATCTGGTCGAGAAATGTTAGCCGGCACTCGAGAAACCGGCCCTTAGACGCCTTATCAAACAAAATAAAAACCGCGGGTTCTTCAGAAAATTATGGTCATTGTATATATTTACTCGTATAACACCATCACTTAGAGGCTTTGTATTTCAAGACTTAAAACCGTGCAAAAGTATGTAACAGGGAGAAGGAAGCGTGTCCGACCCTAGAAAGTATATATATTCTTGATTAGGGTCACTAGCCGAGTCGATATAGCCATATGCGTCTGTCTGTCCGTATGAACGCAGAGATCTTGGAAACTACAAAAGGTTGAGATTTCCCACACATATTCTTGGGCGCCACGCCCCCTCTAACGCCCACAATCGCCCACTAACGATTTTAAAATGTGTCTGGCGCCCACACCTTTAAAGATTTCCGAGAAGTTTAAATGCAATTTTTTTGTGTATATTTATACTTATCGAAATGTAGAAGACATTTTTCAAATCGGATCATTCATTAAAAAGTTATGCGCAATCAAAAAAATTGTATGTATCCATCTCCCTCGCACTCCCTTTAGCTGAGTGACGGGTATTAAATAGTCGGGACACAAACCCGACTATAGCGCTGTCTCTTGTTTGCATTGTAGTTGTGCTGTGTCTTTGCGTTCGTCTTTCGTGGAATTTTTGTTCTTTTTTATTTTCATGTAATTTACACGTAATAATCAAAACTAACGGATTAATATTTGTGAGCGGATAAGAAACCGACGGCGTGGATTCTTTGGAATTTGGAATTTCACGCGTCTTTTTCATCTTTTGGCCGCTGGCAATCAAAACGTAACGAAACAACGTGAAGTGCAATCAAAAGGTAACGAAACAACGAAAAGTGCAATTAAAACGTAACGAAACAACGTGAAGTGCAATCAAAACGAGCGAGACAGGCAGAGCGAGCGTAAGAGCGTAAGAAAATGAGTTTTAAGAGTTTTCTGGATTTTTTAGGGGGAAAGCAACATTTTCATCTGACAACACTTCTTTACTTCGTCTGTTCTTGCATTCCTAGTGACTCGTTCGCTCAAAAAGGTTGTTGTCTAGGGTAAATTGTGGAATGACTGCCTCCCATAGCTGACACACCCACATATACATATATACTTTATAGGGTCGGCAATGCTTCCTTCGTTAGATACTTTTGCACGAATACAATATACCCTTTTACTCTACGAGTAACGAGTAACCAAAAAATTCCCATTAATAGGTATTTGCGTACATTAATAACATAGATCGTTTTCTTTGGTTCTGTGCTAAACGTGGAATAAATAACAACTTTATGCTCGCCGTGAAAAGTCACAATTATATTTCAAAAAACGTAAAAAAGTTTAAAAGCACTTCAGGACATGGTTCTCGCTCTCATTCATGTAGACTTCTATTGTCATGCGCACGGAGTCGAGCTTTCCATGCAAAAGAACCCGAACCTAAACTCTTATAAAAAAATGTATTCGACGTGTTTTCATTGCCATAAGTAGCTCGATATTAACTTATACGAACGTATTGTTTTAAGAATAAATTTGTTTTGAACTAAAATATAGCTTTTTTTTTTTTGTATAATTCAAAGGAAAGACCTAAACTTGTTACAATAACTATACATGCACTTTTGCAAGGCCGTTTACAAGCAGATAGAACCTTAACTATTATGTTTTTCATATCAGTTTGGTCTTTTCATAATTCTTTTGAGCACTCCGGCAGCTGCAACCTTAGTGTGCCTGTATTATTAAATACATAAACATAAATTTTCGGTGCTCAAAAAAAAAACAGTTTAAAAATTAAAAATGTGTAATTTATCAGATATACGAAAATTTAACAAACAAAACAAAGTCTAACCTTTGAAGATTAAAGTACGACTTTATTCGACGAAAAATGTATTATCTTTCTCAGTTCGAAAAAAAATCAGAATTGCTTTTAATCTTTAATGTTGTAGAAAATATAACGTTGGTGTAAAACGAGATTGGTGTTGTACAACTTTATATATTATTTATTTATACAAAAACAAGTTTTTATATGCATGTACTTACAAAAATGTGTATGTTCATATATATTTAATATTACATAATCTTGTTTGATATCACATATAAGGGTGCGACATCATATGAAAAATAAAACTGTCTTTTTCTGAATCCCAATTGCAGATATGGCGAGCATAGTTCTTATAGCTTGTCTGGCTGTATTGGGTCTAATTATTGCTATCGCTCTTTTTCTGGCTGGCGGATACTTGTGGTGGAGGCATAAAAGATCCCAATTACAGTTTATTGAACCAAATGAAGACGAAGAATCTAGTAGCTATAGTCTTAGGTAAGTTGAAGTCCGATGAAATTTAGTGTCACCCCCGATGAAGATTAAGAATTGGCTTTGAGGGTAAATAATTTGTATTGTCTTATATCCATTTAACGTCTTTCACATAAAGCTTCCTTATTTTTTTTTTATTTCGTTGTCCTAATATAGTTCATATAGTTCTATTAATACAGAATAATATGAAAATTCTGCTGGTTATAAAAACAATGGTTTCTTAGGCGTTTGATGTCTAAACGAAAATATTAAAATTTATTTCTTAATTTGAAGGGCTGCTCAGGATATTGCTGACTCCGGTAATCCACCTACAAAACCGCAAGTGCCGGTAACACAAGCTATCACGACTCCTCTTCAAAATAACATTAACAGGAAATTGAATGGATTTTTAAGTCTAAGAACTCCTTTAATTGGGTAAGTAATAAAACTATATTAGATAAATGAACTTAAAGTAATCTTTTTTAAAGTGGTTCGGGAACTACACAAACAAAGCCACAAAATGTTTCCTCTGTAGGAAACGCTGGAGATAGTACAACTAAGGATTCCGCTGTAAGTGTATAATACGTTTTACCGTTACTCGAAGAGTAAAAGGGGTATATTGCATTGTTCGAAAAGTATGTAACAGGATCACTAGCCACGTCGATCTAGCCATGTCCGTCTGTCTGTCTGTCCGTATGAACGCTGATATCTCGAAAACTACAAAACCACAATATCACCAGAAGAAGATAAATTACAACAACAAATTTTTAAAAACACAGGGCAGCAACACTACTACTATTTTATTTAATTCAAATTAATTGAATTTCTCTCTTCCTTTAAAAAAATCCAACATTATTCTAAGTATGGGGTTTGAAAGATAAAGAGTGTATCTTTTGAAAAAACTTTAACCACCATATAAAACCACCTAGTGTGATATATATTAAAAAAAAACTAAAAAAACAAAATGCATCTTTTGTCGAGATTTTTCGCGCAAGGGTGGGAGTACTTAGATTGACAAATCTCTTAAAGTTCTAAATACCTCAGGATAAAAAAAAAATAAATGTACATGGGATGTAACAGAAATCTTATATTAAACATACCAACCGTCTTTTCTTGGAAGAGATTTCAGTGACACCCCCGATAAAGCAGAAAGGAAAACAAGAAAGGAAGCTAGCTTCGGCAAGCCGAAACTTATATACCCTTGCAAATCATTCTTATTAACTTACAAAAACATTAAATTTAGATTTACATGCGTATAAACATATAAAACAAAATTTTAGCAGCTTTCTTATTACACTAGTTTACAACCTTAAATTTGTTCCGGTGTAAGCCTTAAGACCAACTTTTTTTGATTAGTTTTGAGTTGCTTATCACGCTGAACAAATTTAAAAAAAATTCCCAAAGAAGCGTTCTGAAGATATTCGCAAAAATCCAGATTTTCGGCACTTCTTTTATAAAACGTAACAGATCTCAAGAACCTTTAGACCAATAAACTTGTAACTAACAATTTTTAAAAGGCAATAGATGCACCTTTCCGAAAAGCTATTACTCGTTGTGATCGGGTTGCAATTAATGGAGGTACAACCTGTCAAAGTTCAAAAAAAGTTTTATTTCTGGCGTTTTTTGGTTATATCTAGTTTTCATTTACTTAAAAAAATACAAATAAAAATGTATAAATTATTTTGAGATTTCAGATCTAAAGGCTCTTTTGTTGTTAACAAGTTTGGCTTCGGTCTGGGCGAAACCCCTCATTTCAGTTTGTTTCGGTTTTCGGTTGACCGTTCTCGACTGAAAATAAATTTTTTCGGTCCTTTCAAAAATTAAAGCTAATATATAGAACATCTATTTGAAAGTATATATATGGTAAATAACTTAAGAATTAGCACCAGGTGCATTACAATTACTGTTTCTATTATCTTCTAAAGAATATGCTGTTTTCAAGTTTTTTGATAAAACGCCATTGGTGTTGCTGTTATACGAGTAAAGACATACAAATGACATACATACAATGACATCTCCTGAAGAAATCGCGGTTTTTTATTTTGTCTGATAAAGCGTCTAAGAGTATCTGAATAAATCATCTTCTGAAGAACTCGCGGTTTTTCATATTTTACATTAGGTAAAAATATAACTGGAAATATTGGTCTGCTAAAGTTGTGTACTTAGTTCAAGCTTAAGACACAATAAAATCCAAAATACTCTTTGTTTAAGATTTTTATAAATAAAAAAAATAAATTATTTTTAAAAATTAAATTTAAAGCATGTAATTAGGTTTAAAATATTTGAAAAAAATAAACAAAATGTTTGGTGTATAGAATAGAGCCCTGCACAAGCAACCTGACTTTTTTGTCAAACCTTAAAACCAGCTGACCTACTTGAAACCCATTTGACCTGGGTCGTTTGGGTTTGGGTATTTGGGTAAACGGGTAAATTTTTACCCAATCCCAAATACCCAAAACAAAAACAGGTCAAGTAGGTCAGGTCAAAAAATATTATAGGTAAGGTCGGTTTGGGTTGGGTTTCAAGTAACCCTTTCTACTTCAGTTCTATTACATTTTCATATTGAATCGAAATATTTGTACGTTCAGTGAGCAGCAACTTAGAAAAATGGAGGAATCCACAAGTGTAAGTATTCCACGGTATTTATGCACATAAGTGTGGTAACTTTTATGGATAAATGTAGAACTCAAGTTCTTCTTCTGCCGACAAACGGATAGACGAATTTACTTTGATAAGTAACAAGATAAGATCCGGACAGTACTCGATGAGTAAGAAGCGCGGACGAAGTAATGTGTGGAATATTTTTGCAAGTATTATAAATGAAAAGGACGAAATCGTTAAAAATGTAGTAGCTTGCAAAAAGTGCTACAAAGTCCAATCCGCCTCTCACGGTACGTCTAACCTAAAGCGTCATAAATGCTACACTGCATCGGAAAAAGAACCAGATGCTAATACTGTTCATCTGAATCGTGATAGTAAGCAACGACTGACCAAAATAGCAACGGAGTGGACAATAAGAAATTGTAGATCATTCCAAATAATAGCTGATGAAGGCTTGGAAAAATTTGCAGATTTCCTAATCCATTTAGGAGCAAATTATGGAAATGGGTTGAAAGCGAAACACGTTCTTCCTCACCCAACCACAATATCGAGGAATGTGTCCGACCTGTATAAAGCAGAATTTTCTAGGGTCCAAATCGAAATCCAATCTATTCAAACCAATAATATGGCTTATAGCGTCACCACTGATGCTTGGACAGAAAATTTTACGCAGGCATCGTACGTTTCGGTCACAATGCATTATATTTGTGATGCTAGCTTTATAAGCAGGGTTCTTGGAATAGAGTCAATGGATGCTGACCCATCAACCGGTATGAAATTAACATTATTTAAGTTTACAAAATAACAATTATTTATTTTAGGCGCTAACTTAAAAAAACGTGTTCAAAACTGTTTGAAAGAGTTTGGATGTAATTTGGAATTCGACGATCCCATAATCGTAACCGATCGTGGCGCGAACATGATAGCTGCATATAAAAACCACTCCCATATCAATCATCACCACTGTGTCAATCATCTTTTGAACAACGTGATAGAAAAAACATTTAAGAATGTGCCAGAGCTACCAGCAATTTCGGATTCGTGCAATAAGTTGGTCAAATTTTTCAAGAAATCGGGAGAAAATTCCAAGATGGAAAATTCGCTAAAAGGATTTTGTCCAACTCGTTGGAATACCATTTTCTATACGATGCGATCTATAGAGCTTGAATGGAGTGAGATCAATACAATATTGATTACGAAGAAGCAGGAGTCACGTTTAAATGATTTAAACTTAAGAAATTTAAAGGAAGTGACAAAATTGCTGGCCGAATTTGAGCGGTCGTCTAAGGAGTTGGAAGGAGATTCATACCCCACTTTACATTTGGTTATCCCACATCTCCAAAATTTAAAAAAAAGTGTAGTTTTAGCGAAATGGATTCGGACCTTCTATCAAAATTTAAAAGTTCTCTTACCCATCATGTAGTCAGTATTGTAGATCCATTTATAACACATTTTCACAAATTAGCGGTATTTTTGTTTCCTCCTGCCAACAAACTAATATTAATTGATTCTGACGAAAGGCAAAGCATTATGGAAGACTGCAAACTTTACATAAACAAATATGTCAGTAAGGAAACGGACACCAACCCCCCTCAAAATGCTGTCGGATCATTAAGTAGCAACGCGCTATTCAGTGATTGGGTTGGCCAATTAAGGGACGATTCAAATCATAATATTGTCGAGAGTGAGGTGAAGGAGTATCATAATACCGTTGTAAAGCTGACAGATGATTTCAACGTTCTAAAATGGTGGGCAGCAAATAAAGAGAGATTTCCGCTTTTATTTAAAGCAAGCTGCCAAATTTTGGGAACTCCGGCGAGCAGCGCATCTTCCGAGCGTTCATTTTCCCAAGCCAGCAATTTAATAACAGAAAAAAGGTCGGCATTGATAAAAAGCGATCGAATGGTCAAGGAAATTATGTTTTTACATAACAACATTACAGAAAAAGACTGATTATAATTTGCTAAATTATTATCCTTTAATAACAATATTACAAAAAAGACTGACTATAATTTGTTAAATACATTTACAATAAAATTGACCAATTATGTGTTATTGTCTAATGTTATCTACATTGGTTTGTTTGAAACAGCTGACATGGAAAAAAGGTCCTTAAAGATTGGACTCCCTAATCCACAGGCCATTCCTAAGATTCGAAAATCGGCAGGACAGACATTTTAATGAGGGCGCAAGATATTGAACGTCCCTCCCTTCTTAACATTTCCCAATATGTTGCGTCTTCTGAACATCGAGGGTCGGTTAATCTTTATTTTAAAATTATAAGTGTTAAATGTTATTGACCTTTTGGGCCGCAAGAAGTCGCAGCCAATAATTGAGTAGATTATTTGCATATATTAAAATGATATATAAAAAATGGACCTCAAGAATTCGCGACTAGGCGATGAGTTAAGAAAATAATGCTCACATAATATCGACTTATTTATTAAATATATTTTTTATAAAATTAATAGAAATTATTAGCCCCAGCAAAAAGTGTTTGGGTAACCCCGAAACCCAACTGACCTACTTGAAACCCATTTGACCTGGCTAGTTTGATTTTACCCAAACCCAAATGACCTGAAAATTTTGGGGTCGGGTTGGGTAGGTAATATTTAAAAAAAAAGCCTGACTCGTCCGTACTTTAGTTTGCCTGCCGGGACAACGGAGCGATAAACAAACAAGAGAGAACGCTATAGTCGGGTTGGTGTCCCGACTATCTAATACCCGTCACTCGGCTAAAGGGAGTGCGAGGGAGATGGATATATAACGTTTTTTTGATTGCGTATAACTTTTTAATGAATGGTCCGATTTAAAAAATGTCTTCTACATTGCGATAGGTATAAATATACACAACAAAATTGCATTTATACTTCTCGAAAATGTTTAAAGATGTGGGCGCAGGACACATTTTAAAATCGTTAGTGGGCGATTGTGGGCGTTAGAGGGGGCGTGGCGCTCGACTGAAATAAACTTCCGCTGCGTAGGAGGCCCAAGAATATGTGTGGAAAATCTAAACCTTCTAGCTTTTGTAGTTTCCGAGATCTCAGCGTTCATACGGACAGACAGACAGACAGACAGACGGACATGGCTAGATCAACTCGGCTAGTGACCCTGATCAAGAATATATATACTTTATAGGGTCGGAAACGCTTCCTTCTAGCTGTTACATACTTTTGCACGAATACAATATACCCTTTTACTCTACGAGTGACGGGTATAAAAATGGTTTACTCGTCCTAATGTTAGCGCAGGTAGGGACAACTTTTGTCTCGGTACTTCATCCAACGTGCAAAATTTGTGCGGTTGGATTGTGAGCAAGTGTTGCCAGACATTTGAGCGTTGTCAATCTGGTTCCACTCTTCATTCGAAAACAGGTGATTCTATTTACAGTTAAATACAAATCAAAATTGTTAATGTCATCCAATTGATTTTAAAATGAATTCCCGAGCGATTTATCTTCAAACTCTGTGGGATATCGTCGAATTGTCTGAAGTGCGAACCTATCGGCGCAGATATCACGACCAAAGAACCATTACAGTGATGAAGAATTTGTTAAAAGGGTTTTCTTAAGAAAAAGCGGTAAAATTTGTTTTACAAAAAAATGTTTTGCGACTTGAATTTAAAGTAAAGCAGTAAGTGCATTCATTTGATTTAACTAATTCCATATAATCACAAACCATTATTATCGGGAAACGATAATACATGGGTTAAGCTTCTAATAGCTCTTAGATTCTACGCAAGCGGCAGTTTTCTTATAACTGTAGGCAATTTTTGTGGTGTTAGCGTGGCCACTGCCAGTCGAGTTGTTAAGGGCGTTAATTTTGCTAAAGCGTCTGTTTCAAAACAATTTATGAAGTACCGGCGTATTAAAGATCTTCAAGAAAATGTTGTTGATTTTTATAAAATAGCCAAGTTTCCGAAAGTCCAAGATAGGAGCCATAGATTGCACGCATGTAAGAATTCAATCTCCCGGAGGCGATTCCGAAGACACCAGTTCTACAAGAATTGTGTCCTGTTCATCGGTATAATTTTTACCGCGAAACTTTCTTTCTGCCGACATTGTTTTTTATTAGTTTGAAATTTTGTTTATAACATCAGCTGTTAGTATGACTGTTTTATGGTATTTTTCGATAGTTTTTCGAGTCCACCCAGTCTCAAATTAGTGCGCCTTTTATGTGGAGTTTTAAATGACAGACGAGAAAACGAAACTGATTTGCCACCGGGATAAATTTATCCTTCTATTAGCTAAATTTTACTTTGCAGGACGGACTAGAAAACGGCCCTTACTTGAACTGTTTTCAATGACAGATCGAACTACTTGACCTGAAATTTGGTTTGGGTACCTAAATAACCTATTTTGTATACCCATGCAGGGCTCTAGTATAGAACATATTCTGTGTTTCAACAAATAGGTATAAAAAGTCAAAATACCGTTTTTGTTCTCCGTTTAGTTAAAACGGTCTTTGATCAACCGAAACCGTTTTGAAACAAAAAAATCGGTTACTGGTAGAGCAAAGACCGAAAACCCTTTAAAAGGAAATAAACAGTTTCTATGTGACTATTTGCTCAAAAGGTCCCAAAGTGAGAGTTATTTTGAGACAGCTAGAAATAGTCAACTGTTTTTTACATGCTCTGGAACAACCCATTTCCAAAAAATGCTTTTAAAGGCAAGTGGCCTGCTTTTGTTAGTTTGGTTTTTGACATAGATCGGAAAATTAAATGAAAACAAGAAAGGAAGCTACCTTCGGCCAGCCGAAGCTTATATACCCTTGCATATAAAGTAATACTCACTCGGTGCAGTTCCAGGGATTCCAGATTCAGTGTTCCTATTTTTGAATTTTGTTTTTAAGTAGTCAAGAATTAAAACGCCTACTTCCTACAAATTAACAAGAATTTTCTTATATATGTTTGAATATTCCTATGGGAGCCTTATATATATATAGTGGTCCGATCCGGCTCGCTCCGACATATGTACTACCTGCAATAGAAAGAAGTCTTTCTGGAAAGTTTCATCGCGATAGCTTTAAAACTGAGAGACTAGTTCGCATAGAAACGGACAGACGGACAGACGGACAGACGGACAGACGGACATGGCTAGATTGGTGCTGATCAAGAATATATATACTTTATGTGGTCGGAAACGTCTCCTTCACTGCGTTGCAAACATCTGACTGAAATTATAATACCCTCTACAAGGGTATACAAATTATATTTTTGTTGATTTTTTTTACATTTTCTTCTTCTCTGATTAATAGCTTTTCGTTATTTCGAAATAAATTTAACAAAACTTAAATTATAGCTGACATAGAAAGGTTCAGCAAGGTAATGTAAAAATAATAAGAAAGCTGCCAAAATTATGTTTGATATTACATATACGCAAGTTAATTAATGCTTTAATTTAATGTTTTTGTAAGTTAATAAGAACGATCTGCAAGGGTATATAAGCTTCTACTGGCCGAAGCTAGCTTCCTTTCTTGTTATACCCGTTACTCGTAGAGTAAAAGGGTATATTGTATTCGTGCAAAAGTATGTAACAGCTAAAAGGAAGCGTTTCCGACCCCATAAAGTATATATATTCTTGATCAGGGTCACTAGCCGAGTCGATCTAGCCATGTCCGTCTGTCCGTCTGTCTGTCTGTCTGTCTGTCTGTCTGTCCGTATGAACGCTGAGATCTCTGAAACTACAAAAGCTAGAAGGTTTAGATTTTCCACACATATTGGGCCTCCTACGCAGCGGAAGTTTATTTCAGTCGAGCGCCACGCCCCCTCTAACGCCCACAATCGCCCAGTAACGATTTTAAAATGTGTCCTGCGCCCACATCTTTAAACATTTCCGAGAAGTATAAATTAAAATATTACAAATTTTAACCGGTACATCACAATTTAAAACAAGAAAGGAAGCTAGCTTCGGCCAGTAGAAGCTTATATACCCTTGCAGATCGTTCTTATTAACTTACAAAAACATTAAATTATAGCATTAATTAACTTGCGTATATGTAATATCAAACATAATTTTGGCAGCTTTCTTATTATTTTTGCATTACCTTGCTGAACCTTTCTATGTCAGCTATAATTTAAGTTTTGTTAAATTTAATTCGAAATAACGAAAAGCTATTAATCAGAGAAGAAGAAAATGTAAAAAAATCAACAAAAATATAATTTTTTTCATTTAATTTTCCGATCTATGTCAAAAACCAAACTAACAAAAGCAGGCCACTTGCCTTTAAAAGCATTTTTTGGAAATGGGTTGTTCCAGAGCATGTAAAAAACAGTTGACTATTTCTAGCTGTCTCAAAATAACTCTCACTTTGGGACCTTTTGAGCAAATAGTCACATAGAAACTGTTTATTTCCTTTTAAAGTGTTTTCGGTCTTTGCTCAACCAGTAACCGATTTTTTTGTTTCAAAACGGTTTCGGTTGATCAAAGACCGTTTTAACTGAACGGAGAACAAAAACGGTATTTTGACTTTTTATACCTATTTGTTGAAACACAGAAAATGTTCTATACTAGAGCCCTGCATGGGTATACAAAATAGGTTATTTAGGTACCCAAACCAAATTTCAGGTCAAGTAGTTCGGTCTGTCATTGAAAACAGTTCAAGTAAGGGCCGTTTTCTAGTCCGTCCTGCAAAGTAAAATTTAGCTAATAGAAGGATAAATTTATCCCGGTGGCAAATCAGTTTCGTTTTCTCGTCTGTCATTTAAAACTCCACATAAAAGGCGCACTAATTTGAGACTGGGTGGACTCGAAAAACTATCGAAAAATACCATAAAACAGTCATACTAACAGCTGATGTTATAAACAAAATTTCAAACTAATAAAAAACAATGTCGGCAGAAAGAAAGTTTCGCGGTAAAAATTATACCGATGAACAGGACACAATTCTTGTAGAACTGGTGTCTTCGGAATCGCCTCCGGGAGATTGAATTCTTACATGCGTGCAATCTATGGCTCCTATCTTGGACTTTCGGAAACTTGGCTATTTTATAAAAATCAACAACATTTTCTTGAAGATCTTTAATACGCCGGTACTTCATAAATTGTTTTGAAACAGACGCTTTAGCAAAATTAGCGCCCTTAACAACTCGACTGGCAGTGGCCACGCTAACACCACAAAAATTGCCTACAGTTATAAGAAAACTGCCGCTTGCGTAGAATCTAAGAGCTATTAGAAGCTTAACCCATGTATTATCGTTTCCCGATAATAATGGTTTGTGATTATATGGAATTAGTTAAATCAAATGAATGCACTTACTGCTTTACTTTAAATTCAAGTCGCAAAACATTTTTTTGTAAAACAAATTTTACCGCTTTTTCTTAAGAAAACCCTTTTAACAAATTCTTCATCACTGTAATGGTTCTTTGGTCGTGATATCTGCGCCGATAGGTTCGCACTTCAGACAATTCGACGATATCCCACAGAGTTTGAAGATAAATCGCTCGGGAATTCATTTTAAAATCAATTGGATGACATTAACAATTTTGATTTGTATTTAACTGTAAATAGAATCACCTGTTTTCGAATGAAGAGTGGAACCAGATTGACAACGCTCAAATGTCTGGCAACACTTGCTCACAATCCAACCGCACAAATTTTGCACGTTGGATGAAGTACCGAGACAAAAGTTGTCCCTACCTGCGTTAACATTAGGACGAGTAAACCATTTTTATACCCGTCACTCGTAGAGTAAAAGGGTATATTGTATTCGTGCAAAAGTATGTAACAGCTAGAAGGAAGCGTTTCCGACCCTATAAAGTATATATATTCTTGATCAGGGTCACTAGCCGAGTTGATCTAGCCATGTCCGTCTGTCTGTCTGTCTGTCTGTCCGTATGAACGCTGAGATCTCTGAAAATAAAAAAGCTAGAAGGTTTAGATTTTCCACACATATTCTTGGGCCTCCTACGCAGCGGAAGTTTATTTCAGTCGAGCGCCACGCCCCCTCTAACGCCCACAATCGCCCACTAACGATTTTAAAATGTGTCCTGCGCCCACATCTTTAAACATTTCCGAGAAGTATAAATGCAATTTTGTTGTGTATACTTATACCTATCGAAATGTAGAAGACATTTTTTAAATCGGACCATTCATTAAAAAGTTATACGCAATCCAAAAAAAGTTATATATCCATCTCCCTCGCACTCCCTTTAGCCGAGTGACGCGTATTAGATAGTCGGGACACCAACCCGACTATAGCGTTCTCTCTTGTTTTAAATTGTGATGTACCGGTTAAAATTTGTAATATTTTAATTTTTTCAGAACAAAAGTATCTCAATGACAGACATGTACCTGGATAGCAACGATCCGAGTGAAAATGTTGGACAAATACATTTTTCTTTAGAGTACGATTTTCAAAATACAACATTAATTTTAAAAGTTCTGCAAGGAAAGGAGCTTCCAGCAAAAGATTTAAGTGGTACTTCCGACCCATATGTTCGTGTAACCTTGTTACCTGATAAAAAACATAGATTGGAGACCAAAATAAAACGACGAACCCTAAATCCTCGATGGAATGAAACATTTTACTTTGAGGGATTTCCAATTCAAAAACTTCAATCACGTGTAAGTATACATTTACCGATCCACCAACTGGCAACATAATGTGCCGTCTTCTTAACATCAAAAAATCGCGATAAATCTATATTTTTAAATTTATAATGTTAGATATGATTATCCTTTGATCCGCGTTTTCCTCATATAAACCCATTTTAAATTACTCCAGCAAACAAAATAAAATCGTATAAATGCTACACGAAGGCATCAGTCCGTATTAACGCTGAGATCTTGGAAACTTCAAAAACTAGAAAGTAGAGATTAACCATACATATCCTTAGGTTCCTTCGCAACGCAAGTTTATTTCCCCAGAGCGCCACCCTAGCGCTGACGCCCTCAATCGCCTAAAAAGACCTTTAAATAAGTCTGGCACTGTATTCCTTACAGATTTTGTAAGAGCGTAAAAACTTTTTGTACTATCTGTCTGAACTTCTGTTGAACCGGATTCAGTCATCAAAGACTAATTTTACTGGAATTTAATGCGCTTTAACTTTTCTATAACAGTTTAACAATGTTGGTTAAATTCAATAGTCGCTAGCATAAATTCCTTATTTAAAAATAAAAAACAACCAAAATTTGATTATTAATATTTTTAAAATACTAATATATACTTTACTGACCAAAAGGGAACGTTTCAAACTAATTTAGTTTTATTAATTTTAAAATGATAAACTGCAAGTAGTATTAACACACATAACAATTTTGTTTTATTTTTAAAATGGACGATACAAACGCTGTAGGTTTTACACTTACATGTGTTTGATTACGATCGATTCTCAAGAGATGACTCCATAGGAGAAGTTTTTCTTCCCCTATGCCAGGTAAATACTCATTTAATAACTGTATCTTGATGCTTAGTAAAAATTTTGGTTTTCTTTGTTAAATAAGGTTGACTTTGCTGGTAAACAATCATTTTGGAAGGCATTAAAGCCCCCTGCGAAGGATAAATGCGGAGAACTGCTTTCCTCCCTGTGCTATCACCCGTCGAACTCAATTTTGACGTTAACATTGATCAAAGCGAGAAATTTAAAAGCTAAGGATATCAACGGAAAATCTGGTAAGCGGTAACATGCATCAATTTTTTCTAAGGCAGCTATATAACCTAGTCTTCCAACTTTTAAATTTAAATTTAATTCGAAACTCGGAAATATTAAAAAAATGTGTATCGCGGAGTATTAAAAATACCTTAAAGATCAACGAAGCTATAATTTTTAGCAGGATTGGGACATACCTAGATACTTTTACCTAGGGACGTACCTGGGTAAAATTTTGTGGCACCCTCTACCTTTGCCAGGTATATAGGGGAGAAGGGGCACTAATAGGAGGAAAAGTTTAGTTAGACATAGCAGCTATAAATAAAGAGCCATTGGAATGGGACTGGTTATATCGGAAAGGCTGTTCTTTTGGCTATACATTTTTCCTACATCATTTTGAAGTCAATTACAAAGCCTTCGAGTAACGTTGTATAATGTCAACATACTTTTTGAACTAGTATAGCCCAGTACTGGGATAATGACAGTACGAAACTAACTTTCGCTGTTAACGGTATAGGGTAAAAGAGAAATTTGTATAAAATTTCTTCGAACTCTTTGGCCACCAATCTTCTTATCTAAATGGAATTTTTGATTTTTTGTAACCCTTTCTCATGATATAAAAATGCGTTTATAGCTCTTTGACGCGGAAGTCCACATTTTTGTAAGTTTATTATTTTTCTTCCTTGATGTCAAATTTTGCTTTGCCGCCCTTAACCCCGACTTGGGTCATTTTCCTCAGTTTTACTGCAATCTGACTCATCAAATACCACGAAAATTGATGACCATTAAATTATTTAGTAAGAGAAACGCGTTGGGCATAAAATTTCCCTTCAGAAAATAAATATTTCAAAAAATCTCGCGTACGACCAATGTCTAAAAAAGTGTCCCGAACAGAATGTTTACGAAGTTTACGAAAAAATCGATGAAATGCGCCATGAAAGGGGCCTTGCTTTTTTTTTAAGGTACATATCTCTGATTAAGAAAGGGACACCTACAATTTTTTTAATGGTACCAATTTTTTTTTAAGTTTTAAAAACATGTTTGACAGTTTTGTTTTCTAACTTGAGTTCTGAATGGAATGTTCTTAAACTTTCTTGTACACATCATTTAGGGCCGTTTTCTCGTCCGTACTTTAATTTGCCTGCCGGGACAACGGAGCGATAAACAAAAAATGGTTTACTCGTCCTTATGTTAGCAAATGTAGCGACAAATTTTGTGTCGGTACTTCACCCACCGTGCAAAATTTGTGCGGTTGGATTGTGCGCAAGTGTTGCCAGACATTTGAGCGTTGTCAATCTGGTTCCACTCTTCATTCGAAAACAGGTGATTCTATTTACAGTTAAATATAAATCAAAATTGCTAAGGTCATCCAATTTATTTTAAAATGAATTCCCTAGCAATTTCTCTGAAGTGTGAACTTATCGGCGCAGATATCAAGACCAAAGAAATTACTTCCAACATTACAGTGATGAACATTTTTTTTAAAAAGGGTTCGCTTGCGAAAAAGCGGTGCTATTTGTTTTGCAAAAAGTTGTTTTGCGACATGAATCTAAAGTAATGAAGTAAGTGCATTCATTTCATTTTACTAATTCTATATAGTCAAAAACCATTATTGCAGGGAAACGACAATATAGTCATGGGTTAATTTTCTAATAACTCTTAGATTCTACGCAACTGGCAGTTTTCTTATAACTGTTGGCGATTGTTAAGGAAGTTTCTTTTGCTATAACGTCTTTTTCAAAACAATTTATGAAGTACCTGAGTATTGAAGATCTTCAATAGCCAAGTTTCCGAAAGTCTTTGGAGCCATAGATTGCAAGCATGTAAGAATTCAATCTCCCGGAGGCGATTCCGAAGGCACCGGTTCTACAAGAATTGTCTCCTGTTCATCGGCAATTTATTTTTATTTTTCTTTCTGCCGACATGATTTTTTATTAGTTTTAAATTTTGTTTATATCATTAGCTGTTAGTATGTCTGTTTTATGGTAGTTTTCGATTAATTTTTGACAATTAGTTAACTCTTCTGTTGTGGGGCTGCCACCCAGTCTGAAATTAGTGCGCCTTTTATTTGGAGTTTTAAATGACGGACGAGAAAGCGAAAACCGATTTGCCACCGGGATAAATTTATCCTTCCATTAGCTAAATTGTACTTTGCAGGACGGACGAGAAAACGGCCCTTAGGGTATTCAATTGCGTTGCGAACATGTAATTTGTACATGTAATTTGTAATTATGCCAGACAGAAATCGTGAACGACCTTTTTTAAAAAATTGTTGCAATATATTGACGTACAGGATAAGGCTAACTTCATATTCTTGGTATTTCTTTATATTTTGAGGAAAAAATAAATGCAAGGGAGGCTTTGCTAAAATAAAATTGACATATGTACATAAAAATGGCGCCCTTTTTACTTTATATGAGAAGTCCGCGACTTCTTAGGCATTAAATGGCTGAGGACGAACATTCAAGTTGATTACTGGTATTATAGTCATTCTTATTTGGTTTCACCAAAAATTTAGTTAAACCGCGAGTTCATCAGCTGATAGGTTATCCAATTTCTTGGCCAAGAATGTCATTTCCTTACTATCTTAAATAAACCCTCAGTTAAATATCCCAAAAAAAAAAATAAAACCGCGAGTTCTTTGGCATATAGATGCTATATCGTTTAACAATACCCAAAAAACATAGATCGCCAAAAGTAGATCAAACAAAATTTTTACGCGAATTCTTAAGCGCCAATCGGCTTCTAGGTTGACAACACCATAGACTCAAAACCGACTTTCAGTATTTTTGTAGTATTTAACACCTCTATTTTAAACCATTATTTATACACAAGTACAACATATTTGTATACATAGGCTGGGGTGTTGTAGGCCTAGCAAACTATTTTGTATGGAAATTGTTGTTGGAAATGCTTACACTTTTACACTTTTCAAACGTTTGCAACGCAATGGAATACCCTAAATGAGTTTCAGTTATTAGTTATACCCGTTATTCGTAGACCATTCGTACAAAAGTATGTAACAGATAGAAGGAAGTATATATATTATTGATCAGGACCACTGGTCGAGTCAATCTAGCCATATCCGTATGAACGCTGAGATCTCTAAAACTATAAAAGCTAGAAAGTTCTGTCTGTCTGGCGCACACCTCTTTAAAGATTTCGGAAAATCAAATGTTGTAGTGTAGTGTAGTAATACCTATCAAAATGTAGAATTTTAAAATTGGACCATTCATATTAAAGTTATGACCAAATAATACAATTTAAGCAGTGCAAGCAGTCGCTTTGCTGTATGCGTATCTTCGTCTCCCTCGCACTTTCCTTAGCACCTCTTGTTTAGAAGCTAGACTTAGTCAGCGTTTTTGCGTTTTCGAGGTGTAGCTTCTAAACTAATGACCGGAACTCAACGATAAGTATTCAAAAGTTAATTCGCCAAAATCGGTTTATCAGAACACAAGTTAGAAAAAAAGCCTCAAAAACGTTTTTTCCACTTAAAAACAAGAGAGAACGCAATAGACGAGTTCCTCGATTTTTAAATACCCGTTACTCAGCTTAACAACTTTAATATAAATATGCCTTCTTGTATGTTTTTTGCGCGCCTCATTTCAAATATTTTACGTAAATGCAAAATGTATTCCAAATTAGAGTGACCAGCTTTTTTCCAGCACCAGCTGGAGTGTTGAACACGCGTGCCATCTATGGCACGGAATTGGTACTGTTTATACAGAAAACTGTGGGCGCCACGGCTTTTTGGGGTGTGTGGGCGTTAGAGGGGGCGTGGCACCTTGATAAAATAAACTTCCCTAGAATATGTGTGGAAAATCTCTTCTAGCTTTTGTAGTTTCCGAGATCTCAGCGTTCATCGGAACGGACAGACAGACAGACGGACAGACGGACATGGCTAGATTGACTCGGCTAGGGATACTGATCAAGAATATATATACTTTATGCGGTCGGAAACGCTTCTTTCTAGCTGTTACATACTTTTGCACGAATACAATATACCCTTTTCCTCTACGAGTAACGGGTATAAAAGGTGATGAAATTATTCTTCCGTTGGCCTTCTATTCAAAAATGTTCCTATGCAAAAAATATGAAAGCAATTTAACACTTTAAAACTATTTAAACCGAGTTATGTTTACTTCTTTGTAAAGACCTTATTAAATAATTACCTAAGAATGTAGCAAATGTAATTTTATTCACATTTGTACCGAAAAGCTAAATAAAAACCACTTACTCTTGGCGATTTAGCTATGTGGAGTTTGGAAGGTAATCTACAGCTCCCAACGCGTATAAGGAAAGACAATAACCTTCACCTCGATAAGAATTATATTAATAAAAGACAGAAAGACAGGTGGAAGAGAAAGTCGTGAATCATATTGTTTAAGCATTTCCATTCGTTCAAAAAATATGAGACACGTGTAGGAAAGAGCAAGAGAATCAATTGATTTAAATATTTAATGATCTTTTAATATTATCAATGCAATTTAAATTTTAAAACAAAAAATTCTGTAAGAAAATATCTTAAATCTGTTGTGAAAATGTAAATGAAAAGTTCTTTTAGCAAAAAGATATCAGTATTATCCTGAATTTGCATTTAAACGAATCCTAGCTGCAAAGCACACATTCTCCTACTTACGAATATATCTAGTGGTTGTATGTGTAAAACACGCAATTTTTTGCTTATATATTATATATATATATATATTTCGCGTGTGTGTGTACGCAGCGGAGTGTATTAATGTTTTCTTTTCTTTTTTACAAATCAACAGTGTGTCAATAACTCAACGTTTGAAAACCAATATATAGTTTGGAAAAATGTCGTCTTAGGTGATAGGTGATAAACAAAGACGTTTTATTCTGTATGAAATACATATATCAGATTTAACCTTATTTTCACAATCAGTTTTACATACCGTAGTCTAGCCTCCCAGTCTCTTTGATCTCTCCAATCGGAATAAATTTGAGCGTGAGATTTTGGCTTACAATTCACCATTTCGTGTGTCCGCATTTAGCTTTACAACATAATCTCTTTAACGATTTACAACATCGATAACAAATACTGAAATACTTGGCGCTACATTTAAATTTACTAAAAGTTGAGCGTAATGTTAATCCGTTCCACGACATCCCCACCCCGGTGAAACAGCTGCATTCACCACATCCAGAATAGCCAATCTGGAGATGGGACGCATGATTAACTTAGCTTGATCGCCATTGGTAATGCGCACCGCCGCTCGTCGTGGTACTCTATTCGCTCCCGGGTACAATTCCTCCACGACGCCTTTCCTCCATTCTCGGCGAGGGATGGCCGGTTCACAGATGTACACGAGATTCCCTGTGCGCATAGGCTCGATATGCTCGCACCATTTCTCTCGGCGAACAAGCGTTGGTAGATACTCATGTACCCAACATTTCCAGAATCGATCTCTCAACATCCGTGCGATACGCCACTACTTCCTAGTAGCGCACTTGACAGGCTGCTCTCCACGATCTCCAGGAAGGTGATTGGAAGGTGAGTAAGCGGGCGAGAATTAACAATATTCTCCGCCTCAATAAGAAAGCTCTCCAAAACGTGTTCCTTAGGTGCCACCTCCTTCACAGTATGCGCGAGCACCTTTTTCACACATTGGACCATCCTTTCCCAGATGCCGCCAGCAGCTGGGTTCGCGAGACAGTTAAAAATCCATTCGATACCTTTGGATGACAGCTCATCCTGGATCTTTTCGGGTTCGAAGTCTTCATCGAACTTTCTGGCCTCCAATAAAGTTCTTTCCATTGTCGCTCCTCAATCTGACCACCGATCCACGGCGGCACATAAATACGCATCCCGTGCCAAAGTAGTAGCGTAGACAGCAGAAATCTCTCACATAATTCATTTCCAGCCTCCAGCTCTCAAACGCTTTGGCTAACTCATCCGGCAACGGCTCGTCCCACTGAACTCCTCTCCGCCAAATCTGACTCATCAACAATTTGGCGGTTACCATGGAGCAGCTCAAGAATCCTATCGGGTCGAATGTCGACATGACCAGACTTAGGAATTCTCTCTTGGTCGCTGGGTGCCAGTACATGCATAATATTTTCTCCTACGCTTCATTCCATTCAAGGTTTTTATTGGATCCTAGTGGGTTCAAAGCCTTGACCACACTTTCCGAACTTGATGAGAAGCGGCACAAATCGAATCCGGCTTCAGCATTAATTTTCCTTACTCGTGCTGATACAGCGATAGCTTCTTTCTCGTCCGAGAAACTATCCACGTAGTCATCTACATAGTGATACTCATTGATGGCCTGAACCGCGCGAGGATCGGCTTGGGCGTATCTTGAAGCGTTTATGGTCTTCACATGATGCGCTGAGCACGGCGAACAAGCGGCTTCGAACGTCATCACCACCATGTCGTACAGATCTGGATCTCGCCGGTCATGTCCATTCCTCCACAGGAATCTCTGGGCGCATCTATCCTGGGGCTGTACCTGATGAAACAGCTCCTTTATGTCTGCGCAGACCCAGACTGCTCCTTCCCGAAAATGGAAGAGCACGGCTGGCAGCGACTTGAACTGTTGTGGGCCTTTGAGTAGAACTGAGTTCAAAGACGTATTGCCCACTTTGGCTGCGGCATCGAAGACTAGACGGAAGTGCGGCAGGTACCAGGTCTTGTCCCGGTTATCGGCTGCCACTTCCTGCTGCTCTAGGCGTCGTGCATAACCCTTGTTGACGTAGTCCTCCATGATCGACTTGTAAGCCAGTGCAAAGCTGTCATCCCGTCTCATCTTCCTTTCAATGCCAACAAGTCTCTTGAGTGCCATGTTATAGCTGTCTGGCAGGCTCACTTTATTATCTTTCCACAGCAATCCAGTTTGGTATCGTTGGCCCACTCGCCTAGTCGTCTCGTCCAGGATTCCCAAAGCCCGTGCGTCGCCACTAGCTGCGACTGGTGGCGCCGGCTTCACTCCGAAATTCTCTATTTCGAAATAGTCGCTGACCATCTTCTCGAGATGATCATACTGTGGGATGGCTAGGAGGCACGATCTCTGGATTGGTGACCCCATCTGACTTCTTACTGGCCCAAAAACCACCCATCCTAGTTTGGTGGCGGCTGCATAGCGTCCTCCGGCTCCGAAGCTCCTATTTTGCATGGGTATGGTGCGCATGGTCTAGTCCAATTAAAATCCTCGGGACCGCATTACGATACGGCTTCATCGGCAGGCGTGCAGAAGCCTTTGCCGCTTTGACATCTTCCCGACGCAGACTTTGCATCGGAAGATTGAGGTTAGAGACCGCATACATATTTTTCAAACCATGTCGTTTTGGTCTGCCCACTCCACTTTCTTTCGAGTGAGCTCCTCGTCGATCAGGGTCACGGACGAACCTTCCTCGAACAGCGCGTAGGTATCCAGCTGCGTATTCTCCCCGTACAGCGTCACGGGCAAAATACGGAATAGTAAGTGTCCTTCATCCGGATCGACGCAACTTAAGTTCCGATGTGGCATTCCATTCCCGTCACTTGGCTGACGGCCAAGATAACGTAGGCGGACTTCTCTGGGCCAGATCATCTGGCTGATGTACTTGTGTGTCACCCTTTCTCCGGTCAGCGCCCGCATGTACCATGCGACCGCGATCGCTCCTTTCATTTGGCCATGGTCGACCGTGGAGTTGCGATGGCCGTGTGGGGTTGCCTCATCTGGCATCTGACGTTACACTTCCCGTTCCTCTTGCAGAACCTGGACATGTGACCGCTCTCCAGGTACGAGAAACAAATCCGATGCTTTCTTGCAAACTCCATACGGGCAGTTGGAGTAGCATGGTTGAAATCCTTACAGTCCTTGATCGTGTGTTGCCCCTCGCAAATTGGGCAACTCCTGGGATGATCTTCAAATCGATCCTGATCCTTCTGACTGGTGCTGGCGTGCAATACGCTACGGTTAGGATCCTTGCTGTCGCCGCTCGTAATAGTGCACACTAATTTAGCGAGTTAATTTAACCGGGTGTATAAGCAGCGACTTGACAGATGCTCGCGCTTCACCCTTCAGCACTTTCATTAGTCTCTGGTTGTTCTCCAGCGCAGTACAATTATACGCCGACGTCGTCTCCATGAACGCACATTCGAATATTTGCCATTCCTCAGGCTAACCTTCGAACTCTGGAAGATCAGTCTGCGCGGTGTCCATCCGATCAACGGGCTCGGCGAAGCTTTTCCGTACGAACCAGTTGATTGCGGGGGTACCATCAGGTTGCTTAGAGGTTCCCGAGGTGCTTGCATGTAGCTTAGAGCTGGCTGCACAGTATCTGTCACGCAGCATGGTGTGGAATAGCTTAGCGTTGTACTGTTTGTACTGAGTGTGAGCCCTATTGCCAGATTTCCATTCGATTGTAGCGGCAGGCTTCCACTCAATAATGGCGGCAACTGTTCATGTAAAACTGGCGTCACTGACTCAGCCAAATTCGGCGCCAGACTTTTAATCAACAATGGCGGCAGATTTCCACTCAAGTTCTGCCCTGGCGTTTCATTCAAAGATGTCGCCGCACCGCTCGCTCCTATACCGCTTGATCCGTTTCTAACGGGATCCCTCGCGGCTGCATCTTGCCCTTCACCTGACCTCGCCTTTTGAAGCTCCCTTTCCAAGGTTGTGATCCTCTTCATCAGCGCCGCAAACTTGGCTGTTGTGGCGTCCGTATCCTGGCCTGATCCATCAGGCTTTGAACCACCACTTGGGTTTAATCCCGGTTGCTTTGGAGTCCGTGGCCGCTGCGGCTCATCGCCAGATAAGCCCGGCGCATTCCTCGGAGTGTCGGCTGATGTGGTCGCGGTGGTCGTAGTTGCAGTTGCGGTAGCTCTCGTCTGTTCAATTCGGGGGCTCCGCCGGGGTGAATGTGAAGTCGGCATTGCACGATAAAGGAGTGCAGTCTAGCCTCCCAGTCTTTTTGATCTCTCCAATCGGAACAAATCTGAGCGGGAGATTTTGGCTTACAATTCACCACTTCGTGTGACCGCATTTAGCTTTACAACATAATCTCTTTAACGATTCACAACATCGATAACAAATACTGAAATACTTGGTGCTACATTTAAATTTACTAAAAGTTGAGCGTAATGTTAATCCGTTCCACGACAGAAAGCAACTCTCCGAAAAAACTCTAGTGTTTTCTGGGACCCATCTGATTCGCACGTTACGGTTACGTTTCGTTTCCAAATTGCAGTAGTCTGAAAGCAAGTGGAGTTCGACTATTTTTGGAACACTAGTATTGCCCAAAAAAGGTATTCAGGGAATTCCCTAAACTGTTGAATTGCTGAATTGTTGAATTTTGGTCAGCTGTTAATCAGCTGTTCCATACAAAGTCAACTCTAAGAAATTTAAGCAATTTAACTGCCTCGGGGCTGTTGAAAATGTTGTTGAATTGCTGAAAAGCCAGAGTTCTCACCTTTTTTATTAAACTCAACTCAAACTGGACTCAACACATGCACACTAGGGTGGACTTCTTTAAGGTCAACTGAGCTCAGCATCTTAAATGGTACGTTTCTGTGTCCAATAAAGTTATGCAAAAACAGAAAAATTTTATTTCATCGTTTAGGCGGTGCGCAATGGCCTTAAAGTTTCGCTAAAAATTAAGTGTAAAACTAGGAATTTACCCCATTCCATTTCTTGTCAGATTTTAACATGTCAACTTTTTGGTTTCGCTCGTCAAGTAGAGTAGTAGAGTCAAGTAGAATTGTATTTCATGAATATTAACAGTTGGACGTAGCCTAGCCAGTAGAGCTTCAGTCTCCGAACAAAAAGGACCGAGTTCGATCCCCGACTCACCATTTTTTTTTTGTGACTCACAATGAAATAGAGATTCTATTTTACAATTTTAAAGATTAACTATCACTTTTGCGTTCGCCAATAAAAATTTTCGTCAAAGAAGAAAACTCTTATTTTTCAGAGACCGTAATATTTATAAGTTGTACTCTAAAAGTCCTTGATTATTCGTTATTATTGTTATTTTTAAGTTGTAATTGTCTCCCAGGGACTCGAATTTTATCATCGACTTCATCCCTTGTTAAAAAGCTCGGGAAAGTGATTAAGATACTTTTTAAAATACTGTCAAAGTATAAAATTAAGTCTACGGCATCTAGATGAATCTGAAATGTGCGTAATAAACTTTAAAGCCGTTGCGCACCGCCTAAAACTAATTATTTTTTACTTTTTCTTTCTTTAATGGATTAAGGATACAAAAAGGCTATATATGAAGGGGTGAGAGCATGGCCTTAGAAATTTCATACAAAATAAGTCCACCCTAATGCACACACATTAACACACACGAACAGCGTTTCATATAATTTATTTGTTGAATTGTCGCTATATCGTACGATGCCGTTGGGGCAGGAGGCAGCAGACTTGTATAACCGCCGGTTATAACTGAAAAATCATCTTTGTAATCGATTTGAGGAGAGATATATAAGGAGAAAAAACAACTTACTTCAGAAAAGCTTTAGGTCACTACGAGTGATCGAACCCACGGCCTCTCGAGTTGGAGTCTAACGCTCTAGCACTGCACCGCAGTCCCATCGCGCTTAGCAACGTACAAACACTGTACACATCTTATTTTCTTGCGGTCTAAGTTATACAAACAAAAACTTGTATTTTTTTGCTGATCGCTGGGATACTGCGGGCCGTTTCTTAGCACGATTAGCATAAATTAGTCTTTAAACTGAGAATTTCCATATGTATTTAGGGTTTTAAGACTACTTTAAATTTAACATGCGGACGAAAAAACTTAATTAGTCATAAAAACTCTAATAAAAAAACAAGAAAGGAAGTTAACTTCGGCCAGCCGAAGTTTATATACCCTTGCAGGTATGCCTACTTAAAATGTTGTTTTTACATTGCCAAAAATTAAAACGCCTACTTTCTTTAAAGTTACAATGGTTTTTCTATTATTTTTTTGATTATTCCTATGGGAGCCATAAGATATAATGGTCCGATCCGGCTCTTTCCGAAATATGTACTACCTGCAACCTTTTGGGAAAGTTTCATCGATATAAGATATAGTGGTCTTATCCGGCTCTTTCCGAAATATGTACTACCTGCAACCTTTTGGGAAAGTTTCATCGCGATAGCTTTAAAACTGAGGATCTAGTTCGCATAGAAACGGACAGACGGACATGGCTAGATGGACTCGGCCATTGATGCTGATCAAGAATATATATACTTTATGTGGTCGGAAACGTCTCCTTCACTGCGTTGCAAACATCTGACTGAAATTATAATACCCTCTACAAGGGTATAAAAAGTGTTGACTCATACAGGAATTGAATCCTCGACCTGTATTTTTAAGCAGCAAAGCTGAAAGTGCGAGTGCTTAGACCGCTGGGCTACCCATTCTAACTCACTTGTTTTGACCTGTCAACTACACACACATGTACATTAGGGTGGACTTATTTTGTATGAAATTTCTAAGGCCATGCTTTCACCCCTTCATATATAGCCTTTTTGTATCCTTTATCCATTAAAGAAAGAAAAAGTAAAAAATAATTCGTTTTAGGCGGTGCGCAACGGCTTTAAAGTTTATTACGCATATTTCAGATTCATCTAGATGCCGTAGACTTAATTTTATACTTTGACAGTATTTTAAAAAGTATCTTAATCACTTTCCCGAGCTTTTTAACAAGGGATGAAGTCGTTGATAAAATAACAATAATAACGAATAATCAAGGACTTTTAGAGTACAACTTATAAATATTACGGTCTCTGAAAAATAAGAGTCAATATCGTTGTATCCTAAGCCAGCATTCCTTCGACGAAAATTTTGATTGGCGAACGCAAAAGTGATAGTTAATCTTCAAAATTTTAAAATTAAATCTCTATTTTATTGTGAGTCACAAAAAAAAAATGGTGAGTCGGGGATCGAACTCGGTTTTTTTTTTTTCGGAGACAGAAGCTCTACTGGCTAGGCTACGTCCAACTGTTAATATTCATGAAATAAATTTCTACTTTACTCTTTTATTCGAGCGAAACCAACAAGTTGACATGTTAAAATCTGACAAGAAATGGAATGGGGTAAATTCCTAGTTTTACACTTAATTTTTAGCGAAACTTTAGGGCCATTGCGCACCGCTTAAACGATGAAATTAAATTTTTCTGTTTTCGCATAAATTTATTGGACACAGAAACCTACCATTTAAGATGCTGAGCTCAGTTGACCTTAAAGAAGTCCACCCTAATGTACATAACATGTTTTACATGTATGTATCCATTTATTGCGTCTTAAAATTTTCGTCATAAAATTTCGCCCTAAAAAATAGGGCAAATTTGCCTTTTTGAATAAACTAACCCTAAAAAAAATTTTCCATGGTGATTTTTCGTATATTTAGGGCTAGCCACCCGTATAATAAAAAAAATTTTCGTAGTTTTAGAGCGACCTCGGTTTTAGGGCGACTTTTCTAGTATTTAGGTAAAAATTTCTATATGTGCAGGGTGCGTGTTTTTTTATGCAGACGAATTTGAGAACGATCAAAACGTGGTTTCGAGAAAAACGCATCTAAACATGCGACATGTAAAATACACATAGATCACTTAGTTTAATGCTCACTCTATCGGTGCCGTTCCAGGGATTCTAGATTCTGCGTGCTTATTTAAAATTTTGTTTTCAAGTTGTCAAAAATCAAAACGCCTACTTTCTACAAAGTTACAGTGAAATTTCTTATATTTGTTTTACTATTCCTATGGGAGCCTTAAGATATAGTGGTCCGATCCGGCTCGCTCCGACATATGTACTACCTGCAATAGAAAGAAGACATGGCTAGATGGACTCGGACTCCACGAACCATTTCTAGTTTTCCATGTTAATTGGGTGCTCCTGAGTAAAAGTCCCATACAAACTTATGTCCCATCACCTACAGGTTCCGCGGTAGGTTCCTGTGTAATCTTTACCTACACACATCTACACCGATGGATCGAAACTCGATGGTCAGGTGGGGGAGGGATCTACTCTCAAACACCTGATGCTCAACATCTAATTCAGACTCCCTAATCACTGCAGCGTCTGGACATCAAAATTGTCAATCCACTCAGTTAGTCAAGCGGCACTTCGCTCGCTCGACTTTATATTATTTTATTCTTCCAATGGTTATGACCAGGCTTAAAAATTAGACTGGGTCGACTTGTATGGGCCTAAAACATAGAATTATAAATAATTATAAATCGTAGGGGGAAACGTATTCTATGAAGAATTCTAACCAATATTGCAGAAGAAACTATATCTTAAAAACAACGTTTGACCCTCCTTATTTGCAAAAGAAAAAACCGAGTTTTGATGAAAAATATCCGAGTAGCCATAAATTTTATACACTGAAATGGTCGCAAAAATATTAATAATTCGTTTGGGCGGAAAACAATCCCTGGGCATTTCTAAGCAATTTTGTCAAAGAGATTATATGCTTACACACAAAAAAAATTGCTTGGTAAAATTGACCAATGAAGATAGTTCAGTAACTATAAAAAATAGTACTTTAACAATAAAAATAGTCGTCCGTGTATTTGTTTTTGCTGTGCGTACTATTAAATAGTTAAACTTCTATTAAAATAGTTATGCTTACGGGTATGTGTATTTTGTTTTTGTACCTTGAAACTATTTTAAATAGTTGTTTATTTATGAACATTAGTTACCCTAACGTAACAATTTTCTTAGTAGAATTGACAATTTTTGAGATTGGGGACTGTTTGACAATTATTTCAGTTGATTTTACCAAGTTTTTTTTTTGTGTGTAAAAGAGTGCAAGAGAAAAATACTGGTATTTCGTTTTACTTTTCAGAAAAATATCATAGTAGCTGATAAATATTTATCAATTTTAAATTCTTCCCTTTGTTAAAATTTTTTGTTTCCCTTTAAAGCATTTGTTCAATACTTTTATTTTGTATATTCGTAACGGCTACTATGATATTTTTCTTATTTTTCTGTCCGTATTAACGCTGAGATCTCGGAAACTATAAAAGCTAAAAGATTGGCATATTGCATGCAGATTCTAGGAGTTCTTACGCAGCGCAAGTTTGTTTCAAAAGGGTGCCATGCCTCCTCTATCGCACAATCGCTTATATACGATTTTAAAAATTTCAATATTTTGGAAAAGTAAAAATGCAGTTTTATTGTGTTTATCAATACCTATCGAAATGTTAATTTTTTAAATCGGACCATTCGTTAAAAAGTTACGGCGGATCAAAGTTTTTATCTCCATCTCCTTCGCACTCCCTTTAGGTAAGTAACGGGTATCTGATAGTCGGGGCACCCGACTATAGCGTTCTCTCTTGTTTTGTTTTAGAATTGCGGAGGGTCAAACGTAATTTCCAAGGTATAGTTTCTTTGAAAATATTTCTTAGAACTGTCCATAGAATATGTTCCGCCCCTATGGTTTGATGACCTCCAAAACGACCCACAATAAAAAAAACAAGAGACAACGCTATAGTCGAGTTGGTGTCCCGTCTATCTAATACCCGTCACTCGGCTAAAGAGAATGCGAGGGAGATGGATATATAACATTTTTTGATTGCGTATAACTTTTTAATGAATGGTCCGATTTGAAAAATGTCTTCCACATTTTGATAGGTATAATTATACACAACAAAATTGCATTCATACTTCTCGGAAATCTTTAAAGGTGTGGGCGCCAGACACATTTTAAAATTGTTAGTGGGCGATTGTGGGCGTTAGAGGGGGCGTGACACTCGGCTAAAATAAACTTGCGCTGCGTAGGAAGCCCAAGAATATGTTTGGAAAACCTCAACCTTCTAGCTTTTGTAGTTTCCGAGATCTCAGCGTTCATACAGACAGACGGACAGACAGACAGGCAGACAGACGAACATAGCTAGATCGACTCGGCTAGTGACCCTGATCAAGAATACATATACTTTATGGGGTCGGAAACGCTTACTCTACGAGTCCCGGGTATAAAAATGGTCAAAAAGACCCTAACCACAAAAATTTGTACAATTTGTCAAGGATATAGGTGTTTGTCCTTTATAATTGTGTGTATTTGTTGTTGTGAAAGTAACTATTTACTTAGTAGAATAGACTATTTTTTGTGGTTGGGGACTGATTGACAATTATAACAGTTGATTTTACCAAGCTCTTTTTGTGTTTATTAAATATACAAAATACTTTACATTTCTTCATTCCGACAATCACAAACAATGTTGTATGCCGAGCGTACATATATTTTAATAATGTTCAATTGTATTATAAAACCATTAGATATAATTCAGTACTATTAGATTATATATTGATTAAAATTGTAAGAAATACGAACTTAATATTTTCCTTTTTTTAAACTCGTTTAGATCCCTACGTAAAGGTTTGGCTTCAGTTTGGAGATAAGAGGGTAGAGAAAAGAAAAACGCCTATATTTACATGTACATTAAATCCAGTATTTAATGAATCATTTAGTTTTAACGTTCCTTGGGAAAAAATTAGAGAATGTTCCTTGGATGTTATGGTAATGGATTTCGATAACATAGGGAGGAACGAGTTAATAGGGCGAATATTATTAGCGGGTGAGAATAAAAATGAAAACTGATCGCAATATTTTATTTTAGGTAACTAATATATTTTTTAATGTCATTTATTTAGGTAAAAACGGTTCTGGAGCATCAGAAACTAAACATTGGCAAGACATGATCTCAAAGCCCAGACAAACTGTAGTACAATGGCATCGTTTAAAACCTGAGTAACTTTAATCTTAATTCAATGACAACATAATAGTAACACCAGTAAGTATATCGGAGAAAACCGTACATGAATGTACATATGTTGATTTATACTTACATACATAGCAATATCATACCAAATTAAAGTAAAAAGGAAAACAATTTAAATCTGCACAAAGCTAATGTTATTATGTTTGAAAAATTAAAATAAAAAAGCCATACAATTTAAACAAAGTAATTGTTCTGATAAGAGCAATAGTTTTATACGTGCTTATCTGTAGAAAAATGTTTTGTAAGAACATTATTAAAAAATATTAACTATTCAATATTGTGAAATTTGTTCAAAAATTGTGTTAGCATCGCAGAGTTTCAATGTGTTCGATCGCCACGAAAGTGATCCCAAACACAAGGATTTTGAGGAAAAAGGCCTGGAAGTTGGAAAAGTGTCTATGTTTGATAATTTTGACTCTTAATACCTAGTTTAGAGTCAAATTACGAGTTAGGGTCGCAATAGTGACTTTTCAACAAAAAATTGCTTTCAGCATAAACAAAAGAATTTAGTAATTCGATTTAGACATCACTAGTTTCAGATTGTTAAAACCTTTCTAACTTTTATAGTTTCCGTAACCTCGACCTTTATAAGGTCAGAAAAGCATTTGCTGCATATTTTTTAAAGAATACAATTTACCAAATACAATATATTCAAATACATTTAATAAAATGTATATTTTAATTACTGTATGAAAACGAAGGTCAATTTTGCAAAATTTGTTAAATACGTTTTGCTAGATTTGTACAATTTATTTTCATTAGGTTTCTATTTTTCACTTGAAATGATTACAAATTAAATCAGTCCAACTCGTATTCGCTAAAAATTTAACATTTTCATACAGACGGCAGTAAATAAATGAACATGGAATTATATTTGGGGAAAGTTCTATTTTTTCAACACCAATTTCGGCATTTTATAAAGTAAACGAAACGGAAACGGTACCAAAGTTGAGTTATTAATTTGTATCAGATAAGAAAGTTGTAAACGTCTATCGGTATATATTTCCGATGTAGACATCTGATAAACTTAATGAAAAACACAGAACTTACTAAAAATGTATATAATACGATTGAATTGTTAAACTATAACATTAAATAGTCTAATAATACGAAAAACACATTGTTACATGGTTTTAAATTAAATAAAATGGAGAAAAAGTTATATTATTCTTACATATTCTTTAATCACATAATGTATTGAATGACAGAAATGTAGGTTATTTAAATAGAAAAGGATTGCATTAGCACAATAAACCACAACATAAACCATTTTTAAAAGTAATTATACAAAAATTAGCCAACCATTGCCGGAATAAGCGTCAACTGCGAGAAAACAAAAATGAGACAGTAAGAGAGAGAGAGAGATGAAAGAATAAAGAAAATATATTTATAATTGATAATTGAAACTGAGTTTAAAAAACGAAAAATCGAAAATACAACCCACCTTGAAATTACATATTTGTTATATACCTGTTAAAATATTATTAACATAATTTATTCATAGCAGCAAATAAAGCATTCAATAAGAGTCAATAACAATGCATGAAATTCCTGGTTGATGGGGTTTTTAGTTTAAGGAACATCTTTATAAAACAAGAAAGGAAGCTACCTTCGGCCAGCCGAAGCTTATATACCCTTGTAGATAAAAGAATACTCACTCGGTGCAGTTCCAGGGATTCCAGATTCAGCGTTTCGATTTATTTCAATTTTGTTTTTAAGTAGTCAAGAATCAAAACGCCTACTTCCTACAAAGTTATATATTTTATATATATATATTTATTTAAAGTTAGCAAATATCTGCCAACATAAACATAGTACCCTACTCACATCAAGTGGAAGGGGGCAGGGACAGGTAAGTTAGGATGTTTGTTACAATTAAATTAACAGAGCATTCCGAGAATATCAAAAAATACAGTTCATTATATTGCGAACATAAAACGCGAAATGGATCATGTAACTCAAAGTTAGTTTTACAAATATCGAGGGCAATTGGTCGAAAGTGCCGAGTAGACCTTACAGGAATGGAGAAACGAATTTGACCAAGAAGGTAGCTTGAATTTACAAGTCCAGTAATTAATTTGTGCAGGAACATAACACCATGGCACGTTCGACGATCCTTGAGGGAGGGCAGGTTAAGTAGACGCAGTCTATCCACGTACGATGGCAGGTGTCGATGTGTTTCCCAGTTTAAACCACGTAGAGCAAACAAAAGGAACTGTTTCTGTACCGACTCGATAAGGTCCTGATAAATGGTATATTGGGGTGACCAAACACACGAGCAGTATTCAAGAATTGGACGAACCAAGGAAATGTATAAATGTTTTGTGGTGTAGGGGTCCTCAAATTCCTTCGACCAACGCTTAACAAAGGCAAAAACGCCTTTTGCTTTACTAACTATTATACCAATGTGATTAGAGAAATTTAAGTTGTGGTTGAATAACACTCCAAGGTCTGTAACGGAATTTATGCGTTCAAGTTCATTCGACCCAAGTTACAATGAATTTTCTTATATTTGTTTGGGAGCCTTAAGATATAGTGGTCCGATCCCGCTGGCTCCGACATATGTACTACCTGCAATAGAAAGAAGACCTTCGGGAAAGTTTCATCGCGATAGCTTTAAAACTGAGAGACTAGTTCGCATAGAAACGGACAGACGGACAGACGGACAGACGGACATGGCTAGATAGACTCGGCTATTGGTGCTGATCAAGAATATATATACTTTATGTGGTCGGAAACGTCTCCTTCACTGCGTTGCAAACATCTGACTGAAATTATAATACCCTCTACAAGGGTATAATAAAGGTATTTACTGGCTAATTTTGGCTACCTATCTTTGGTCACGTAGTTACGTTAAGCCACGACAATAAGCATTATTGAATACGAATTGCAGCCAATCCGCGATCCCACTGAAAAATTACATGATTGGACACCCGAACAGGTAATCCACCTTTAAAGTTAAAACAACCACCTTTTAAGTTAAAACAACAACAAAAATTGACTTTAGTGCTCAATTTGTTTCCCATAAATATACATATCAGGGATATCAGATATATTATTGCCTTGTTTTAAATGTAGGGGAGAGTGGGGCAATTTCGTCACTGGGGCAATTATGTCACCTGCAATATCTTGGAATCCATAAGTCGTAAAAATATATAATTATTGTTTTAGTCCTTCAAGACAGCATGACACAACCAATGCATTTTTTTTTGCACAAAAGGTCAAGATAATCAAGCTATAATATTAAATGTCTTTTAATAGTTCAAAAGCTACATTTAGTTCTCGACGAAATTTTTTCTGTATGCCACAATTGAAAAGGGATAAGATACAGTTTTTTTTATATAATACACAGTGCTATAATGTGCATTTCTGCGTTAGTGATTTTTAACTTCGCGCATAATTTCGGAAGAAAAATAATTATTTCTAAAAAAGTACTGTGTGGGGAAATTTCGTCACCCTATGCTTAGGGTAAATTCGCACCTATTTTAAATACATATTTTTTTATTTGACGAGCTTGCTAACGAACAGACTACCAGCAGCAGCAACAAATATAGGACGTCAACAAAAATGGTACGTTTGATCAGTGTAGCATATTTACAGGCGTTAAACTCCCTACAATTTTTAGGTGACGAAATTGCCCCAGTGGTGTGTCCATTTTACCCCCCTATGTGGTGGGATTGCCCCAGTATATTGGTTTTACTTTTTAATTTTTTATAAAACACCAAGGTTATTAAAAAAAGGGGAATGTCACATTTTAAAGCTTGGTGCTAACCGCATTTAACAATAAAAATAAAAATATGATAACGTTTCTCAAGATGGACAAAAAATAGCTTTAAAAAAAATTCTGACAAAATTGCCCCACTCTCCCCTACTTTTTAGGGCCGTTTTTTCGTCCGTTTGGTTAATTTAAAATAGGGTTAAAACATTGAAATCGCATAGGAAATCAGAGTTTTAACCCTACTTTAAATTTAACATTTTGGATTTCAAAACCTGAAAGTACTCATCAATACGATTTCAGTTCCATATTACGTTCTTCTGGAGAAGCACGCGGTTGGATATTATAGTGATTTAAAAATGTAAATTAAACATTAACTATAGCTCAAGAGTCCATTGAATTTTTATTTGAATGTATTAAGGTTTATTATAGGTATTGACCCAAGGATTAAAAGTGGCGAACAACGGTTATTGGAAAAGTGCAGCTATCGTGAGATTGTATTTTAATACCAAACGCTATGTTTTATTTAAACTTTTGTGTCTACAGTTTTATATTCACTGTTTTAACCAAATGTAATAACTTGTTGTACCTTTCTATTTCTTGACCTAAAATAATTAAGATACATTGAGGTACATTTATAAATCAATTTTTACAGAAAATCTTAAAGGGGGAAGAAATCGAATTTTCTGGAATTTTTTTTTGCCAACTGAAAAAGCCAATTGAAAATTTCGTTTCGAATTCCCAAGTTAAACTGCGGTTTCCGAAAAGTTCCGCGACGCAAGGATTCTTAGCAAAAGGACCTCAAAGTTCGAAAATTGCTGAAATTGGCCAACTTTCCAGAGCTCTCAGAGGCAAACTGATACATTGGTTGGTTCGATGTTAAAGTTTTTTAAAAGATACACTCTTTATCTTTCAAGCCCTATACTTAGAATTATTTTATGATTTTTTTAAGGCAGAAACTAATTCTAGAAAACATAGTCAAAAAACATAAAAGTATACAGCTGCGGTTAAAATAGTAGTAGTGTTGCCGCTTTGTGTATTTAAAAGTTTGTTGTTGTATTTGATAATTCCTGGTAATATTGTATTGATTATAATTTTACTATTAGACTAATTGGATAAAAAAAGTTACAACATCAAACTTTTAAAAACACGTCAAGGAACTTTTTGGAAAAGGCAGTTTAACTTGGGAATTCGTAACAAATCCAAAAATATAGCATCCATTAAGGTAAATTTATGATGCTGCATAGTGTAATTTTTGATCTAGAACAAAAAAATCAAGTTTGATTAATTTCTATACATCAGCAGCTATCGATACCCTTAGGATTTTTTTTTATAATGATGGACGTTGATGCACTACGAGCAGTACAAACAAGTGGCCCAACGATACCAAGCACGTGCTTGTTACGCGCGGGACCCTTTATCAATTAGGGCAAAAATGCGAGTTCGCGAGGAAAAGACATGAAACCAAATACTACAAATACTACAACTAAGATTGAAGCAAATGAGATAAAATTTTAGTTTTTAATACGGGGATAGATGTTGAAGTGCAAATTAAATGATAAAGATTGTTATAATTTTTACATAGAACACGAAAAGGCTCATGCAGAGTAAAATTTGATGTACATCGAGACAAATTAAGAGGGTAATAATTTCGTGTTAGTCTAACGGGAACATTAAAAGTTAAACGGTTTACCAGTTCTACGGAATCAATATCACCTCTTATAAGATTTTGCATAAAAATAGTACCAAGCATTATTCTACGGTTTTCAAGTGTAGGTAAATTAAGCAATAGTTATCTACTCTGGTAGGAAGGTAGCCTTACGTTTTGATCCCAGTTCAAACTACGAAGGGCAAAAAGAAGAAATTTTTTTTGCACCGACTCAATACGGTCGATGTGCACTTGATATTGTGGACTCCAAACTGAAGAACAATATTCCAAAATAGGACTGACAAGGGAGGTAAATAATAATCTGGTTGTATAAGGGTCATCAAATTCCTTTGACCAACGCTTTATAAACCCAAAAACACTCATAGTTTTATTGACAGTGGCCATTATGTGGCAATCAAATTTAAGTTTTGGGTCGAGAAGAACACCTAAATCGTTAATTGAATATATACGGTCGAGTGGTGTATTTTGAAGAGAATAACTAACAAACGTAGGAGTGCCCCTATAAAAAGTCATAACGTTGCATTTAAGGCAGTTCGGATTTAAAAGGTTGTACTCACACCATCCCTGAAAACAATCAATATCTGACTGTAAGTTGAAACCGGACCCTACATCTTTATATGATAAACAAAGCTTAACATCGTCAGCGTACATTAGTACACGAGAATGAGCTACGATAGAGGGAAGATCGTTAATAAACAAAGTAAACAGCAAAGGGCCTAAATGACTACCTTGAGGAACTCCAGATGTCACGTTGATCATTTTAGAAACAGCGCTCTTAAATATAACCCTCTGAGTCCTACCATTCAAGTAACTTGAAATCCAAGTTAATAGATTACATGGGAACCCAAGCTGATCTAATTTGAATAAAAGGAGAGAGTGGTTAACAGAGTCAAAGGCCTTACTAAAATCTGTATATATAACGTCAGTCTGCATGTTATTCTTATATCCATTTATTACAATAGATGATAGTTCAAGAAGGTTGGTGGTGGTCGATCTTCGCTTAACAAAACCATGCTGACACGGTGATATTAGCGAGGAACATAAATGCTGCAAATGAGAAGTAATAATACATTCAAATGCTTTAGGAATTGCCGACAATTTAGAAATGCCTCTATAATTCTGGGCATCCGCCTTCGCACCCTTTTCGTGGAGTGGAATAATAAAAGAGTCCTTACAGATAGTTGGAAAAACTGATGATGAAATAGACAAATGAAAAAGTTTAAGAATCGGTTTACAAATGGTTGAAGCACAAAACTTAAGCACACTCCCAGGGAGTCCATCAGGACCGGGAGAATACGTTGGCGTTGTTGTTGCTAAATCCTTTAAAAGAGAACTTTCGGTAATTACAGGGGTAAAAATACAATTAGCCCTATTTAAGTGGTTAGGGTAGGTAGGGTTTGACCAAGCAGCCGAACTATAAGTAGTTTGGAAAAACTCGGCAAATAAATCCGCAATTTCAGAATCCGACGATGCCTCTTTTGAGTTTAAACGTACCGATGAAGGCAATGCCGAAGACTTACGCTTGGCATTAACGAAGTTATAAAACTGCTTCGGATCATTTGAAAACTCGAATTTACATCGATTTAAATACATGGAATAGCAATGACTGTTGAGAACATTAAAATCTGAACGAGCCACAACATATTTCGCAAAATCAGATGGCTTTCCCGTTTTTTTATACTTTTTATAAGTGTTGGATTTAAGATTTTTAAGTCTTTGAAGCTCATTGTTAAACCAAGGAGGCCTGTTTAGCTTCGGAGGAAGACTGTCAGGCACGCATTCGTCAAAAAAAGTGTTTAAAACGCTATAGAAAAGTTCAATTGCACTGTCAATATCCATGCAATTGTACAAATCAGTCCAATTATATTGAGAAATCATGTAGTTTAGTTTATTATAGTCACATTTACGAAAGCATCTCCTTTTAGTTTGAGGAACTAAAGGAGAAAGGGTATCAGTACAGGGGAGGCCAATTGTCAATTCCAAAGTTGGATGATATTGGTCTTCAGGTACAACAAGTGCGTCAATTCTAGCTACAGTGACTTCATGCGGATCTAAAACAAAGACAAGATCTAATTGTCTATTTAATGAATTTCGTATAAAGCTTACTTGCTGTAACGATAATTCTAAAAAGGCCATCCACAAAATCATGGGCGGATAAAGGAGTAGCGACAAGTGAGTCAGTGGGAAGAGACCAAGAGATATTTGGGAGATTAAAGTCACCCAAAACAATCAAAAGGTCTCTGTTGGAAAGAAAGGATAGAACAGATTTTATAGCAGACAGATGGTGCTCATAAATTATTAAATCAGAGCCAGGAGGAATATAAGAGCAGGTTACAAAAATAGATAAGGATTGAATGGAAACTTTGACACTAACAAATTCAATATCGTTAGGGATATGAATGTTAAGCCTCTCCGATGTTAAACTAGAGGAAACGGCAATCAGAACACCACCCCCCCTACGCGGGGAGCGATCGGTCCTGTAGGCGTTAAAGTTCATTGACAAAACTTCAGAGTCAGATATCTCTGGTTTCAGCCAAGTCTCCGTAAAAGCCAAAATATCTTCAGTAAATGCAGAGGAGTCAGCATAAAGCTTTGGTAGCTTCATATTTAGTCCTCTAACATTTTGATAAGCCAAAAATAAACCTGTTAGTTTTTTGGCACAGTGGAAGGCCTATTATTAGGCACAGTGGAAAGCCGATTATTAGGCACAGTGGGAGGCCTGTTATTTGTTCTCGGTTTATTGGGAACAAATTCTTTTATTACCAAATCATCATTAAGCCAAAAGCTTTCAGAAAGTAGTACATTAAACACATCAGGCGGAGCAAATATTTTAAAAGAAGATATCCTACGGGCGTACGAAAATCGAAATTGTTCAACTTCAATGTCCTCGGATGGGAATTTTTCACGTATGAATTCCATAACATCCTCAGATTTGGTATCCGGGGTAAATCTAGAAACAAACAATTGCTTCCTATGTGGAACAACTGAAAGTTTCTTACGCCCCCCAGCAGCAGTCTGAACCTCACTCGGCTGGGACCCAGAAGCGGTTCCTCCTGTATCTACGGTCAGCACCGACTTCTGTGGCTCAGGTTGGCATCCAGAAACAGGGTCACCTCCGGAACTGGCTGTTACCATAGGCACAGGTGGCTCGCTTACCCCTGTGCCGACCGGAACTGCTGCAGCTACCGAGTTCAATGTTTTGTTTTGTTTCACGGTCTTATTAACCGCCCCTGAGCTGGCTTTTTTCCGTTTAGGCGACTCGGTTAATAATAATTTCTTATTATTAAATTGGTCGCAAACTGAGTTGAACCCGTCATTGAGCTGTGTGAAAACTCGTGAAAGGTTTAATAGTCCGTCTCGAGTCTGCCTCATAAAGCTGCTCATTTCGACTGTCATTTCCTTGCAGGACTCACATGCCCACATGAGACCGGTACGCATTTTAATGAAGTCTTTAACTCTGCCAGTAAATCCTGCACATTTGACGTGCATGACCGAATCGCAGAGCCAGCAGATAATAAAAGAATCTTTGGTTGACATCGGAAGAGCACAACTTTTCTTCATACAGATAAGGGCCACTTTAGAGGAAAAAAAGATTATTCAAAGAAATAGAAAATAAAATGTGGAAAATATACCTCGAGTAAATTTGGCACTGGGATCAAATTTCAAAACCGCAAAAAACACGAAACACGAAAGTATAAGAGCGCGAGATCGCGAATTAAGTTGAGAGCAAGAGAGCGCGAGAGAAAAAGTGTTCAATCGACTGAGCGTGGCTTGTGGGGCACCAACAACTAAACGAAACGAACAGTTACAATGTAAAGCGAGTGAGAGAGAGACTATGAGAAAAGCACCCAAGAGTCGACAAGAAATTTGGCAGGTTCCGAGAGAGCGAAATTACAGTTACAATAGAGCGGAATAGAGAGAGAGAAAAAGAGAGAGAATACAAGAGCAAATTTAGAGAGTGCAAAATAACACCAACAAAGCCAAGATATTAAACAAATCTAATGGAAATTGTTAAAATAACTAAAACCACATACCCGTTAAACAGGGAGATCTATTTAAAACACTAACGCGATTGTTAGGCAAACTTTGTTAGTAAGCTAAACACAAAACACTTGCGAAAAAATCACAAAAATAAATCAAAAACTCAGAGCACAGGTAAACACAACCGTTCACAAGCGACGCTAAATCGGATTGTGATATATTGTCGATATTGTCGATATATTGATTTTTTGCCAAATGGTGAGTGATTGAAAAAAAGTTAAATTTTCACGAACAAAAAACGTCACAAAACTGTTGAAAAAAGTAAGCAATATAAAAAAATCATACGAGGATCAATAGATAAAAGTATTTTGAATATACTGTCAAAATTTCAAATCGATCGGTTAAAATTTGTTCGAGTTATGTGTCCGGCAGTCTGAAAATAATTTGTTTCATAAAAAACGCGTTTAAAGGTTTAAGTCGCAGAGTGGAAAATTTCGACACATTGACACTTTAGCCGGACTCTATCTTTTGGTGTGTTATTCTTAAGACCCAAAATAATTTTAAAAGCGAAAATTTTTTGTTTGATTTTTTCCAAATTTTACTCAGATGTCCCCCACAAAAACGCCGTGTGTGGCTTAAATCGTATTATTCCGTATCGTTTCGGCATATGTACTACCTGGTCAAGAATGTCATTTACTTATAATCTTATCGAAGCCCTCAAATAAATATCGAAATAAAACCGCGAACTCTAGGGATGCTATATATGCATTGGTTAAAAATACGTTTACCAAGAAAAAAACATTGGTCCCCAAAAGTAGAGCAACGAAATCTATACGGGAATTCTTAAGCGTCACTAATGAGGGCACCAGGCTCCTTATAAAGTCCTTATAAAGTTAAGGCGATAGTTGGGAGACAGACATGGCTAGATCGACTCGGCTAGTGATCCTGATAAAGAATATATACTTATTAGGGTGGGAAACGCTTTCCTCTACCTGTTTCATAATTTTCGACGAATTCTACGATTAAAGGGTATAATTAAGATACGGACATCATAAAAAAACAAGTTTTTTTGAGTGTGGGTAAAGTAAAAGGTAGCCAATGGCTGCGTTCAGCAGAACAAACTTCATTACTGATTACTGATCCATCAATATACATTTCGACGACGTAAAAGTAAAATATATAACAAATATTGCGCGCGCAATTCGAAAATATATATTTTTCCCGCCCCCGCAACTGAAGCACTGCTCACAGCTATTGTGGATACATAAAGATCAAAAATGGCTGAACAATTATAAAGAATTCCACCGAATTTATGGTTTTTTAAAATTATTTTGTTAATAAGTTTCGATATTTCGACTATCGATACATGCCAGAAGTCATGTATCATGTATCAAGAAAAGGTAGCGTACTTTTTTTTCGCTACCTGATCACTGATCACTGATGCAAAATTTTTGCATTATGATCAGTGATCATGTGCGTTCAGCAGAACTATCGTAAGTTATCCATCAGTGATCAGTGATCATGTTGTTCTACTGAACGCGGCCAATTATTATACCCTTTACTTGCAGAGTAATTCAGCGCAAGTTTATCATGCCGATTTGCCACACCCTCTAACGCCCACAAAACGCAAAAAGTTGTGGCATCCACAGCTTTAAAGCTGAACTGAAAATTACAACTAAAAAGTTTTTGTTTCGTCTATACCCTTCGATTATGCACTCACTCTAATAATATTCTAATAATATTCTAATAATACTGAAAATTACAACTAAAAAGTTTTTGTTTCGTCTATACCCTTCGATTATGCACTCACTCTAATAATATTCTAATAATATATAATTTTTCTTAGTAAAACTTGTTTGTCACCTTGACCCACCTTATCCTCACTAAAGTCCAAACGAACCTTACCTTTCTGACCTTCACCGTTCCCTTACATTACTTTTACAATAATCTATCTAATACCTCCTCAACCGCAACTTAACCCCGCACTAATGTGACTAATGTGTTAACCAAAATCTATCATTTTGGTTAACTAAGCGAATGCTGAATAAAAATTCTTACGATTTTTTTTTCAAACAGCTCTAACTCCCAAAAACCCTTAAAATAAATGTAAAAAATAACACACAAATACCTTTAAAAGGCTAATGCCAAAATTGTTTAAGCGAAAAATATTTCCGCTGGCAGGATCGGTAGAGAAGTGCCCCAATGTCGGCTGGAGATCAACAGCTGGAGTTAAATATTTCCGGAATAAGGAAAATTAAAAAAAGCACCTAAAGCTCCAACTCTTATGGGTGAAAACTGTGGGTGTAATTTTGGAGACTAAATTTTCCAACAATTTTCTTAGTGCGCTCCTCGTCTTTAACAAAAGTTAAATTTTTGCAAAATATTTGATTTAGAATTGCATGCATTAGATGCATTATTTTATCCTAATCTAATCATTACATACTTATGTACATGCCAATTTATCGATCACGAGAAAAAAACAAAACAAGGGCCGTGGCGTCACAGAAACAACCGGGTATAATTCCAAAGCCCGAAAATGGATTTTTGTATTTTTTGAATTTGAGAAATTTTTTTTTGTTATTTAAAAGATATTTATTTAAATTAAAAAAAACCATATTTCTATTTTTTAGAAAACCTTTATTTCTAAATTCTAATAAATAATTTTTTACTTTCTAGCAAAAAATTTCTAAATTGCAGTCTATTTTTTTTTGATTTTTAGAAAAAAGTCTTTGATTTTAAAAACCTACTTTCTTTGATATAGACAAAATCGCCAGTAAAGCAAATTCATATGCGATTTTCTAAAACCAAGGACGATTTTAGTCGATTTTTTTTGGGTTTACACACTTTGACTTAGAATTGCATCGTTCTGGTATCCAAATAGTAAAATTTTGATCAGGTATTTCCAAACCAAACAAGAGAGAACGCTATAGTCGGGTTCGTGTCCCGACTATCTAATACCCGTCACTCGGCGAGGGAGATGGATATATATTTTTTTGATTGCGTATAACTTTTTAATGAATGGTCCGATTTGAAAACTATCTTCTACATTTCGATAGGTATAAAGATACACAAAAAATTGCATTTATACTTCTCGAAAATCTTTAAAGGTGTGGGCGCCAGACACATTTTAAAATCGTTAGTGGGCGATTATGGGCGTTAGAGGGGGCGTGGCACTCGGCTGAAATAAACTTGCGCTGCGTAGGAAGCCCAAGAATATGTGTGGGAAATCTTAACCTTCTAGCTTTTGTAGTTTCCGAGATCTCAGCGTTCATACAGACAGACAGACGGACAGACGGACATGGCTATATCGACTTGGCTAGTGACCCTGATCAAGAATATATATACTTTATGGGGTCGGAAACGCTTCCTTCTAGCTGTTACATACTTTTGCACGAACACAATATACCCTTTTACTCTAGTTTACACTGGAATAGACGCGACAAAAGTAATAAATCTCTGGGCATTTCTAAGCCATATTGTCAAAGAAACTATATGCCAAAGCCACGTTTGACCCTCCGCATTTGAAAGAAAACAAGAGAGAACTAAGAATTTAAGAATTTAATATAATCCTCTTGGACAGCGATTTCTTTTGAGAGATGAGAGTTCTTAAGAAATCGCGGTCCATCGAGGATACTTTTTTCCCGAATTTCGGGGGTGAGTCCGCTAATCTAGAGTATTACTCAATGGCCTTATCCTCATATCTTTTGAATTGCTGGCAAACAGTGTAGCCTTCCCGTTTCCGTTTCGGAGATGAGGGCTTGCAGTTTTCCTTGGTCGTGCCTGTACAGTGCACGCTTTAGAAATTAGTTATCCATTTATATTCGAAATGCAAGTGTTCATATATGATGGACGTTGATGCACTACGAGCAGTACAAACAAGTGGGCCAACGATACCAAGCACGTGCTTGTTACGCGCGGGACCCTTTATCAATTAGGGCAAAAATGCGAGTTCGCGAGGAAAATACATGAAACAAATACTACAAATACTACAACTAAGATTGAAGCAAATGAGATAAAATTTTAGTTTTTAATACGGGGATAGATGTTGAAGTGCAAATTAAATGATAAAGATTGTTATAATTTTTACATAGAACACGAAAGGGCTCATGCAGAGTAAAATTTGATGTACATCGAGGCAAATTAAGAGGGTAATAATTTCGTGTTAGTCTAACGGGAACATTAAAAGTTAAACGGTTTACCAGTTCTACGGAATCAATACCACCTCTTATAAGATTTTGCATAAAAATAGTACCAAGCATTATTCTACGGTTTTCAAGTGTAGGAAAATTAAGCAATAGTAATCTACTCTGGTAGGAAGGTAGCCTTACGTTTCGATCCCAGTTCAAACTACGAAGGGCAAAAAGAAGAAATTTTTTTTGCACCGACTCAATACGGTCGATGTGCACTTGATATTGTGGACTCCAAACTGAAGAACAATATTCCAAAATAGGACAGACAAGGGAGGTAAATAATAATCTGGTTGTATAAGGGTCATCAAATTCCTTTGACCAACGCTTTATAAACCCAAAAACACTCATAGTTTTATTGACAGTGGCCATTATGTGGCAATCAAATTTAAGTTTTGGGTCGAGAAGAACACCTAAATCGTTAATTGAATAACTAATAAACGTAGGAGTACCCCTATAAAAAGTCATAACGTTGCATTTAAGGCAGTTCAGATTTAAAAGATTGTACTCACACCATCCCTGAAAACAATCAATATCTGACTGTAAGTTGAAACCGGACCCTACATCTTTATGTGATAAACAAAGCTTAACATCGTCAGCGTACATTAGTACACGAGAATGAGCTACGATAGAGGAAAGACAGTTAATAAACAAAGTAAACATGACTACCTTGAGGAACTCCAGATGTCACGTTGATCATTTTAGAAACAGCGCTCTCAAATATAACCCTCTGAGTCCTACCATTCAAGTAACTTGAAATCCAAGTTAATAGATTTCATGGAAACCCAAGCTGATCTAATTTGAATAAAAGGAGAGAGTGGTTAACAGAGTCAAAGGCCTTACTAAAATCTGTATATATAACGTCAGTCTGCATGTTATTCTTATATCCATTTATTACAATAGATGACAATTCAAGAAGGTGGGTGGTGGTCGATCTTCGCTTAACAAAACCATGCTGACACGGTGATATTAGTGAGGAACATAAATGCTGCAAATGAGAAGTAATAATACATTCAAATGCTTTAGGAATTGCCGACAATTTAGAAATGCCTCTATAATTCTGGGCATCCGCCTTCGCACCCTTTTTGTGGAGTGGAATAATGAAAGAGTCCTTCCAGATAGTTGGAAAAACTGATGATGAAATAGACAAATGAAAAAGTTTAAGAATCGGTTTACAAATGGTTGAAGCACAAAACTTAAGCACACTCCCAGGGAGTCCATCAGGACCGGGAGAATACGTTGGCGTTGTTGTTGCTAAATCCTTTAAAAGAGAACTTTCGGAACTACAGGGGTAAAAATACAATTAGCCCTATTTAAGGGGTTAGGGTAGATAGGGTTTGACCAAGCAGCCGAACTATAAGTAGTTTGGAAAAACTCGGCAAATAAATCCGAAATTTCAGAATCCGACGATGCCTCTTTTGAGTTTAAACGTACCGATGAAGGCAATGCCGAAGACTTACGCTTGGCATTAACGAAGTTATAAAACTGCTTCGGATCATTTGAAAACTCGAATTTACATCGATTTAAATACATGGAATAGCAATGACTGTTGAGAACATTAAAATCTGAACGAGCCACAACATATTTCGCAAAATCAGATGGCTTTCCCGTTTTTTTATACTTTTTATAAGTGTTGGATTTAAGATTTTTAAGTCTTTGAAGCTCATTGTTAAACCAAGGAGGCCTGTTTAGCTTCGGAGGAAGACTGTCAGGAACGCGTTCGTCAAAAAAAGTGTTTAAAACGCTATAGAAAAGTTAAATTGCACTGTCAATATCCATGCAATTGTACAAATCAGTCCAATTATATTGCGAAATCATGTAGTTTAGTTTATTATAGTCACATTTACGAAAGCATCTCCTTTTAGTTTGAGGAACTAAAGGAGAATGGGTATCAGTACAGGGGAGGCCAATTGTCAATTCCAAAGTTGGATGATATCGGTCTTCAGGTAAAACAAGTGCGTCAATTCTAGCTACAGTGACTTCATGCGGATCTAAAACAAATACTAGATCTAATTGTCTATTTAATGAATTTCGTATAAAGCTTACTTGCTGTAACGATAATTCTAAAAGGCCATCCACAAAATCATGGGCGGATAAAGGAGTAGCGACAAGTGAGTCAGTGGGAAGAGACCAAGAGATATTTGGGAGATTAAAGTCACCCAAAACAATCAAAAGGTCTCTGTTGGAAAGAAAGGATAGAACAGATTAAGTTAAGTCTTTCCGATGTTAAACTAGAGGTAACGGCAATCAGTACACCACCCCCCCTACGCGGGAAGCGATCGGTCCTGTAGGTGTTAAAGTTCATTGACAAAACTTCAGAGTCAGATATCTCTGGTTTCAGCCAAGTTTCCGTAAAAGCCAAAATATCTTCAGTAAATGCAGAGGAGTCAGCATAAAGCTTTGGTAGCTTCATATTTAGTCCTCTAACATTTTGATAAGCCAAAAATAAACCTGTTAGTTTTTTGGCACAGTGGAAGGCCTATTATTAGGCACAGTGGAAAGCCGATTATTAGGCACAGTGGGAGGCCTGTTATTTGTTCTCGGTTTATTGGGAACAAATTCTTTTATTACCAAATCATCATTAAGCCAAAAGCTTTCAGAAAGTAGTACATTAAACACATCAGGCGGAGCAAATATTTTAAAAGAAGATATCCTACGGGCGTACGAAAATCGAAATTGTTCAACTTCAATGTCCTCGGATGGGAATTTTTCACGTATGAATTCCATAACATCCTCAGATTTCAATTGCTTCCTATGTGGAACAACTGAAAGTTTCTTATGCCCCCCAGCAGCAGTCTGAACCTCACTCGGCTGTGACCCAGAAGCGGTTCCTACTGTATCTACGGTCAGCACCGACTTCTGTGCCTCAGGTCGGCATCCAGAAACAGGGTCACCTCCGGAACTGGCTGTTACCATATGCACAGGTGGCTCGCTTACCCCTGTGCCGACCGGAACTGCTGCAGCAACCGAGTTCAATGTTTTGTTTTGTTTCACGGTCTTATTAACCGCCCCTGAGCTGGCTTTTTTGCGTTTAGGCGACTCGGTTAATAAAAATTTCTTATTATTAAATTGGTCACAAACTGAGTTGAACCCGTCATTGAGCTGTTTGAAAACTCGTGAAAGGTTCAATAGTCCGTCTCGAGTCTGCCTCGTAAAGATGCTCATTTCGACTGTCATTTCCTTGCAGGACTCACATGCCCACATGAGACCGGTACGCATTTCAATGAAGTCTTTAACTCTGCCAGTAAATCCTGCACATTTGACGTGCATGACCGAATCGCAGAGCCAACAGATAACAAAAGAATCTTTGGTTGACATCGGAAGAGAACAACTTTTCTTTGTACAGATAAGGGCCATTTTATAGGAAAAAAAGGTTATTTAAAGAAATAGAAAATTAAATGTTGAAAATATACCTCGAGTAAATTTGGCACTGGGATCAAATTTCAAAACCGCAAAAAACACAAAACACGAAAGTATAAGAGCGCGAGATCGCGAATTAAGTTGAGAGCAAGAGAGCGCGAGAGAAAAAGTGTTCAATCGACTGAGCGTGGCTTGTGGGGCACCAACAACTAAACGAAACGAACAGTTACAATGTAAAGCGAGTGAGAGAGAGACTATGAGAAAAGCACCCAAGAGTCTACAAGAAATTTGGCAGGTTCCGAGAGAGCGAAATTACAGTTATAATTGAGCGGAAAAGAGAGAGAGAGAGAAAGAGAGAGAATTCAAGAGCAAATTTAGAGAGTGCAAAATAACACCAACAAAGCCAAGATATTAAACAAATCTAATGGAAATTGTTAAAATAACTCAACCACATACCCGTTAAACATAGATAAAACACTAACGCGATTGTTAGGCAAACTTTGTTAGTAAGCTAAACACAAAACACTTGCGAAAAAATCACAAAAGTAAATCAAAAACTCAGAGCACAGGTAAACACAACCGTTCACAAGCGACGCTAAATCGATTAGTTGTATGTATAAGCATTTTGTTTTTTAATTTAACAAATATCTCTGACCAGTTCAGCTCGGAAAACGTGGCAAAATTTGATTTTTACTTAAAAAAACATCGACGTTTTTTCGATGGAACATCGATGTTTGTAAAATATAATTTAAAATCGATCTATCGATTTTCCCATCGATTATTTCTCCTCTATTTCCGACCTTATAAATTGTAAAAATTCTTGATCAGGGTCACTAGCCGAGTCGATATAGCCATGTCCGTCTGTCTGTCCGTATGAACGCTGAGATCTCGGAAACGACAAAAGCTAGAAGGTTGAGATTTCCCACATATATTCTTGGGCTTCCTACGCAGCGGAATTATGTGTTTTTTAAATGCAATTTTGTTGTGTATATTTATACCTATCGAAATGTAGAAGACATTTTTCAAATCGTACCATTCATTAAAAAGTTATACGCAATCAAAAAAATGTTATATATCCATCTCCCTGGCACTCCCTTTAGCCAAGTGACGGGATAGATAGATAGATAGTCGGGACACCAACCCGACTATAGCGTTCTCTTATGTTTTTAGCTAAAAAATCATATTTTAAAATATAACTCGAAGTAAATATAAAAATCATAGTATGCAGATAGTTCATAAAATTTATTAGGGTTGACTTAAATAAAGTTTTATTTTTGACAAACATTTGAAAGTTTGTAGTTAAACTATTTCAATCATTGTCAAATAACGGGTGTTTTTTTTAGAGGGATAGACCTTTAAGTTGCCATCACTGTTCAAGATGGCGACCGATTTAACAGCTGTCAAGTGATTTATTCTCAGTTTGGTTTGGCAATTCATCATGAATCATGAATAGACTCACGCCTGAACAACGCTTGCAAATGGTGCAATTTTATTTCGATTTATTGAAATACACGTTTGGTGACCGCCTAATTTCACGTTTTGGACCTGTAAATTGGCCTCCAAGATTTTGTGATTTAACACCGCTAGACTACTTTCTGTGGGCTATATAAAGTCATTGGTCTATGCGGGTAAGCCACAAACGCTTGACCATTTGGAAGACATCATTCGCCGTGTTATTGCCGATATAAGGCCGCAAATGTTGGGAAAAGTCATCGAAAATTGGGCGTCCAGATTGGACTACATCCGAGCCAGCCGTGGCGGTCATATGCCAGAAATCATATATAAAATGTTATGCCACAAGATTATCTTTCGAATAAAACAAAAGGCATGTCAATCGAATATTACATCGTTGTTTTATTGCAACTTAAAGTTCTATACCTCTAAAAAAACACCCGTTATAAAAAACGATGCATCCTTAAAACATTTGACTTCATAGAAAACTGTCGCTTATATAAAGTGTTAATTATTTATGTTTGCTATTTATAATTGCTGCTACAATAGATCTCAATTTAAAAACGAAGAAAATTTGTTGGCTGCTACAGAACAAAAAAAATGGATATTTTATGTTTCAAATCTTTATAAAAATTCGTTCTTAAAAATGTTTTTCAAGAAAGGTTTTTTATATTTAATGGCGAATTCTAAAATTTAGAAATACTTTTTCTTTTGTTATTGTTGTTATTTGTTTGCATCACTTAATACCTCGCAAAATTCAATAATTGAAAATATTCACCTTTTTTTTAACTATCAAAACCTTTTTCTTTGTTCCTTAACATTACAGATACCTGCGGGATTCTTGCACGTTGAATTTATACTGTAGTTGCCTGGCACATGCGCATTACGAATATCAATGAGCTCTCTCATTTAGTTCCAGTTAGCTAAGAGCAGGAGTATCCATTTTTAGAACGGTTTGTTTGTTCGGGCCCTTTGGGACGCTTATGTATTTGTTGATTAATTTGGATTCATGTACATATATAAGTCTCTCAAAGAGTCTAACAGTTGACGAGAACACAAATCCACGCAGTCATCTGTGATTTGCCAATTTTAAATTTAGTCTATGGGTACTCGTTTTGCATAACACAGCTAGTCTGTCATTCTTCACTGTGTAACGAATTTTCTAGATATACATGTATGTGTGTATAAAAAATATTAAATTGTGTTTTTTATAAAATCTAAGGCCTTATTCTCGTTAATTTCGTAAAGGTCTCGTATAAAAATAATTAAAGTAAAATAAACAGCACATTAATGGAAAATATACATTGTGATTGTGTAATGCTAAGCGGCTAAAATAAGAAATGTCGGCGGCAACAACAATTTTGTGAATCGCTTTTACAATTTCTATAAACCCTGTGTTTGTAGTAAATAGTTTTGGTTCTGAATATTTATTAATATATATCATTTATACTGAACTGGTTAAAATATATGTCATTTTCTGAGTGAACCTTTAAATACTTTTTTTATTAAAAATAAATAAACACATTCCAAACGTTTATAGTTCATAAATTAAGAAATTAAGCTCTCCAAAAAATTTGTAAATAAGTAGTAAATAGTAGATTTCCTCTTGAAAAGCTTATTTTATTGGTAAAAGATAGACGATTGGCGAATCTGTGATTGTGTTTTTGGGGGTGAAATCAGAACAATATTTTCTTCCATAAAAAAAGGCAAATTTTTACCATATATCATATTACCATACCAGCGGAACAATTTAGCCCAAATATTGGTGTAATAACAGTACGAAACTTACTTTCGCTGTTAACGGCATAGGGTAAAAGCGATAATTTTCATAAAATTTTAAGGAAGTGTCCAATCCTTTGATCTAAAATGGAGCACATTTGTCGTGTTTTTTTTTCTAACCCGTCTATTGCTTTTAAAAAAGCGGTTATAGCTCTTTGACGCGGAGGTCCATATTTTTGTAAATTATTTTATTTTTTTTCCTTGATTTCTAAAATTTCAATATTCCTTAAAAATATCGCGTAGTCAAATTTTTGTTTTGCCGCCCTTAACCGGTCATTTTGCTCAGTTTGACTGCAATCTAGCTCATAAAACTCTCGCCCACAAATTCGACCATAAGCGCAACCAATACTGTGACTATGACCAATAGTTCGACCTACCTCCAGAAGTGATAAGAAATAAAATAAAGACCATGTGTTATCATATAGAACCACCTACTATTTCCACCCAGAAAGAATGTTTGAAGTTTTGCTAAATACAACGAAGATTGAAGACCAACAAAATATTTAGTAAGAGAAACGCGTTGGGCATTAAATTGGCCTTCAGAAAATAATTTTTTTCAAAAAATCTCGAGAGCGACTAATGTCCAATAAAGTGTCCTAAACAGAATGACGATTTTCAGGAATTTGACATTGACGGAAATTGATTTGTAATTTCTTCAACTGATGGGGCTTTAAGCTCAAATTTATTGCAGCCCTCTGGTGTTCTAAGGAACCTTCAGTAAAGACGGCGCGCAATTTAAACGATCCGTTTGGCGGCTGGGGCCACATACTATTGTTGCCCTTGTACTATTTGAGCCCCCTTCTCCCCTAATTAATAATTTAATTTAAGGTGATCACAAAACTCAGTCTCTAGTTGCAGGCATAAAAAACCATTAGCTTTGCCTTCTTTCATCTGTAAAAAAAAACAAGAGAGAACGCTATAGTCGGGTGCCCCGGCTATTAGATACCCGTTACTCAGCTTAAGGGAGTACGAGGGAGATGGAGATAAAAACTTTGATCCGCCGTAACTTTTTAACGAATGGTCCGATTTAAAAAATTTACATTTCGATAGGTATTGACACAATGCAGTTTTTTACTTTTACGAAATATTAAAGTTTTAAAAATCAAATATAAGCGATTGTGGGCGTTAGAGGGGGCGTGGCACCCTTTTGAAACAAACTTGCGCTGCGTAGGAACTCCTAGAATCTGCATGCAAAACGTCAATCTTCTAACTTTTATAGTTTCCGAGATCTCAGCGTTCATACGGACAGACAGACAGACAGACAGATGGACATGGCTATATCGACTCGGCTGGTGACCCTGATCAAGAATATATATACATTATAGGAAATGCTTTCTTCTAGCTGTTACATACTTTTGCACGAATACAATATACCCTTTTACTCTACGAGTAACGGGTATAATTATTGGGATATAAAATATTTGTTTTTAGGAAAAAAAAATTTTTTTTAATAATAATAGCCAAATTACAAAATCGTCGGTCAAGAGAGCAAGAGAGTTGACCAAGATAGATGGAAGGGTTAAAAATCGGATTTCACGTTTGACCCTCCGCATTTGCAAGAGAACAATAACGGTTTTTTGATGAAAAATATCTGAGTTGCCTTGAATTTTTAACATTTGTATGGACGCGCAAAAAGTTTTCAATCGTTTGGGTGAAACATAATCAATGGGCCATTCTAAGACATATTGTCCAATAAACTCTATGCCTAAAACTACGTTTGACCCCCCGCAATTGCAAGAAAATGGTATTTCACTTTCTTTTTGAGAAATGTATTATAGTAGCCGTTACAAATGTACAAAAAGAATCAAAATATTTTTAACAAAGCACACTGGGCAAGCCGATCCGATTTTGGGCAAAAAATAGCTCTCATAGGTGCTAATATAAACATTTAAATTTAAATTGGTTAAAAATCATAATTTTTAAACTATTGTATTTTAACGAATTAAGTTAAAAAGGCGTTGAAGTATTTCAAAATACCTTTTAAACGAGGTATAGCACATGTCTGTACCTTTAGTAGTGTAGAACTTACAAACTAACGAAATGTAGCTATTTTTAGCTTTTTCCCGCTAAAGTAGCGGCTTTTTCCCAAAGTCGTAGAACAAAAGATTCCTATATGGAACTCTTAAGTGCAAATTTACTGATTCCATGACCCTAAAATACAGTTCGAATACCCTCACACAAAATTCAATACTCAGGGAGCGTTAGTAGTTCGAGCTGGCAAAAGTGGCTTTTTTTCGTATAAAAATAACTCTTAAACGTGACTTTTTACAGTAATGTGTTTTATACCAAAATTTAAGGAATTTCAAGGGCTATACAGTTTAAAGTTTTAAAGATTGTTATAGCCGTTTCTGGAAAAAAAAAAAAAAAGGTAAAAAAAAATTTTTAAAAAAATGTCTTTTGTTCATATCTTTTTAACTATTACATTTACAAAAATTGCATTTAGAAAGCATTTAAAAATTCCTTTCAAACGAGATGCAGATGCGGCTTTCCAAATTTTAGCTATTTATAGCTGTTTTCCCGCTAAACTAGCGAGTTTTTTCCAAAAGTGGTAGAACAAAAGTTTTTTATATCGATGTGATGAACGTCATGTCAAATTTTCAAAACTTAAAAAAACTTATTTTGGCTATAACTTGAACGAAGCGTCGGATTTGATCATATGACCCCTCATTCGACGGGTATTTTCAATAGGAACAAAACTAAAACATTGCGAGGGGGCATTTATCCCCACCGGCCCACAGTGTAAGATTTCGCCAATCTAGGGGGACTTAAATCAGAAGGAGTCGCATTTTTAATATTCTAGTAAGCCCAAAGATTATGTTGAACATAAAAAATGGGCGTGGCGTTAAAAAAAACTGTTTTTTTTTAAGATAAAAGCTCCAACAAAAAATACAAAAAAAAATGTTGGAACCTTTAAACTATTTTCGTATTTTTTGTTATAATTTTCGCCAACTTAAAAAATTTTGTTTTTAATTTTTGGAGGCCACTTTTTTTTTTTTTTTGAAAATGTTGAATTTTGGTTATTTGCTCATGTTTTTAGCTGTAACTTCGAAATTATAAGCTAAACAGCTGCAAATAAGGTTTTATATTAAAGATAATTAATAAAATAAACAACAAAATTTGGTTTATATTTTTAAGATTTTTTTTTGTTAAATGGTAACAATTCAAACTTCATGTGTACATCGTCTAGTGGAGACAGGGAGACAGTGACTCAAAAATGTCTTCTTGAGCACTTATCAGCCGTTTTACGGTATGATCAATAAGGGATTGTAAACTTATTTCAGCATAGAATTCTCTTACCTTTATACCAGTAGGATAGCATAACATTTTTGACTCCTTAACGAGATCATAACATGGATATAATTTTGGACAGACATTTTTGTGGTATTGTACTAGTGCATTGATAATTTACTGTCTATCAGAAGGGCAAGTGCTTGATCTGCTGAAAGGCGTTTTGCAGTGCTATTAGAAGATAATTTAGCTTTCTTAATTATAGTCCCAATGGACGGGGGGGCATTTGGTAATTCATTAATTAATTTAGCTGAATCCCGTTTTCCCGTTCGCCTGCAAAGCCTGTTCTGCAGCTGATAGCAATTGATCCTCATCTATCGTAGGCAACAATTCTTGGCTTTTCCTTTTTTGTGTTTTAGGACAACACTCAAAAAAGACTTTTTGTGACCTCCCTCTTGTACTTGAGGTGAAAGCAATGACATCAATGCGACAGTCTTCGCCATTTAATGTGACCTGAAGGCCACTTGCATTATGAGCAAAAAACCTGACTTTATCTCTCCTAGATTTCAGTGTAATTTCAATTTGGAGTGATCAATGTCATTGCCAAACAACATCACTGCGTGCTTTACAAGAGCGTCTCGCTGAGTGGTTTTTATGTTTTTCGACCAAACCTCGAAAAATGCAGCACGGCTTATTTCACTCATTTCTAAATAGAAGGTCTTTGGGCAAAATATGGGCAAGATTTTATTTTAGATTCTGAATTAGAATGAATGCATGCGAAGGATGTATGTTCTGGTTGGATAGAATACGATAGAATAATATAAGTTTTTTTTCCACCAAAAAACAGAAACACAAAAATAATAAACTTACTTTTTGGCATTTTTTTAAAAAAACGACAAAAAAAAGTTTGTTGTCCCAAAAAAATGTTTTTGTTTTTGAAAGTGGAATAAAAATTGTCTAAAGCTTCTGGGAAAAATAACTTTTGGCTGCTCCCACTGATCACGCGATGCAATTGATAAGACTAAACTTTGTCAACTGTTGCTCGCTTCCCAGTGCAATTTTGCATGCATTTCTAAAGTCCAACTTTAAAAACCGTTATCTTCCAAATAAAAATTGTTTGTTTTGTTTTGTGCCTGTTTTCGTAATAGTTGAACAGTTGAACAATAGTTCTAAAACTGCTGCTTAAAGCTCATCGACCTCAAAAATAGTTCAACTTTTGCTAAAAGTCCCGCTAGATTGGCCAAATCTTACACTGTGCGGCCCCAACAGCTCCAAATTTCGAAATTTGCACTTTTTCACTTTCACCGCTCTCTCTCCTAAGCCGATTGATTTTCTTAAAGTCTTGTTATGCAATCCTTTAAGTTTTTGCAATACGTTTCGATTGGTGTATTCCTCATTACGATCGGACTATCACAGCAGATTTTCAATTTTGCGGCTATATAATAGTAGTCGCCTTCGAACACTCTCCTGGTGCGCTTCGTCACTACATGGACTGCCGTCCATAGTGATAAGTTTGAAATCCTTTTCATAATACATTAAACTAATTTATGCCAGAGTTTTAAAGAATTCGGGCAAGTAGTTTTCTTTTACCGTATTTTCAAAGTGGGAAATTTATCAAATATTGATGGAAATAAAAAAAATCTTGAAGCCAAAGATGCAGATGTAGTTGTTCGACTCTTCACGAAACTTGTAGATGTGATTACTTTCAACAAATAAAAAATATAATGTAGGTCGTATGTCTTACTTGTTTCCTATAATAAATGTATTTGTTGATTTTTACTTTTTTTTTTAGCAAATGAGTACTTTGCTTTTCAAGTGCCTTTGAGTGCCATCCCCAAATCAGTTCATTCCTTCAAAAAAAAATTTGTTGATCAATTTTATAAAAGCGTACACCGCCGACTCGATGCGGTTTTGCCTTAGTTTTCGGTAATTAAAGTTTTAATTGAAGGCTTAAATCGAAGTCGAGCCATTTTGATGAGCTTTGCTAAAAAAGCCCAAAAGTATGCGGTACTTTTTTTTCTTCAGGCTTAAGTGAACATTTTAATCGCCAAAATTTGATTTTAGTGTGACTAACATCTAAAGTCTACTTTTTACGTACACTAATCGATCATGGTATTTTCGAAACCTATATAGTTACGATCCGGAAACTATTAAACAGGAAATTACAGCGCAGAGGCGAAATGCTCGGCAAAAGGCTTAAGGGATTTATGGGATGACTTAAGTATGCCCAAAGGTATGCAGTATTTCTTGTACTTTCTTGTACTTCCTTCAGATGAGAACTAAAATATTACTAATTTGGACTATGCAAATATAAATATAGCATACATTTGTGATGATTTCAGAATATGTCAAATTAACATTAAACAAATTAAAAAACCATATTTTTAAAACAATTTTTTTTAATAAATTGATTATAAAAATCTTTTCACTTAAGAAGGGAAGGGAAAAATAAAGAAAGTTTTTTAATAGATTTTTTGATAAACGTTGATGTGGGAGCCTCCGAAAGTTGCAGTTTGGAACGGTTCATAAATCTTAAACGAGAAAATATTTTTTAGTGGTGTTAATTTTTTTTAGTTTGTTTCATCTCATACTTTATCGTAAATGAAAATGGATTGAGTGCGCTTTCTAGTTATTTTTTTAAAAATAATAAACCGAAAAGCACGTAAAATTTTCCGACTTTGGTTTGGATTATCAATATCATATAAAATTCCATGAAATTTTACTCATAATTCGTTGGAAAGTTCAATCTTTAAAAAAACGCAAAAAACTGCATCCTTCTAACTGTCCTAGGAAAGAAATTACAGATTTTTGGACAATAAATAAACTTTTTGGCCCAGTGTGCAAAGGGAAGAATTTAAAAATGATAAATATTTAACGGCTACTGTGAAATTTTTCTGAAAAGTAAAACGAAATTCCAGTATTTCTCAAATCACCGCATGGACAAATCAATTATTTGATTTATTATGATTGATTTATTATGATTGATTTATTATGATTGATTTATTATGATTGAAATTGTTCCCACTGAAGGTATTTTATCGATTCCTCAGTCATATTTAGCTCTGAAAAATAAATATAAATCAAATAATAAGGTCAAGGTAATTTGTATGCATACAGACAGTCATAAAAGTATTCGTTGCGAGGTGTTTCACCAACAAATTGAGTTTTTTTTTTTAACATTAACGTAACATATTAATTATTTTATCAGTTTCATCACATATTTAAAATATATCAAATAAAAAAAATGAACAAAAAGTAGCTTCATTGCTGTATTAAACGATTAAAACCAAAAAACAAAACAAGAACGAATTTTTTCAACTAAATTCGTATGAAACTTAGTTAAAAGAGATTTCGATTTGTTTCCTTTAATTACACACTACATATGCGCGTTATAAAAAATTATACATTTATGTACATACCGGGAATATTGGCCGATTAAGCATCATGTTCATCACATACAAATCTTTTTTTACAACTGACGCCTTGGCGTAACGCCAATGGCTTTCTTTGCTCGGGTGATCAGAATAGCAGTGTTGGGAAAGGTACTGTGTTTTTTTACCTAGGTAAGGTAAAAGGTATTGTCAAAAATAAATACCTAGGTAAGGTAAAGGTTCTTAAATTTCCCAGTACCTAGGTAAAGGTAAAAGGTATTTATAAGGTATTTTTTATTTTTTATAATTTTTTTGTTTTGTTCAATGTAATCATTTAAACTTAAAATAAGACTAGTTTTCAGTTTTTAGTCGTCTTAATCAAACAATATCTTTTCATTTAATTTAAATTTAAATGTTTTAATTTTGTGCATATATTTTTAAACCACGCGGCATGAATAATTTTATGCACGTATCACTTCATTAATGTATTTATGAAACCCTCATGTACATATTTGGCGCGCAAAAATTCCGTATGTAGAAACATTGACTATATATTGTGCATATGCATGTATATGCCGTTTGTTTACGTACATACGGCATTTTTGCGCGCCAAATACACTTTGGTTTCATAAATAAATTGATGTAGTGATGGGAACATACATACGTGCACAAAATTATATAAAAAAAAACTGCGATTAGTTTTAACTTCACAAAACAAACAATAGAACGGCTGAATTATTAATGCTGCGTTCCGACTATTACAATTCTGAAACGAAACGATACAATGAAACGATACTACAGTGTCGCAGTCAGATTTGGCTATTTTAAATCAGAGCAATGTTTAATACCTATGTAAGTACCTTAATAATTCCAAAGGTATATAAAAATAAATACCTAGGTAAGGTAAAAGGTACTCAATTATTTGTATACCTAGGTAAGGTAAAAGGTACCACTAAATTGTACCTAGGTACGTACCTAGGTAAAAGTATCTAGGTATGTCCCAACACTGCAGAATAGTCGCTAGCTGGGTAGTAGTCGGGGCCTTCGGACTACTTCGTTTTACTCTGTCGTTAACATTCGGTAGCTGAAGGAAGTCGAAGTCTACATTCTTATATTCAAAAGCAATTTCTTTCATATATTCAAAGGCGATTTCGCCCTTAAATGTTTTGGCTGCGACGACACAAAAATCAAATGAGTTTTTAATTTTTCTATTTTCAAGACAAATTTTTTCTTGGTTTTTTATTTTTCAAATTTTCTAAAAACAAGAAATTTTTCATCTATTTTCAAAGGAAAGCCAATCCAATAGCGAGATTTCTAAAATTTAGAAATACATTTTTATGAGTTGTGCAAATTTTCAGCTTAAAAGTGTAATAATTATACCCGTTACTCGTAGAGTAAAAGGGTATATTGTATTCGTGCAAAAGTATGTAACAGCTAGAAGGAAGCATTTCCGACCCTATAAAGTATATATATTCTTGATCAGGGTCACTAGCCGAGTCGATATAACCATGTCCGTCTGTCCGTCTTTCCATCTGTCCGTCTGTCTGTCCGTCTGTCTGTCCGTATGAACGCTGAGATCTCGGAAACTTTAAAAGCTAGAGGATTGACATTTTGCATGCAGATTCTAGGAGTTCCTACGCAGCGCAAGTTTGTTTCAAAAGGGTGCCACGCCCCCTCTAACGCCCACAATCGCTAATATTTGATTTTAAAAATTTCAATATTTCGTAAAAGTAAAAATGCAGTTTTATTGTGTTTATCAATACCTATCGAAATGTAGGAGAAATTTTTTAAATCGGACCATTCGTTAAAAAGTTACGGCGGATCAAAAGTTTTTATCTACATCTCCTTCGCACTCCCTTTAGATGACTAACGTAGAGTAAAAGGGTATTATAATTGTACTGTAAGACTAATTATACCCGTTACTCGTAGAGCAAAAGGGTACATTAGATTCGTGCAAAAGTATGTAACAGCTAGAAGGAAGCGTTTCCGACCCCATAAAGTATATATATTCTTGATCAGGGGCACTAGCCGAGTCGATCTAGCCATGTCCGTCTGTCCGTCTGTATGAACGCTGAGATCTCTGAAACTACAGAAGCTAGAAGGTTGAGATTTCCCACACATATCCTGCGCCCACATCTGTAAAGATTTCCGAGAAGTATAAATGCAATTTTGTTGTGTATACTTATACCTATCGAAATGTAGAAGACATTTTTTAAATCGGACCATTCATTAAAAAGTTATACGCAATCAAAATTTATATATCTATCTCCCTCGCACTCCCTTTAGCTGAGTTAAGAAAATTAGTCGGGACACCAACCCGAGTACAGCGTTCGCAGTCCCTTTAGCTGACGGGTATTAGATAGTCGAGACACCAACCCGCCTATAGCGTTCTCTCTTGTTGGATTTGAAAAGTTACAACAACAAACTTTTGAAAACACAGGGCGGCCAGATCAAGAGTGTATTTTTTAAAAAACTTTAACATCAAAACAAACCATGAATCCGTTTGCTTCCAAAAGCTGGTCCATTTCAGAATTTACCAAATTTTGAGGTCCTTGTGCTAAGAATCCTTGCGCAGTTTAACTAGAGAATTCGTCACGAATTCAAAAATATAGCATCCATCGAGGTAAATTTTAGATGCTGCATAGTGTTATTAAAGTGCGTAGAAAAATGTAACCTTGTGTGAAAACCGGATAACTTTATCGTTGTTATTTAAAAAAGTGGTGTTACTATCGATTCCTTTTCAAACCTTTTCATATTTTTCTTATGTATTCTGTTTTAGATCACTTTCGATGGATTTAAAGCATCAATTAATTCAATGAACAAAAAAATTCCTAAGGTATGTTTATACCAGATGCTTTAAGAGGCTGTATGATCGAGACGGACGTATCTTCTTATTTGCAAACATCATCATCGGGACAGGTAAAGCTTTCTTTTTTTTCCAACTGTTTACCTAAATATGTCAGTTATATCGCTGTTTAAATCAATAGTCAGTAATTAATAATTAATATAGAAAAGATAAGATTATAAATGAAGTATTTTATAGAGAATTAACTTATGCTTACATATATGTATATTCGCATTTTTTCCTTTATTGAATTACTAGTTCCAACTTATCGGATTTTACTTACTTTACTGTCAGGTATGAACAAAAGTCTGGTTGATCAGGAATCGAAAAGTCCATAAAAATTGAACATAAAAAAAGAAAGTATAAATGTAGTTAAACATCAATGCTTGATATATATACTTTAAAATGTTTCTAGCTTTGTCTAAAATGTGTCAATGTGTGTGATTTTTAAGCTTGCTCATTTTAAATCATTAAATTGCATCTTGTCAATGTAATAAAATTATAGTCTTCTACATGTCCCAAAAATATACGAATAATATGTAATAATAATATCAGTAAAGATATTGTAGATGGCAGGATAACCTATTTATTAACAATACACACTACCTGAAAGGAAACAAGAATGATTTTCTGGCTTCGGCCAGCCGAAGCTTATATACCCTTGCAGATCATTCCAATTAACTTGCAAATCGCAAAAAGTTGAAAGTTCTTATTACTTTGACATTATTTTTCTATCCTTCCCTATGGCAGCTATATAATATAGTCGTCCGATTTTTGTTAAATTTAATTCGAAATTATTCGAGTAGAAAAAAATACAATAAAAACCATATAGGAGCTAAAATTTGTTTCCTATTAATTTTCCGATCGTTTCTATGGCAGCTATATGATATAGTCGTCCAATTTTGATCAAAATTAAAATTAAAATTCGGAAATATTTAAAAATGCTAGAGTAAAAGAATACAAAAAACAAAGAAGCTAACATTTATTTCCTATTTTCCATTAATTTTACGTTCTTTCCTACCGATTTTTGTACCCGTTACTCGTAGAGTAAAAGGGTATATTGTATTCGTGCAAAAGTATGTAACAGCTAGAAGGAAGCGTTTCCGACCCCATAAAGTATATATATTCTTGATCAGGGTCACTAGCCGAGTCGATATAGCCATGTCCGTCTGTCTGTCCGTATGAACGCTGAGATCTCGGAAACTACAAAAGGTAGAAGGTTAAGATTTTCCACACATAATCTTGGGCCTCCTACGCATCGCAAGTTTATTTCAACCGAGCGCCACGCCCCCTCTAACGCCCACAATCGCCCACTAACGATTTTAAAATGTGTCCTGCGCCCACATCTTTAAAGATTTCCGAGAAGTATAAATGCAATTTTGTTGTGTATATTTATACCTATCGAAATGTAGAAGACATTTTTCAAATAGGACCATTCATTAAAAAGTTATACGCAATAAAAATTTATGTATCTATCTCCCTCGCACTCTCTTTAGCTGAGTTTCGAATATTAGATAGTCGGGACACCAACCAGAGTACAGCGTTTGCACTCCCTTTAGCTGAGTGACGGGTATTAGATAGTCGGGACACCAACCCGACTATAGCGTTCTCTCTTGTTTTAAATTTAATCCGAAATTCAGAAATATAAAAACAAAATTTTTTCTAAGAGAAGAGGTAAAATGTCAAAAAACACCGAAGTTATCATTTTTTTTTAATATTATGCCGATTATTCCTATGGAAGCTATAGTATATAGTTGTTCGATCCGGCTGGTTATGACTTATATTTGTACTTCCTGCAATAGAAAGAAGACTTTTGTAAGAGTTTCAATCCGATAGCCTTAAAACTATGGACAGACGGACGGACAGACGGACATGGCTAGATCGACTCGGCTAGTGATGCTGATCAATAATATATATACTTTGTAGGGTCGGAAACGTCTCCTTCACTGCGTTGCAAACATCTGACTGAAATTATAATACCCTCTGCAAGGGTATAAAAATAGTGACGATCGCACCTTCAACATATGTATGTAAAAAAGTTCTGATATCAACATTTGTGGCGAAAAATTACTACACTCGTCATTAAATACACTTTCTAAAAAAAAAATTACATAAATTACGTTAAGGCGGCGTTTATAATATTTAAAAACAAAAAAGGAATATAGCTTTGGCAAGCCGAAGCTTATATGCCCTTCCTAATCATTCTATTAATTTACAAATCGCAAAAATTGTAAATTTACTATTATTTTCACATGAATTTTTCGATCGTTTCTATGGCAGCTATATGATATAGTAGTTCGATCTTTTTATACCCTTGCAGAGGGTATTATGATTTCAGTCAGAAGTTTGGAACGCAGTGAAGGAGACGTTTCCGACCGCACAAAGTATATATATTTTTGATCAGCATCACTAGACGAGTCGATCTAGCCATGTCCGTCTGTCTGTCTGTCCGTCCGGCTGAACGCTGAGATCTCGGAAAGTACAAAAGCTAAAAGGTTAAGACCAATCATTAAAAAGTAATACGCAATCAAAATTGTCGCACTCCCTTTAGCTGAGGTGCGATTATTAGATAGTCGGAACACCAACCCGAGTACAGCGTTCGCACTCTCTTTATCTGAGTGTCGGGTATTAGATAGTCGGGCCATCAACCCGACTATAGCGTTCTCTCTTGTTTTTAATGTGTTGGTGTTTGTAAAAAGAAAAAAATGTTATTCCGGTTTAGGCCCCAAATTATTTCTTTGTTTTATCAAAGAATATATTAACGGAATTATACACATCAAATTATTATTGTCCATACGTATACAAAGGTTTGACAATCGGTTTTAAATTATTTTACACATTTTTAACTATGTAAATTAATTTTTTATTGAAATATAAATGTTCTAAAGTTTATCCGCCATCTTTAACATACTGTATAGAAACAAATTAATAAAAAAAAGCAATATATAAGTATAATAATTAAATCTCGGACATACCGGATTTTATGTCTTTATGAGTATGTTTGTTAACGCCTGATTTAGATTTTATCTTAAGCACAATTTTATTCTAGTGTTATGCACCTGAACACCTAACAATCAGAAGAAACAGTGACTAATTTAATGTCTTTTTACATATAGGATGAATTTCACCCTTTTATTGAGGCACTCTTACCGTACGTCAAATCATTTTCCTACTCTTGGTTTAATTTGCAAGCCGCTAAACGAAAGTATTATAAGAAACACGAAAAACGTATGTCATTGGAAGAGGAAAGGCACTGTAAGGATGAACTGCAGGTAATAATAGAAAATAATATTATGAAATTATAAAATTATATTGTTTTTCTTACAGAATGAAAAAACTGAGGTGAAGCAAAAGTGGGCTTCCCGTCTTCTTGGAAAACTCAGAAAAGATATTACACAAGAAAGTCGAGAGGATTTTGTGCAATCAATAATCGGAAAACGGAAATCAATATGTGTTCTTTCGAACCCAGATCAGAAGGGAAAAATGAGACGCATAGACTGCTTACGGCAGGCTGACAAAGTATGGCGACTTGACTTAGTAATGGTTATACTCTTCAAAGCGATTCCTCTAGAAAGCACAGATGGCGAGCGGTTAGAAAAAAATCCAGAATGCTTACATCCAGGATTATGTGTAAATCCGTACCACATCAATGTTTCCGTTCGAGAATTGGACTTGTACTTGGCCAACTTTATAAACACTCATAATTCAGTTTCCAATACAAATTCAAGTTTTTCGACTACTCCGGGTGTTAGATCACCACACTTGGGTATATATAATCGAAATGATCTGTCAGATAGAAAAGAAGAGGTCATTGACATGAAAAATGAGAACGTTAGACAAAATCCATATAATGGAGTAGTTTGTAATGATATCATTTTAGCGACCGGAGTTTTTTCATCCCAAGAACTGTGGACTTTATCCAAAGGTACTAGTAGCTTTTTAATTATTATTTAAGGGAGGGAAAGGGGGAATGAGTCTTTGGCATCAAAAAATCAACTAACTTTGCGATTTTTATACCCTTGCAGAGGGTGTAATAATTTTGGTTAGAAGTTTGTAACTCAGTGAAGGAGACGTTTCCAACCCCATAAAGTATATATATTCTTGATCAGGATCAATAGGGGAGTCGATATAGCCATGTCCGTCTGTATGTCTGTTTCAATACCCTTTGCGAACTCAGTTTAAAAGACAGCGATTTAAAACTTTCACAGTCGTCCTAAAACATGTGCACGCAGATCTATTTTGAAAATCGACCCGATCGGACGTCCATATAACTTGCAAAAACTGAAGAATTTTCGCACAGTGTAAAAGTTTCTGACATGAATCTTTCCAAATCGTATTTTTTTGTGCATACCTTGATCATATATAAACTGGTTAGATGGATTTAATCCAAACCTTTTTTATATTGTCAAGTGTCATTTAAATAACAACCACAAATTTGTATTGCCGATACTATCGGCTAATATATCGTTGGCAAAGCGATTTCTGGAACACTTTTAATTTAAACAGCAAAGTTTAAAAATCTTCATTTGTGAACAGCGTTTAAAAATTAAATAAAAATATAAATAAGATACCTTATGTCCTTATTTTTTAAGCCACTCATTAGGTTTTTGTGAATTGTTTTGGAATTTTTAAAATTGTTTTTCTTACTTCCTTCACAGTGACGATTCACAAACAGTGCCCAAACCTGTCACAATTTTGAATAACATATTTCTAAACGATCTAAGTGGTTTTGCTTTGAATATAAGCACATGAGCGTGGGCTACTTATCTTTGGGGGCTGAAATGCCTGAAGTGTAATCCCCCTCCAGCTTTTAACTTACGCCCATGTATAAATATTTTTAAAGCAAGGGTCACTTGTGTTCAAAAATAGTTATGCGTTACGTAAAATAGTGACAGGTTTGGGCACTGTTTGTGAATTGTCACTGTGAAGAAAGGAAGAAAAACAATTTTAAAAAATCCAAAACAATTCACAAAAACCTGATGAGTGTCCTAAAAATTAAGGACATAAGGTGTCTTTGGATCAAAAATGCATCGTAGAAGAAAATATTTTTATTTAATTTTTAAACGCTGTTCACAAATGAAGATTTTTAAACTTTGCTGTGACTTTAAAATTTTGAATGCGCCCACCTCCTCTTGTGGTTGAGTTAGATTGAATTTTCCAAAACGATCGTATAAAAGGGACATGTAACTATTTAATTCCGAAAAGATTACCAAAATTGGTTAACCACTCTTGAAGATATATCCCAAAAGCCGAAGAAAATTTGTGATTTTCTTAAATTAAAGATACCGCAAATACCAGAGCTGATGGACTATAGGCGTAGTGGCAACTTATGCTTAGAAAAGCCTCATTTATCGAAATAAAATGGTGGCAGGCCTGGACATCGACCCATGTCACATTTTGTCGGCCTGTGTTATTAGTGACGATTCAGAAAACTGCGCCTGGCCACAAACAAAGTTTGTGTCTAGGCTCTGATGCACTTTCTGCTAAGGAGTCAAGAGGAACAATGTATTTTTCAATCATGATGTGGCTTCATAGGGAACCAAAAGTAATTAGTCCCATACATGGTGAACGCATATGTGGCTAGATAAACGCAAGTTTATCAAAAAGGAGCAAAAATGAGCAAAAATGGTTAATTGTATGGCAACAAGGACACTTTTGTGGTTAATTCCTCGTTTTTACTTCTTTGCAACTCTGTGTTATGAAGAAGTTATACTCCACAAACACAAACACAATCGCTAGCTCAAATCTATAAAGATACACATATAAGACAGTTCAGTTGGACAACAAGGCACATAAAAGCAAACATTAAAGCTAATTTACATTAACAAATACCTTTGCAAGGAATTTCCATTTTCAGATTTATGAAAGTCTTCTTTTACACTTTACATATGAACGACCTTTTGATAATAATGACCTTTTAAATAACTTTTATTTGGTGATCGAAAATATACAAGTCCTTAATATCTGTTGCTCAATTGGAATTGGAATTTTAAAGGTTGCAATTTGTACTTATACACATGAATTCTTAAACATAATAAGACCGCGAATTCTTCAGACCTAGAGGAACCATTAATGACCATGGTAACAATTTTTAAAGTTCTAACCAATACAGCCATTCATGAATTCTTCACCATAATAAGACCGCGAATTCTTCAGACGCGGCGACCTCGGATTGTTAAATGGTCTTCTGTTATCACATCCTCAAATAACGTTTTTTTGCAGCATGCAAAAGCAATGGTTTCGAATTTTCTTTTTCTTTCGCCAATTTAGATGCCAACTTACGCTTTAACCGTGGTCCTGCATCAGTATAAGTGAGGCATTTGCTACCAGGTTTGTCACTTGGCGTGCCCTTTTCCAAAATTGAAATTGTTAAGTTCGATGAAAGCCACTGGGAATGATTTTTCTTGAACCGGTCCATTATTATGAGACATTTTTGCAAATTACGGTTATAGATGGCAAAAAACTGCAAAAGTTTCTTTTTGTTTATTGTCTGCTGACTATCGCTTAATTCGATTCATAGTTAAATTTATTTCACAAACCTTCACTCTTTGTATCCATATTTAAACTTTTTTGGTTTGCTTACAATAGCCAGAGAAATCGAGTGGCGAAAACTGCACAATTTTTCGTCCCTTTTTGTAAACGTGTGACCCTATTTCAAACTTTATACTCTCTTAAGGGAAAAAATAGCGAAAAACGCCAAATAAAATTCTTTGAAAATGAATTTTGGATTCCTTTAAGTATTGCACATAACAGTAGGTCATTTATGTAATACTGAAGAACAAAAAAAAAAAGGAAAAATATCGAATTTTTTGCCCATAGTGCAAGGTTATTAAATGCCCTATAGTGCTGAGTTACAAAAGTAATGTTTTTTAAATTTAACGCGATGGATTTAAAAATAGATGACAAATAAAGCATCATTTTTGGCAAATTGGTAAGAGTCCTTAAAGTGTAATTTTTCTTTCTTGAAAGATAAAGAGTCTATCTTCTGAAAAACTTTAACATGAAAACAAACCATGAATCCGTTTGCCTTTGGGACCTCCGGAGAGTTAGCCAATTTCAACATTTTTCGAACTTTGATGTCCTTGTGTTAAGAAACCTTGCGTCGGCCAATTTTTTGGAAAACGCAGATTAACTTGGGAATTCGTAACGAAGTCAAAAATATAGCATCCATCGAGATAAATTTTAGATGTTGTATAGTGTTATTTTTTCGACCGTTCCTATATGATAAAATTAAAATCGAAATTCGAAATTATTTAAAAAGAGTTATATCCTAGAGTAGAAGAGAATACAAAAAAACCAAGGAAGCAATCATTTTTTACCTATTAACTTAAAGAAAAACACTGAAGCAAGAATATTTTACGTTTTTTTTCCGATCTTTCCTATGAATCTATAAGATATAGTTGTCCGATCCGACCCGTTCCGACTTATATACTACCTGCAATAGAAAGAAGACTTTTGGAAAAGTTTCATCCCGATTGCTTAAAACCTGAGAGACTAGTTTGCGTAGAAATGGACGGACAGACGAACATGGCTAGATCGAATCTTCTAGTTATGCTGATCAAGAATATATATACTAGAGCCCTGCATGAGTGGAGTCATAGGGCCCTTTGACTCACATGTTCAAAAAAGGTTCGAGTAGCTCATTTCGGAAAATTTTTTGGATCTGAATGGCTCAGCTCATGGCTAACGTAATCCACTTGATTTGATCTAAAACCTAATGACTCATATAGCTCATGACTCCTATAGCTCATGATTCCTATGACTCATGACTCCCTATGAGTCATGACTCAGGTCAAAAATATCTCTAATCTGTTAATCACAGAAATATATATATTTGTATACCCTTGCAGAGGGTAGTTTGATTTTAGTCAGAAGTTTGCAACGCAGTGAAGGAGACGTTTCCAACCCCATAAAGTATATATATTCTTGATCAGCATCACTAGACGAGTCGTTCTAGCCATGTCCGTCTGTCCGTCTGTCTGTCCGTCTGTTTCTACGCAAACAAGTCTTTCAGTTTTTGAGCTATCAGGATGAAAGTCTTCTTTCTATTGCAGGTAGTATATAAGTCGGAACCGACCGGATCGGACAACTAAATCTTATAGCTCCCATAGGACGGATCGGAAAAAAACGTTAGAAAAAATTCTGGCTTCGGTGTTTTTTCAAATATTACCTTCTACTCTTAGGAATATTATTTTTTATATATTTCTGAATTTCGAATTAAATACTTCAACAATCGGATCACTATATCATATAGCTGCCATAGGAACGGTCAAAAATTTAATAGAAATTATTAGGGAAAAAATTATCTCTTTGTTGATTTTTATTACATTCTCTTCTACTCTGGGATATGACTATTTTTAAATATTTCCGAATTTCGATGTTTCGATAAAAACGATCGAAAAATTAATGTGAAATAATAGGAATTTAACATTTTTGCGATTTGTAAATTAATAGAATGATCTGCAAGGGTATATAAGCTTCGGCTTGCCGAAGCTAGCTTCCTTTCTTGTTATTTTTCTAAAGGCAGGATAAATATTTTTGTATGGTAAGGATCCTTGAAGTCAATATAATTCGAGGATTATTTGACCTGAAGAATTTCCGAATTATTTGACCTAAAGAATACCCGAATCACTCGACGCGAAGAATTGACATGGAGAATCGTCGAAATATTTGACCTTAAGAATACCCGAACCATTCAACGTAAAGAATTCGCGGACTATTTGACCATGTCGACAATGAAACCTATGAGCTACGAGGAGAGCTATACGAGTCATCTGATAAGCTATAGGAGTCACTTCATTTCTTATGAGTTAAGTAGGTCATGGCGCATAGTATGAGCCATGTTTAATAGGAGTTATGAGCGATAGGAATCATGACTTGAAAAACATAGATAGATTGAATGGGTCATGAAATCAAAGGGAGCTATGACTCTACTCATGCAGGGCTCTAATATATAATTAATGGGCTCGGAAAAATCTCCTTCACTGTGTTGCAAACATCTGACTGAAATCATAATACCCTCTGCAAGGGTATAATAAGCCATAATTATACCCGTTACTCGTAGAGTAAAAGTATGTAACAAGTATAAGGAAGAGTTACGACGCCATAAAGTATATATATTCTTGATCAGGATCATAAGCCGAGTCGATCTAGCCATGTCCGTCTGTCCTTCCGTCTCTTTATGTGAACGCTGAGATCTCGGAAACTATAAGAGCTAGAGGGTTGGGATTTGACATGCAGATTGTTTGACGTTTCTTTCATCACAGTGCTACGCTCTGTTGTTCCTTGATGCAAAGTTTCTTAACTAAAACTTAACTGTATTTCGTATTCCTGTATTCTATAGGAAATCATAAAATTAATTCAAAATCGAAATGTCTCCCATGACCTTATAGGGTCATGGTTACTTGAACCTTAAAGTGTGATCAAGAATGTTGATATTCTTTTGATAAAAGAATAATAATAACACGACTTGTAAACTTACTTAAACTTTATAAGTGCCGTTTTTAATTTAATATGACACATTTTTAAAATTATTTAAGTTTACAATATGTAATTCATTCTCCTGATAAAAAAATCAATTTGATTGAAAATTTACTTTACAAATTTGTTATGCTCATTTTACAAAACCAATTTTATTAGATTTAATTTTAGATGAAGCAAACGATAGTAGCCTGAACTCGAATCTTATTAAAAGGGAGAATGTTGGAGCTGCCTATGAGTGCAATACATATCAAATTAACACTGAATCTTCAGCTTCTGCCGCCCAGAGTATTGTTCAATCTGGAGCAATTGTGGCCAATCCAATTCCACTGGGTTATAGTAGTACGTATATTATTTTTACGTAGATTATTTTTAAGTTGCTTACAAATTCTCCTTTCAGTTGACTTTATAGATCAGAGGAGTATGCATTTATCACAAAGTCCGTTGTTACGTACAGAAGGCACAAACGGCGATGTGCATGCTGCTAATAAAATCGATCAAAGCAACTCACCGCCCATCACGAGTACTCCATCAGACAATAATAATAGTAGTTTTTCACTAATCGTAAGAGCTAGTGATAGCTCTAACAGCGATCCAAAAACATCGGCAGACCCAACCATTTCGCTGCACCGCTATACGTCTCTTAACAGTAGGACACTTCCCCAAGGTATAGTATCGACATTTCAGATAATTAAATCAGATCTTGATCAATTTTAATTACAGCTTTACCACAACATAACTGCTCAACATTAAACACGACTTCCACCAGTCCGATTAGTTCTTTATATTACCCTCAACATAATAATCCGCGACCATCTCAAACCACTTCCGATGAGGAACAAAATCGTATTGGCTCCGATAAATATTCAACGGAGCCTCAAGATATTTCAGACTTTGTCACATATGTTTGTCAAGACTCTAGTCACACGACAACAATAACAGGATCTGTTGAAAACCATCAGTTTCAACACTCCCATACACTTCCACATTCACACGTATCGCAAGGTCATTCGCCCCATTTTCAAATCCATCAGCAGCTACGAACTGCAAAATTGGCGACATCGCCGTCAACTCACTATCACAGTACAATGCTTCCGCCGATGCTACCTCCGATGGCTCGACCTGTAGCTATAATTCGCAGCAGCAGTGATCTAACACTAGTCCAATCACCACCTCCTTCGTTGCCGCTGACAATCCAATCTCCAAACTTGAGCAACAACAACTGTACAGCGAAAAATAGCTTGGAACCGGATAATATTAGACTTGCAAGTACTCTAGACAACAGCAATAGTCCCAATAGCACAGATGTTGTGGCACATCACGAAATAGCAGGAACCGCATCTCCTCTACCGCCGCTCAACACGCCGGCCTCAGCAAGCCCCCATTCTTACCTTGATCCAGGTCGATGTAAACTTTTATCAGGCTCCAACATAAGCAGAATTACAACGCAAATGTATCCCCCATCAAATAACAGAGAATATTTTAATCACTTCCATTCGCAACCTACATCGGTAAGTGAGCAGGGTAGATATTATCAAAAGGCTAAAGGCCACACGACACTTTCTTAATATTTGACCAAAGTCAAAAATCATGGACACATAGAAGGAACAGACTTTATGGTTAACAACATTTTTTGAACTTTAATCACTTTTAGTTAGTTCGAACTGGTTTCCCGTCATCTTTTTTAATTACTTATACCAGATTATAAGTAAAACTAAAACGCTATAGTCGAGTGCCTCGACTATTAAAGAAGTGCGAGAGGGATAGAGGTGTGTAAGCAGCAAAGCGACTGGCTGAAATCGCGCCATCCATCGTTTTTTGCGCTAGATGCCATGCTCGAGGTCAGCCTTTTTCCCACTAACGTATCTTTATTTACCTTGCACTCCCCTAGCTGAGTTCCTGGTATATGATAGTCGAAGTACTCGTCTATTGGTTTCTCTCTTGTTACTTATAATAACAAAATTACTTTTAACTTAATCAAAGTATGGTTATTTATGCAATAAATTGTAACGATATAAGGACTTCGCAGAAAACGGGTGCTTAGAAATAGTTTAACATACTATCTGACGTCTAATAATGTCCTAATTTATTTGAGGCTACACAGAGAGAATTTGCATTCTAAATTTGCATGGAGCGTTTTACTTTTTAAAATTTGTCGACCCTTTTCTTGCACCTAAAATGTTTTGTTTTAAGTTTTAAAATGTTTTGCTTTAGAATGGGCGCCTAAAATAGTTATTTTCATTTTTTAAATGTAGGGGAGAGTGGGGGAATTTCGTCAGCATTTTTTCAAAGCTATTTTTTGTCCATCTTGAGACACGTTATCATATTTCTATTTTTATTGTTGAATGCGGTTAGCACCAAGCTTTAAAATGTGACATTCCCCTATTTTTTTAATTAGCTTGGTGATTTATAAAAAAATAAAATGTAAAACCAATATACTGGGGCAATCTCACCACACAGGGGGGTAAAATCACCACACAACTGGGGAAATTTCGTCACCTGAAAAATGTAGGGAGTTTAACGCCTGAAAATATGCTACACTGATGAAGCGTACCATTTTTGTTGACGTCCTATATTTGTTGCTGCTGCTGGTAGTCTGTTCGTTAGCCAGCTCGTCAAATATAAAAATATGTATTTAAAATAGGTGCGAATTTACCCTTAGCGTAGGGTGGCGAAATTTCCCCAGACCGTACTTTTTTAGAAATAATTATTTTTCTTGCGAAATTAGGCGCGAAGTTAAAAATCACTGACGCAGAAATGCACATTATAGCACTGTGTATTATATAAAAAATCGTGTATCTTATTCCTTTTGAATTGTGGCATACAGAAAAAATTTCGTCGAGAACTAAATGTAGCTTTTGAGCTGTTAAAACACATTTAATATTATAGCTTAATTATCTTGGCCTTCTGTGCAAAACAAATGCATTGGTTGTGTCTGGCCGTCTTGAAGGACTAAAACAAAAAAATTATATATTTTTACGACTTATGGATTCCGAGATATTGCAGGTGACGAAATTGCCCCTGTGACGAAATTCCCCCACTCTCCCCTAAATATTTTTCTTTTTGTGGGCATGGCCCAGAGGCCAAAGTTCTAGGTTCTGGTACTATTTTGTGCTCGGGAGTAGCAAGTTCAAATCCCGCTTCACAACACAACACAACTATTTTTATACCCTTGCAGAGGGTATTATGATTTCAGTTAGAAGTTTGCAACGCGGTGAAGGAGACGTATATTCTTGATCAGCATCACTGGACGAGTCGATCTAGCCATGTCCGTCTGTTAATAAATTAGAAAAAGAATCAGGTGGATATGACAGTCAGAAAAAAAATATTTTTTTTTGTTTTTTATTAACCTAATAGACTAACCTTTCGATCAGTACCAAATGCGTAAAGTTTCATAAGTGAATGTCGAAATGGCAGATTAAAAACAAAAGGTGTACCAACCTACAGACCTCTCCCCTACAATATTGTTCTTAAAATTGTTAGGGAAATGTTTATTATGCGTCTTAAAAACTTTTTTCTAAAGCCTAGTACTCAGTACGACGAAAACTGCTAGCTAAGCATAGGAGTAAGCGAGAGGCAAATAGGTAGCTAACGCCTTTAGCCGGGGACTTTTTCCCACCTCGGTACTCAGTTGAGCTAAGGAAATAGTAAGAAAATACCACTAAAATACTAGATTTAGCGGATGAATTCCGATGAACGATGAATGAGCGGCCCAAAGAATACAAAATTTGATCTTTGGCTGTGTTTGTGCAGAAGCGGTGTGCCAATAACAATTTATATATGGAAGGAAAACCACAAAAACCAATGGAAAACTGCCTGTAGTACATATCGCCATTCCAACGGCGAATTTAAAGCTTGCGACCCAGGTCGGCTCAACGTTTTGTAATATTTTCAAATTGGCGCCAATTGATTTGTTTGCTGAGAGTAAGACCATGCAACGTGCATTGCTAAAACTTCGGTCACACTAAAAGATTAATATTTGTCGACTAGTAAAAGTCTTAGCCGAACTGAGTACTAGGCTTTACTCTGCCTTAGCCGGTTTTAGAACCGGGGTCGTCTTGCATCGTAGTCAGACGTCTTACCCATTGTGCCATCGCGCCATGATGCGCGCGAGTGTTATAGTTCAACTTAAATATAAAGTTAGCACGTTCAAGCATGCTCAAATTTACAATGCAAGTTTTGAGAATATGTATTGGGAAATATTTATTTTCTAATGTTTACTTGACCAAATTATTTTAAATCTTTTATTTTTCCTATTTAATCTTTTATTGTTGAAATTTTTTGATTTTTCAAAGCTTTTATGTTTAAATAGTTATTTAAAATCGTTCGTTTTACAATTTGTATAACAAAAATTTTTTTTGAAAACAATTTGTATTAGATTGACATTTTAAAACGACATTTTAAAGAATCTTACTTTCTCTGTATATAATTTATTAAAAAATGTTATTGTCTTCTACTGATTGATATTTGTAGAAAAAAGATATACCTAGTTCAGTTTATTTCAATTAATGTATTATGATTTTTTAATTTAAGCTTTTGGGATATGCCGGCTCCATTTCCACAATGTCTGGTGTTATAAGTCCAACAGATTTGAGTCTTTACTCAGCTCCAATGGCTGTAACAAGATCAAGTACCAGGACAAGATGGAACGAAGAGGAGCACAACGTAATTCCACATTCTGCATCTAGTACAAATATAGAAAATACCCAGGTTATATTAATGGAAGATTGTAAGTTCTCAATTATGTTTGGCGTGACTAATGTTTAATTGAATTTAGAACTCATTTCAGCGTCTGGACGTTATATAGATGAATATTCAAATCGTGACTATGTATCATGATCTAAGCTCAATGAAATAAAAGTAATTAAACTCTTCGGCTTGGGCATGCCAAAATATTGATAGGAGAACCAATAATTAATTAGGAGTACCTTAAACAGTAACAGTATATAATAATACAAAAAGTTTTAAGTTTCTGTAAATGCTTTGTATTTACTTGAAATACTGCAAATGAAACGACTATATAATGAGACTGGTATAACCGAATATATTTATACCCGTAACAAAGAGAGAAAAGTAAACAAGAATGAAATATCTGCATTAATAGCTCGAGCCGGTGTATTCGTTTCAAAAAGTTAACAGGATCTCATTTCGTTTTATTTTTTTAATTAATTCAATATATTATATTATAAAAAATAAAATTGTAAAACATTTATATTTTAAGTGTACACGATAACACAAGAAGTGTTCCCCTCCTCTTAAAAGAATGAACGAAGAAGTGATTGTTGATACTCGTAGCTACTCTTATTCATTTAAAGTTAAATGTTTAATATTAGTCTACGGGACACACAAAACCAAAAATGCTTGCACAATACAATACAACATCAGAGAAGGTGACGTTTCCGACCCTATTACGTATATACATTCGTTATCAGGATCCTAAACGAGTCGATATAGCCAAGCCGGTCTGATTCATTATCGTTTGCGAGCTTTAGCTTTCTTTAAAGCTAGCAATCTGAAACTTTCACAGCCGTCATAACAAATGTGTTTGCAGATCAAGTTTGAAAACACGATTTGACGTCTATATTGTCTAGCTCCAATAAGAACGGTCGGATAAATCTTGAAAAATTATTTTATGCATCGGGTTAAAAGAGCTGGCTGATCGGACGTCTATATATTATAGCTCCCATAGGAACAAAAGGTCAACATTTCATATTTTTCTAGATAGTTGCCTATATTTCGTTGCAGGAGACGTTTCCGAACCCATTAAGTATATACATTATTGATCAGCATCACTAGAAGAGTCTAGCCTGTCCGTCCGTTTCTAGCCTTTCAGGTTTAAAGCTGTCGGGCTAAAACTTTCCAGCCTGCATTCTTTCTTATGCAGGTAGTATATATGTCGAAACGAGCAGGATCGGACAACTATATCATATAGCTGAAAGAAAATGTCAATAAATTATATCTTGGATGTTTTTTAACATATAATCTCCTACTTTTGGAAATACCATTTTTTATCGAATTCTGAATTTCCACTGAAATTTTATTAAAATCGGATGACTATATGAAAAATTAATGGGTTTTTTTGTATATTCTTTACTTTGGGATTTGACCTTTTTTTTAAATACTTTTAAAAATTTGATTTAAATTTGATTAAAATTGTACAACTATAACATATAGCTGCCATAGGAAATTTAACATTTTTGTAATTTGTAAATAAAACGGAATGATCTGCACACCCAAAAAAAACTTGGTAAAATCAACTGTAATAATTGTCAAACAGGCCCAACCAGCAAAATTGTCAATTCTACTAAGTAAATAGTTATTTCACAACAACAAAATACACACAATTAGCGAAGACACAAACCCAAAGCAAAAACAAAATACACGTAACTATTTTAATAGTTACGTAACTATCTTTGTTGGTCAATTTTACCAAGCAATTTTTTTGTGTGCAAGAGTATATAAGTTTTGACTGGCCGAAGCTAGCTTCCTTTCTTGTTATACCCGTTGCTCGTAGAGTAAAAGGGTATATTGTATTCGTGAAAAAGTATGTAACAGCTAGAAGGAAGCATTTCCGACCCTATAAAGAATATATATTCTTGATCAGGGTCACTAGCCGAGTCGATGTAGCCATGTCTGACTGTCCGTCTGTCTGACTGTATGAGACTTCGGAAACTACAAAAGCTAAAAAGTTGGGATTACCAACACAAATTCTTAGGCTTCCTACGCAGCGAGGGCCACGCCCCCTTTAAGGCTCACAATCGCCTTAAACGTGTCTGGCGCCCACTCCTTTTAAAAATTCGGAAAAGTAAAAATGCAGTTTTGTGTTTAAAAATACCTATCGAAATGTAGAAGAAATTAAAAAAAAAAGTTTTATATCTCCATCTCCCTCGCACTCCCTTTAGCTGAGTAACGGGTATCTGATAGTCGGGCCACCCAACTGTCAGTCTGTCATACTGCATGCAAAAAAAGAAGCAGATAATACAGATAGCTTAAAAAGAATAGCTTTTCTTGAAACGGATGAATCTGGTAAATTGGAAAGGTTCCTTTACATCGTTGCAAAATTTAGACTGGAAGTAAATTACCGTTTGCAAGGGTGTACACTAGAGTGGGTCGATTTGAAGGTCATCAAAACGTAGGGGGGAACGTATTCTATGGGCAATTCTAAGCAGCTTTGCCAAAGAAACCATGAATATCACGTTTGACCCTACGCAAAAATATTAATTTTTTTTATTAATAGTTTGAATTTTATGCTCGGGTTGGTCTTTGGCGGGCCCTCGTAACTAAATATTATTAAACAGTGGAATTTTAAAGAAATAATGTTTTTGTAGGATATTCGTTTTGTGTGGAGCAGGGCTCTAGTAAATAGTAGTAGTAGGAAATCTATCTAAGTGGCTATTTACAAATTGATTAATTGTGCAATCTAGATTGTAACGCACTGGAAAATAACTAAGCCCTAAAATTCTCTTATTTTTTGTAAGATTTTGTAATAGGAAAAGGGATAAAATTTTCAAATTATTACAAAAACAATTTTAAGCTTTTGGATTTTATGCTGACGTTAGAATAAATATCGAAAATTTAGGGAATACAAAAAGCCGATGTTATGACAATAGTAGCACTAATTAAAGCAGCTCCAGACTTGATATTTACATATGAATTAGAGTCGGGAAACGCTAAACAATACAATACTTATAAATATAGCTTTAGCTAACAAAATAAGTTGGCTTGTGCACTATAAATATATCCAATATTTCAAAACATAACATTAAACAAAAAAGTTAAGTAAATAGAAGAAATGCAATGTAAGAAAATAGTTTTAATATGTGCCTGAGAATATTTTTAAAAAGAGTGAAACAGTTTTTCATTTTATTTTTTATAAATCGAATTATAATCGAAACGAATATAAGCGTGTTCTGGTTCTTACTTTCGAAAACTTTTTGCAACTCAATTTAAATTTCTAAAATATAGCACATGGAAATATTGTTTAAATTTGTTGCATACTTTCGAAAATGGAAACTGTTACATGCCTTTATAGATAGGTGAACCGTTTTTTGGTTATAATTTTGGAATACTCAAATATAATTAACGCTCATATAAGCCATATAGGTTTTCACTCAATTTGGTCATATTGAGTGGGGTTCTATTTCTGCAAAAATATTATCTCAAAATTAAACGTTACTTTACAGTTTTAAGCAGATTGTTTTCAAATGGCTCTGAACATTATAAAGATTATTTTAATCTTAAAGATAGGTCTTGAATAAATTAATATGAAAACTTACACTACAATAGGTTTTAATTCTGGCGTTTCCAAGTTCACAAATGTGTTCTGAGATCGCAGTGTATTGCAAATAAAATACAAATATATTATAACTATAAATTTATAAATTATAATTATAATTATATAATTAAGAGGAAATTAACAAAAAATCACACATGAAAGAAGTTTTTAAAATGTTACAATAATAATCATAAGGGCATGTGCAAAAACATAAAAATATTTAAAATACTTTTAAGAATTGGCTGTGAATATTATTATACGCTAGCGCTGTTTGTAATTTAGGTCAAAATGAAAGTGCTCATTATAAATAATTACTATATTGTATTACAATATTAATATATACCTACAACTAAAATAGACTGTAAACAAAAGGAGACTTGGTAATATCTTAAGAGAATATTTTATTAAAGCAGACAAAAACAATTAGCATTAAAAACATTTTTAAAATACTTTTTTTAAATAAATGGGTTTTACACGTCGAACGTGACATAAAGCTACAAGTCCGTTGAAAAAAAAACGATGCCATCGAAAAAATTAATGGGCAATAACCCTTGGTCTGATGTTGTTTGGGACTAGCAGCAGCGCACGCTATACATATGTTGCCGGCTAGTACTCGCTTCATAAACTTAGCGTGCTTGCGACCACCTTATGCACGATCAATGTATGAAGAACACTTAGGCACGACCATAGCAACCGGACAGAGAAACGACAGCCATACCAAAAATTTTGCACATTAAATTAGGTACATGTTGCAGTCACTGCTATTGTGATAATCTTTTCCTAGAAAAATATATTATATTTGATGAAACGTCTTAAACACTGTGACGAACCATCGTCACAACAACTAAATACCACCCACCAAAGAAAAACCTTTTAAAACGCGCGCCCATAGCAAACGAATGCCATCGCTATAATCGCGCCCCGACAACGGATTATCGAAATCAGGGTTATCGCCTTCGGCCGCTCTGGGCACACTCAACGGCGCCTATATAAGCTGAAGCAAGACCTTAAATGAGTCACTTGCGTTCCGATCTTCGAGGAAACACATCAGCAACAAGGAGAAACCTCTACGAAGCAAGCAGTTCATCACTCGGCCCTTCCGTAGCACCGGATCACGACAGCAAGCAAGGCCCTTCCTCAGCGCCGAATCGACGAAGCAAGCAGTCCCGACTCATCTATACGCAACTACCCGAAACAGGGTCGTTACAAAGCCTAGGACAGCACTGAGTTTAAGGGCTAGTACTCAACCCAACAAAAAACTCCATATGAAACCAAATTTGTTTGACGTGTTTATACCCTTTACTCGTAGAGTAGAGTGCAAAAGTATGTAACAGCTAGAAGGAAGCGTTTCCGACCCCATAAAGTATATATATTCTTGATCAGGGTCACTGGTCGACCGTCCGTCTGTCCGTCTGTCTGTCTGTATTAGTGTTGGGTTGGTCATGAGTGAGTGAACAAAAAAGAGTTGCTCACTAAACTGAGTGAGTGAACATGTTCCTTCAAACTTGTTCTTTATTGTTCAGTTGTTCATTTAGGCTCACTTCCTCCTTTTTGTTCACTTGCTCAGTTTTGCACTCTTATTTTATCTTTTTAGTTCACTTGCTCAGTTGCTCAGTTGCTCAGTTTTGCACTCTTATTTTATCTTTTTAGTTCACTTGCTCAGTTGCTCTCTTGCTGTTTTTGGCACAAAAAGTATTATAAATATAATTATAATTTCAGTCAGATGTTTGCAACGCAGTGAAGGAGACGTTTCCGACCACATAAAGTATATATATTCTTGATCAGCACCAATAGCTGAGTCTATGCGAACTAGTCTCTCAGTTTTAAAGCTATCGCGATGAAACTTTCCCGAAAGTCTTCTTTCTATTGCAGGTAGAACATATGTCTGGTCGAGCCGGATCGGACCACTATATCTAAAGGTTCCCATAGGAATATTCAAACAAATATAAGAAAATTCATTGTAACTTTGTAGGAAGTAGCCGTTTTGATTTTTGACAATCTAAAACCAAATTTAAATAGGGACGCTGAATCTGGAATCCCTGGATTCCAGTGAAAAAATTAAGGACAGAACAAGTGAGCAAGTGCACAAGTGAGCAAGTGAGTAAGTGAACAAGTGAGCAAACTGAGTGAGTTGACTCATTAGGAAAAAAAGTTCAACATGTTCACCCAAATGAGCAGTTTTTACCCAACACTAGTCTGTATGAACGCTGAGATCTCGGAAACTACAAAAGCTAGAAGGTTGAGATTTCTCACACATATTCTTGGGCTTCCTACGCAGCGCAACGCCCACAATCGCCATAAACGATTTTAAAATGCGTCTGACGGCCACATCTTTTAAGATTTCAAAAATTAATTGACGCAATTTTGTTGTGTATATTTATACCTATCGAAATGTATTGGACCATGCGTTAAAAAGTTATGCCAGGTCAAAGTTTTATATCTCCATCTCCCTCGCACTCCCTTAAGCTGAGTAACGGGTATCTGATAGTCGGGGCCTATAGCGTTCTCTGTTGTTTCTACTCATAAGGACTTTGACTTCCAAAGTGAACTATTTTGTTTTTCCGCGCTCCGAATTTTTATTTGTTTTCGTGTTTACCTTTAGACGGTTATAATTAAAACTTAACAAGAGAGAGCGCGTATAGTCGGGTGCTCCTACTATCAGATACCCGTTACTCAGCTAAAGGGAGTGCGAGGGAGATGGAGATAAAAGCTTTGATCCGCCGTAACTTTTTAACTTAAAAAATGTCTTCTACATTTCGATAGGTATTGATAAACACAATAAAACTGCATTTTTACTTTTCCGAAATATTGAAATTTTTAAAACCGTATATAAGCGATTGTGGGCGTTAGAGGGGCACCCTTTTGAAACAAACTTGCGCTGCGTAGGAGCTCCTAGAATCTGCATGCAAAATGTCAATCTTCTAGCTTTTATAGTTTCCGAGATCTCAGCGTTCATACGGACAGACAGACAGACATACAGACGGACATGGCTATATCGACTCGGCTAGTGACCCTGATCAAGAATATATATACTTTATAGGGTCGGAAATGCTTCCTTCCAGCTGTTACATACTTTTGCATGAATGCAATATACCCTTTTACTATACGAGCAACGGGTATAAATATTCGGTCCACAATTTAATTTATCATAGTACTTCTTATATTTCGTGAGTGAATTTACTCTATTCTGTAAACAATCTCATTAAAGCAATTTCCAATTTTAATATTGTGTTCTGTGTTTTTTGTTTTTGAGATTTCTTTTGCCTCTCCTTTGTGCGTTGTCCGTAAAAACTACAGTACAGTTTGTGTTGTTGTTTTCTGCATTCGCATTAACTGCATTACGCTCCCGCTCTCCTTTTGCATTCTCTCTCTACATATCCTTCTTTCGAAATTTTAAGCGTGCGGAGTCGGTGCTCTTGCGGTACTTTTAACTGCTTGTTTGCAAATTTCGGTCCCTACATTTCTGTTTGGTACAGTGGGCAAAATATTTACAATTATGGATACTTTTGTCTGCTCTTTTAATAAATGCCATCAATTAATCAGAGCTTATCAGTCAAAACTGACTTGTTGGCTGTGTGAAAAAATGGCTCATACCAAGTGTGCCGGCTTACTGGCCGAATCAGTCATGACCTTGCTAAGGGTCACAATTTACATTATTGTTGTGATCCTAATTGACGAGTCTCCAAAACGCATGAAGGCCACTGGTGGTAGGCAGCCCAAGGAAGACACCTCGCAACCTGTGTGTCCCAAACATGTTTTTAAAGTCCTGAAAATTTGATATGATGTTCAACAGCTCGATATAAGAAACTTTAGTTCTACCCAAAGCATGCAAATAACTGTTAACCGTTTTATTCATTACGCTCTACTCCCGAGAACAACCGAAAAATAGCATGCCCCATCGTTCTCTCTCTGCGCAGCAGACTTCGTTTCCTTTCGTTTTGGTTTTCGGTTGAGCCTTTTACGTTGAGCTGTTCGTGAGACGCTCTGTTACGAACATCGTTCAATGAGAGATACGAATGTCGCTCGCACAGGGAGACTATTAAAAGACCGATTGACTGAAAAAGTCATCTCAAAAAGTCTTTTTACTAATGCAACTATACAATGTAGTCCCTTTGATAGTAGACCGTTAACGATATTGAAAGTACGTGCGAGTGAAAGGGAGAGCAATATCGCCCAAGCACGTTAACGAACTACCTTGTTTAATTGTGTGCTTGTTACGTGGTTCCTTCGTGTCACTTGGCTTGGTGAATTAGCCGGCAGTCATTCAACAAATTTGAAACGCCACTTGACCACAAAACACGGAGACATATTTAGAGAGTGCGACAACGAAGAGGACACCGATGCAAAAGCTATAAAGAAAAGGAAAATTGCGTACGAAACAAGTGAAGAAGCAATGGTGAATTCACATATTCAGGGGTGTCACAGAAACCGTTTACGGATTTGGGGACGGTTGGTTTAGAAACCAACCGACCAAAACCGTTGGTGTCACAGGAATTCGAGAGATTTCCTTTTAAATTTACCGAAAAACGACCAGGGCTGGACGCATACACTAAATATCGAATATTCAATAATTTTCGAATTTTTTTTTGACTTATTTGGACTATTTTCCAATAAGTTTTAAACTTAATTTATGTTTTTCTTGCAAAATTATAAAAAGAATATATGTTTAAAGCGCATATTGTTAATAATAAACGCAACAAATTAAAAATTTGAATTACCCGCCAGGCAACATATTGCAGCAACATAACTCATTGGCCAGGTCCTTTCAAGCAGTGGTCACAAGAATACGGGCGCCCTGAGTAAATCCTTTGGCAATGCCGATATTATCGCGAATGAATCGGAAGAATATGGTGTCTTGCGCTGGTGACCTATGTTTACCCCTGAAAATTAGCAACGCTTATTAGTTTACATTAATAATAAACAAAAATGTTGTACTTTTTTACTTACATGTCTTCTTCTTCTTCACAGCCGGAATTTTATCTGGCAAAAATAGGACATTTTCACGACAGTGATGCCAACTTTTTGCAAAAGGCAGCCTGTTTTTATACATTTCTCAATAACTACAACTTCTTTTACCATGAAATTTTTACCAGAAATAAGTTCCATTTTTAACTACAATACTAAGTACCTTTGAATAAATAATTCGTTAACAAAACATTTCGATAACTAACTCCGAAATCTTGACAAATTTGGTATTTTAAAGTGCTAGCAATTGGTAACACTGCCAGGTAGACGGTTTGCCGACGGATTTTTTTTAGCTAATTTTTTCGTAAGGTTTTATAAAAAGCATATTTTTAAATATAAACCGAAGTAAGTATAAAAATCGTAGTATGCAGGTAGTTCATAAAATGCATTAGAGTTGTTTTAAATAAAGTTATATTTTTGGGAAACATTTGTAAGTTGGGTAATTTTATCAAAACGTCCGGCAAAATACGGGGGATTTAGAAACCGTCAAAAATGACGTCTGTGACACCGAGATTTGCTATTCGGGGGAAATTCGGTTGGAATGGTTTTCAATAAATTCCCGGTTAAAATAGTTACAACTGACGGAAAGTCATTCCTATTCTTGGACAGCGAGGGATTTAAAGAAATCGTTGATCCAATTTACAATGCTCTGGGAATGAACCCAATAACCTCGAGAAACATTATCAGGGGTGTCACAGAAACCGTCGTCGCTTTTGGGGACGGTTGGTTTAGTAACCAACCGACCAAAACCGTTGGTGTCATAGGAATTCGAAAGATTTCCTTTCATCGGAAAATTTACCGAAAAACGACCAGGGCTGGATGCATACACTAAATATCGAATATTCAATAATTATCGAATTTTATTTGACTTATTTGGACTATTTTCCTATAAGTTTAAAACTTAATTTATGTTTTTATTGCAAAATTACAAAAATAATATATGTTTAAAGCGCATATTGTACACAATAAAAGAAAAAATTAAAAATTTGAATTACCCGCCAGGCTATGTACATATTGCAGCCCTGAACAGCTGTTTGCAGCGGCTGCGTTTGTTTACTTATGTTTATATGCCATCTGCGCGAATTCTTGCTCTGGAGTACTTGCGAAGACAAAAACTTTAAAAGGCTAGGCTACAGAGGAAAATCCTTAGAAGCTCATCCGATTTTCTTTTGCAAACAGATGAAACGTAAGATAATTTCAAGTGTATTTTCAGCTGGAACTTTAAGTATTTTTGTAACTTTTAGGTTTCGGTACAATTTCCGACTTGATAAACATACATTTATAAAATCATCAATCCCGCCCTTGTTCCAGCTGGCCACGGTTCTGCGGTTCCTGGTAGTTGGGTCCTTTCAAAGAGTAATTGGGAAGGACTCTGACCTGGCCCTTTCTAGAACCACGGTTAATATGGGATATATTAGGGGATGTTCTTCCCTTGATGGAAAGGATTCTTTGCCCAAAATTCATTAAATTTGACCAAACCAATGAGGCTATCGTCAAATCTAAAACCCATTTCTACAATAAGTACGGGATTCCTGGAGTTATTGGATGTATTGATGGCACCCATATAAAAATAATTAAGCCAAATGAAGGAGAGTCCCATTACATGAATAGGAAAGGGTATTTTAGCATAAATGCAACTATTGTGAGTTGATATTTTGATGTGCAATCTGTGCGTATTACGTTTAAGTAGTTAAATAGCTTTTTGTCCATGTCAATTGTTTAAATGTCGTTCCTTAAGGCTTTATTAGTATTAAGTTTGATATACTCTACACATTTATGACTATAATCTACGAATACTCTTTTTGGATGCGGTAATGCCAGGGGCAACTCACGATTCATTTGCTTGGAATATGAGCCTGGCCAGAGAATTTCTGCAACAAAAATATGATAGTGGGTCCGTGGAAGCTGGCTTCTTGGGGACTCCGGATCCACTGGAACCTTTCGTTTTGACCCCTTATCGAAGCCCAGCTGCAGGAACTGGTCAACATTTGTTTAACCTTCGCCATGCGTCGGCCAGAAATGTTGTAGAAAGAACCATTGGTGTTCTTAAGAGCAGATTTCGATCCCTTCGAGGATGTTTGTTGTACCACCCCTTAAAGGTTAGCCGCATTATTAATGTGTGCAGTGCGCTCCACAACCTTTGCCGTGATCGCAATGACCCGGATTTCGATGTTGAAAGGTACAAAAATCAAAATGATGCGATTGAGGAAGATGTAAATGAAGTAAATAATGGACCTTCAGAAGCATCGAGTATTCGAGATGAAATCAAAGCAACATTAAGGCGCCGTTGAACATAATTTGAATAAAAAGCTGTATTTAAATTTTTTTTGCTAGATGTTTTTATTTATTAATAAATTTAACAAACGATTGTTTTCCGCAATAAGTTCATTTTGCTTTATCATTTGTTTTACAATGGCATCTTTGCCATCCTTTAGGGTCTTATTTAAATTCTTAATACCCTCAGTCATTTTAGCTATCTTTGCACCTTCTTCGGCTACAAGGGTGCTGAGATCGGCGTTTCCATTTAAATGAAATCCAGCCTTGGAATTTCTTTTTGGAGTTGGAGACTCTCGCGGCAATTGGAAGATGGCGGGTTCTTCGACCATGTCTTCGTCTTCACTTTGGGGGGCAGCACTGATTTCCTTTCAAGGCCTTGAAGCTTTGTAAATTAAAAATTGTAAATCGATGGGTTTACCTTAAGGGGCTGGGAGCTCGTCTTCCTTGCCTAACCCAAAAGCCTCAGCCCCAGCTATTCCTTTTTGTTAATCGCAATCTTTTTTTTATCGACTGCTTCCAATCCTTCCAAACCTTAATTTATTTACCAAAAATCACATTTAATAGACAAGTGTGTATGTAGTACATACTATATACTTACTCGGCGCCACCCGTCAGCGGTTTTACACGGTGGTCCATGGGCATTTAGCTCACTGGCCAGGTCCTCCCAAGCGGTGGTCACCAGAACGCGGTCGCCCCAAGTAAATCCTTTGGCAATGTCGATATTATCGCGAATGAATCGCAAGAATATAGCGTCTTGCGCTGGTGACCTATGTTTACCCCTGAAAATTAGCAACGTTTATTAGTTTAAATTAATAACAAACAAAAATGTTGTACTTGTTTACTTACATATCTTCTTTTTCTTCACAGCCGGCGTTTTACCCGTCAAAAATAGGACATTTTTTCACGACAGTGATGCCAACTTTTTGAAAAGGCGTCCTGTTTTTATTAATTTCTCAAAACCTACAACTTCTTTTACCATGAAATTTTTACCAAATAAGTTTCATTTTTAACTACAATACTTAGTACATTTGAATAAATAATTCGTCAACTCTGAAATCTTGACAAATTTGGTATTTTAAAGTTCTAGCTAGTTGGTAACCCTGCCAGGTAGACGGTTTGCCGACGAATTTTTTTTAGCTAATTTTTTTGAGAGGTTTTATAGTAGGTAGGTAGAAGTAGTGAGGTCCTTTCTAAGGACCTCCAAGAAGAGCTGAGCTCCGTTTTGATCCACACCCTCGTAAATTGTTGTTCTCTTCAGTACCAGCCTGCGTCATTTAGAAAACCTCGGATTGCAGTTATCCTCTACTTTCCTATTTCTCCCAATGATTCCAGCTGATACGCCCCGAAGTATCTCGCCATGATATGGTTTAGTGCTGGGCAATGACACATCATGTGCTCAGGTGTCTCCTGTGTTTTTTTCTTTGCAGCTTCTGCAATTAGCGTTGTACGGAAGCGCCATCTTCATGGCTTGCGTGCCAATGGCCCAATGGCCTGTGATGAGTGCCGTGATCCTTCTAATATCCCTTTTACTTTTGGTTATTAGCTCTCGAGTTCTCTTGCTATTGATGGTTGGCCAGCAGAGTTTTGATCTCCTGAGACCCTGCCTTTCCGACTAGCTTGTGTTTTGTAGTGTTCATGAATCCTTGCTTGGACTGTATTTAGGGATTCAGGTAGACTAGTGGGAGTCGTCTGCCGACCCCATTCGTGCAAGTTCAGCCGCCTTTTCGTTTCCTGGTATATCATTGTGCCCTGGCACCCATGTTATCTGTACATAGTTGTTTGTTGCTAGTATGTTAAGAGCCGACTTACAATCGACTACTAGTGTCGAGTTGGTTCTTGCTGCTGCGAGAGATTTGACAGCCGCTTGGCTATCAGAGTATATCCTAACTTGTTATTCCTGAGGCATTGCTGAATCGAAAGCTTGGCTGATTCTAAAATAGCAAGTACCTCAGCCTGAAAAACTGTCGCTGATTCTGGGAGGTGGAATTTCGATTCTATTCCCCAGCTTTTCCCGAAAATTCCAGCCCCTACACCACAGTCCATCTTGGAGCCGTCACCGTAGAGTGATACCTCATCTTGTCCGGTTCCTCCCTCGTTGGAATGGTTCTTTGCCAGATAGTTGCTGTCCTCTAAGACACGGCAGTGCCCTGTGTGGTAGCCTTTCCAGCATTTACTTGCCTTCAGTCTGGCCGCACTCTGCGCTGCCGTATCCTTTATGAAAAGTTCTATCGGCATTATATCCAGAATAGTGTTCAACGCGGCAGCCGGGCATGATCTTAATGCCCCTGTAGCTTCTGCGCACGCTGATCTCTGTATTCTTGTCAGCTTGGTAATATTGTATTCTCTTGTCAGGGCTGGCCACCAGACTAGTGCCCCGTATGTGAGGATTGGCCTTACCACTGCTGTGTAAAGCCAATATATTATCTTAGGGTGTATAACCCAGTTTCCTCCCCAGTTTTTGCCGAACATTTTCCTGCACGAGTAGAATGCTATGCTGGCCTTTCTTACTCATTCCGTGATGTTCAGTTTCCACGAGAGCTTCGGGTCAAGTATCACTCCTAGATACTTAGCCTTACCCGATAGCTCGAGTTCGATTCCATCTATTTTTGGTTTGCTGTATGTTGGGATCTTTGTTCTTCGCGTGAAGAGCATCAGTTCGGTTTTACTCGGGCTTATACCTAGTCCGCAGGTTTTTGCCCATTCATTGAGTCGGGTAAGAGCCCCCGTCATTATGTTACTAATGACATCTGGGAATGGTCCTGATACTAGCAACACTACGTCGTCTGCGTAGGCTACTACTTTTACTCCTCCGCTATTGAGTTGTCTCAATATGTCGTTCATGTTGATAAGCCAGAGCAGTGGCGATAGAACCCCGCCCTGAGGTGTGCCTCTCTCCACAAAGCGTGGTAAGTGCCACTCAGATCGGCTGTTATCGTCCTGCTCGTAAGCATAACTCCGATCCAAGCCCTGATGTCTCCTTCAATGCCGATCGAGTTGAGGGAGCTCAGTATGGATTCAGCGTTTACATTATTGAACGCACCTTCTATATCTAAGAAGGTGGTCATTGTATATTGGTTAAAATGTAGCGATTTTTCTATGTGGCAGACTACTTCGTGTAGTTCCGTTTCTGCCGATCTGCCCTTTTGGTACGCATGCTGAGCGTCCGATAGATGCTGCTTCTCGGTTTTCCCGGATATGAATATCGATCATTCGTTCCAGCGTTTTCATTAGGAAGGAGGTAAGGCTGATCGACCTGCAATCCTTTGCCAGGATATGACCTTGTGTGTTGTGTGTTAGTCTGATGCAAGCCATGTAAATGGCTTTCAGCCACCTACTGATGCTGACCTGTGTTGCTTGAAGCATTGCCGGGAAAATGCCGTCTGGCCCCGGACTCTTATATTTATCGAAAGAGTTTATCGCCCAGTTGATTCTTTCAATGGTTATGATATCCCTTGTGTGTGTTGGTTGATGAGCCCTCTGACATTCAGTAGGTGCTGGCTTTTCTCGAAGGTTACCTGGAAAGTCTGTATCCACTAGTGTCTCTAGGGATTCTTCCACTGTTGTAGTCGCTGATCCGTCTTGTTTGTGTAATAGAGTTGGGCATTTAAAACCTTTAGCAAGGACCTTGCTTAGTCTAGCCGAGTCTTTTATATCTTCGAGCGATTCGCAGTAAGTCCTCCAAGAGTCTTTCTTGGCTGCGTATATCGCTTTTTTGTATGCTTTTTGTGCTTCTTTGTATGGCTCCCATTCTTTGGTAGCATAGCTAGAGTTATAGGCTTTTCTTGCCATCTTTCTCAGAGTGCAAAGCTCTTTGGTCCACCATAAAGGGTGTTGTTTCTTAGAGTATGAAACCTTGCAGGTTTCCTTATATGCTTTGTTTAGAATGTTTGTTAGGTCCTCTACTTCCTTGTCCAGGGTCGTCGTAGAGGTTTGTACCCGTATTCTTCTGTTGATAACTTTCGAGTAGACAATCTTACCGAATTTGTCCCAGTTTGTTCTACGGGGGTTACGTTTCGGTTCCGATTTGCTAATCGTAATCGAAATTTCGAAGAAAATGTACCTGTGATCTGAAAAGGAATTTTGTTTCTACACTACCCACTTTTCAACTTTATATCTACTAAATTCTGTCTCTAAAGTGAGGTCTAACACCTCTTCCCATCCCTGAAATTCCCTTGTGCTTGGGAATATAAAGGTGGGTGTGTTACCTCTATTACATATGGTGATGTTGCGGCAGATAATATTATCAAAAAGAGACTCGCCCCTTTCGTTGGTTTCCAAGCTTCCCCATAGTGTGTGCCTCGCGTTAGCGTCTCATCCGAGCACAAGAGTAGTCTTTGTGTCTTTCGCCCATTGCAGCAGCTTGATGACTGGCTCAGGTGGAGCCGGTTCATCATGGGCCATGTAGGATGAGGCTATCACCATCGATGACCCCTCCGCCGCCACGAACCTGGCAACTGCTAGATCCGGTGTGCTAAGATTGGGGAATAGAATTGCGTTATAGTTATTCTTTATAATAATACCTTCTCTCGGCCTACCTGTCGAGTTAGTATAAAAGAGTGTATATCCTTGTTGTGTTAGACTTAAAATTTGTCCGTCTCGAGTCCATGGCTCTTGAACGATGCCTATGTCAATGTTCCTCTCACTGAGAAGAACTGCAAGATTGGCTGAAGCATGCGTGCTGCGCTTCAGGTTAATCTGTACGACATTAGGCATCGGTGTTGGGTGTTACGTCTGGGGTCTTGTCGTCGATGACCAGGTCATCCAACAGCTTGTTGGTGTCATCGACCTCCTCGAGAACATCATCCGGCTCTGCCAGAAAGACCTTGATCTTGGCCTTCCGTAAACCGTACCGGATGGTGTAGTCGGCCTTCTCAAGCTGCGGCAGGCAGCGCTGGTTGATAAGGAAGAGGAACGGCTGGCTCGTCTTCATCTCCTTCTCTTCTTTAAGTATCGCCCAGTCCTCTGTGTGCACTTCTGGGTTCTGAGCCCTCAGCAGCGACAGCACCTTTCCTTGGTCAGTCTGCTCCTTTGGCAACCAAATGCGAGCCCGCGGCCTCCTTGGAATCTCTTTGGCGTGGACGAGCCTAATACTAAGGCCGTCCCATGCATCTCCAATCTTGGCTATGCATTCCGCCAGGAAGGTCCTTGAGAACGAGTCATCGCACTTGATCACCCGGTGCCCCCTGACCATGTCCGACGAGTCGAAGGAGGGGTCGGACCATCTGGCACGGCTGATAGCCTTTCTGCTATCATGTCGGCCACCTTGACCTCGATCTCCTCCCACTTCTCCGACAGCAGGCGTCCGTCGTCGTGCAGGTCGTCCACCAGTGCCATCGCGAGGCTGTCTCTGGCTACGTCGCTGACGCTTGCCTCGTGCGAGCGGTCCCTCTTTGTGTTGGTTTCAGTGGCCTCCGGGCGCGTCCTCATGTATTCTTCGAAGTCTGCGATCTCCGCAAGGCATCGAGTCTTGTCCTCCGCATCGCGCTGGTCAGTCTTGCCCTCTGCCTCATTCTTGGATATCTTGCCGAGAATAAAGCGACCCCGGCTGACCTTGGCCTTGCGCTGCTGATGCGTAACAGTGGCTGCCTTGCTGTTACGCGGCTGGGTTCCGCTGTTGTGTGGGTTGTAGTTCTTGGTGTCTAGTGGGGTGCTGGTCTTAGCAGCCCCTTCCGTTCCCATCGGAGCCGGAGCACCCTGGCTGGGTGTTCGCGGCCCTTCCTCGATGGTAGCGGAATCGGTTTGGGGTTTAACCTCCCCCGTGAGGTCCGAAGCTACGGTGTTAGGTTTAATTTTCAAAACATAATCGCCCGCGTTGCTCGACCAGGCAAGCGCGGCGGGCCTGAGGGTTGTTGGGGCTCTATGAAAAGGTCGACCGTGACTCCGCCCCAAAGCCACGGCAAGGCCACTTCCGACCCAGGGTTGCCCGGCCCTGGGAAGGCTCCGTTAAAACACAGCTGGATTTACCCCTCAGCTGCAAACCTGAAAGTCAGTGGGCACGGGTCGCTTGATACGCATGACTTGAGGGCACTTTAAAGACCTACCCAGGTACGCCCGACTACGATTCGTCAGCATCCATAGTCATAGCTAGGCTATGGACCTGCTTCCAACGGCCTCACGGGGAGAGTATAGTCGCACTACCATCGGTGCACACAGTTACGGCAGGGGACGAGTCCCCCGTTGGTCCCCCTGTGTACCCGACGGCTGACGACCAAGAGGTTCTATAAAACGCATATTTTTAAATATAACCCGAAGTAGCTATAAAAATCGTAGAATGCAGTTAGTTCATAAAATTCATTAGAGTTGCTTTAAATAAAGTTATATTTTTGGGAAACATCTGTAAGTTGGTTAATTTGATCAAAACGTCCGCCAAAATACGTGGAATTTAGAAACCGTCAAAAGTGTCGTCTGTGACACCGAGATTTGATATTCGGGGGAAATTCGGTTGGAATGGTTTTCTGTGACACCCCCGTATGAGTTTCGTGTCCGCTCGAGAACATTCCATCAAAGACGGCATAAGGGCTTCGGTCAAGGGAAAGCTAATGTCGCTAAAAATTGACGTGGCAACAAGGACAAAGCGGTTCTAGGTGTGAACATGCAAATGATTCACACAAACATTAACAAGACTGAGATAATAAAAACTTTGGAAATTCTTGACGATTACGGAATAATTCTGGATCAAATCTTCAAGTAAAAATTCCATTTATTTTGCATATGACTTTAATAAATTGTACACACACAGTGTTACATCTGATAACGGGAGAAACATGGTTAAAGCCGTTCAAATATTAAATGACGACACAAAGGAGACCCTTTTCGAGGATGACACTGGAGGGGAAAATTTAATGGGAAAGCTTAATGACCTGGACTTGGCGAACATTCATCTCGTACGATGTGCTGCGCACACACTTCAGCTGTGTGTCTATGACATTAATAAGCTAAACGAGATTAGCGACAAAATTAGCATCTGCCGCAAAATATGCAAAAAAGTGCACACTGAAACTCATAGGTAAGTAACGTCCAAATAAAAATATATTATTTGATATAGATGTATAAGATATATAAACTGCGTTTTAACAGAACACCAAAAATGGTTGGCAAAGCAAAATTTAAAAAAATTCCTTTTCGCCTGTTTGAGCTGAACCAAGTAAGACGGAGTGTTACACTAGTTTACAGCCAAACTGCTCCAAGGCAATTGATGGCAAATTCTGTTAGTGTTCGACCCCAAATCACGAAAATACCACTAATTTTTTTTCGATGGCACAGTTTTTTTTTTAAGATTTTTTAAAGTTCAAAATGTTAAATATCGGACTTTTTTCGAATTTCTTTCTATATCTCGGCAAATATCCACCCAATTGGGCCAGTTTTTGTTTCATTATAAAGTCAGTAGATCAGAGCTTAACTTTGCCATACAGATCAATATGATTGGATAAGTAATGGCAGCGCAGCAGCTCGACAAAGATGAAAAATGTGTTTTTTGGTCCTCTGTAGGTCGGCTGTATATATCGTAAAAACTCGAAATAAATCCGTTGAAAAATTATAATGGGTACAAACTTAAAGTTTACATCCCACCGGACAAAACAAGCCGAGTATGGCCCAAATTCAAAAAAAATTGGATTTATGGTGGATTTTTAAAGTTCGGATTTTTCAACTTTTTTCGGTTGACAAAGTTCAAATTTTAGTTTTATCCTAGACGGCGACATGTAAACAAAAATAAGTGGTGATGGCAGCCGGGTCAAAAAATAGCTAAATTTATTTAAAAGCTAGAAAATTATAAAAATGAATTTAATTTTTAAAAATTCCTTAAAAAATATAAAATTGCTTGCGTTATGACTGTGAGTATTTTTAATAAGTAATATCCATTTGAATAAATCATTCTTATGAAATAACCATACTTTCAAAAAAAGCATGCTTTTTTTAATAAGTACTGCAGTATCAAAAAACGAAAATAAGACTACGAATAAAAAAAGAGGATTGTGCTTGTGATTGTGTGTGATACTGAATAAAATTAAGGAATACAATTGCTTAAATGGTCCAGACACTTTTTGCAATGTGTGTGGTAAATTTATTATGAGCAATACATTTCGACCCTTTGACAGTGAGGTAGAAGGTCGATATTTCCTCTACTTTACCGAGGAGAATTTGCGAATATTGCCGCTTGACATTACTTAAATGGAGCGAAGGCAAACGGTATGTTTTTGTTTTCGATGCTTTTTTGAAAGGATATTACTTATTAAAAATACTCACAGTCATAACGCAAGCAATTTTATATTTTTTAAGGAATTTTTAAAAATTAAATTCATTTTTATAATTTTCTAGCTTTTAAATATCTGATTTAGCTATTTTTTGACCCGGCTGCCATCACCACTCATTTTTGTTTACATGTCGCCGCCTAGGATAAAACTAAAATTTGAACTTTGTCAACCGAAAAAAGTTGAAAAATCCGAACTTTAAAAATCCACCATAAATCCAATTTTTTATGAATTTGGGCCATACTCGGCTTGTTTTGTCCGGTGGGATGTAAACTTTAAGTTTGTACCCATTATAATTTTTCAACGGATTTATTTCGAGTTTTTACGACCAAAAAACACATTTTTCATCTTTGTCGAGCTGCTGCGCTGCCATTACTTATCCAATCATATTGATCTGTATGGCAAAGTTAAACTCTGATCTATTGACTTTATAATGAAACAAAAACTGGCCCAATTGGGTGGATATTTGCCGAGATATAGAAAGAAATTCGAAAAATGTCCGATATTTAACATTTTGAACTTTAAAAAATCTTTAAAAAAAAACTGTGCCATCGAAAAAAAATTAGTAGAATTTTCGTGATTTGGGGGTCGAACACTAACAGAATTTTCCATCAATTGCTTTGGAGCTCTCCAAGAATATTATTTTGTAAACTAGTGTTATTGAAGTATAGGTCCTGTGTCCATTATGTTTTAGATGCTTTTAGATGTGTGTTCTTAGTTTTAATAAGTAGAATTGTCCTCGTCACACACTAACACCTGTTTTTATTATTATTGTAAACAATAAATTACAACATAATTTGATTTATTATTAAAGGTTCCCTCCGCACAAACTGTTACATTGCAGACAATTGATGAAGCTAATCTGGATATGGACCCCTCTTCCTCATCCTCATCTGCATCAGAAGAAAAGTCACTTTTCTCTGCATTTTTGGATGACATGCAGACTATTCCAGAAGCAAAGAAAGAGCCAGTTTCCGAAAAAATAATCAAAATATATTTTGAAGTAGACAACTTCGACGAAATGTATCGCCGTCTATCGTTAAAAAGCGATATCTTTCGTTTTTATCAAGGACTGCAAATAAGTGTTATGAGTTTAAAAAAATTGATAGTCAAAATAGCGTCCAAAAAATAAGGGAAAAAAACCACTTACTTAGTATGGTTCGGCAAATGGGAAAACGTGATAAACCTTTTTTTTCAATTTTTATTTTATAAATTAAAAATAAGTCTTATTTTTCAATTTTTAAATTAAAAATTGAAAATAAGTCTTATTCTTTAATTTTTATTATAAAAATTGAAAATAAGTCTTATTTTCCAATTTTTTTAATAAAAATTGAAAATAAGTCTTATTCTCCAATTTTTATTATATAAATTAAAAATAAGTCTTATTCTCCAATTTTTATTATATAAATTGAAAATAAGTCTTATTCTCCAATTTTTATTATAAAAATTGAATGCAAATATCTTTTAAACCAATGCGAATATGGGCCAAAATCTAAAACAGGATTGATCTTCGAGTCAATACCTTTCATATGAGCTATGACATGACTATGTCCAAGGATATTTTAAGGACTTATAACGCCTTTTAATGTTTTATATATGTAACTTCTATGTTCGGTGGAAGTACATGACGTCAAAAAAAAACCATTTAGTACCAGAAAATCCAAATGATAAGAATAAATATCCCAGTCGAAATGCACCTGTCCATCTGTCTGATTTTGCATAAAGTAATTAAAAATGAAAGTCGCGAATTTTCCAATTATTTAAAAGTATGTTTAGTTAAGTTAAGTTATATATTATTATATTAAGTTATATATTAAGTTATATATTTATATATATATTTTTGTGTATCTTACATAACTTCAGATACCTAAATATGTATTCTATGTCGATTCTTAAAAAACCGCGAATTCTTAGGAACAAGAGGATTTATTTGTGTGGATCATACATAACTTAACTTAACTAAATATACTTTTAAATAATTGGAAAATTCGCTACTTTCATTTTTAATTACTTTATGCAAAATCAGACAGATGGACAGGTGCATTTCGACTGGGATATTTATTCTTAACATTTGGATTTTCTGGTACTAAATGGTTTTTTTTTTGACGTCATGTACTTCCACCGAACATAGAAGTTACATATATAAAACATTAAAAGGCGTTATAAGTCCTTAAAATATCCTTGGACATAGTCATGTCATAGCTCATATGAAAGGTATTGACTCGAAGATCAATCCTGTTTTAGATTTTGGCCCATATTCGCATTGGTTTAAAAGATATTTGCGTTCAATTTTTATAATAAAAATTGGAGAATAAGACTTATTTTCAATTTATATAATAAAAATTGGAGAATAAGACTTATTTTTAATTTATATAATAAAAATTGGAGAATAAGACTTATTTTCAATTTTTATTAAAAAAATTGGAAAATAAGACTTATTTTCAATTTTGGAAAAACAAAATTTTATTTAATAGAAAAAAAAACGGAATACAGATTTTACAATATTATCGAAATATTACCTATACATATGATTAACATGGATAATAAAAGTAGTTAAAATTATTTAAGGGGTAATAAAGTAAATTAACAAAATAGTGCTTAGTGTATGCTAATAATTAGAACTCATTAATTGGAGTTCGCTTACTTAGTTAGAACTAAATGTTATCAACACGCACTTATTATATAAATGCTTAATACTATTACAAATATAGGTTAATGAGAGGTACTTCATATTTTAAGTACAATTTAAAAGTATAAGTATTTAAGAGTACTTAATAATAAAATTTAAAAATAATATTATATTCCGTAGTACGGTTTTGCACTACTTATTAAGATAATATTCTTTAAGATAATCTATGAAAGTAAAGATTTGATTCCCGGAACTTATTATTTACGAGTAATTACAAACCTCATAATTCTCCCGAGAAATTGATTTTCTTCAATGACAGAATATACCTTGGTAAACGGAAGGGTAGATATAACAAACGCTTTCTGAGTGTTAGTGCAATGGCTAATCGGAGAAAAATCTAGGTTGTATAAATCCATATATTTTTGTTCGAATTCATTAACAGATATTGGAAGTGAACATTTCATTAAAACATATTCGGATCGACTATTAAAATCTGAATCCTTCTCATAAGTTTTAGCAATAACTTTCGTAGTTAACATTATGTATTTTTTTTGTATATGCACAAATATATATAAATAAGAAATAATATATAGAGAGTGGAACTTGGGTTCCGTAAAACTCACCCTCTAATATCTCCAGCGAAGAGAGCTCTCCTTACTGTTGTACAGGCTGTAAGCTTGAAGAAATGTTTATATATATATTTGTGCATGTCTAAACTCTTTTGAGGTACCAATATGTGGTTATACTTCACTTATTACACTAAGTTATACATATGGTTGAGATTAAGTTCGCACAACAAAAATAATAATATATAATTTCGCCGATCGAGCGTTTTTCATGGCACACGACTGTCGCGGATAGACGGCTCTTCACTCCACTCCGATTCCACTCCACTCCAATGGATTTATACTTTGGCGCCGTTGGCGGTTTACTATTTCATGCACTTATCTTCTCGGCACACTTATACTGCAAACTGATTATTGTGTTGTACTTTTCGCAATGCTCGGATGTTCATCGCGATTCGGATTAAATGGAGCACGGCAATAAAAACGAGAATATAGAACACTTCCGCGATTTGTTGATTGTGGTCTATTATTTGTATTTGGCAATTAGGATCTATGTCCTTGGAGTTCGTTCCTGCCATGGTTTTGTTAATGTTATGGTATAATTGTTTCTTTTTTCTTTTTGATTTCACCTTATTGCTGCGAAATGGTATTTAAGCCCAGAGCGCGTTCGATATCACTATTGTTCACTGTGTATTTCTTCCTCAAATTGCGCTTGTGCATTACATATGCATTCATAGCCACATTAAGGAGCAAAAGGACAGCAATAATGATCAGGGCGTTGTATAGTTTATCAATCTGTTCTGAGTAATCGACTACTTGGACATTGTTGACAACGTTAGCTGAGTCGTTGTCGGCCTTGGAGGTCTTTCCTCCCATATTGCATATGTTTTAGCCAGGACCAACTATATATTGCTTTGTTCCTGGATCCTTTAGTCCTTTTTGGTTCACGGTTCATTTTTAGCCCGATTCTTTTTCTGAGCCTCCCTTTTCAGGTGTGGCTCTTTATAAAGGTTTTCCGGGACTAAGATCGGAGAGAGGTGAATTCCATCGTTCCTATTAAAATTCCTGTTCCATTCAGAATCCCTTCTCATCAATGCACCCAGCTTGAACTCCCCCATGGTGAAGTTAGAGTGCAACGCCGGTGCATCCACCTGCAAAGTGTCCAATTTCCGTGTGTCACCGGTATTTAAGTGAGGCCACGCAAGTGCATCCACCTGTTCACCATAGGTGTCATCTTCTTGTTTTTGCATTCGGCGCGTGCTGACGGCCACGTGAAACTTTTCTGCATGCTAAGCGTCTTCCACGGCAATTATGTAACTTAGCAGGTGGGGTTAGATATTCTTACGTAATTGACAACAGTGGTTGACACGTGACCTTATTGTTTTTGCACATGCTGTCTGCATGATCAATTACATAATTAATTGTTGTCTTCATCGGATGATGCTGTCACACTTGGTAAATGTAACACAATACCTGCTACTCAAGTCTCTGTTGAAAGAGCATTTTCAGCTTTACATTTTATTCTTAGTGAACGACGGAGCTCATTGAATGCGGATAATTTAAATGCACTGTTCATTGTTAATCTTAATTCTAAATAAATGAATTAAAATTACAATTTTACAATTTTAGTTTGGCTTTTAGTTACCGTGCTCGGGCGATATCTTCCTTTCACTCGCACGTACTATCAGTGTAGGTAACAGTTTACTACCGACGGGACTACCTTGTAAAATTGAACTACAAATGCGCAAAAGACTTTTTGAATCGTCGTTCAGGAGCAATCGGTCTGTAAGCGAGCCGGGCAAAAAAAAACCGAAAAAACTGCTCGTCGGCTGAATGCGAGCAAAATTTCTGTACGAACAATTCAATCGGTTGCTCTCTGATTGTTTGCTCAAAGTCTCAGAGAAAAACAGTTATTTGGAGACCGCACGAATCGGTCAACAGTTATTTGCGAGCTTTGGTTCAATTCAATGATTGCAAAGACGGCAAGCCAAATGCTTGCCGTTTGCATGCGAAACGAAAAGGCGAGAGGTAGAAAACGAACTGAATTACGATCGGACGCAGCCGATGACTCGCTGCAGCAGCCGAAAACAACAACAAGGGACAGCTGTTATACGGCGCTCTTCTTCTCAGCTGTGTTGCGCGGTCTAGCTAAGCGCTTAGCTGGACAATTCCCATTAATTCAAAATGTTAAATTTCCCATTATTTCTCACTAATGCCGTTTCCTCACTGATGTACATACTGTAGTATTTTTTCGGTATTCAAAAAAATGCTATTTCCTGTCCGCACGGGACAGCATTTAGCCTTCGGCATTTATTATTTCGAAAACAGATGTGCTTTGCTTTTAAATTCAAAATATTGAATGCTAACAAAAATGATCTTATTTTTGTCATGCTGAAAATTCAGAAACAGCTAGAGAAAAAGCACAGGCACGGAAACACAAAGAAAAGCGTTGAAAGCTTTTCATGAGGAAGATATTTTTCCAAACCTGAAATATGGGCATTATTGAAAAATCAAATGTATTGACCATGGACAATAAAGATTTGAATGTTCTATTAAGCTTTTGTTTTTTGCATTATATATTGCATTATCTTTATTGTTTATTATTTAAGCTATGCATGCACATTAGATCATTTTTTGGGATCATTTTATTGTTGATTTTGCTATCCCTCGGTGGTCTTATCGATATGGTGGTTTGTTGCCTCTTACTTCCTGTGACAAACCTGAGCGGCAAAAGATTGGTCAGGCTTTGTTAACTGCAGTTATTCGTAATTTTTTTTCTGCAGAGAAATCATCTATAGTGGGCCTTGATTATTTCAAAAATTTTGCGATGGCCGTTGTGTCGATAGTCAAAAAATACTCAGATATTTGGTATTTTAGGCACGAGAATATCGAAATGTAGTAGCATTTATTGTCGAATGCTCTTTTCTCCCACCTCTAGAACCGCTTGAAAATATTTGGGAAAAATGTAACGTATACCAAAAAATGTCAAAATGCTACATTCAGCTTTGGTGTGGAAAGAGCATAATTTTCCAATCGTTTCTATGGCAGCTATATGTTATAGTAGTTCAATATTGATAAAATTAAAATCGAAGTTCGAAAATATTTAAAATAAGTCATATCCCAGAGTAGAAGAGAATACAATAAAAACCATCGAATCAATAATTTATTTGCTATTATATTTCCTTTAATTTTCCGATCGTTCCTATCGCATCTATATGATATAGTCGTCCGATTTTGATAAAATTTTATTTGAGAGATGGTATTTTCAAAAGATGTTCAAAAACAACCAAGATATAATTTATTTAAAGTTTTTTTCCAGATTATTCCTATGAGAGCTATATGATATAGTTGTCCGATCCTGCTCGTTCCGACTTATATACTACCTGCAAAAGGATGAAGATTTTTGGGAAAGTTTTAGCCCGATAGCTTTAAAACTGAGAGACGAATGTACAGACGGACATGGCTAGATCGACTCGTCTAGTGATGCTGATCAATAATATATATACTTTATAGGGTCGGAAACGTCTCCTTCACTCCGTTGCAAACTTCTGAAAAATAAAAATGGGTACCAACTGAAAGTTTACATCCTACAGAATAATACAAGCCGGGTATGGCTCAAATTCATGGAAAATTGGATTTATGGTGGATCGACACTGTCGCAGTGCGATGCAAAGATTTCATCTCTAATTATCATCCAATAAAAGCTGGAGTACCCCAAGGAAGTGTGCTTGTATATTACTTATACTGCAGACCTCCCGACATCCACTCTTACAACAACCTCAACCTTCGCCGATGATACTGCCATCCTAAGTCGGTCTAAATGTCCTCTTAGAGCAACGCAACACCTAGCAGATCACCTCGTGCTTCTAGAACAATGGCTAGCAGACTGGCGCATAAACGTTAACGAACAAAAATGTAAACATGTTACTTTTACCCTAAACAGGCAAACCTGCCCTTCACTATCCCTGAACAACATTATTATGCCACAAACAACTGAAGTAACATATCTAGGAGTCCACCTGGATAGACGACTCACTTGGCGTAAACATATCGAAGCTAAGAGAAATCATTTAAAATTTAAAGCCAGCAATCTACATTGGCTTATTAACGCCCGCTCGCCATTAAAATTAGAATACAAAATACTCTTGCATAATGCAGTCCTAAAACCAATTTCGACATATGGGTCCGAGCTATGGGGAAACGCATGTGCCAGCAACTTAGAAATAATCCAGAGAGCTCAATCAAAGATACTGAGAACTATAACAGGAGCGCCGTGGTATATACGGAATGAAAATATTCATAAAGATCTAAACATAGGCTTAGTTAAAGACGAACTCGACAAAGCGAAAACAAAGTATAATCTCAAGCTCCAGGCCCATCCTAATGACCTTGCGCGGTCTCTAATCTGGACCACAAGCTATACACGACTCCGGCGAAGAGACCTCCCCACCCAGCAGCAATAGTTAAGGCCGTTATTCCAAAAAAAACAAAAAAAATTATTAATTTGTAATTAATTAAAATATATAAACTAGATTAAGATTTGCAAACTTGTCGTTAGTCTCTAAGAAAGAAGATTCGATAAATAAAATACCGTTAAAAAAAAAAAAAAAATCCTTTAAAATATATAAAAATGCATGCGTTATGACTGAGAGTATTTTTAATAAGTAATATCGATTTGGATGGGTCCTGATTACATGAAAAATAGTCAAAGTTGGCTTAAATAACGGGGTCATGGAAAATAACGGTTTTTCTTAAATATCTTCTAATATATTAACTTAGTCAAAAAGCTAGGTAGGAGAAATGAAAGCTATTAAATAAATTAGGGTGTTCAATTGCGTTGTAAATTTTGTAAAGTGTAAAAGTGTAAATCAATTCCAACAACAATTTCTATACAAAATAGTTTTCAAAAGTAGGCCTTGAAAACTTTTCTATACAAAAAAGTTTTCAAGGCCTACTTTTGAAAACTATTTTGTATAGAAATTGTTGTTGGAATTGATTTACACTTTTACACTTTACAACGTTTGCAACGCAATTGAACACCCTAAATGAGTATTTTTTGTTTTATACATTTTTTCTGTAAAACTAATCAAATAAAAACACCTCTTAACGAGGTAAAAAACTAGTGACGACCGCACCTTCAACATACAAAAGTTCTGATATTAACATTTGTGACGAAAAATTATTACACTCGTCATTAAATAGACTTTCTAATCTAATAATGAATAATACACCTATCGACAGGTATTGCGAAAACTAACAGGATTGCATACCAAGACTTTAAGGGCCGGTTTCTCGAGTCCCTGTCAAAGTCCCTGATAGCTATCTGTTCGAAAAACTTAAATACCAGATAAACTGTTCGTAAAAGCAAATCCGCTTTCTCGACTACTTTAATTTATCTGAAGGAGAAACAATTACAGAGTGCTGTTAACGCACAGAATTGTGCTGTGAAGCGCAAAAAATGGCGTGCTTCGATTATTTCATCAGCTGTTTGGGTATATTTCAAGGGAAAAGTCAGCTGTGATTTCGTTTCTTCTTCATAGTTGGCTTTGGGAAATCAGCTGTCATTCTATCGAGCCGAAAACGCTTAACAGGGACTCCGAGTCCCTGTCAAAGTTAGCTCTCACATTGGTGCTCGAGAAAGCCAAAATGCCTTAGCAGGGACTTTATCTGCGCGAGAAATGTTAGCCGGCACTCGAGAAACCGGCCCTAAGAAAATCAATTGGCTTGGGAGAGAGAGCGGTGAAAGTGAAAAAGTGAAAATTTCGAAATTTGGAGCTGTTGGGGCCGGTGGGGATAAATGCCCCCTCGCAATGTTTTAGTTGTATTCCTTTTGAAAATACCCGTCGAATGAGGGGTCATTTCCGACAATCCGACACTCCGTTCAAAAGTTATAGCCAAAATAAGATTTTCTTCTTCTTCCCAAAATGAAAATTTAATTCTGTTTGTCAATTTGTCCACTTGTCCACTTGTCCACTTGTCCAAAATATGTTTTTTAAGTTCTGAAAATTTGATATGACGTTCATCACATCGATATAAAAAACTTTTGTTCTACCACTTTTGGAAAAACCCGCTAGTTTAGCGGGAAAACAGCTATAAATAGCTAAAATTCGGAAAGCCGTAACTTCTATCCTACTAAAGCTACAGACTTGTGCTGCATCTCGTTTGAAAGGTATTTTTAAATGCTATAAATGCCTTCTATATACAATTTGTGTAAATGTAATAGTTAAAAAGATATGAACAAAAGAAAATTTGTTTAAACTTTTTTTTTAGCTTTTTTTTAATTTTCTCAAAAACGGCTCTAACGATTTTCCTTACAACTTTAAACTGTATAGCCCTTGAGATTCCTTAAATTTTGGTATATATCATGTTTATGTAAAAAATCGCGTTTAAAAGTTATTCAGAAACGAAAATAGCCACTTTTGCCAGCTCAGAACAACTAACGCTCCCTGAGTATTGAATTTTGTGGGAGGGTATCCGAACTGTATTTTAGGGTCATGGAATCAGTAAATTTGCAGTTAAGAGTTCCATATAGGAATCTTTTGTTCTACGACTTTTGGAAAAAGCCGCTACTTTAGCGGGAAAAAGCTAAAAATAGCTAAATTTCGTTAGTTTGTAAGTTCTACACTACTAAAGGTACAGACATGTGCTATACCTCGATTAAAAGGTATTTTGAAATACTTCAACGCCTTTTTAACTTAATTTGTTTAAATACAATGGTTTACAAATTATAATTGACCAATTTAAATTTAAATGTATATACTAGCTCCTATGAGAGCAAATATAAACAAACAAAAACTTCTGATATCAAATAAAAACACCTCTTAATGAGGTAAAAAACTAGTGACGACCGCACCTTCAACATACAAAAGTTCTGATATCAACATTTGTGACGAAAAATTATTACACTCGTCATTAAATAGACTTTCTAATCTTTTCTCATTCGTCACGCTGCAATAGAAAATGCCTGTAAAGGGAAAAAGGCTGGAATAGTTTGCTAGGGCGGGCCGAATGAGAAAAGATTAGAAAGTCTATTTAATGACGAGTGTAATAATTTTTCGTCACAAATGTTAATATCAGAACTTTTGTATGTTGAAGGTGCGGTCGTCACTAGTTTTTTACCTCGTTAAGAGGTGTTTTTATTTGATTAGTTTTACAGAAAAAATGTATAAAACAAAAAATACTCATTTAGGGTGTTCAATTGCGTTGCAAACGTTGTAAAGTGTAAAAGTGTAAATCAATTCCAACAACAATTTCTATACAAAATAGTTTTCAAAAGTAGGCCTTGAAAACTTTTCTATACAAAAAAGTTTTCAAGGCCTACTTTTGAAAACTATTTTGTATAGAAATTGTTGTTGGAATTGATTTACACTTTTACACTTTACAACGTTTGCAACGCAATTGAACACCCTAAATGAGTATTTTTTGTTTTATACATTTTTTCTGTAAAACTAATCAAATAAAAACACCTCTTAACGAGGTAAAAAACTAGTGACGACCGCACCTTCAACATACAAAAGTTCTGATATTAACATTTGTGACGAAAAATTATTACACTCGTCATTAAATAGACTTTCTAATCTTTTCTCATTCGGCCCGCCCTAGCAAACTATTCCAGCCTTTTTCCCTTTACAGGCATTTTCTATTGCAGCGTGACGAATGAGAAAAGATTAGAAAGTCTATTTAATGACGAGTGTAATAATTTTTCGTCACAAATGTTGATATCAGAACTTTTGTATGTTGAAGGTGCGGTCGTCACTAGTTTTTTACCTCATTAAGAGGTGTTTTTATTTGATATCAGAAGTTTTTGTTTGTTTATATTTGCTCTCATAGGAGCTAGTATATACATTTAAATTTAAATTGGTCAATTATAATTTGTAAACCATTGTATTTAAACAAATTAAGTTAAAAAGGCGTTGAAGTATTTCAAAATACCTTTTAATCGAGGTATAGCACATGTCTGTACCTTTAGTAGTGTAGAACTTACAAACTAACGAAATTTAGCTATTTTTAGCTTTTTCCCGCTAAAGTAGCGGCTTTTTCCAAAAGTCGTAGAACAAAAGATTCCTATATGGAACTCTTAACTGCAAATTTACTGATTCCATGACCCTAAAATACAGTTCGGATACCCTCCCACAAAATTCAATACTCAGGGAGCGTTAGTTGTTCTGAGCTGGCAAAAGTGGCTATTTTCGTTTCTGAATAACTTTTAAACGCGATTTTTTACATAAACATGATATATACCAAAATTTAAGGAATCTCAAGGGCTATACAGTTTAAAGTTGTAAGGAAAATCGTTAGAGCCGTTTTTGAGAAAATTAAAAAAAAGCTAAAAAAAAAGTTTAAACAAATTTTCTTTTGTTCATATCTTTTTAACTATTACATTTACACAAATTGTATATAGAAGGCATTTATAGCATTTAAAAATACCTTTCAAACGAGATGCAGCACAAGTCTGTAGCTTTAGTAGGATAGAAGTTACGGCTTTCCGAATTTTAGCTATTTATAGCTGTTTTCCCGCTAAACTAGCGGGTTTTTCCAAAAGTGGTAGAACAAAAGTTTTTTATATCGATGTGATGAACGTCATATCAAATTTTCAGAACTTAAAAAACATATTTTGGACAAGTGGACAAGTGGACAAGTGGACAAATTGACAAACAGAATTAAATTTTCATTTTGGGAAGAAGAAGAAAATCTTATTTTGGCTATAACTTTTGAACGGAGTGTCGGATTGTCGGAAATGACCCCTCATTCGACGGGTATTTTCAAAAGGAATACAACTAAAACATTGCGAGGGGGCATTTATCCCCACCGGCCCCAACAGCTCCAAATTTCGAAATTTTCACTTTTTCACTTTCACCGCTCTCTCTCCCAAGCCAATTGATTTTCTTAGGGCCGGTTTCTCGAGTGCCGGCTAACATTTCTCGCGCAGATAAAGTCCCTGCTAAGGCATTTTGGCTTTCTCGAGCACCAATGTGAGAGCTAACTTTGACAGGGACTCGGAGTCCCTGTTAAGCGTTTTCGGCTCGATAGAATGACAGCTGATTTCCCAAAGCCAACTATGAAGAAGAAACGAAATCACAGCTGACTTTTCCCTTGAAATATACCCAAACAGCTGATGAAATAATCGAAGCACGCCATTTTTTGCGCTTCACAGCACAATTCTGTGCGTTAACAGCACTCTGTAATTGTTTCTCCTTCAGATAAATTAAAGTAGTCGAGAAAGCGGATTTGCTTTTACGAACAGTTTATCTGGTATTTAAGTTTTTCGAACAGATAGCTATCAGGGACTTTGACAGGGACTCGAGAAACCGGCCCTTAAAGTCTTGGTATGCAATCCTGTTAGTTTTCGCAATACCTGTCGATAGGTGTATTATTCATTATGATCGGACCATCACAGTAGATTTTCATTTCTTCGTGTATATATAGTAGTCGCCTTCGCACACTCTCCTGGTGCGCTTCGTCACTACATGGACTGCCGTCCATAGTGATAGTTTTCGTTAAAAACGCTTAATTAAAATATTTTTTCACAATGTTTGAAAATAAAAAACCGTTGCACAGTGGCGCCTTTTGACTTTTTTTTGGTAATAAATCATAACTTTTGAACCAGTGAAGATAATTGAATGATGTAAACGGCAAATGATAGATAATTGATCCACCTTTCAAATTATTGCTTGAGACAGGGAGTGGGCGTGGCAGAGGCGTACTTACAAATCGGCAAAGTCAGAATTTAAAAACAAATCCATTTTTTTCCGACAAAAAAAAACTTTTTTTAAAAAGTTTTTGTTTTTTTTAGTTTCTTTTTTTATGTTGTCATTTTAAAAAAAATATAAAAAAAAAAAAAATTGGAGGTTAAAAAAATTTTTTTTTTTTTAATGTTGTTTTGTTTAGTTTATTTTTTTGTTTTAATTTTTAAAAACTAAAAAAAAAAAAAAATTTAAGTTTTTTTTAAAAATAAAAATTTTTATATTTCATGTTTTTTGAAATAATGGTCACAATTTGGTAAACCTGGTAATTCCAATAGACTTAAGATTTCTGGACTATAATTACTAGATTCTAACTCTGTGACAAGGTTGTGATTCCATGACCCTGGAATACAGTTTGGATTCGCACATACTAAATTCAATGCTTAGGCAGCGTAAGTTGTTTTGAGCTGGCAAAAGTTGCTATTTTCGATTCTGAATAACTTTTAAACGTGTTTTTTTACAGTAACATGATACATACCAAAATTTATGGAATCTCAAGGGCTATACAGTTTGAAGTTTTAACGGAAATCGTTAGAGCCGTTTTTGAGAAAAATAACAGAAACTAAAAAAAAGTTTTAAGAAAATGTGTTTTGTGCATATCTTTTTAAATATTACAGTTACACAAATTACATATAGGAGGCGCTTAAAGCATTTTAAAATACCTTTTAAACAAGAAATAGCACAAGTCTGTAGCTTCACTAGTTTAGAAGTTAAGGCCTTCAGTATTTTAGCTATTTATAGCTGTTTTTCCGCTAAACTAGCGGGTTTTTCCAAAACTGGTAGAACTAAAGTTTCTTATATCGAGCTGTTGAACATCATATCAAATTTTCATGACTTTAAAACAGTGGTGGCCAGCAGAAGCAGCACACATACAATAAAAGAATGCATTGCTTTTGTGTGAGTGCGAGCATGCCCCAGTCGGAAGTGGAACGCATCCAGAAGGGATGATGGATAGCATCCAAAGCACCGATGCATGCGTGCCCGACCGATGAACTTCTCGCTTCCTTTTTACAGCAAAGCGGGACAAAATGGGTGCTATCCGATGAAGCGCTCCTGGAGCGCTCCCTTTTCACGCATCGGCCATGGGTTTCAACTTCGGGAAACGTTCGGGATTGGTTTCCATTTTTCCCTTCCAAAAGATGCGATCCAGAACGCATCTTTTGCAATGCTTCTGAATGCGTTCCAAAAGATGCGTTCTGGATCGCATCTTTTGGATTGCTTTTGGATGCTTTAAAATGCGGCTTTCACAAGTGAAAAAAATAAGTTTTTTTTCAAATTTTATATTTTTTTCTTTGATTTTCTTTTTAAACATATTAAAATTAAATTAAGCCTACTTCTTCCCCATCATCCTCAATGGTCCGATCCTTTATCTGCACTGGTCGTCGCCTTTCTTCGTGTAGTCTCTTTATACCCTTCCCTCTTCTAAGATTCTGCAAAATAGAGAGTTTTAAAATTTTGTTAGACGAAATTACCAAATTAACAGCAACAATCTTTAATACTTACCGTACAGAGCTTCGTTCAACGCAGCAAATGTGGAGAACCCTTCCTTTTGCCTACAATTGAAACCAAAACGGCACTTTTGTTACACAAAAACTAAAATTAAATTTAATACTTACAGTTGTTGATGTTGTTGTTCTTCCGTTATCAAAAATCCGTCCATGAGGTCATGCAAAGAATAAAAACAATAATTGGTTAGTACAATGTTGTGAAAAATTCTCACTCGGCACACTGCAGGTACAGTGAACCCCACGCATAATCGGACACCCGTTTTTTCATTAGTAATATAAAAAATAATTTAAGCTTTTCACTGACAGCTCTTAATATTTTAACAAAAACAAAAAACCTCCATATTTAAAACACAACTTATAATTGATTTTTATTGATTTTTTACACGTGTGTTTTAAATATGGAGGCTATTCATAGATAACACAAAAATTTAAAGAAGAGCCAAAAAATTGTATTTCACTTTTTTTGTATGATTTTAGAGCAGTTTTATGATAGAACAAAAATGGGTGTCCGACTATGCGTGGGGTTCACTGTATGTACAAACACTGTGCATAGGTAAAAACCTTAAACAACGCGATGCAGTGGCCGAATAAGAATTATTTTAAAAGCACGCTGTTTATTAAACACACACCCAATTATTTTTGTTTGGTTAAAAAAATTAAGTACACTTTTATTTGGTTATGGCTATTTTACCTCGTTAAGAGGTATTATTTTTTATTTAATATTTCCACTTATCACCGCACTATACTTACTTGGCACAAAAAAGCACAAATGATTGTTTTTCAAGAACTATAAACAAATAAAACGATTAAAATTGGTTTAACCGAAAAATCAATCACACTTAACTGGTCAAATTCCAAAAAGCAAGTGACAAGAAATGCATAAGAAACGAAAAAACCGCGCGCGTTCTTGCTATGTCTCTTTTGTTCTTCTCATTTGTTTTTTTCAAAAGTTACCGTTTCAAAGATTATTATTTCATATTTTCCTTTCCAATGGATGCACTCCGGATGCATTCCGATGGATGCTATAATTGCACCGATTGAAAAAACAAAACGAACGATCGGCAAGCGTTCGAGTTTCGGCAAGGGCTCGGCTGCGACGTACGAGAAGCTACGATTGCACGGATCGCTCCCATTTTGCCTTCCAAAAGAACCTATAGGGGAGTGATGACTTGGGTTGCATCTAGAAAGCATTCTGGATGCTGTCCAACATTGTATCGCATTTTTACTGTGGACAAAGATGCGAGCCGGATGCATTCCGAAAACCGACCACTCCAAAACTTCCGACTGGGTGCACGAATTTGCCTGTGTGCGTGACGTTTTTCAGCTTGACAGTGTACATGTGCGCCGAAAGGCTGCAGCGCGCTGGCAGAGCAGCGGCAGAGAAATTGCCTATCCCGTGGGCCCTGCGCGCTGCCTCTGCTGGCCACCACTGCTTTAAAACCATGTTTTGGACAAATCTTTCACAAGGTTGCGCGATATGCAATTTCTTGGACCATGACTTTTTTCCCTTTTTTGGCTCTTAAAACCGCGGACGCAGGCGGACGCAGCTACAACTTTCGTAATATCAAGAAGAAAGTCCAAATAACGTTTTACGGAAGTATAAAAAAAATAGTATTAAATGTTTTTTTTTTATTTTCCATCAAAGTTGAAAAATATGGAAAAAATGGACGTTTTCCAAATAACGCATAACTAAGAGATGCGGATGGCAAACTGCAATATGTTTTACTTTTTTTTACTCTTAACTAACACACCAAACTGTGGAAAAAAGAAGCAAAGCGATTCGATGCCTAGTTTTTAAGAAAAACCCCCCGGAAGTGCGAAAAATTACCTAAAAACGGTGTGTTTTTTTAAGTGAAAAATTGTTCAACTTTGAAAGGGCATATCTTTTACAAAAAATTTTTGATTTGAAAAAAGGTTACATATTAGTAATAGTGTGCGTTGGAGCACACTTGCGTCATTTTGCACGATATATCTTGAATATTTACATCTAATACCTTATCACTATGGACGGCAGTCCATGTAGTGACGAAGCGCACCAGGAGAGTGTGCGAAGGCGACTACTATATATACACGAAGAAATGAAAATCTACTGTGATGGTCCGATCATAATGAATAATAAACCTTTCGAAAGGTATTGCGAAAACTAACAGGATTGCATACCAAGACTTTAAGAAAATCAATTGGCTTGGGAGAGAGGGCGGTGAAAGTAAAAAAGTGAAAATTTCGACATTTGGACCTGTTGGGGCCGGTGGGGATAAATGCCCCCTCGCAATGTTTTAGTTCTATTCCTTTTGAAAATACCCGTCGAATGAGGGGTCATTTGTCAAAATCCGACTCTCCGTTCAAAAGTTATAGCCAAAATAAGATTTTCTTCTTCTTCCCAAAATGAAAATTTAATTCTGTTTGTCAGTTTGTCCACTTGTCCACTTGTCCAAAATATGTTTTTTAAGTTCTGAAAATTTGATATGACGTTCATCACATCGATATAAAAAACTTTTGTTCTACCACTTTTGGAAAAACCCGCTAGTTTAGCGGGAAAACAGCTATAAATAGCTAAAATTCGGAAAGCCGTAACTTCTATACTACTAAAGCTACAGACTTGTGCTGCATCTCGTTTGAAAGGTATTTTTAAATGTTATAAACGCCTTCTATGCAATTTGTGTAAATGTAATAGTTAAAAAGATATGAACAAAAGAAAATTTGTTTAAACTTTTTTTTTAGCTTTTTTTTAATTTTCTCAAAAACGGCTCTAACGATTTTCCTTATAACTTTAAACTGTATAGCCCTTGAGATTCCTTAAATTTTGGTATATATCATGTTTATGTACAAAATCGCGTTTAAAAGTTATTCAGAAACGAAAATAGCCACTTTTGCCAGCTCAGAACAACTAACGCTCCCTGAGTATTGAATTTTGTGGCAGGGTATCCGAACTGTATTTTAGGGTCATGGAATCAGTAAATTTGCACTTAAGAGTTCCTTATAGGAATCTTTTGTTCTACGACTTTTGGAAAAAGCCGCTACTTTAGCGGGAAAAAGCTAAAAATAGCTAAATTTCGTTAGTTTGTAAGTTCTACACTACTAAAGGTACAGACATGTGCTATACTTCGTTTAAAAGGTATTTTGAAATACTTCAACGCCTTTTTAACTTAATTTGTTAAAATACAATAGTTTAAAAATTATGATTGACCAATTTAAATTTAAATGTATATATTAGCTCCTATGAGAGCAAATGTAAACATACAAAAACTTCTGATATCAAATATTTGAATAAACTCTTCGCAAATCCTTTTGGACAGATAACTGGTATTGCCGACGCCTTTATTTCCGAGTTTCAAAATATGCTCTTCCAGAAATGGGTCGAATTCAGCTATCAATTCTAAAAGCATCAAATATTTTCCGTTGTGAAGAGAACCAAACTTTTCATCGTGCCCTCTAAAAGGCAATCCACGTAAAGCTAAACTCATAACGACAGCGACGACTCGTTTCAAAACATTTTTCTAGTAAACTACTTCTTTTTCATATTCAGCAATCACAGTTTTGTCGATGCGACCTAAAGCACTTTCTTTATCTTTAAAAGTTTTCAAACAAGTTTGATGCTTTTCAGAATTTTCATGTTGACTCATTCTTATTCTAGCATTTTTCCAATCGCTGAATCCATCTTTCTTAGAAAAAGCAGATTCACCGCCAAAAAGAAGGCATGGAGCACAATATACCGATCCTTTGCTTACAGAATATACTAGCCAGACACGGGTAGTTTTTTCGCCATTTAAAAGTTTTCTTTCGAACATGGATGAATTAAAAGACCGCGTATCTCTTTTTGACTGCAAAAAATCCAGATGTTCATTTCTCTTATAATTATACTTAGCGATATGATCACGTAATTCGTCATTTACGAGCCATTCCGCAGGGTCATCGCTGAATAAAAATATTGACTTTTTATGAACGTCGAATGCTATTCCTTCCGTAGATTCTGAAAGTACTGAAAAGTAGAAGTACCACCTTGAAAGAATTATGATGAGTAAAATTAAAAAATAATAAATTATAGGGAACAAAAAATCATGAAATTCAAAATAAGGTACCTGCAAAGTCTGGTGTTTCCTCAGAAATTTGGCTTGTTTCAGGAACGGACGAACTTCCCGCATCACTTTGATTTACGCGAAGGGTGAAATACGAGGAGATCTTTTTGGTTTTTGCTATAACCTCGTTATCTTCAACTTATCTTTTTGCGGCTTGCTTGCGATATTCGGCACCGTTTAATCGAATTCGCCCGTCACTCATTTTTGTTAAAAGTTAAAAAATGCATGCAATGCCATTTTAAGAAATTTTTACGATTGTCAACAATGTGATTGCGAGATATTTCACAATCGTGTATAAGTGTGACCAACCTATCGATATATAAGTATTTGAATTTTAACTGCGCATTTGTGAGAAAACTTTTGGATTCGCCTTTAAGAAAAAAATGTTTGTGTCCATTTAAATGCATTTTATGTAGTGTTAACAGTCGAAAATTTGCCGCCTCTGAAAATTTGCCGCCTCTGAAAATTTGCCGCCTCTGAAAATTTGCCGCCCTAGGCAGCTGCCTATATTGCCTATATGGAAAGTCCACCACTGAAGGTACGTCTTCCTGATTAAGAAAATGGCTCTTAAAATTTTTTTGTGGAGCCGATTTTTTTTAAGTTAAAACACGTTTTTGACATTTTTTAATTTTTTAACCCGAGTTGTGGTAAACCGATTTCAACCATAAAAGACGCATTTTACAGGTAATAGAATGCCCTCCAACTTTCTTATACACTGCATTGAGTTTCATTCATTAGTAGAAGCTAGAAGTTACACTTCGTCAAAGTTCAAAAAGTTAGAATAAATGCAAGAAAGCTGGCATAAATGGCTTCGTTAAAAATACACGCCTAAGAACCGAAATCATTTTTATAACTTCTACTGAGTCTAATGATTCCACTTATGCAGGGCTCTCATATATATTTTTTAACAACAAAGAAATATCATTGGTATAATTCCATATTTATTAGGCAATAGGTGTTGACTGAACATTTTTAAAAAATATATAATAACTATTATTTAAGGTCCTTGGTTTACTCGTCGTGAGCTAGGTATTAAGTGCTCCCGTTTGTAAGTTGCTTTCTTCCGTATACCCGCTTGATGGATGTCAACGAAATTATTTGAAGTATCTGCTTTCGTTGTTTTTTCAATTTGAACAACATTTGCACTTAACGGTGTAACGTCTGAAATATTGGTTGGTAATCTGGGCGCAGATATTTTTTGACATGATGTTTTATTTTCTAGGTTTATAAAACAAGTAGAAAGTAAATAAACGTTTAGTAATAAATTGAAAGATGTATTAACCTTTATTTTCTATAGATTCTTTATGGTTTTTAAGAGACTTTTCCGGGACAGATATTTTCAGACTAGCGGTGAAAATTTCGGAGCTTTCTTCCTGACCTCTTTTGGTGTCATTTGAGTTACATTGAGACGTTGCTTTTAAATCCTTTGTTTTATTTTGTCGTTTTTCTAAGCCATTTAATTGATTAATATGGTCATGCCTAAAATAAATCGTGTCAATAGTTAATGTAATTATCATAAAAACATTTTAAAAATTTACAAACCATTTTTCTTGGATCGGAGGCTCAAAGACGCCATCAGACAAACTTTTTGGTTGCTCGTCTAATTGTTGTAGGTTCCTTATTGAAACAAAAAATAGGTTAAAAATTGTTTATAACAAGTCGAAAAGGTTTTAAAATAATTAAGTGATCAAAGCTCAAGTCGCACACAGAATTTTAATAAATAATTTTTGAAAAAATTGAATTTTTAGATGTCTTAATTTTGATGAGTGGGAAATATTTTAGTTAGCGAAGGAGTAATTAGGCCGCTGAAATAATATTTGTATAGTTATTATTTGTTAATACCACCTTAAAAGTCGCAAAATGTTTGAAAATTCAACCAAAAAGCATCGTATTAATTTGAATTATTGATCTAATATCAAAGTAGCTCTAATGAATGAGCCACATTTAACTTTTTATTGGGTCTTCCCACAGAGATTCATCCATCATCCGTGGAACGGTTGGTCCGTAAGGTTTTGCCGTTCCGAAAATGTCCCAGTAAGTCCGTTAATTAGGCGATGTTTTTTCGGTGCAACTTTAAATTCTTCCTCTTGACTGTGAAAAATGAAACGATGACTACGGGAAGAAATCGAATCGATGGCGGAAAAAAATTTAAAAAAGCGAAAGCTCATTGTTTTCTGGCGGAAAAGCGTTTGCAATGTTTGCAGTAGAGTCTTCTGCATTTCGTCAGAAATAACTAATATTAATTAAAAGTGTACTATGCAGTCCTATAAAGTTCCAAAGTTGCTGTATATTATAAAAACAGCACTAATCTGGTTTTGTTTAAAAATGTTTCATATTAATATTGGCTAGTCACAGGCGTGGAAAAAGCGGAGCGTGGTGTACTGGAGGTTAGGCTCTCAGATATGTTTTAAAATATTATCTTATGCTTTATTGTATTATTTTACAATAAGGTCAGGAGAACGCAATTTTATTTTGACTATTTGAAATCCCCTTCGTTAATGTTGAGTTGAGCAACTGCTCTTCAAGTCAGCTGTTATTGGTAGATGGATGTGCTCTGTGGGAACACGAGTTTCACATTCGTCAAAAATCCTAACCGTTTCATACGGATGGACTCTGTGGGAAAAGGCTATAAGATTCATGCAAAGCCTTACTAGCCGTTAGTACGGCCTATAGCCTAGTGGCGCCTATGCACTATGGGGCATTTGACCTGTTTCTTGGCATAAATGTGTTTGTTACAAGTATTCGAAACATGATTGGAACCGTATTAAGAATAGATCAAAATGAAATGTTACATACCGCTAATGTTAAGTTAACAGTCCAATGTTAAAGTAACAGCTGTTAAAGTCAGCCGCAGCAAGTGAACATAACGTGTTTACATTTGCAATTTTTACGCCAGTACTAAAAAGGGTCAAATTAACCGTTTATTTGTCTTCCTCTTGCTCGGTAAGATGGAATGTCAAATAAATTGAATGCAATTGTCTTCGCTATAACATAATATTTGATTTGAAAACATTTCGCGTCTTCTTTTTATGATAAATATATTTTTATTCGATATAACCAGTATTTGGTATACAAAAAAGTGGGACTTTACAGGAAAAGAAAAACATTCTTTTTTGTTAGCTTAAAAGAAAATTTTTTTTATTGTGTACTGTGTATAATTAATAATATAAAAGAATGTATTTTAATAATTTAAACCATTTTCCAAAAGAAAAGTCAAAAAATTTGCTTTGTTTTAAAATGATGAATTAAGGCCAAAAAATCAGGTCAAACGTCCCATAGAGCTATGTAAAATCATATAGGCTGTGAAAAAATGCTCTAATGAATGAGCCGAGCAATTTCGTGGAATAACCGCATTATTAATTGCTTATTAAATCTGACATATGTCTGTTTTGCTTGCACCTGCGTCAAATCGTATAGGCTGAGAAAAAATTTCTATAATGAGGCTGACAGACGGGCAGGCGGACATGTCTGGATCAACTCGGCTAGTGATCCTGATCCTTGAGACTCACCACATAGAACATAGGGGTTCCTACGCAGCAAATAATGGATTTCAAGCAGTGCAGGCAGTCAATTTGATGCATGTATGTATATCTCCATCTCCCTTAGACGTTTTTAGCTGAGGAACGGGAATCTGAGAGTCGAGGTAGTAAACTTTAGAGGTTTCTCTTGTTTTCGTTTTATAGTCCTGCAATATTTTATAAATTACAATCTTTTCTTGCTTACTAAAACCGCATATCTAAACTTTTTACAAAAAAAAAGAATTATTTGGGAACCTAGGGTGCAACACTACGTTATGTCAGAAAATAATAAAAAAAATGTAAATTTTGTTGGACTACTTTTTAAGAATAAAGAAAACAAGAGAGAGAGTGCTGTTGTCAGACACACAGCTAAAAGAAATGCGAGGGAGATGGAGATATGCATGCAGCAGAGTGACTGCTTGCACTGCACTATGGGGCATTTGACCACCTTGGTTAGCCAAAACCCATTTTTTAAAAGTCGTTAAAACAAAAAATGTTGATTGAGGATGACCATTTAACAATGTTACGTTTACAGAAATCCGATAGAGGTCGCCTCTGTTAAGTTAGAAGCTGTTAAATCAGCTGTTCGAAATTCAATTATCGGGCTGTTGTATTTCGACTTTTTGCTTGCTGTTTTAAAGTGCTTTAAATTTGAGTTTTAAGCAATCTAAGTAAACTTTTTGGATTGGATTTAAAGGACTATGCTATGTACTAAGTAGTTGTGTGGTTAGACGACAAAAACCAGACGGATTTTTCTTATAAATGAGTGTTTAAGGGAGTGGTCTAACAAGTACATTTTCGTAAGAAAACTATATTTCAAATGGAGTAACAATGTAAGTCCAGCGGAGTTCACTTCTGGAACCTATTGGGATTTGTAGATTATTTAATTGTTGTTAAAATGTATATGGTCAGAATCGCCACTTATTGCCACTTTTTCTGTAATTTAATTTTTTAGACCATAACCTCAAATTTCACACACTCCTATCGTTTGCACTGGTTGCTAAGGAAGTAAGGACTTTTCTGGCTTTAAATTATTATCAAAATAGAGTAGAAATACTTAGCTTTGTAATTGACTAACTTAAGTGGACTTTAGCGGCTTTAAAACGAAAGTTTCGCTACAACTTGAACAAAAAGACGCACAAATGTAGAGCAAATTCTTTCCTTGTCACCTCTTTTTGAGAACTTTAGGATATAGTCATCCTATTTGTACGAAACTTTTAATATTGTTTTAAGATATTGCTATTTCTAAAGTTATGTGCATTTATCTCCAAAAACAGCAACGATAATTTGGTCGTTTCTATGGCAGCTATATGACATAGTTTTCCGATCCGGATGATTCTCATATATAATATGCGTATGGATAAAAAATGGCGACTGGTAAACTTTCAAGTCAATATCTTTTGAATTGACCGAGTTATTAATTTCGGCCAAGAAAAGTGGTCAAATGCCCCATAGTGCACTGCTCGAATTCCATTATTTGCTCATAACTTTTTAATGAATGGTCCGATTTGAAAAATGTCTCCTACATTTTGATAGGTATTAATAGAAAAACAACATTTTTCGAAATCCTTAAAGGTTTGGGCGCCAAGCACCTTTTAAATTCACTTCATGGGCATTACAATCTGAATCCAACTTGCGCTGCGTAGGAACCTCAAGAATCTGCATGGTGAATCCCAATTTCTAGCTTTTATAGTTTCCGAGATCGCAGCGTTCATACGAACAGACAGACATGGTTAGATCGACACGTCTAATCAAGCAAACTTCTGACTGAAATCATTATACCTTCTGCAAGGGTATACAAAAAAACAGTCCTTGGTTGAAAAAAAATTGTGATACCCTCAAATACAATAATGTAAACACTGCTGATAACGATACTTACCTGTAAAAAACCAAACAAATATATTTTTGAGGCCTTACCATTCGGATCCACTTATTTTCGTTGAAATTAGCTCGTATAATTTTTCAGGACAAGATTCCAGGACTTGAGTATAGATAACATTAAGCAATTCTGCTGATATCTTAAAAATTTCTTCATAATGATTGATCATGGTCCTGACAAAAATATAATAATTGGAAATAAATGTACAAATATACCAATTCTTACTGATAGAATAACCTAGCCCAGGACAGAGAAATAATTTGTACAAAGTATTGTAAGTAATGACTATTTTTAAGTTGAAGTTGATTGAAGAAGATTGACAAATCCAATCAATTGATTGCACTACAAAATATCTTTGCATTAATAAGGGCGCTATAGTCAAGCACATCGACTATTAGATACCTGTTACTAAGCTTAAGGAACTGACGTCATGCAAGCAGTAAATCGACTGCTAGCATTCCATTTTTTGATTAAAGCGTCCACATTTCTGCCTAGCATGGTCAGCGGTTCCAACGCTTCGCTAAATCGCGCCGTCGCCGTCCTAATTTTTACAATAGTGTGGAGTCATCTAGCGAAAGGATGACCATGCAAGGCAAAAATGTAAGGAATAGGTGTCTGCGTCAAGGGCTAAATACTAAAATACCGCTCAAGAAATAATTAATTTTATATATTTCTTGAGCTATCGATCAATTCCGATAACAACCTAGTTAAGGGGTTATATACAGTTGTGATAGATGAAAACATCGATTTTTTTTATTGCATATTTTTTAAGTATATACTGGTGAGAATACCCTCACAACAATTCAAAACGATCGGAGCTTTATAACCGAAGTTGTAGCTATTTATAGCGCACTACCTGCACATCGGCCCTTACAAACTTGAAACTTTAAACGCGATTATCTCAGAATCTCGTTTTTTCGAAATTACCTTTGCGGTGGACACGATTACTAAAAAACTATTAATCCGATCGACACAAAAGTTTGACCACTTATTTATTATAACAATAGCTAGTCCTTGAACGAAGGATTTTCAATTTTTTTTGAAAACTTCTTTTTTTAGAGCATAAAATCCAAAATTGTATACCTTGAAAAAGTACTTTTTTTGTTAAGACCGTCGCCATTTTTTTTTAATCAAAATGTTTACAAATCCTTCGTTCAGGGACTAGGCAATATACTAATGAAATTTTTTTGAATTGGGGATTTGAGATGAACCGTTCTTGGGATATGATGTTCACCACAAGTCACTATCGAAAAAAGACGATCTTGGAATTTGGCCATAACATTTTTATTATTTAATATTTTTTTATGAAACAATTTTAATAAGTACCCAGAAACATGTACTAAACAACGCCGGCAAAACATTTTTAATAAGTATTTTTTTTGGTGTAAAAAAAAAATCGGTAAAATTTTAATTTTTTGTGCGGTACAACTGTTTATAACCCCTTAAATCCTTAACGAAAATGGCTAAAATACATTCTCAAAGGCAGAATGGATTATATACAATGGATTATATTACATCATACGGTTGATTTCTCTTGTAAAATACAAGTTAAATATTTAAATTTTAGGTTTGTATATGGTTTTGATCCAGTGTGACCGAAAAATATTGCTCGTATATTACCAAATCAAGAGATAATTGACTGAAAATAGTTTTTTGGGGCCAGTTTTTGTTAGGCTGAGTACAAGCCCATTTAATCAAAAATGTGGAAGGATTTGAGGTTTATGGGATTTAAAGTGATCCATAATTTATACACTTTATAGGTTCGGAAATGCTTCCTATTTCCTTTTACATACTATCCAACGAAAAATCGAATTATACCTGTTACTCTTAGGGCCGTTTTCTCGTCCGTACTTTAGTTTGCCTGCCGGGACAACGGAGTGATAAACAAAAAATGGTTTACTTGTCCTTATGTTAACGCAGGTAACGACAAATTTTGTCTCGGTACTTCATCTACCGTTTCCAATTTGTGCGGTTGGATTTGTGCGCAAGTGTTGCCAGACATTCGAGCGTTGTCAATCTGGTTCCACTCTTCATTCGACAACAGCTTAATCAGCTCTTACAGCTGTTAATTTACAATTAAATAAAAATCAAAATTGTTAAAGTCATCCAATTTATTTTAAAATGAATTCTCGAGAGATTTATCTTCAAACTCTGTGGTATATGGTTGAATTGTCTGAGGTGCGAACCTATCGGCGCAGATATCAAGACCAAAGAAATTACATCGAACATTACAGTGACAAAGAATTTGTAAAAAGGTTTCGCTTGTGTAAAAGCACGGCGCTATTTGTTTTGCGACGTGAATCTAAAGCAGCGGTTGGCAGCGCCCTATTAAGTGAGCATAGGGTTTTGTTCTGCTCAGCCACTGCACGCTCACGTATACTGTAGAACAGACGTCTGCACACACACATCGATAAGCTGCCCAGTGCAAATTACTCACAGAAATATAAAACAAAATGTCAACGTAGGTGTGTGCCGACGACTAAACTAAAGTAAAGAAGTTAGTGCATTCATTTGATTTAACTAATTCCAAATAACACAGGTCAACAAAATGGACTTTATTAAAAGGTGCAGGCCTATTGGCATTAAAACATGTTAATATAGACGTATATAAGCATATCTGCATACTTAGTTTTCGCGTTTAACGGGTGGTATTTGGGCAATCGCGGCTTGAAAAAAATAGCAACATTTAATTTTTTGATTTAAGATATCTTCGAGGGTCTGTGCTCAGTTGTAATAATACCTATGCCAAAAAATTGCTTAGATGCCCTTCTACATTATTGCACTTAAGGTTCCATCATAATTTGAGTCAATCACAGCCTATGAGCCATTGAAGTAATTTGTTCACCTCTATTCCCAACCAACTTGATGCGGTGAACACGCTTAAAAAAATACAAGGAAAAATATATGCCCTAAAATATTTTACAGGCATCTAAAGGCGTCTTTCACCGAATTTTTAAGACAAATAAGACCATTGTACGTCGAAGGATGGAATTTATAGAATTTTTTCCGTAAGAACTTAAAAAGTAACAACTGTTTTTAAATCCCATTTTACATAAATATCTGACACATTCGCAAAAATGTGCCTTTCAATTTGGTTAGCAGTAGGCGCCGAACATAGACAAATTATATTTTTAAGGGGTTAATATGCCTTAAAAAAAATCCCCACCACAATTTTAAGGCGACGCCACTGTTATCTTTAAAAAGCCTACTGTGTAAAATCACGACACACTCGTTACGTAAGAGTGACTCTAAAATACTTGTTACTTTTCCCATTCTTACGGAAAAAGTTCTATAAATTCCATTTTTCGAAGTACAATAGTGGGATTTATCTCAAAAATTCGGGAAAAGACGCCTCTAGATGCATGTAAAATATTTTAGGGCACATATTTTTTCTTGTATTTTTTTAAGCCTGTTCACCGCATCAAGTTGGTTGTAAATAGAGGTGAACAAATTACTTCAATGGCTCATAGGCTTTTATTAACTCAAATAATGATGGAACCTTAAATGCAATTATGTAGAAGGGCATCTAAGCAATTTTTTGGCATAGGTTTTATTACAACTGAGCACAGACCCTCGAAGATATCTTAACTGAAAATATAAAATGTTGCTACTTTTTTCAAACCGAGATTGCACAAATACCACCCGTTAAACTCGAAAACTAAGTATGCAGATATGCTTATATCCGTCTATATTAACACAACTTAATGCCCATAGGGCTGCACCAAAAACACTGTTGGCCTGTGTAATCAAAACCCATTATTACAGGGTTAAGCTTCTAATAGCTTTCAGATTCTACGCAAGCGGCAGTTTTTTTATAACTGTAGGCGATTTTAGTGGTGTTAGCGTGGCCACAGCCAGTCGAGTTGTTAAGGAAGTTTCTTTTGCTATGGCGTCTTTTTCAAAATAATTTATAAAGTAGTGGCGTATTAAAAATTTATAATTAAAATAGCCAAGTTTCCGAAAGTCATAGGAGTCAAAGATTGCACGCATGAAGAATTCAATCTCCCGGAGGCGATTCCGAAGACCCCGGTTCTACAAGAATTGCTTCCTGTTCATCGGTATAATTTCTTTCTGCCGACATTGTTTTTTATAAGTTTGAAATTTTGTTTATATCATCTGTTAGTATGACTGTTTTATTATAATTTTCGATAGTTTTTCGACTAATTTTTGAAAATTAGTTAACTCTTCTGTTGTGGTGTTGCCACCTAGTCTCGAATAAGTGCGCCTTTTATTTTGAGTTTAAAATGACGGTCGAGAAATAGAAAACCGATTGGCAACCTGGATAAATTTATCTTACCATTAGCTAAATTTTACTTTGCAGGACGGACAAGACAACAGCCCTTAAACCCTTTTATTGTTCCACTTCACAAAAAAAGGGCGAAGGCGGATGCCCAGAATTATAGAGGTATTTCTAAATTGTCGGCAATTCCAAAAGCCTTTGAACTTATTATCACATCTAATTTGCAACATTTATGTTCCTCGCTAATATGACCGTGTCAGAATGGTTTCGTTAAGCGAAGATCGACTACCACCAATTTACTTGGATTGTCATCTATTGTAATAAATGGATTTAACAATAAAATGCAGACCGACGTTATATATATAGAGTTCAGTAAAGCCTTTGACTCCATTAACCACTCTCTTCTTTTATTTAAACTAGACTTGCTTGGGTTTCCATGTAATCTTTTAACTTGGATTTAAAGTTATTTGAATGGGAGGACTTAGAGGGTTATATTTAAGAACGCTGTTTCTAAAATGATCCACGTGACATCTGGAGTGCCCCAGGGTAGTCATCTGGGCCCCTTGCTGTTTACTCTGTTTATAACAAATTCTCGTGTACTAATGTATTCTGATGAGAGTCTATGGAGTCTGGTTTCGGCTTACAATCAGACATTGATAATTTTCAAGTATGGTGTGAGTATAACCTCTTAAATTTGAACTGCCTGAAATGTAACGTAATGACCATTCATAGGGTTACTCCAACGTTTACAAGTTATGTGCTTCAGAACTTGCCACTTGACCGTATATATTCAGTAAATGATTTAGGCGTTCTTCTGGACCCGAAGCTTAAATTTGACTGCCACATAATGTCGACAGTCAATAAAGCTATGAGTGTTCTTGGGTTTATAAAGCGTTGGTCAAAAGAATTTGATGACCCTTATATAACCAAATTATTATTTACCTCCCTTGTCCGTCCTATATTGGAATATTGTTCTTCGGTTTGGAGCCCACAATACCAAGTCCACATTGACCGTATAGCGTCGGTACAAAAAAAATTTCTCCTTTTTGCCCTTCGTAGTTTGAACTGGGATCAAAACGTAAGGCTACCTTCCTACCAGAGTAGATTATTATTGCTTAATTTACCGACACTTGCTAATCGTAGAATAATGCTTGGTACCATTTTTATGCATAATCTTATAAGAGGTGATATTGATTCTGGAGAACTTGTTAGCCGCCTAACTTTTAATGTTCCCGTTAGACTAACACGTAATTATCATTTCTTTCGCGTTCTATGTAATAACTATAACGTTCTTTATCATTTAATTTGCACATCAACTTCTATCCCGGTATTAAAAACGAACATTTTAACTCATTTGCTTCACTCCTAACTGCATGTTTTTTTTTCATTATTTGTCCCGTCTGTATTGGTTTTATGTATTCTTCCAAATTTAAAAAAGGGCCCCGCGCGTAACAAGCACGTGTCTGTCTGTCTGTCTGTCTGTCTGTCTGTCTGTCTGTCTGTCTGTCTGTCTGTCTGTCTGTCTGGCTGTCTGTGTGTCTGTGTGGCTGTCTGTCTGTCTGTCTGTCTGTCTGTCTGTCTGTCTGTCTGTCTGTCTGTCTGTCTGTCTGTCTGTCTGTCTGTCTGTCTGTCTGTCTGTCTGTCTGTCTGTCTGTCTGTCTGTCTGTCTGTCTGTCTGTCTGTCTGTCTGTCTGTCTGTCTGTCTGTCTGTCTGTCTGTCTGTCTGTCTGTCTGTCTGTCTGTCTGTCTGTCTGTCTGTCTGTCTGTCTGTCTGTCTGTCTGTCTGTCTGTCTGTCTGTCTGTCTGTCTGTCTGTCTGTCTGTCTGTCTGTCTGTCTGTCTGTCTGTCTGTCTGTCTGTCTGTCTGTCTGTCTGTCTGTCTGTCTGTCTGTCTGTCTGTCTGTCTGTCTGTCTGTCTGTCTGTCTGTCTGTCTGTCTGTCTGTCTGTCTGTCTGTCTGTCTGTCTGTCTGTCTGTCTGTCTGTCTGTCTGTCTGTCTGTCTGTCTGTCTGTCTGTCTGTCTGTCTGTCTGTCTGTCTGTCTGTCTGTCTGTCTGTCTGTCTGTCTGTCTGTCTGTCTGTCTGTCTGTCTGTCTGTCTGTCTGTCTGTCTGTCTGTCTGTCTGTCTGTCTGTCTGTCTGTCTGTCTGTCTGTCTGTCTGTCTGTCTGTCTGTCTGTCTGTCTGTCTGTCTGTCTGTCTGTCTGTCTGTCTGTCTGTCTGTCTGTCTGTCTGTCTGTCTGTCTGTCTGTCTGTCTGTCTGTCTGTCTGTCTGTCTGTCTGTCTGTCTGTCTGTCTGTCTGTCTGTCTGTCTGTCTGTCTGTCTGTCTGTCTGTCTGTCTGTCTGTCTGTCTGTCTGTCTGTCTGTCTGTCTGTCTGTCTGTCTGTCTGTCTGTCTGTCTGTCTGTCTGTCTGTCTGTCTGTCTGTCTGTCTGTCTGTCTGTCTGTCTGTCTGTCTGTCTGTCTGTCTGTCTGTCTGTCTGTCTGTCTGTCTGTCTGTCTGTCTGTCTGTCTGTCTGTCTGTCTGTCTGTCTGTCTGTCTGTCTGTCTGTCTGTCTGTCTGTCTGTCTGTCTGTCTGTCTGTCTGTCTGTCTGTCTGTCTGTCTGTCTGTCTGTCTGTCTGTCTGTCTGTCTGTCTGTCTGTCTGTCTGTCTGTCTGTCTGTCTGTCTGTCTGTCTGTCTGTCTGTCTGTCTGTCTGTCTGTCTGTCTGTCTGTCTGTCTGTCTGTCTGTCTGTCTGTCTGTCTGTCTGTCTGTCTGTCTGTCTGTCTGTCTGTCTGTCTGTCTGTCTGTCTGTCTGTCTGTCTGTCTGTCTGTCTGTCTGTCTGTCTGTCTGTCTGTCTGTCTGTCTGTCTGTCTGTCTGTCTGTCTGTCTGTCTGTCTGTCTGTCTGTCTGTCTGTCTGTCTGTCTGTCTGTCTGTCTGTCTGTCTGTCTGTCTGTCTGTCTGTCTGTCTGTCTGTTTTAAATTATTTGAAATGGGGCGCGCACTTTGTCTCTTTTTGCTCGTATACGTTTTTTTACAAGTGCATTCACCTGCGCTACAGAGAGAGACGGAAGATGTGCTAGGCAGAATTGAAAGTTCTAGAAAGCCTCTTCTAGAAAGAGATCCCTGGGTAAAAATCGAGCGGCGAAAAACATATAAGAATAACATAACATATAAGAACATATAAGATTTCTATTAAGTTGTTTAGCTGAGTAACGGGTATCTAATAGTCGAGGCACTCGACTATAGCGTTCTTTCTTGTTTTTTAATATAGCCTGGCAAAAAATTCCCATGGCTGCCATTTTAAAGGATAACAAAAAAAAATTTAAAAATTATAAAAGAACAGTGTAATCAACATGCCAGGTTACGAGATCCCAGCACAATTCCTTATTAGTTAAAAAAAATCACGAAAAACATAAAAAAAAGGCAATTCTTTATGTATCTCCCCCCTTAAATGACACCAACATTTTCTTAACCCATTAGGCAACCTTTGAAAAGTGAGCAAATTAGACAATTTTTTTTTTTAATTCAAATTTTCAACTTTTTTCCTGGGGCTTAAAACAAAAAAGTTTTGATGCAAAGTTGTTCCCCAATCAAAACTAATAATAACTGCAAAAATAAAAATATATTTTTCCTTGTATTTTTTATGATTTTTTGAAAATAGCTATTTTCATACAAAATTTTACTGAGATGTCTCCATTCTGTATTGTTGGGTATTTTTCGCTCTTTCAGTGAACGGTCGTGTTTTTGTCTTGCGCTCCGAATTTTTGTTCTTTTTGTCCATAAACCATCGGGGTTTAATTCGAATTTTCTAACATTTAAATAGCTTTTTATGTCACTAACAACATCCGTTCGCTTCGCGAGTGCATAGTGATTGTTTTGTGTTTAAATTAACTAAATTAGTTTGCACGCCCAGTCTCTGTGCAGTGTTTGTTGTTATTGTTTTATCTTATTGCATTCTCCTTTTCTACCAAACGCTGTTTGGAGCGGTAAGAATCTATACGGTAGTTACCCGCTCTCCCGCACTCCCGCATAAAACGTTGTTGTTGGCACAGCTTAAACTTACGCTCCCCCGCTTACTCACTCCCGCTCACTCTCTCCCGCTCTCTCTTACTCTCGTAGCTTTTTTCTCTTTGCACCGTGGTTCGGAATATAGCGATAATGGCTGTCTGTTGTTCGAAGAAATGCAAGTCGTTGATTTTGGCTGGACAACAGAACATTCCGTGCCATTCGTGCGATAGTATTTTTCATGCAAAATGTCTTGGCTATTCGGGCCTGGTTCGCGATGCAATCGACATAAGAAGTGGCTTGCGCTACTATTGTGAAGAATGTATCGCGTATGAAGCCCAGGCAATCTCTATAAGACGGCTCACAAAAAGCACTGTAACGGAATTAATTCGTAACAGCCGTAGAAATACGTTTCTGCTTGTGGCGCTTGAGTCGCAGCTCACTAGCCGTATGCTATCTGAGCCCGATTCTCCTAAGCGTAAAAAGATCGCGGTCGATAGACAACCCACGGAAGACGCTAGTGCATCTCTCTCTGGCCATCCGGGGTCTGCAGCACAGCAGTCGATCTCAGCTGCCGCACAAATGGTTCTGAGGTCGAAAGCTAAAAAAGATTCGGTATCCGAATGTAAAGATCGTGAGATTTTGCCGCATGAGACATCCGAAAAATCTATTAAAAAAAATAAAGAAATGACTCCAACGCCGCATGTTGACTTAACGTCTGGAGTACCGACTGGAACTGGTAGTGCAGCCATAAATGCTGCAGTACCAAAACCTGTCACATGCGTGGTACCTAAAACAGTCACCTGTGTACCGCAGCGGAAACAAATTTTTGTTTCTCGGCTGAATCCTGACCTTTCATCCCTGGACATTACGGCCTATATCCGTAACAAAGTTCAGATTGATGATCTAAAGGTTGAACGATTTAAATTTCCATATGCTAGGGAAGTATCATCATTTAAGCTCGGTGTTCCCTGTGCTCATTTTGCAACGATGTGCTCACCCAATTTTTGGCCTGCAGGCATTTTTGCTAGAAAAAAGAAAATTCGTTCAAAGGAAGTTGGAAATCTCTTTAAAGAGCCATCCACATCTTCATCTGTATCTGTCTCAAAAAACTAGATTCTTTCCTTCTGCATTCCTATCAGAATACCAGAGGTTTACAAAGTAAGTTGACCAAATTGTATACTGATAGTTTTTCCTTGTCTTCCCATTTTATTGTGTTCACAGAAACTTGGTTAAAACCGGAAATTCTTAGTTCCGAAGTTTTTCCAAGTAAGTTCACAACGTACAGGCTTGATCGTCCCTCCCGACGTGGAGGTATAGTTTTAATTGCAGTCAACTCAGAATTAAAGTCTGAAGAAATAACGTCCGACGAAATAATGGACATTGAATTTCTGTGTATAAAACTATCCCTTCAGGGTATTTCTATATACATAACATGTTCTTATATTCCGCCGTCATCTGAATTCTCAATATATGCTAATCATCTGTCCGCTATCCAGTTTATTTCAAGTAAACTATCAGATAGGGATCAGTTAATAGTTTTAGATGACTTTAATATACCTAGAGCGACATGGTCCACCGTCGAAACCTCGAATATATTGCTACCTTTAACGCAGCATGATTTTCTTGATGGTTTGCTTGATATTTCATTGTCTCAAGTAAACCATGTTCTAAATTCGTTAGGACGATTACTGGATCTATGCTTTGTTTCAAGTCCAGATTGTGTCTGCATAGTTAAAGCCTCTGCAATTACTTTACCAGAAGACCCATATCACCCAACGCTAGAGGTGACTGTTGACACGGGTACAAAATTAATTGAAATATGTGAAAAGTCAGCTAAACGCATCCTCTGCTTCCGTAGAGCAAACTTTGCACTTATCAATAGCCTTATCGCTTGCTCGGATTGGTCTAATCTGTACTTATGTACTAATATGACTGAAGCTGTTAATATATTTTATAATGTATTAAACGCAGTTTTTGATACATGCGTACCTACGTATTATCCTAAAATTTCTAGCCAACCTCCGTGGTTTAGTAAAGAGTTGTGACGACTTAAAAATGTGAAGTCTAGACTCTACAAAAAGTTTAGAGCTTCCGGATCACAAGCTGCCTTTTCCCGATACTTAAGTGCTCGGTAGGATTTTAACGTGCTTAACGCTCAGTGTTACAAAAACTATTTAGCTCGTTGTAAGACGCAGCTTACACTGGATCCAAAACAGTTTTATAATTTTGTTAACACAAAGCGTAAATCTTCAAGTTACCCATCAACCCTTAAATTTGAAAATTCCGCCGCAAAAACTGATCTGGCCATAGCCGATCTTTTTGCACAGTTTTTCCAAACCACCTATTCAACAACAAGTCCGTCAGATCAGTCTTACCCATATGACATTCCTAAATCAAACTTTATTTTTTGTCCAGTTATAAGTGAAAGCTCACTTCTTTTAGATTTGCAAAGGGTCAAAACAGTCTACTCTCCGGGTCCTGACGGAGTCCCTGGATGTGTGCTCAAGTATTGCACTGAGACTTTGTGTAGACCATTGCATAAACTTTTTATTTTGTCTTTAGAAACGTCAGATTTCCCGCATAGATGGAAGGAATCGTTTGTTATCCCACTTCATAAAAAGGGGAGCAAATTGAACGCATGTAATTACAGAGGTATTTCAAAGCTATCAGCTATTCCGAAGCTCTTCGAGAACATTATTACTCCCCATTTGCAACACAGTTGTAGGTCTCTTATTTCCTCTTGTCAGCACGGATTTATAAAACGTAAGTCAACGACAACCAACCTTTTGGAGTTTACTTCATTTGTGTTAAATGGTTTTAGAACAAATTGTCAGACTGATGTGGTATACACTGATTTCAGTAAGGCGTTTGACTCTGTAAACCATCCGATTTTAGTTCGGAAATTGGACCTTTTGGGGTTTCCTGATGATCTTCAAAATGACTCAAAGGGTCATTTTTAAAAACTCTTTATCATCCCTAATCCGAGTTACGTCCGGTGTACCACAAGGAAGTCATCTTGGTCCGCTCCTGTTTACATTATTTATAAATGACCTTCCTTTAGTCCTAACGAACTCACGTGTACTTATGTACGCAGATGACGTTAAGTTGTGCCTGCAATTTAATGATCCCGCACAAAGTTTAGCTTTACAATCTGATCTCAATGCATTTCAAACATGGTGCTTGAATAATGATTTAAATTTAAATGGTTCTAAGTGTAAACTAATGACCTTTTTTCGTGTCAGCCCTCACTATTCAACTTATACTTTGAGCGATTGTGTGTTAGATAGAATAACGCATGCTGACGACCTTGAAGTCTATATGGATCCCAAACTTAAATTTTCGGATCACATTACTACCATGGTAAATAAAGCCAGGGGCGTGCTTGCATTTATCAAAAGGTGGTCGAAGGAATTCGATGATCCTTATGTCACAAAGACCTTGTTTATTTCATTAGTCCGACCAATTCTTGAGTACTGCGCTCCAGTTTGGAGTCCCCAATATGGGGTGCATATAGATTGGATTGAGTCTGTGCAAAAAAACTTTTTAATATTTGCCTTACGGGGACTTAACTGGGATACAAGCCTAATACTGCCATCCTATTCTAGTAGACTACTTCTAATTAACTTGCCATCATTAGTTAATCGAAGAACTATGCTTGGTATTACGTTTATTAGGAATCTTATTCAAGGGGATGTGGAGAGTCCCGAGTTACTGGGTCGCCTGCATTTTAATGTGCCAAATAGATTCACAAGAAACTATATTCCTCTAGTTTTAAATCATTGTATCTCTAATTATGCAATGCATGAACCTTTTAGAGTACTCTGCAATGACTATAATAGACTATATCACCTAATATCTACTACCGACTCACTGCCTATCTTTAAAGCAATAATACTATCCTACTTAGCAACTCTACTCGTACTTGACTACTCGTATTCTGACCTGCATGTCTTTTTAATTGTCTATTGTGAAATTGTCTTCTTTGTCCGTAATTTCGTTTACTCGCCCAAAACGGTGTAGGACCATTTTCTTAATCAGGAAGACGTACCTTACCGGAAAACAAAGGTTTCATTCATGGTATATTTCATCGATTTTTTTTTTGTAAACTGGTGTTATACCCGTTACTCGTAGAGTAAAAGGGTATATTGTATTCGTGCAAAAGTATGTAACAGCTAGAAGGAAGCGTTTCCGACCCCATAAAGTATATATATTCTTGACCAGGGTCACTAGCTGAGTCGATCTAGCCATGTCCGTCTGTCCGGCTGTCCGTCCGTATGAACGCTGAGATCTCGGAAACTACAAAAGCTAGAAGGTTGATTTTTCCACACATATTCTTGGGCTTCCTACGCAGCGCAAGTTTATTTCAGCCAAGCGCCACGCCCCCTCTAACGCCCACAATCGCCCACTAACAATTTTATAATGTGTCTGGCGCCCACACCTTTAAAGATTTTCCAGAAGTATGAATGCAATTTTGTTGTGTATAATTATACCAATCAAAATGTAGAAGACATTTTTCAAATCGGACCATTCATTAAAAAGTTATACGCAATCAAAATATCTACATATATCTATCTCCCCCGCACACCCTTTAGCTGAGCTACGATCATAGTCAGGACACGAACCCGAGTACAGCGTTCGCACTTCCTTTAGCTGAGTGACGGGTATTAAATAGTCGGGACACCAACCCGACTATAGCGTTCTCTCTTGTTTTTTTTATATTTCTGAATTTTGGATTAATTAAAAAAAAAATCGGACGACTAAAAAATTAATGGAATGGAATAAAAGAAAATAAATTTTAGCCGAATTTCGAATTAAACTTAACAATAACAGCAGCATCAAAAATTAACCTCGATGAATGCTATATTTTTGGATTCGTTACGAATTCCCAAGTTAAACTGCGTTTTCCAAAGAGTTCCCCGACGCAAGGATTCTTAGCAAAAGGACCTCAAAGTTCGAAAAATGCTGAAATTGACCAACTTTGCGGAGCTCTCAGAGGCAAATGGATGCATGGCTTGGTTCGAAGTTAAAGTTTTTTAAAAGATACACCCTTTATCTTTCAAACCCCATACATAAAATAATTTTAGGATTTTTATTTTATTTTTTTTTTTAATTTCGAACTAAAATAAAATAAGAAAGGAACCTAGCTTAGGCCGAAGCTTATATACCCTTGCAGATAAAGTAAATACCTATAGGTTAATGCTCACTATATCGGTGCAAATCCAGGGATTCCAGATTCTTCCTGCCTATTTAAAATTATGTTTTTAAGTTGTCAAAAATCAAAAGGCCTACTTCCTACAAAGTTACAATGAATTTTCTTATATTTCTTTGATTATTCCTATTGGAGTTTTAAGATATAGTAATCCGATCCGGCTCGCGCCGACATATGTACTACCTGCAAAAGAAAGAAGACTTTTGAGAAAGTTTCATCGCGATAGCTTTAAAACTGAGAGACTAGTTTACATAGAAACGGACAGACGGACATGGCTAGATGGACTCGGCTATTGGTGCAGACCAAGAACATATATACTTTATGTGGGCGGAAACACTTCCTTCCCTGCGTTACAAATTTCTGACTGAAATCATAATACCCTCTGCAAGGGTATAAAAATCGGACAATAATATTATATAGCTGTCATAGGAAGGATCAAAAAATTAATGCAAAAATGCGTAAATAAATCTCAATTAAACGTTTTTATAATACATCTGTGATTCATTTTTAATTTAATAGGAATGATCTGCAAGTTAATATAATATATACTGGAACAGGCCGAAGTTTGCTTCATTTTTAAGGGTATTATAATTTCAGTCAGATGTTTGCTTATATTCTTGATCAGCACCAATAGCCGAGTCTATCTAGCCACGTCCGTCTGTCCGTCTGTCCGTTTCTATGCGAACTAGTCTCTCAGTTTTAAAGCCATCGCGATGAAACTTTCTCGAAAGTCTTCTTTCTATTGCAGGTAGTACATATGTCGGAGCGAGCCGGATCGGACCACTATATCTTAAGGCTCCCATAGGAATATTCAAACAAATATAAGAAAATTCATTGTAACTTTGTAGGAAGTAGGCGTTTTGATTCTTGACTACTTAAAAACAAAATTTAAATAAATAGAAACGCTGAATCTGGAATCCCTGGAACTGCACCGAGTGAGCATTCTTTTATCTGCAAGGGTATATAAGCTTCGGCTGGCCGAAGGTAGCTTCCTTTCTTGTTTCTTAATTATTGGATTTATTCCTTTTACTTGTCGAAAATCCCACTAAAGGATAGATACTTTTTTTTGTCTCCTGGCCTTGAAACAAAATGTTCGAGTTTCAACACTATTCTGTAATTTCTCAATTATTAATATTACCTCACTTTTTGTTTCCATGTCTGTTTTGAACATATAGATTACAAAAATCTAAACGTCTAGTGTTTCAGCGTATTATAAATAACAAATAAAGTCTTAAGAAATCTTTAAAAAAACACTGCATCTTATCAGACTTATAAAGTATTAATATATAAGTGACCAACCTTACGACATTAATAGCATCGTTCATACTTTCTTGCTCTCTGTCCCGTGGCAATGTCAATTGTGTACTACGCAAGATATTTGGGGCAAATACTGTCGCTAGATTATTGCTATCCATTTTATTTCCAACCATTAAACAATTTCCGTCAGAAGTGAATATATCATCGCTATGTGACGCCACTTTTGCTAGAAATACTAGTAAGACATACAACGTGTCTCTGTGCGGTATAGGAAGTAATCTAATTAAATGTGATATAGCCTCTAGTTGCAAGCGTCTATTCCGTATACCTGAAATTAGTCGTTTTGAAGCTGAGTACATCTCATGTTACAATATAATACATACGTTGCGTTTTTAAAAAAGTTGAATAGAGTCTGTCGCAAAGTAGTGGTTCTGGAAGGTCCCGTAGAAATTCTTTCAGCAAGGTTGCAACATCGTGCGGGCAAGTATCAACAGAAATCCTAAAATGACTATTCTTATCGAATTCTTCGCGCAACTAGTAGTTAAAGTTGAATTAAAAAACACCGTAAATTTTTAAATGACTCATCAACTTACTTGCTTTACTCTTTTTTTAGATGTGCTTACTCGAAAAAGCCCAACTTTTTGTAAACCATTCTCTTCTAAATATTCGATACAGTTATTTACAAACATTGGTACCATAAGTAGTGGTTGATCCTGATACGGCTTTTCGAAACATTGTTCAGCGTTTCCGATTTCCAACTGGGATAACGATGATGATGGTTTTGACATATTTGTAAAAGAGTCGCTAAAACATTCAGGGGGGTCCATGTATCCATATTCCAGGGACTTAGACGGTAAGCTTTCATATGATCTCACCTACAAAGCGCAAGTTATGAAATTATAAGTTATAATGAAATTCAAGCAGTGCAGTCGCTTTACTGCATGCTTGATTTTATATGACTATTTTTGTGGATGATTATACTTTTTACACGTTTGCAACTCAATTTGAGATCTAAATTGGCCTTACTTCCCGAAAATAAAATTATATAGAAATATAGGCACATCAAAAAGTTATCGTATATTAAGCAAATATATCAATAAGTCGCAAATTACATTTTATTAGATTTGCAGAGAACAAAGGTTTAAACTTATTGCTAATCTTGTCAAAAAGTCGCGTCTTAGAAGTTCACCATTTCTTATTTCTTAGCTTTGTTTTTTCGATTAAATATAGTTAAAAGTTTAGTATAAAAAAATGAGAAGGAAATTGGCTTGGGATGCAGAACTTACATTATCGTTTAGCTTCATAACACTTCCTGGGTTACTACCGCTTCCCCGAAACACTGACATTAGTGAATATTTTGAACGGTCCTCTATATCAACGTTTTCCTTCGTGTCTCTTGTTAAGCAACATTCCAATGGAGTTCCAAACAATACAATGCGACCATCTTGATATATAGAAATTTTGGATTATGGGAATTTTCTAAGTTTAAAATTTGTTTAATGCTAATGGAGAGTACACAACAACGTCTGATTAACTTAAACTTACTCTGATCATCTTTCTTTCCAATATCAAAAAAGCTCGTGGTTAACGATTTTTTTTTTAGAGCTATTCGTCGTTTCTTTGACGTTTTCTTCAAATCTAAAATTTTAATAAATAAAAATAAATTTGTAGCAAAAATCGTGATAATTATATGCCATATTTTTATACTCTTGCAGGGGTATTATAATTTTAGTCAGATGTTTGCAATGCAGTGAAGAAGACCCGACAAAATAAAGTATATATCATATATACTACTTGCAATAGAAAGAAGACTTTTGGGAAAGTTTAATCCCGATAGCTTAAAAACTGAGAGACTAGTTTGCGTAGAAACAGACAGACGGACAGAGAGACAGACGGATGGAGCTTTAGGCGTTTTTTTAATTTTCCTTATTTCCGGAAATTTTTAACTCCAGCTGTTGAACCCCAGCCGACGTTGGTGCACTTCTTTTTTGTTTATCTACCGATCCTGCGACCGGGTCCGGTTTTCCCTTAAAGCATTTTGGCCGTAAACTTTCAACTTTGTGTTATTTTTTATATATTCTTTTTTACGTTTATAAGGTTTTTGGGGGTTAGATCTGTTCGAAATTAACAGTAAACAAGAAAGGAAGCTACCTTCGGCCAGCCGAAGCTTATACACCCTTGTAGATAAAAGAATGCTCACTCGGTGCAGTTCCAGGGATTCCAGATTCAGCGTTTCTATTTATTTCAATTTTGTTTTTAAGTGGTCAAGAATCAAAACGCCTACTTCCTACAAAGTTACAATGAATTTTTTTAAATTTGTTTGAATATTCCTATGGGAGCCTTAAGATATAGTGGTCCGATCCGGCTCTCTCCGACATATGTACTACCTGCAATAGAAAGAAGACTTTCGGGAAAGTTTCATCGCGATAGCTTTAAAACTGAGAGACTAGTTCGCATAGAAACGGACAGACGGACAGACGGACATGGCTAGATAGACTCGGCTATTGGTGCTGATCAAGAATATATATACTTTATGTGGTCGGAAACGTCTCCTTCACTGCGTTGCAAACATCTGAGTGAAATTATAATACCCTCTACAAGGGTATAAAAAGAGTAAGAGTTTTTCTCTACATTCGCTTAGCTAACCAAATCAGTGGGAATAAGGTGAGATTAGGGGTTAAGTTGCGATTAAGGAGGTATTAGATAGATTAGGGTAAATGTACTGTAAGGGAAGGGTGAAGGTGAGAAAGATAAGGTTCGTTTGGACTTTAGTGAGGATAAGGTCAAGGTGACAAACAAGTTTTACGAAGGGCCGGTTTCTCGAGTGCCGGCTAACATTTCTCGAACAGATAAAGTCCCTGCTAAGGCATTTTGGCTTTCTCGAGCATCAATGTGAGAGCTAACTTTGACAGGGACTCGGAGTCCCTTATAAGCGTTTTCGACTCGATAGAATGACAGCTGATTTCCCATAGCCAACTAAGAAGAAGACACGAAATCACTTTTTCCTTTTAATTATACCCAAACAGCTGATGAAATAACACAGGCCGACAAAATGTGACATGGGTCGGTGTCCAGGCCTGCCACCATTTTATTTCGATAAATGAGGCTTTTCTAAGCATAAGTTGCCACTACGCCTATAGTCCATCAGCTCTGGTATTTGCGGTATCTTTAATTTAAGAAAATCACAAATTTTCTTCGTCTTTTGGGATATATCTTCAAGAGTGGTCAACCAATTTTGGAAATCTTTTCGGAATTAAATAGTTACATGTCTGTTTTATACGGTCGTTTTGGAAAATCCAATCTAACCCAACCACAAGAGGAGGTGGGCGCATTCAAAATTTTAAAGTCACAGCAAAGTTTAAAAATCTTCATTTGTGAACAGCGTTTAAAAATTAAATAAAAATATTTTCTTCAACAATGCATTTTTGATCCAAAGACACCTTATGTCCCTAATTTTTAGGACACTCATCAGGTTTTTGTGTATTGTTTTGGAATTTTTAAAATTGTTTTTCTTACTTCCTTCACAGTGACGATTCACAAACAGTGCCCAAACCTGTCACTATTTTACGTAACGCTTAACTATTTTTGAGCACAAGTAACCCTTGCTTTAAAAATATTTATACATGGGCGTAAGTTAAAAGCTGGAGGGGGATAACACTTCAGGCATTTCAGCCCCCAAAGATTAGTAGGCTACGCTCATGTGCTTATATTCAAAGCAAAACTACTTAGATCGTTTAGAAATATGTGATTTAAAATTGTGACAGGTTTGGGCACTGTTTGTGAATCGTCACTGTGAAGGAAGTAAGAAAAACAATTTTAAAAATTCCAAAACAATTCAAAAAAACCTGATGAGTGTCCTAAACAGTAAGGACATAAGGTGTCTTTGGATCAAAAATGCATTGTTGAAGAAAATATTTTTATTTAATTTTTAAACGCTGTTCACAAATGAAGATTTTTAAACTTTGCTGTGACTTTAAAATTTTGAATGCGCCCACCTCCTCTTGTGGTTGGGTTAGATTGGATTTTCCAAAACGACCGTATAAAACAGACATGTAACTATTTAATTCCGAAAAGATTTCCAAAATTGGTTGACCACTCTTGAAGATATATCCCAAAAGACGAAGAAAATTTGTGATTTTCTTAAATTAAAGATACCGCAAATACCAGAGCTGATGGACTATAGGCGTAGTGGCAACTTATGCTTAGAAAAGCCTCATTTAACGAAATAAAATGGTGGCAGGACTGGACACCGACCCATGTCACATTTTGTCGGCCTGTGTAATCAAAGCACGCCATTTTTTGCGCTCTACAGCACAATTCTGTGCGTTAACAGCACTCTGTAATTGTTTCTCGTTCAGATAAATTAAAGCAGTCGAGAAAGCGGATTTGCTTTTACGAACAGTTTATTTGGTCTTTAAGTTTTTCGAACAGATGGCTATCAGGGACTTTGACAGGGACTCGAGAAACCGGCCCTAAGAAAAATTGAAGTTAAAGTAAGTAAGTATAGTAAGGAAATTTTTGTTTCAGGTGAGACTAAAGTTAGGTTAGCTAAGAAGAGGAAAAACTGGTGCTAAGGTGGGTTAAGACGAGGAAATATTGAAAACAGCATTAATGTGCTAAAAAAGTTTGCAAAGGGTTAGAATAAAATAGGTGGGGTTAAGGTGAGGTAATATTAGGGGTAATGCGGTGGTAAGGTAAGATATGTTATGGTTAGAAGGATTAGAATATTAGTGCGTTCTAGGTGGGTTTACTGTTTAGCTAAGGTTACGCGGGATTTTACTCTGATATTAATTTAAATTTGAATATATGATAAAATCAGCAATAAATGCTTTGCTAATAGTAGCGGACAACGTCGCTTCGGGTATTGCTAGTTTTAAATAAAAGGGGGAATGTGGGGTTCGATCTCGTGTTCACCGCTCTGTGTACCTACACACTAACCACCTAGCCTACATATCAACTTTGTTCTGGGTGGAATAGTTTATACTTTCTTGTTAAGCCATTTCAGTAACACATAAATTACAAAAAGTCTACTGTTGATAGAATATCGGGTACGCACATAACTCTTGTAAAATAAAAACCGTTTTTTAAATGGCTTATACAAACCTATCCACCTACAAGCACACATTTAAATCTTTGTAATTTAGCTTAGAATGTGAGTGATATTTTTAAGCGAAATAATATCGCTCACAAAATAATCATTATTTGTGAGCTATATTTTTTTTCGTTTAAGGGGTTATATACCTTTTTTTTTTTCAAAAAAACGAAATTTTTTTTTTTGCTGAATCCTACAGTATATCCCCTAGAGAACATCTTCCCAAATTTTCATACAGATCCGAATAATAATTCGATAGGAAAACAGCGTTTTGACGCGCTCGACTTCAATAGTTGCAACGTCAACGTAAAACTTTGAATGCGATTATCTCAAAGTCGTGTTTTTCCAAAAGTGCTTTCGCTGTGACCACGATTGCGCAAGAACTATTCGATCGATCTTCTTCATTTTTTTTTTAAATTATTTGTAATGATTGTGCCGAGTTCGTGAACAATTCAGTTTTTATGCCCCAATTTTAATTTCGCAGATCAGAATTTTTTAATAAAATTTTTAGAACTCGAAAAATCAACTTTTTGGAAAAATTGTTACTGTATGCAGAAAAAAGCAAATATTCTTAAAAATAATCGTTCACGAACTGGATATAATACTATACTAACTAAAAATTTTTGGTTTTTTGATATAAGTTGACCTGCTGGACTTCCATCGTGGTCACCGCAAGCCGCTATAAAAAAAAAGGGTTCCGAAAGAATTGCCATAACTTCGTAAATTTTTCATATTTTTTCAAGAACAAAGGTTTGTTGTTTCGATAAAAACATGTACTATCAATAAATAATAACTTCACTGTCATAAAATAATTGCTACACACCAAAAAAAAATCCAAAGTTCCCTCAATTTTTTCGCTCAAAAAAGGTATATAACCCCTTAAGGCCTCTTTAGGGGCTGTCCATATATTACGTAATCACCTAGGGGGGGGGGGAAGGGTCATTGAAATGATTATGTTTGATTACATGCTCAATGATTACGTAATCATTTTATATGTATTTTTTTAAAAACTTTTTTCCTTTAAATATATCTACAAACTTAGATAGGAAAGCAAAGAAAAAATTTTTTTAGTGGCTGGGCGGCGAAAAAGAGAATGTTTAGTGGTTCAATTACACGAAGGATGCGAAGACCTGGAATGGCTTGACGAAGAGTATGTTGGAGATAATTTCAGCGTATACGAACCAAATGTGTCATACCAAACTCCATTTATAAACAATATTAAAGATTGGGTTGCCGTTTGAATCCACATATTAAAAAAAAATTGTATTCTTGGGTTTACGTAATCATTGGGGGGGGGGAGGGGGGGGGGGAGGGTTCTTTATTGAAAGATTACTTTTGAAAACCAAGGGGGGGAGGGGGTCAAAAATCACCAAAAACGTGATTACGTAATATATGGGCAGCCCCTTACAGTTCAGATGAAATGGGACATGGAATCGAATTTTTGCTAAAAATTTTAAAATCTGAGATGGAATAGATTCCATTTTCTATTTCATTTTTCATTTCAATTTTACACCTCAAATGGAATTTAGTCAAGATTTTAAGAAAAGCCTCATATATTTAACATAGATTAAAACAATTTTAAATAGAAGCCCTTGTAAAATTTAACATTTGCTCGACAGTAACAGAACTTTGATTTGTTAAGATTATTTTATTTGACTCGATTGGAATATGTGTGTGAGGTTAGGACTTTAAAACCGCTAGTGCGTACGACTCAAAGAAAATAAAGAATTAGTTAGAGCCATTAATTCACTCAGAATAGATTCAAATTAAAGCTATCTTCCATTGTAAAAGCAGGCACAATATTTATACCCGTTACTCATAGAGTAAAAGGGTATATTGTATTCGAGCAAAAGTATGTAACAGGGAGAAGGAAGCGTTTCCCATCCTATAAAGTATATATATTCTTGATCAGGGTCCCTAGCCGAGTCGATATAGCCATGTCCGTCTGTCCATCTGTCTGTCTTTCTGTCTGTCTGGATGAACGCTGAGATCTCGGAAACTTCAAAAGCTAGAAAGTTGAGATTTCCCACACATATTCTTGGGCTTCCTACGCAGCGCAAGTTTATTTCAGCCGAGCGCCACGCCCCCTCTAACGCCCACAATCGCCCACTCACGATTTTAAAATATTTCTGGCTCCCTTTAAAGATTTCCGAGAAGTATAAATGCAATTTTTTTGTGTATATTTATGCCTATCGAAATGTAGAAGACATTTTTCAATTAAGTCTTAAGTTATTAAGTTATACGCAATAAAATTGTTTATATATCTATCTCCCTCGCACTCCCTTTAGCTGAGTTACGATAGTCGGGACACCAACCCGAGTACAGCGTTCGCACTCCCTTAGCTGAGTGACGGGTATTAGATAGTCGGGACACCAACCCTACTATAGCGTTCTCTCTTGTTTTAATTTGCAAATTACAGTTTTTTAAATGTTAGATATTTTTTGGAGATATTTTAACAGAATAATTACAGGAAATGTAAATTTGCATACAACAATTTAGTCAGACCAAGCTAGCTTTTTAAAATTACACAGGTCAACAAAATGGACTTCATTAAATGGTGCAGGCCTATTGGCATTAAAATATGTTAATGTAGACGTATGTTATATAAGCATATCTGCATACTTAGTTTTAACGGGTGGTATTTGGGCAATCGCGGTTTGAAAAAAGTAGCAACATTTAATGTTTTGATTTAAGATATCTTCGAGGGTCTGTGCTCAATTATAATAAAACCTATACTAAACAAGAAAGAACGCTATAGTCGAGTGCCTCGACTATTAGATACCCGTTACTCAGCTAAACAACTTAATAGAAATATGCCTTCTTATATGTTTTTCGCCGCTCGATTTGTACCCAGGGATCTCTTTCTAGAAGAGGCTTTCTAGAACTTTCAATTCTGCCTAGCACATCTTCCGTCTTTCTCTAGCGCAGGTGAATGCACTTGTGAAAAACGTATACGAGAAAAAAGAGACAAAATGCGCGCCCCATTTCAAGTAATTTAAAGTTGCATTAACATAATGTGAATTAGAGTGACCACAGAAAAAAAGGCAGATTTTTTCCAATGCCATTTCCTAGATGGCGCTAGTGTATAAATTATTGCGCCATCTACCGCCAGATATTGGTAGGGGAGAGGTCTGTAGGTTGAGACACCTTTTGTTTTTAGTCTCCCATTTGGACATTCGCTTTTGAAACTTCACGTGTTAGGTACTGATCGAAAGCTTAGTCTTTTAGCTGTAAAATAAAGCAAAAAAAAATTTTTTTTTCCTTGGGAAAACTAAAAAACAATTTTTTTTGAAAAGTGCCAAAAAATGACAATTTGAAAAAGAGGTCTGTAGGTTGAGACACTTTTTAAAGTCAATAATACTCACACAAAAAGTACTCCAAACTATATGGAACTATTTATTTATGTTAATTTAATCAATTTTAGCTCGTCCTAAATCATTTCCCATCCATTTTTTAAGAACTTAGACCAAATAACCATCAAAATCAAAAGGCTCTTTGAACATTCACTTTTCCCCTAATATCAAAGAAATGTACTAGGCAGAAAGCGACCTCTTTTGGCCTCAGGCCTTTTTGTATGAAAAACGGGTGTCTCAACTTACACGCTCAAAGTGTCTCAACTTACACAAAATGGGATGTTTCGAGAAAAAATTAATAACTTTTGTTCTGACTGTCACATTAAGCTGATTCTTTTTTTAATTAGTTAACAGTTAATATACTAATGTTTTAAATCTCTTACCAAGTTAATTTGAGGACGTTATTAATTTTAAATGGAATTTTGAAAAAAGTAGACAAAAACTTTTTTGGTGCAAAATGGTACACGACTCTCACAGCTTAAATCTGGCTAGAGCCTGGCTTATAATGTTTTCCCTAAAAGTTTTGTCACTAAAAAGGACTACAAAAAAAAAATAAAAAAAATTTTTTTTGTGGAAAAGTTTTGAGAAAATTGATTGTCTCAACTTACAGACTGTCTCAACCTACAGACCTCTCCCCTACTACTGGTCATGAAAGGTGGAAATGTAGGCGCTGGCCAGGTTTAAGCGTTTATTGGGTTTGTGGGCGTGGCAATTTTTTACTTGGCCAATCGATAGGTATTGACGAAGCGAATACATATCAGTTACTATTTTCATAATACCTTCAAAACTGTGGGCGTTAGAGGGGGCGTGGCACCTTTTTGAAACAAACTTGCGCTGCGTAGGAGCACCTAGAATCTGCATGCAAAATGCCAATCTTCTAGCTTTTATAGTTTCCGAGATCTCAGCGTTCATACGGACAGACAGACAGACGGACAGACGGACATGGCTAGATCGACTCGGCTAGTGATCCTGATCAAGAATATATATACTTTATGGGGTCGGAAACGCTTCCTTCTAGCTGTTACATTTTTTTGCACGAATACAATATACCCTTTTACTCTACGAGTAACGGGTATAAATATGAAGAAATAATCAAATTTATAAAACTATTTGTAGTAAGTAGTTGCCTTGGATTTTGTTTTCATTTCTTTCTTATATTAGGCTCTATAATGATCGATTCTTTAAAAACCGCGTATTCTTAGGAACAAGAGGATTAGCTTGAGTGGATTATACACAGTTTAACTAAAGATATGTTCTATATCGATTTTTCCAAAACAGCGAATTGTGTTTTTTCTTCTTAGCTAGGACACTATTGCCTATACTTGGCTCTACAATTATAGATTTTTCCCAAACCGCGCATTCTTAAGATTAAGAGGATGTGTTTTTGTGGATCATACATAACTTAACTAAAGAAACCTAAAGATATATTTTATATCGATTTTTCAAAAACCGCAAATTCTTTAGAGCAAGAGGATATGTTTTTGTGGATCATACATAACATAACTTAAATAAATATATACTTATAAATAATTGGCAAATTTGCGGCTTTCATTTTTTTATTAGTTTAGGGCTAGTATTCAACCCAACAAAAAGTCGTCCAAAACAAAAACCTTCATATAAAACAAAATTTTTTGACGTTGTTTTTCATATGAAGTTTTTTGTTTTGGACGACTTTTTGTTGGGTTGAGTACTAAGCCTTATGCAAAAAAAGACAGAGGGACAGGTGCATTTCGACTGGGCTATTTAATCTTATCATTTAAATTTTCTGGTACTACATGGTTTTTTTTTGACGTCATATTACTGCCACAGAACATCGAAGTTACATATATAGAACATTAAAAGCCATTTTAAGTCCTTAAAATGTCCTTGGACATATAATGACTCATATTAAAGGTATTGACTGGAAGATAAATCCTGTTTTTAGATTTTTGCAATATACCCATTGGTTCAAAAGATATGTGGATTTAATTTTTAATAAGACTTATTTGAGAATAAGACTTATTTTCAATTTATATAATAAAAGTTGGAGAATAAGACTTATTTTAAATTTTTATAATAAAAACTGGACAATAATAAGACTTATTTTCAATTTTTAAAATAATTGACAACCACGAATTGTGCTCAACAGCACAATCATATTAACTAAATAGTTGGTAAGACATATTGTCAACTACGTCAATTAAAACTGATCCAGAGTATTTTACCGACCCATAGTAAAATGGTATTAGCAAAGTCGATTATAATCCCTTCATTGAAATATTTGGAAAATGTGACTCAATAAGTAGGAATAAATTAACCGTAGCATACAATAATATAGCAAGATTTATTTTCAATATTTATTCAATTTTTATTTATTGCTAAACAAATCTTTGGACTAGACTTTTCCACATTAGTTGAATTTAGGACACTGATTCTCTTTCACAAAATAGTCACGATTAAGGAACCGAATTACTTGTTTTCGTTTCTCAACTTTGCACAATCAGCCAGAACGAATAATACAATTCCCACAAGAATCAACTTTTCCTCAAGTGAAAAGCATGGGCTGTTAAGCTTTGGAATAATTTACCACACAGTTTAAAGAATATAAGAAGTGCTAGACAGTTTCGGAAATAATTATTATTAATGTTAAAAAATAACTAACCCACACCTACAACCACACACAACTAATTATAAATCCAAGAACTAACTATAGAAAAGAATTCAAAATTGTACTACGGATAATAATCAAAACTTGCAAATATGTTTAAGTAATTCTGTAAAACTTTCTGTAAGATTGTAAACTTTGTTTTGTGACTAGTGCTTTATTATACCCGTTACTCGTAGAGTAAAAGGGTATATTGTATTCGTGCAAAAAAATGTAACAGCTAGAAGGAAGCGTTTCCGACCCCATAAAGTATATATATTCTTGATCAGGATCACTAGCCGAGTCGATCTAGCCATGTCCGTCTGTCCGTCTGTCTGTCCCTCTGTCTGTCTGTCTGTCTGTCCGTATGAACGCTGAGATCTCGGAAACTATAAAAGCTAGAAGATTGGCATTTTGCATGCAGATTCTAGGAGCTCCTACGCAGCGCAAGTTTGTTTCAAAAAGGTGCCACGCCCCCTCTAACGCCCACAAGCCCCCTCTAACGCTCACAGTTTTGAAGCTATTATGAAAATATTAAATGATATGTATTCGCTTCGTCAATACCTATCGATTGGCCAATTAAAAAATTGCCACGCCCACTCTAACGCCCACAAACCCAATAAACGCTTAAACCTGGCCAGCGCCTACATTTCCGCCTTTCATGACTAGTAGTACCAATATCTGGCGGTAGATGGCGCAATACAATATACACTAGCGCCATCTAGGAAATGGCTTTGGAAAAAATCTGCCTTTTTTAATGCAAATTTTAAATTATTTGAAATGGGGCGGGCATTTTGTCTCTTTTTGCTCGTATACGTTTTTCACAAGTGCATTTACCTGCGCTAGAGAGAGACGGGAGATGTGCTAGGCAGAATTGAAAGTTCTAGAAAGCCTCTTCTAGAAAGAGATCCCTGAGTAAAAATCGAGCGGCGAAAAACATATAAGAAGGCATATTTCTATTAAGTTGTTTATTTATTTATTTATTTATCTATATCGCCAATGGATAAATCCTTATCTGGCTACATCTTACTACAATTGATTAACTTAAATCTATTATTGAATATTAATTAAAAAATATTCCCTAAGGTTTTGCCTTAACAATTCCTTCTTGGCCCCCCAGCTGAAGTAATGGGTATCTAATAGTCGAGGCACTCGACTATAGCGTTCTCTCTTGTTTTTAAGTTAAATTGTTAACTTTAGCGCTAGGAAGATAAATAAATAATAATAATAATAAGACTTATTTTAAATTTTTTTTATAAAAATTGAAAAAAAGGTTAATCTTTTTTTTCCCGTTTGTCGAGCCAAACAAGCAAACAAATTTTCTTTAAAAAATCTTTTAAAAAAAATGTAGCCATAAAAAGTGGGGGTATTTCTTATTTGCGATCTAGGGGAACCAACCAGGAACCAGCATCATCCATCTTGGTGTATTTTCAAAAAAAATTGGGTAAACTATTGATAAATATCATCAATACAACATACCTTCAATATTTCCAATATTCAGTTCCTCAATTTTTTCCAGGGCGAAATCCTTAACTAAATCTGATTCTGTATTTGATAGCTTTATCAATAAAGTCTCCACAATTTGAAATCTTTCGCCGGATTCTGATATCCATACACATTTCTCCTGAAATTTATTTTAAATAGCTTCGGCATTATTTTAACTTATAAACTTAATTTTCTTACCGATGGATACCATTTTAGAGAAGGTAAAGGTAAATTTGTACAACCTTTAGAGATATTCCGTCTATTTTGGCTTTTCGACCGACTTCGCCATATTTTTTTGGTTACAAATTGTCCAACATTAGATAAAGATTTTGACTTCTGCATATTTACTGATTCATTTCCTTGTGCTGAAATTCATAGTAAAAATAGAGGTTATTATGATTTCAGTCAGAAGTTTGCAACGTGGTGAAGGAGACGTTTCCGACCCCATAAAGTATATATATTTTTGATCAGCATCACTAGACGAGTTGATCTGTCCGTCGGTCCGTTTGTCCGTCCGTTTCTACGCAAACTAGTCTCTCAGTTTTGAAGCTATCGGCTTGAAACTTTCCCAAAAGTCTTTTTTCTATTGCAGGTATAAGTCGGATCGACCGGATCAGAAAGCTAAATCGTATAGCTCCCATAGGAAGGATCGGAAAACAAACGTTAAAAAATTCTATCTTTAGTTACTTTAGTTATATTCCCAAGAGAAGTATTACCTTCTACTCTTGGGAATATAATTTTTTAAATAATTCCGAATTTTAATTTTAATTTTATCAAAATCGGATAACTATATCATATCGGTGGCATAGGAACCGTCAAAAATGAAATGAAAATCAATAGGAAAAAAATTATATCTTTGTTGATATTTATTACATTCTCTTCATCTCTGTGATACAGATTTTCTTTAACATTTTAAAACTTCGAATTAAATTTAACAAAATTCGGACGTCTATATTTAATAGCTGCCATAGAAAGGATAAAAATAATACGAAAGCAGCTAAAATTTTGATTGTTGTAACATATATGCAAATAAATCTAAATTAAATGTTTTTGTAAGTTAATAGGAATAATCTGCAAGGGTATATAAGCTTCGGCTGGCCGAAGCTAGCTTCCTTTCTTGTTTGAATTACACCAGTTTACAAAAAAAAATCGATGAAATATACCATGAATGAAACCTTTGTTGTCCGGTAAGGTACGTCTTCCTGATTAAGAAAATGGCACTTAAAATTTTTTTTATGGATAAAATTTTTTTTTAAGTGTAAAAAACGTTTTTGACACTTTTTGAATTTCTAACTTAAGTTATGGTTAACCGATTTCAACCATAAATGACTCATTTTACAGGTAATAGAATGCCCTCCAACTTTTTTATACACTGCATTGAGTTCCATTCATTAGTTTAGAAGCTACACTTCGTCAAATTTGTAAAAGTGAGAAGAAATGCAAAAATGCTGGCATAAATGGCATCGTTAAAAATACACGCCTAAAAACCGAAATGGGCGTGGTCCAAAAAAAATATTTAAAAAAATATTCGAAAATGTTGGCTATTGTCGTTAAACTTAAACTTAAAAACATTTTTGGAAAATGATGGATTTTGGTCATGTTTTAAGCTGTAACTTCTATGTTATAGCTGAACAGCTGCAAATAAGGTCTTATATTAAAGATATTTGATTACAAAACAAAAAAACGTTGGTATTTAAAAAAAAAAAAATGGTAACAATTTAAACTTTATAGAACAAATTTACTACTTTTTTTTTGCCAAGCTAGTCAGACTCTGAATTCGAGTCACAGCTGTTGTCAGTGTATCCATCTTTTGATAAAGGTTGAGACACATCTTCTGGAAGCTCTAAGTGTCTAGTTTTTGGTGGTGCTCGCAAACTTGCTATAAATGGATCGGATGAGTGTACGAGATCATAACATGAATAACATTTTGGAACATTTTTTTATTGTCTATCATAAGGGCAAGTGCTTGATCTGCTGAAAGGCGTTTTGAAAAGCCATTATTCCAGCATTTGATAATTATTAATTAATTTAGCTGAATCTGGTTTTCGTTCCGCCCGAAAAGCCTGTTCTGCGGCTGATAGCTATTGATCCTCATCTATTGTTGACAACAATTCTTGGCTTTTCTTTTTTGTGCTTTAGGACAAGACTCAAAAAAGGTTTTTTGTGCCCTCCCGCTTTTACTTGAGGTGGAAGCAATGACATCAATGCGATAGTCCTCGACATTTAATCTGACATGAAGCCAAGAAACCTTGCAGTAAATATCTCTTCTAGATTTCTCAAATCTGTTTTGAAACTCAAATGTTTTTGACCAAACCTCGAAAAATGCAGCACGGCTTATTTCACTAATTTCTAAATAGAAGGTCTTTGGGCAAAATATGGGTAAGATTTTATTTTAGATTCTTAGATTTTTAGATAGAATACGATAGAATAATAAACGTTTTTGTTCCACCAAAAAACAGAAAAAAACGAACAACAAATTTTTTGGTAAAAAAAATGTTTTTGAAAGTGGATTAAAAAATAATAAATAAAATAACTTTTGGCAGCTTCCACTAATCACGCGATGCAATTGATAAGACTAAACTTTGTCAACTGTTGATCGCTTCCCAGTGCAAACTTGCATGCATTTCTAAAGTACAACAACCCTTATCTTAAAAAAAAAAGAAATTGTTGTTTTGTTTTGTGCCTGTTTTCGTAATAGTTGAACATTTCTAAAAGTGCTGCTTAAAGCTCATCGACTTTAAAAATAGTTCAACCTTTGCTAAAAGTCCCCCTAGATTGGCAAAATCTTACACTGTGCAGCGTAGCGCTACATATTTTCATGAATATAAAACGAATATACACAGTTAAAGATCATGCTTTAATGTGCATTTGTATCAATTAAAAGCCACTTAGAGCAAATTGCTGTGTCATTCTTAAAGTCAAATCATATTTCTAACTCATTTTATAAAGAAGTTTTTAGCTAACTCGAGGTAATGTCGGCTTAGACTTAGCCAACACACAAAAAGGGGCGAGGGTACATGCATGTCGCACGAGGTTTTTATCACTTTAAAATTAAAAGTAAGTAAGCAAAAAGTTCTAAATATTTAGAAAAGGGGAATGTTTGTAAACGCTTGTAGCTTTTAATAATTTCTAACATATAGGCGCCTAGTGCCATCTCTATTCTGTTCTATATACTTAACCTATGTACAAGAAAACATGTATACATACACAATCTCTCTTTAGTTTCTGGCAACGCCGCTAAGGCTTAGTACTCAACCCAACAAAAAGTCGTCCAAAACAAAAAACTTCATATGAAAAACAACGTCAAAAAATTTTGTTTCATATGAAGTTTTTGTTTTGGACGACTTTTTCTTGGGTTGAGTACTAGCCCTAATACAGCGTCGTACATAACATACATAACATAATTGTTTGCATTTGTGAAAAGCCGTTCCAGGCTCAAGGCTAACATCACACGTTGTCTCTCATCACACGTTGTCTGCAACGCATACAACTTCTCCACGAAGTTTGGAAGGAGTTCAACGAGTTCGGCGATTGCATTGCTGTCCACGAGGAAGTGGAAGGTTACATCGATCCGGAGATCGATAATGCGATTTACGGAGAAAAGTACCTAAGGGCGATCGCAATTGTCAAAGACAGAAGTGATGCTCTACAACCTCTTGGGAATGGCAGCAACGTTCTGCATTCCAACAACGAAGCGATTGCCAATTTGCTGCAACAAAACCAACAACTATTTGAGCGACTGGCTGCAAATCAGGCTAATTCGAGCACGCCGGTTCAAGTTTAGGCAGGATCACTTCTTCGCTGGAAAGGCAAAAAAAAAAAAAACATTGATGCATCGGCGCTCAAGGCAGTTGGCGGATACTGAATTCAACACAAACTAACCTGTTGACAATAGAATTGGGCAGTGGGCACGTATGGTCAGTGTTTACAGGACGAAAGATGTACGACAACAAGGGTAATTTTATCGCCATTTCTTCGGTGTTCGGATGGGTCGAGTCCAAGCAACGCTTGTGCATTGACTACAACAGTGGACATAGGCGCCACGCTTCAAAAGTTTTGGGAACTGGATAATGTTCAAAGCAGCGCAAAATTGGAACTGTAGGATGATCAGGATGAGCGGCGGCTGCAACAGAACGAGCAGCTGCGTACACAGTACGTAAACTTTATGAGGGAGTACACAAATCTGGGGCACATGCGAGAGGTGCCACCTGAGGAAAACGCTACTGGTAATCGGTTTTATCTACCACACTACCCAGTTCTGGGTCGGAAGCTACGAGTAGTAGGATCATTTCGCGACGCCAAGGGTATGGCTTTAAATGACACCCTGTTTACAGGGCCTAGTATCCAGCGTGATCTATTCGCTGGGTGTCTTCGTTTTGGAATGTACAAATTTGCATTCTCAGCGGACCTCGTAAAAATGTTCCGCCATATATGGGTCAACGAAGAGCACAGAAACTTCCAGAAAATCGTTTGGAGAGAAGATCCATCCGATCCCATCAAGCCTACGGAACTTTATGCGCACCATTTCTGGCGGTGCGAGTGCTGGAACAACTTGCTATCGATCATCAAGAGGAATACCCAAATGCGTCGAAAATCCTGCGGAGGATTTTTATGTCGATCACGTTCTTACTGGGTCAAACAGTGAGGATGAGCTACTTCGAAACCGAAACGAGCTGGTTCAGCTGATGTCTCGCGCCAACCTTGAACTCGGAAAATGGGTATCGAATACACCAAGTATACAAACGAACGATAGCGACACACAATCTGCACAAACGTCACCAATAAAGGTTCTCGGACTGTACTGGCATCCTGGAAAAATCTTCCTAACGTACAATGTTGGTCTAGTTGCAAATCCTGATTGCTCAAAGAGACAAGTCTTGTCCGACGTCTCGGGGGTATTTGATCCTCTCGGACTCTTGGCACCCATTGTCATTCAATTCAAAATTCTTTTCCAAAAGTTCCGACTACCACGATTTGTTGCCAACGACCCGGACAACATCGAACTCCACGGATTTCCGGATGCTTCAACCAAGACGTATGCTGCTGTGGTGTACAGCAGAGTCACAAATGACGATGGATCCATCTCGATGTCCATTGTGGATGCGAAAACAAGGGTGGCTCCACTGAAACAACAATCCTTGTCACGTCTGGAACTTTACGCAGCACTTCTCCTCAACCAACTGATTCGCTCGATCAGATCTGGATTAATCCACAAGAACATAACTGTTTTTGGCTGGTCCGGCTCATCTATAGTGCTCTCCTGGCTATCGTATGTGCCAGTCCAACTGAAGACATTTGTTGGAAACAGAACCTCGGAAATCCTTGCCACGTCTGGAACTTTACGCAGCACTTCTCCTCAACCAACTGACTCGCTCGATCACATCTGGATTACGCCACAAGAACATAACTGTTTTTGGCTGGTCCGGCTCATCAAAAGTGCTCTCCTGGCTATCGTATACGCCAGTCCAACTGAAGACATTTGTTAGAAACAGAACCTCGGAAATCCTTACCACGTCTGGAACTTTACGCAGCACTTCTCCTCAACCAACTGACTCGCTCGATCACATCTGGATTACGCCACAAGAACATAACTGTTTTTGGCTGGTCCGGCTCATCAATAGTGCTCTCCTGGCTATTGTATGCGCCAGCCCAACTGAAGACATTTGTTGGAAACAGAACCACGGAAATCCTTGACACCATTCCAAGAAGTGCTTGGCGTCACGTGGACTCCAAAACAAACCCAGCTGACTGTGCATCCAGGGGACTGATGGCTGCTGATCTCATCGACTTCCATTGTGACTACGGGACAAGGATCAGTACCTGGTAAAGTTAAACGACTCACGCTTCGATTTATCTGTTTCAGACAAACGCATTCAAGGAGAAGTCAAATCCAACTGTTTGGCTACAGTGGCTGAAGCAACCCCGACTCATCCACTTGATGATCTAATCGAACGAGTGTCTTCTTGGATCAAGCTCGTACACATTGTCGGCTACGTGATGCGATTTATTCAACGTACTCGAAATCCATCAGAGCTCTCTCATTTGACGAGATCAAGGCGGCAAGGATTATTTGGATATTTGGAGCACGGAATCTAATTCGGAAGATAACACACGACTGTTTAGCTTGCTTTCGTCAACGCTACCCCACATCCCAGCAACAAATGGCTAATTTACCCAGCGTAAGGATTACCCATTACTCAATGGCTCGACGCCAATAAATCTCGCCCAAGCCTAAAATACTTGGGTGTCATGATTGACCACCGGCTAACTTTCAAAGAACATTTAGCGTACGCTAGTGGCAGGGCAAGTAGGACCGCGGCCGCAATCTTGAGGATTATGGCAAACACTCGGAGACAGAGGCAACCAGGTCGGAGATTACTGGTTAGCGTTGTCACATCGACGCTGATGTACGCTGCTCCCATATGGGCTCGAGCCACTAAAAATGAAAGCAACATGCAAGATGCCGAATCCGTGCAGAGATTGTGTGCCCTGCGGGTATACTGTGCGTTCCGCACGGTATCCCATGACGCGGCGTTGGTAATATCGGGAATTATAACGATTGACCTGCTGGCATTGGAATCGGTTGAGATCCGAGCAGGTAGCACAGAAATCGGAACTGCTGAATCCCTACGAAAACGGTGCAGAGAACTTACCATTGCGAAGTGGCAAGAGAGGTGGGTACAAAGTAGCAAAGGACGATGGACGTATAAGCTTATCCCAGAACTGCAGAGATGGCTGGGACGGAAGCATGGACAGGTGGACTACTACTTAACGCAACTGCTGACAGGACATGGATGCTTTAAATACTATCTAAATAGGTTTAAGCATGAAAGTTACCCGCACTGTCCACTCTGCGAGTCGGATAACGAAGACGCAGAACACCTGTTTTTTGTCTGTCCGAGATTTGAAAATGAACGAAGAGATCTGAGCATGAGGGTTGTGAGGACGCCAGCCGCTTGTAACCTGGAGGACATTATGCTCGATTCAGAAGAAAATTGGTCTTCTGTATGCAACATGGCCACAATAGTACTCAAAAAACTGCGCAACGCAGAAAGACTGCGAAATTCCAATGGGATAGAATCCTAGAGAGCCCTTAGGGCATTCCCCCCGGCGAAGTAATACCTAACGGCAGTACCGCCGGGAAGCGGGAAGGAGGTGGAGTTTTTACTGGGTTAAAGTCCCAAACTTCGGCAAGCTATCTCAGCTCCGAGTTAGCTTTCAATGCTTCAAACCACCACTAACAAAAAAAAAAAAAAAACTAGCACACTAGCGGATGTTGGTATCCAATGGGTACTTATTACCCCAAGAGCCCCTCACTGGGGAGGGAAATGGGAGTCGGCAGTTCGTTGTAACAAGCTACAACTTGCAGATTCACCGGAAACTCAACGCTCACCTTTGAACAGATGCGCACACTTCTTGCTCAAATAAGCGCAGTGATAAATTCACACCCCTTGTGCCACACACCGGATACGGAAACCAACTACCTTTCACCCGCTCACTTCTTAATTGGGCGACCCTTAACCACAGTGTCAGATCCCGATTTGAGCCACGTCCCAGTGGGCCGATTAGGATATTGGCAAAGCATCCAGTCTATGATTCAAGGATGGAAGAAATGGCATCAGGAGTATCTGACTACTCTGCAGCAACGTCCAAATTGGACTACCTTAACACCCAACATCTCCACCGGTAATGTTGTGCTCCTAAAAGAGTCCAATTCACCACCAAACTGAAGACCCCGACAGGAGAGAGGACCAGACCGATCACGAAGCTGTGTTTCAGGCCGGGCCGGGATGTTCGTGAACGCTTGCAGATTTTAATAATCTCTAACATATAGGCGCATAATGCCATCTCTATTCTGTTCTATATACTTAACCTATGTACAAGATAACATGTATACATACACAAACTCTCATTAGTTTCTGGCAACTCCGCTAATACGGCGCCGTCTTGCGAAATTCAATTCAGTGTCAAATAGGCTTCGCAACTCAACTCATCTTATTTCTGACCAGGGAAATAAATAATTTATATAAATATAAGGGGGATTGTTACGTCGGCATATTAGTGCCCCAGTCCTGAGAAGGACTTGGGCCGAGGAAGTTGCGTCCTGAGCAGGCACGCTGGCTGCCGGCTAAGCTCGCCGTATTTGGGGTGGGTTCTTTGGAAGCCACTTCCTCTCCAACATAATGAGAATAAATTTATCGTGCCTGAAAAATGGATAGAATTCGTAAGGTCCGTTGGTCTTCTGTCTGCACTGCCCCACAAGCTCAGCTGTAGCTTGATCGTAACACGATCGGGCTGTGTTTCGGCCACATTCCCTCCCCATCACACTTCGTGTGCCAAATGGATCGTCGCGGGCCGCGCAATACGATCCCCTAATGTCGCGGTCGTCAGTCAAAAGTTGTGTCACTGTTCTTGACCCCTTCTTCCATGTTTACCAGCTCCCCCCCTTTTAATCGGTTTCTACCAACACATTATGAGATTCAATTCACATTATAAATTTATTGTAAAAAGGTTTTGTGTATGTGTGCATGATGATTGACAAAAATATAGAATAGGTGTAAGTGTGTTGATGAGAAAAAAAAAATATAAAAGAGAGTAAATTAAATATATAAAACGTTTATGAAGACTAATACTAAAAGTGTCAATATAAAGATTATATAAAAGATATGTATACAATATAAATGTTGTGTTCCTTTCAAATTATGGTGATTATGTAGTGTTTTCTTTTTGTTTTGTTTTATTGTGTGTTCTTGGAACAGATTAATTATCTTTATTGAACATAAAAATAGTGACATCACCTAGCAAACTGTTGGAATTGATTTCTGAATATACTCGAACATTGGGTACGGCGGCTACTATCATAGCTTTTTCTAGCTTGTTGCAATGAATTAATGGAGAGAAATCTATACAGAAGGTCTCAAGGTATAAATTCTCTAGTTCTGTTACAGATATCGGTAGATAGACTTTGGATAGCAGATATTTTACTTTAATAGCGAAATGGGGTTCTCTTGTAAGAGTAGTTAACATCGTCTGTGTTGTGATCATGGTGAAGTTGTACATATATATATATATATAGATTTAGAGGAAAACAAATATAGAAACTTACTTATTGATGTCCTGGCGATGGTCTTCTGTATGCAACATGGCCACAATAGTACTCAAAAAACTGCGCAACGCAGAAAGACTGCGAAATTCCAATGGGATAGAATCCTAGAGAGCCCTTAGGGCATTCCCCCCGGCGAAGTAATACCTAACGGCAGTACCGCCGGGAAGCGGGAAGGAGGTGGAGTTTTTACTGGGTTAAAGTCCCAAACTTCGGCAAGCTATCTCAGCTCCGAGTTAGCTTTCAATGCTTCAAACCACCACTAACAAAAAAAAAAAAAAAACTAGCACACTAGCGGATGTTGGTATCCAATGGGTACTTATTACCCCAAGAGCCCCTCACTGGGGAGGGAAATGGGAGTCGGCAGTTCGTTGTAACAAGCTACAACTTGCAGATTCACCGGAAACTCAACGCTCACCTTTGAACAGATGCGCACACTTCTTGCTCAAATAAGCGCAGTGATAAATTCACACCCCTTGTGCCACACACCGGATACGGAAACCAACTACCTTTCACCCGCTCACTTCTTAATTGGGCGACCCTTAACCACAGTGTCAGATCCCGATTTGAGCCACGTCCCAGTGGGCCGATTAGGATATTGGCAAAGCATCCAGTCTATGATTCAAGGATGGAAGAAATGGCATCAGGAGTATCTGACTACTCTGCAGCAACGTCCAAATTGGACTACCTTAACACCCAACATCTCCACCGGTAATGTTGTGCTCCTAAAAGAGTCCAATTCACCACCAAACTGAAGACCCCGACAGGAGAGAGGACCAGACCGATCACGAAGCTGTGTTTCAGGCCGGGCCGGGATGTTCGTGAACGCTTGCAGATTTTAATAATCTCTAACATATAGGCGCATAATGCCATCTCTATTCTGTTCTATATACTTAACCTATGTACAAGATAACATGTATACATACACAAACTCTCATTAGTTTCTGGCAACTCCGCTAATACGGCGCCGTCTTGCGAAATTCAATTCAGTGTCAAATAGGCTTCGCAACTCAACTCATCTTATTTCTGACCAGGGAAATAAATAATTTATATAAATATAAGGGGGATTGTTACGTCGGCATATTAGTGCCCCAGTCCTGAGAAGGACTTGGGCCGAGGAAGTTGCGTCCTGAGCAGGCACGCTGGCTGCCGGCTAAGCTCGCCGTATTTGGGGTGGGTTCTTTGGAAGCCACTTCCTCTCCAACATAATGAGAATAAATTTATCGTGCCTGAAAAATGGATAGAATTCGTAAGGTCCGTTGGTCTTCTGTCTGCACTGCCCCACAAGCTCAGCTGTAGCTTGATCGTAACACGATCGGGCTGTGTTTCGGCCACATTCCCTCCCCATCACACTTCGTGTGCCAAATGGATCGTCGCGGGCCGCGCAATACGATCCCCTAATGTCGCGGTCGTCAGTCAAAAGTTGTGTCACTGTTCTTGACCCCTTCTTCCATGTTTACCAGCTCCCCCCCTTTTAATCGGTTTCTACCAACACATTATGAGATTCAATTCACATTATAAATTTATTGTAAAAAGGTTTTGTGTATGTGTGCATGATGATTGACAAAAATATAGAATAGGTGTAAGTGTGTTGATGAGAAAAAAAAATATAAAAGAGAGTAAATTAAATATATAAAACGTTTATGAAGACTAATACTAAAAGTGTCAATATAAAGATTATATAAAAGATATGTATACAATATAAATGTTGTGTTCCTTTCAAATTATGGTGATTATGTAGTGTTTTCTTTTTGTTTTGTTTTATTGTGTGTTCTTGGAACAGATTAATTATCTTTATTGAACATAAAAATAGTGACATCACCTAGCAAACTGTTGGAATTGATTTCTGAATATACTCGAACATTGGGTACGGCGGCTACTATCATAGCTTTTTCTAGCTTGTTGCAATGAATTAATGGAGAGAAATCTATACAGAAGGTCTCAAGGTATAAATTCTCTAGTTCTGTTACAGATATCGGTAGATAGACTTTGGATAGCAGATATTTTACTTTAATAGCGAAATGGGGTTCTCTTGTAAGAGTAGTTAACATCGTCTGTGTTGTGATCATGGTGAAGTTGTACATATATATATATATATAGATTTAGAGGAAAACAAATATAGAAACTTACTTATTGATGTCCTGGCGATGAGATCTCGACGCTACGGACTGCTTTGGGCTTTAAATAATTATTAAATTGGGAGTATATATATATATGTATATGTAGGTGTATTAGTGCACTTAAAAATAATATTTTTTGGGTAATATATATATTGAACATTGCGTTTTTCACGTAACTATTAATTTTCATTTCTTATAAAACACTGAACAGAAAAATAATGAAAAAAAAAACTATAAGAATATGGAGGGAATGAAAGAAGCGGCACTCGGTCATCCAGGTGAACTTTACTGCGGGAACTTCTCAATGAGCTTCTTATTACACATGCACGTTTGTGTGGTGGCTGATTTTGTTTTGGGTTTTCTGTTCTGTTACTGATAATTATTTGTTTTAATTTATTTTATTGTTAGCGTTGCTGCCTTTGTTGTAGTTTTTCATTGCAGTGGCTGTCAATGATTTGATTTAATTCATTTTTTCCTTTTTTTTCTGCACTTAATCCCGGCTTCTTTCGGGCCAGTTAGAGGCGGCGGCTACGATCCTCTCTAGTTCGTGTCCATGATCCCGACGGCGTTGTACGGTTTTCTTGTACATTCGGAGTCCTCGGAGGACTATAAGGAGCACTAGTAACCCGGCAATTAGGCACAAGACATTAAAGACTTTCACGATTTCGTCTTTGTGGTCTATCACTTCCACATTGTTTATAACGTTGGCAGTGTTGCCTTCCGCTTTTGAAACTTCTCTCGTTGCTTTTACTGACCGATACATTATTCCATTGAATTGCCCAATTGGTGCATTATATTGCATTGTGCATAGCTGGTCTTTCTTTCTTCTTTCGCAACTTCAGAGACTGTGGCTTCTGCTGTCCCCCTTTTTGCCTCGCTTCCCGCCATAACCGGCGCTCGTAACAGGCTCGATGTCGTCGATGCGGATTCCGTATGGAACGACCTCGCAAAAAGGATCTACGACAAGCGGTTACAGGGTGTTTTTTTTTTTCTCTTTCTCTTTTTTTTTTTTTTTTTCCTGAGTCCAGCCCAACGTGTGGCCTCGACCCATACCCTGGGATACAGAGTCTCGTGCTCTATTGACTAAGCATTTTTTTTTTTTTTTTTTTGTTAATAAGCTTGTGAAAAAAAAATTGGACTATTGTTTTTTTTTTCCTTGGATATTTCATTTTACTTTATTTATTAATTTTTATGATTGTTTCTGTATGTACGTATTAAAATTTAATACAAAGCGGAATATCGCCGCCTTAACCCGAATTCCGGCCAGAGGGGTTCCTCAGCTTCCCGTTCAGCTTGCTCCCGCTGCCGCTCCTCCGTCCGGTACAAGACCATTCCCCGGTTGATGCTTCTCCGCCTGGTGACGGCGAAGTTCGGGAACACAGGCTCACGGAACAAACCGTCGAATACGGCCGCGTCCCGTTCAGCCTCATCCTTTATCTGCCGGTGGGTCTCGTCCCACTCCTGCCAGTGCAGCAGGTCCTGCTCCTGAATCTCCGACCAGATCTTGAGAAAAGTCAGATTTGGCTCCGGTTTCGCCAAGAGTCTCTCGAGCAACACGTCGTTGATCCGGAATGCGTTCATCAACTCCACCTCCTCCCACTCTAAGCTCGCCGCTTCGGTGCGCAGGGCTTCTGCCAACTCGTTGGCAAAACCCTGGTTTGGGTAAGGCTGTCCTTGCTCCTTCCACTCTCTCGCCTGGTCCGTCAGGCGTCTTCATATCTCCTGAATTCCCTTTTGCCTTGGATCCATATCTGCTCTCTTTGCCGTTCTCGCTGGTTCTGCCCGGTTGTCAGACGATGAATAAGTCTTTGGCGTGATATACCCCGATACTTTTGCCAACTTCGTTGCCTAGTTCATACAACGAATTCCCTTGTCGTTTAAGTATGACACACCGAACTCGGTTTGGCCCTAACTTTGCATTATACCCTTCCGCTCGGTTACTTTGCCGGTAGTTTTTTCGGTATACCACTTGTCCCACTGCAAACTCAACTTCTCTGCTGCGGGTATTATATGTCCTTTCCGCTTTCTCGTGTGCACGGACTAAACCTTTATTCACTCGATCTCGAGTTAACTCCATCTTGTCCGCTAAGCACACTACTTGATCGGTTGCTGAGACCCCGCCAAGTCGTCTCATTATCGCATACGCACTGGCGTGCGTGACCATCCGTGTCCCAAACATCGCATAGTATGGTTCCAATCCCAACGCTTCATGATAGCCACTTCTTAGAGTACACGCTATTCGACTTAAGTGGGAGTCCCAATTCCGCTGGTCTTGCTCAGTCGTTGCACGGAGCATTTGCAATATGGATCGGTTTACCCTTTCAGCTGCATTAGCTTGTGGAGCATAGAAGCCAGTTCGTATGTGTCGAATTCCATGTTGCTCGAGCAGTTCTGCGAATACCTGAGAGACGAACTGCTTGCCGTTATCGGAGTGTATAAACTCTGGCACTCCAAACTGATGAAAAATTGACTTCTCCAGAAAGCTGACGACTCCTCCAGCGGTGGCTTTCCGCATTGGTTCTAACCAAACGAACTTAGTAAAATGATCTAGACATACAAAGATTACGGTGTTTCCAGATTTTGTTCTGGGGTATGGCCCCATGAAATCAATATATAATCTTTGCCCAGGGCGTTATGATTTGTTTGCCCATTGGGGGTCGGTTCGTTTTGTTGGCGGTTTTGCTGACTTTGCATACTTCACAATTCTTTATTACTTCTTGTACGCTGACTGTCATGCCGGGCCAGTAATAAAACTGTCGAATTCTTTCCAGTGTTTTGTGGATCCCTCCATGACCTGCCGTCTTGCCGTGATGAGCTTGAAAGGCGCGTCGGGAACTACGTTCAGTGCCCCTTTCCTATGCTCAATCTGGAAATCAAAAGCTTGCAATTTTAAACTCCACCTTGCCAGTCTTCCTGACAAATCTTTTTGTCCCATGAGCCACTTTAAACTAGCATGATCCGTGGTTACTTTAAAAGGCATGCCTTCCACATATGGTCGGAATTTACTAATACTTAAAATCGCACACTCCAGTTCCGTAATGGAATAGTTCCGCTGAGCTTTATTCAACTTTGCAGACATGTATGAGATTGGATGCTCTCCGCCGTCCTCGTCGGTTTGAAATAACACGCCTCCTACTCCCGTTGTGGATGCGTCGCATTGAATTGTGAACGGTTTGGAGAAATTCGGGGTTATTAGTACTGGCTCGGAAACCATGCTGGTTTTCAGAGCCTCAAATGCTTTCACTCCTTCTTGGTCAAGTTCATATTTCTTAATCCGATCTTTTTTTAGACTCTCATGGAGCGGCGCCGCCGTTCGTGAGTAATTCTGAATAAAACGCCGATACCATCCTGTCATACCCAAAAATCTCCGCATTTGCTTGGCGGAAGTGGGCAGCGGAAACTCTTGAATCGCCTGTTTTTTTGTCTGGTCTGTTCTTATGCAACCTCCGCCTACAATATACCCTAGATATTTAGCTTGGCTGTAGCAGAATTTACTTTTATCCACGTTAATCGTCAGCTTTGCCCTTCTTAAGCAGTCACTGACCTGCCGCAACATATTTAAATGTTCCTCGAACGTAGGTGAGCATACCAGCAGATCGTCGAGATATACAAATACATTCTCCCGAAGTGCAGCTGGAATAACTTTGTCCATTAGTCGGCACATTCTCTGTGCTGCATTGCATAAGCCAAACGGCATAACCGTAAACTGATACAACGGCCGACCTGGCACGGTAAAAGCTGTCTTCTCCCTGCTCTTGGTTTCTAAGGGTATTTGTCAGAAGGCGTCTTTCAAATCGATTGCCGAAATATAATATGTTTCTTGCAGCCGACTCAATAAGCCCTCAATGTGTGGTAAGGGATACGCATCTTTTACAGTCCGGGAATTTACTTTGCGGGCATCTAAGCAAAGACTTTCCTCAATCACTCCCAAACTTAGCATTCGATCAAGTTCGGCAAACACCAGCTGTTGTTTTGCTGGCGAGATGGGATAATGCCTTTGCTTAATCGGCAGATTTTCCTGGGTAACTTCTATGACATGCTCTTCTAAACCAGTCTTCCCTAAGCCCATGTCTGAACATGATGGAAAGGTTGCCACCAGTTGGTTTAAGATGGTTTCTTGTTCTATCGAGAGTTTATGCGGAGTGTATGCGGTCTCCTGCCGTGCCGGCTTGTATTCTTCTATAGGTGGCACTGGATCTACCTCGGCTACCCGCACATAGCGTTGTCCTGGTAGCGGAAGCCCAAACTCCTCCCAGAACTCAATCCCAAAATAAAACGATTGCTGAAAGGCTGGCACTATCAAGAACTCTAGTTCTTTCGTTTCTTCTTCCCATTCTACTGGTAAGGTGATCATGCCCGTAACCTGGGTTTTTCCCCCGCTAGCGGTTTGGACGTTCTGCTTTGTTAGCTTTTTCACTTTCTGTTCTCGCCCTCGCAAAAACACCTCCGCTCCTTTCCCAATGCAGTTGGCGCTTGCTCCGGTGTCTAGTAACGCGACTATCTCCTCGCCATCTACTCTAGTCTTGGCAAACAAACGGTTGTCGTTTTTAAGGCTGACAATGGAAGCCACTAATTTTTTCCTAAATTCCCGTGTAGTATCCATAGAATGATGTAGGTGTTGAAGCTTCTTGTCCTTCCGGTGCTTTCTCTCGTCCTTTTTTTTATCGTCCGGGTTAAAAATTCGTGCGCGAGCCGCCTCATACTCCGTCTTCCGCTGCTGAAATGATTTATGCGGAGAAATCTGCGCCGGGCTCGCTATCGTGTTTTCTATTGCTTCTGGTTCTCGTTTGTCTGACCGGGCTCCCCTGCGTCTCTGGTCAGACCTTTCGATAAAAAAGGAGCCTGCGTTGAGTGATACGAGTCACTTTTGCCACAGTAATGACACTGTGTGTCATGGAACCGGGCTTGGCATACGGTCCCGTCTGCTTGGTTACAATGGCGATAGAAATCGGCCGGCTTGTTGCACGTGTAACACAAGTATGTGTGAAACGGGGATGAGCACTCTCCTTCTGCTTCTGGTCCGTTCCCTCTTGCGAAAACTTTTTTGTTTGCGTTTTGCCGGAATGGGTTCATCCTGCTCGGTTTTTCCGCCTTCGCTCCCTGTGACCGCCGGTCTTTTTGGAACGCCTCAAGTTGGTACTCTTCTGATTCGCTGTCTTCTTCCGACTCGTTGACAATCTCGTTGACGTGTCGCGGCCGTGCTCTCTTATCTCTTATCCACTTCTCCAACCGTCTTCCCTTCTTTTTGAACTCTGCTAACGAATCTATTGGAGAAGCCAACATAAATGCTCCGAGTTGGGAGTTCAAATTCTCTTTCAAAATCTCCACCAGATCTGATTCCGGAATTTTCCTTCGCATCTTAAAATGCAGATTGTGCATTGCCGAGATGTAATCGTCCAAACTCTCATTATACCCCTGGTGCCGCTCCACCAGATCTTTGATGGTAACATAATCGTTTTCCGAGGCTGAGAACGCCCTGGTCATTTCTCGTGTCAGCGAAAAGTAGCCGAATTCGTACTCATCAGCTTTGTCTTCTAACAGTTGCCAATACCACTTTAAGGCGGGGCCTGTGAGTAGCACATGAAACTCTCTGAACACCTGTTCCTCCGTGCACCCGTATAAATCCTTCATCCTTTCCACCCGAAACAGAAAACTCTCCACGGACATACCCCTGGCAGTGCCATCAAACTTGAGATTCCACTTGTCGAGTCTGGCGTTTTGATTTCCAGCTGATCGACTAATTAGCTGTGAAACTTCCTGCATACTAGTAGTCTCTCCCCTCTCTCGTTCATTCGGAGTAGGCGGATCCCCTGAAGCCTGTCCAGGATATCTTGGTGGTTCTGATCCTGAACCCATCCCGTCGTGATTCCTATGTCTGGTATCTCGACCATTTGCTGTTGGTTCTTGTCCCCTTGCTAGTTGTGGAGTGGAGCTATTGCCTCCTTATAAGTTTCTGGATCCCTGTGCTTCGCTTACTTCAGCGACTCGCAACTGGAGATTTATCATTTGGGTGTTTAACTCTGTGATCTGCGTTGCAAATGTTGCCTTTAGTTCGTTGCCTTGTATAATAATGGCTGACATCATCCTCTCCAGCCTACTTTCGGAGGTGGAATGACGTGGCCTTGCTCTTGTGTTTGGGAGCATGCTGGACCTTCCTTGCGGTTGGCCTAGCCGGTTTGTAACTCCCCCTACGGCTCCTAATGAGTCGTCCATCCCTGAGTTGTTGTATTCCGCCAGGCTTCCCAAATTATCGAGCTTACTGCTGCAGCTCACCGATTGATTGGGTGCTGAATCCGTTGAGCGGCTGGTGCTCGCTTGCTCCTGATCTCTTCTACTACCGCTTATTCTAGCTTGACCAGCCTGTCTTGCCGCTAATGTGGATGCCCGTGCCGACCTAGTCAGAGGTAATCTTAACGCCACTTGCTTTCGTTTCCCTGCCATTAATGTTCACTAATATACTCCACTCGCTAGCTTAGCTCGTATCTGACCTACCTTACTTTTCATTCTCCTACGTTTAGCTTGTGCCGTGGTAATAAGAAACTGACTGGCACACGCCCTTCAGACGACCAAAAAAAACAAATAAATATCCAAGAATAAAAATAATTGAGGTAAATCTTCAAATTACCAAAGTGACGGTCAAAGACGATGACGACTATATATGTGTATGTTGACGTATGGGTGTATTTAGGCTGACTCCACTTCTTTCTATGCATACACTGTCTTTCAATGGACAAAGACTTGAAACAAATATAAATCAAATTTTTAAGTCGGGTTTGCTGGTATGATTGGGTATATACGGGTCAAGAAACCGTCCGAAATTAAGCCCCCGAAACTACAAAAAAAAACAAGAAAGAAAGCTAGCTTCGGCCAGCCGAAGCTTATATACCCTTGCAGAACGTTCCTATTAACTTACAAATCGCAAAAATTTTAAATTTCGTATTATTTTAATATTATTTTTTCTATCCTTCCCTATTGCAGCTATATAATATAGTCGTCCGATTTTTCTTAGATTTAATTCAAAACTCTGAAATATTAAAAAAAATCATATTCTAGAGTATAAGAGAATACAATAAAAACCAACGGAGCTATAATTTGTTTCCAATTAATTTCCCATTAATTTTTCGATCGTTCCTATGGCAGCTATATGATATAGTCGTCCGATTTTGATAAAATGAAAATTGAAATTCGGAAATATTTAAAAAGAGTCATGTTCTAAAGTAGAAGAGAATACAATAAAAACCAAAAAAGCTAAAATTTATTTCTGTGTAACTTTCCCATTAATTTTCCGATCGTTCCTATGGCAGCTATATGATATAGTCGTCCGATTTTTAAAATATTTTATTCGAAATTCTGAAATATTTAAAAAATAATATTTCCAAGAGTAGAAGGTTTTATTTCAAAAAACACCGAAGCTAGAATTTTTTTAACGTTTCCTTCCTATGGGAGCTATAAGATATAGTTATCCGATCCGGTTGGTTCCGACTTATATACTACCTGCAATAGAAAGAAGACTTTTGGGATAGCTTCACGATAGCTTCAAAACTGAGATACTAGTTTGCGTAGAAACGGACGGACAGACGGACAGACGGACATGGCTAGATCGACTCGTCTTGTGATGCTGATCAAGAATATATATACTTTATGGGGTCGGAAACGTCTCCTTCACTGCGTTGCAAACTTCTGACTGAAATCATAATACCCTCTGCAAGGGTATAACAAACACAATAGAAATCCATGGGTGAATTCAACTGGCCTCCACCGGAGTTACCAGTTCCGCCCATGCCCTACTGACCTCTTCCCAGGACTACAGCCTCCACCGGAGTGCTGATTCCCCGTAGAAGATATTGTCCGAACCCCCTCCCCCCGTCATCGGAAACAGCTAAGCTCACTCATAGACCGACGAAAAGAGCTTTATTCCAAGACACTAGGAACTGCCTCGCTGTTTCCTCTCTCTCTGGTCTCGAACCTCTCGAGCGACCTGGCATCGCCTAGTACAAACGGATAGCGTCGGCCAGAGAGATACAATTCGTTACCCGCCCCTGTAGTTGTGGTATCCATACAGACTCGAACCTCTCGAGCGACCTGGCATAGCCTAATACAAACGGATAGCGTCGGCTGTATGGATCCGGTCAGTACGCCCCCTCCCCCCTGGTCATGAGAACGCTGATCAGCCACGTAATCGCAACATCCTGACACCGCCAGTTGTTACGCCGCAGCCTTTGCAGCAACTCAGCTTGATCTGGACTCGAACCTCTCGAAAGACCTGGCATAGCCTAGTCAAGCGGATAGCGTCGGCCAAAGTAAGCCCTTGAATTTAAATCCCTACAAAAAAAATAAAAAGTCGGTCTTGCACGTAGTGTTATAATAATATTATAAAAAGGAACACTCATATTTCTCTCCGAAAGTCTTAGTAAATTTTGCCATGTTCAAACAAAGGATATCTATGATTTTAAAAAGGAACCAAAGTATAAAGTCATACCTCAATTCTGAGACAAAATTCCGATTGAGAGGCCTTCTCAATTCTGACTGTCGCAGAAGTTACGGACTTTAAATTCTAAATATTTTGCAATCTACCATAAAACAAAACAACAACAAAAAATGAAGCTAGCACTGATTTAAATTACTTATCTCCCTTGCGTTAACAATAGCGAAATTAAATTTTGGTATTTAGAGATGTGGGTTATACCGAAGGTAGAAGGTACACCAACTCAGACACCATAAGTATCTAAATGGTGGATCCTACAAAAATTCCTTAAAGAATATACAAAAGTCCTTCGTTGGGCGCCAATTCTGTTACGTCGGCATATTAGTGCCCCAGTCCTGAGAAGGACTTGGGCCGAGGAAGTTGCGTCCTGAGCAGGCACGCTGGCTGCCGGCTAAGCTCGCCGTATTTGGGGTGGGTTCTTTAGAAGCCACTTCCTCTCCAACATAATGAGAATAAATTTATCGTGCCTGAAAAATGGATAGAATTCGTAAGGTCCGTTGGTCTTCTGTCTGCACTGCACAGCTCAGCTGTAGCTTGATCGTAACACGATCGGGCTGTGTTTCGGCCACATTCCCTCCCCATCACACTTCGTGTGCCAAATGGATCGTCGCGGGCCGCGCATTTCGATCCCCTAATGTCGCGGTCGTCAGTCAAAAGTTGTGTCACTGTTCTTGACCCCTTCTTCCATGTTTACCACGCCCCCCCCCCCCCCCCTTTTAATCGGTTTCTACCAACACATTATGAGATTCAATTCACATTATAAATTTATTGTAAAAAGGTTTTGTGTATGTGTGCATGATGATTGACAAAAATATAGAATAGGTGTAAGTGTGTTGATGAGAAAAAAAATATAAAAGAGAGTAAATTAAATATATAAAACGTTTATGAAGACTAATACTAAAAGTGTCAATATAAAGATTATATAAAAGATATGTATACAATATAAATGTTGTGTTCCTTTCAAATTATGGTGATTATGTAGTGTTTTCTTTTTGTTTTGTTTTATTGTGTGTTCTTGGAACAGATTAATTATCTTTATTGAACATAAAAATAGTGACATCACCTAGCAAACTGTTGGAATTGATTTCTGAATATACTCGAACATTGGGTACGGCGGCTACTATCATAGCTTTTTCTAGCTTGTTGCAATGAATTAATGGAGAGAAATCTAGACAGAAGGTCTCAAGGTATAAATTCTCTAGTTCTGTTACAGATATCGGTAGATAGACTTTGGATAGCAGATATTTTACTTTAATAGCGAAATGGGGTTCTCTTGTAAGAGTAGTTAACATCGTCTGTGTTGTGATCATGGTGAAGTTGTACATATATATATATATAGATTTAGAGGAACAAAAATATAGAAACTTACTTATTGATGTCCTGGCGATGAGATCTCGACGCTACGGACTGCTTTGGGCTTTAAATAATTATTAAATTGGGAGTATATATATATATGTATATGTAGGTGTATTAGTGCACTTAAAAATAATATTTTTTGGGTAATATATATATTGAACATTGCGTTTTTCACGTAACTATTAATTTTCATTTCTTATAAAACACTGAACAGAAAAATAATGAAAAAAAAAACTATAAGAATATGGAGGGAATGAAAGAAGCGGCACTCGGTCATCCAGGTGAACTTTACTGCGGGAACTTCTCAATGAGCTTCTTATTACACATGCACGTTTGTGTGGTGGCTGATTTTGTTTTGGGTTTTCTGTTCTGTTACTGATAATTATTTGTTTTAATTTATTTTATTGTTAGCGTTGCTGCCTTTGTTGTAGTTTTTCATTGCAGTGGCTGTCAATGATTTGATTTAATTCATTTTTTCCTTTTTTTTCTGCACTTAATCCCGGCTTCTTTCGGGCCAGTTAGAGGCGGCGGCTACGATCCTCTCTAGTTTGTGTCCATGATCCCGACGGCGTTGTACGGTTTTCTTGTACATTCGGAGTCCTCGGAGGACTATAAGGAGCACTAGTAACCCGGCAATTAGGCACAAGACATTAAAGACTTTCACGATTTCGTCTTTGTGGTCTATCACTTCCACATTGTTTATAACGTTGGCAGTGTTGCCTTCCGCTTTTGAAACTTTGGACCCCATTTTTTTTTTTTATCTTTGGTCCTTAAACGGAATCTCCGTGAAACGCGAAACAAGGATTCATGTTCACTGTGTTGAACTTTCCGTCGAACGGATTATTTTTGTTCTTTGCGCTCGATTGGTATTATTGCCGGCCGTACCTGCGAATCTGACTGCCTTCTCCGTAGAGTCATAGTTCTTTTATACCGTAGTTAGAGCTTTTCTTTTTGCTTCCGGGTTCTTATTTTCGTACCTAAGTGTTCCCATCTAGGTACTCATTTCCCGTTGTTCTAGCTAACTGGCCCGCTTTGGATTTAGCTAGCGTCAGCTTTCGGGTTCATTTCAGTCTCTCGTTGCTTTTACTGACCGATACATTATTCCATTGAATTGCCCAATTGGTACATTATATTGCATTGTGCAAAGCTGGTCTTTCTTTCTTCTTTCGCAACTTCAGAGACTGTGGCTTCTGCTGTCCCCCTTTTTGCCTCGCTTTCCGCCATAACCGGCGCTCGTAACAGGATTCCCTAAACTGTTGTATTGCTGAATTGTTGAATTTTGGTTAGCTGTTAATCAGCAGTTCCATACAAAGTAAACTTTCAGAAATTTCAGCAATTCAACAGCCACGGGGTGTTGAAAATGTTGTTGAATTGCTGAAAAGCCAGAGTTGTCACCTTTTTTTAAAAGTCGTGGCAACGCTGTAACATTTTAGTATCACCAGTACGCATTATTTATTTTAAAATCAACTTAGAAAGCATATTTCTGGTTCTTTTTACCTTGGTAATACTTTTAGACAGTAACTAGCAATAATAAATCAAATTTTACATGCTTTAAGTTCCGTGAAATTTTTCAAGAAATAAGAGCTGTTTGAAAATTCAACAGGAACCATTTTGGGTCGTTCCCTTAATTGCCGAAATTTTTTGTTGAATTTTCAACAATTCAGCAATTCAACAGTTTAGGGAATCCCCCTATAATTTATATATAAAATTATATTAATAAAAACTCTAAAATTGAAACGCGTTAAAAATACAAGGAACAAAATATGAAGATTTAAGGTGCAGTTAGAGGTGCATTATCAACCACCGTTTTACTTCAAATGATGCAAACTATAGAATTGTCACAATTCGGTCGGCATCGTCCCATTAAGCGGACGCATAATGTACTCACACAACTATAAAACAAGAGCGAACTCTTTAGTCCAGTGGGTTGACTTTTAAATACCCGTTATTTCTTCTTGTATGATTTTCGCGCCCACAATTTCAAATATTTTAGATTTGTTATTGACATAAGAGTGACCAGAGGTTGTCATAAAGGACAAATAGTTAAAATAATCCAATTTAATTCGGCGCTCTTTTAGAGCTGGCCCCAACAGCAGCTCGACACTGCCTCGATTAAACGCCCGTTTGGGGTGAAAATTCTCCCCCGCCCTTGCAAGGACATCCGTAGCAAGAACCTCAGGAACATGATGGAAGAGAATATCGGTCGTCCTTATGCAATCCTGCAATTTATGGCTGCTTGCAAAGCAGTTGATTCATAACTGTTTATCTTGGAACGATCGATGCGATTTACCCTCTTTTAGAAAAAGCTTTGACATATACGCACAGGGTGTTTTTCTTTTAAAGACAAATCGCAAGACAGGGTACTGGAAGTACCCTTTTGGTAAAAGAATTGGTTATTGGGAATTCTGCCATTCGATTTGTGTCTTTAGAACGCTAGCAGATCGGATGCTATCGACGGCCTTTAGAGTTCGATGGCGCTCGGTTGAAAAGGAATCAAGTTCGAGCCAAGTAGGAATTTCGTCTTTATTTTGGATGGATTGCTCCCATAATGAGAGCGTAACCTTTGGAAGCCAGACTCTTGTGCTATGGATTGCACATTGAAAAAAGTTTTAAGGTAGCTGTGTAACTGCAATCGCTTATTTTCGAAATGCTCGGATTGACTCGGATTGTCTATATATATCGCAGTGAAAAGATCCCGGAAAGTCGGCTAGCGAAGATAATCGCCCGAGAAAACCTCTGTCTCGATAGGAGGGAGTCGACAGCTACAGGATATTGAACTTTGGGACGGAGTTACTGTTGCTCGACATATTTGGGAGGAGCCCTGTTGGATTTCGAGATCGTGAATCTGAGCTGCAAATCTTTCGTATAATGTATACGCATCTTTTTTAAAATAGATTTGGTGTCTGCGGCGCTGTCACCTGCAGCCTTTGCATTTGCTATAAGAAACTAACGAGCTGACGATGCACCGGGAACATTTATGATAGCCTCAACTAAAAACTAGCTTAATTCTTTCCTATCAGAATACTAAAGGCTTGCAAAGTAAGCTATCTAAATTTTATTCGGATAGTCTTTCTTTTGCATCCCATATAATTGTATTTACAGAAACCTGCTTAAAAGAGTTGATCTTAAACTCCGAAATTTTTCCTGGTAAGTATACTACCTATAGGCATGACCGTCCATCCATGCGAAGCGGTGGAAGCTGCCGTTTTCGGCAGAAGCGGTGACATTTGAGGAATTCTATTATATAGAATTCTTATGTGTACGACTGTCGTTACCTGGTAGTTTTATTTATACCACCTGCTCGTATATTCCGACTGCATCTGAATTTCCAGACTACTTAAAGAATTGTTTTGCTATACAGTCAGTGTCGAACAAACTGACCGATAGAGATCATTGAACATCGTGGTCAACAGATGATCAATCAAATGTCTTAATTCCGCTAGCACAACATGACTTTATTGAAGGCTTGCTTGATATATCATTGTCCCAAGTTTACAATATTAAAAATTCACTAGGTCGTATATGGGACCTATGTTTCGTATCAAATCCTGACCGCGTATTTCTGTCCAAGATAGTACCTCTTCCTCAACCGGAAGATCCATATCATCCGGCGTTTGAGGTTTCGATCGACACTGCACAGTGGCCCATAGGCCAAAATTCAAAAAATCGACGGAACCTAAAATGGGCCAAGGGTATGCAACTTTTCTCTAAAATGCCCAAGCTTTTTCGTGGCATACCAGACATTTCTGGAAAAATATCAGTACCTTCTAAAAATCGACCTAAAGTCGTGAGCACGTGTTAAGTAGCAAAGCAAAACTGGGCGCATCACTAATTTTTCGCAGCAACATTAAACTTTGAAACCGTGTATTTCTTATATTTCGTGTCCAAATTAATATTCTGTGATATGGATTTTTAAGTTGAAGGTATTATCTATAAGTCGAGATGTGTATAATAATCGTACTTGTTAAATTGTTTTCGTTACATCAATTTGAAATAATACATGTTTTGTGTCTATTTTGTGAACGTCTTTTTTATGTTTAGCTAAGGTTTTAGCGATGATCCCACAAAATTCCACAATTTGTTGGTATGCCAATTTTTTCGTCTGGGTTTCAGGTAACATGTGTGTTAAAATTGACTGCAGAAATTTGCAGATGTGCCCACAATCGTAAAAATACTAACACCTTCATAAATTTTTCAAGGGCAGAACTGGCCGAAAAACAAATTTTTTGCCGCTTTTTACTTGTTGTGCTGTTCCTTTGTCTTCGTCTTTCGTGATTGTGAATAGTTTTCCAACACTAAATATTGAATTACTAATAGATTATATTTTTTTATATCCGTTACTCGTAGAGTAAAAGGGTATATTGTATTCGCGCAAAAGTATGTAACAGCTAGAAGGAAGCGTTTCCGACCCCATAAAAAGTATATATTCTTGATCAGGGGCACTAGTCGAGTCGATCTAGCCATGTCCGTCTGTCCGTCTGTATGACCGCTGAGATCTCAGAAACTGCAAAAGCTAGAAGGTTGAGATTTCCCACACATATTCTTTGGCTTCCTACGCAGCGCAAGTTTATTTTAGAAGAGCGCCACGCCCCCTCTAACGCCCACAATCGCCCACAAACAATTTTAAAATGGGTCCTGCGCCCACATCTTTAAAGATTTCCGAGAAGTATAAATGTAATTTTGTTGTGTATACCTATCGAAATGTAGAAGACATTTTTCAAATCGGACCATTCATTAAAAAGTTATACGCAATCAAAATGTATGTATCTATCTCCCTCGCACTCCCTTTAGCTGAGTTACGATTATTAGTCGGGCCACCAACCCGAGTACAGCGTTCGCATTCCCTTTAGCTGAGTAACGGGTATTAGATAGTCGGGACACCAACCCGACTATAGCGTTCTCTCTTGTTTTTTTTTTATTTTGTCATATTAAAGCTAGTATACAATACTAAAATTAATTAAAAAAAAAAAACGGCACATGAAACTGAAGTCCTTCGGCCAAAAAATGATATTAAATCGTATCATTGTTCGTTTTGTTTTTATAATTTTTTTGGTGCGGGTGGAGTTTAGTAATTACTCTCACATTTTTATATTGCAGTTCTAAGTTTGTAAATACGTACGGTAAACAAACCAGCTTGTTAATATTACATAAATTGAATTTTTAATTGCCTTCTCATGTAAACGAAACTACTCAGAAAATCGTTCCTATGGAAGCTATAGGATATAGTGGTACGATCTGGCCAATTTTTGTTACATATATTTATAATATTTATTTAGATTTTTGGTAAAAATTTCATAGCGATAGCACATCTAGAAGTATTTATGGCCGCGGCTCCGTACAAGCCCGACCACTGTGCACTGGTACTATGTTAGAAAAAATATCAGAGAAGTCTACTAAGTGACTACTTTGTTTTCGCAAGGCCGACTTTCGTAGGCTTAACTTTTATATGTATCTGGCATTGATTGGTCCGATCTCTTCTTACGCCATAATATGGATGATGCTATAAATACTTTTTATTAAACAGTAAATACGTTTTTATACCCAAAGGGTATTATGATTTCAGTCAGAAGTTTGCAACGCAGTGAAGGAGACGTTTCCGACCCCATAAAGTATATATATTCTTGATCAGCATCACTAGACGAGTCGATCTAGCCATGTCCGTCTGTCCGTCCGTCTGTCTGCTTCTACGCAAACTAGTCTCTCAGTTTTTGAGCTATCGGGAAGAAACTTTCCCAAAAGTCTTCTTTCTATTGCAGGATCGGAGGATCGGATCGGACTTGCCGAAGCTTATATACCCTTGCAGATTAAACAATTTGAATTACCATTGCTTTTTTAAAAACCTACTTTGTTGTCCATCGACTTTTATTTTCTGTGCTAAGGACCAAAGGGTCCTCCTCTTGTGAAGAATTCGCGATTCAACTATTTTTCATCCTCGGTGTCAGCAATTCGACGAGTTTTCCCTGACCTGGGGAGCAAATGTTTCTCCTCTTCTCAAGAACTCGCTGTTCTATTGATTAACATTCTTGAATCGATATTACCTAGTCAATCCCAAAAAAGCAACTAATGATAGGCTAGGGATACGAACTATCGTCTTCTTGAGATCTTTTTCGTGATAGCTTTAATGGACATTAAAGTAGGTTTTTAAAAAAACAATGGTAATTAAAATTGTTTAACTATCATTACTTTTTGGAATTACATTTTTAAGTAGTATTGTTTTTGGGGAATTTAATGAAATATATTTTTAGTAGCATTGAAAGCTTCCAATGCCAAATATGTGTTTTTAGTAGCATTACTTTTTTGACAATCTAATAAAATTTGTTTTCAGTAGCATTTTTTTTTCAATGCCAATGAAAAGGGTTTTCGTTATGCGGTTATTCCACTACATTGTTCGGGTCATTCATTAGTGCAATTTTTTCTCAGCATATACAATTTTACGTAGGTGCGAGCAAGACAGATATATGTCGGCTGCAATAAGCAATCAATGAGCAAATTGTAAAAACCGATGGGCACTTTTGGTATTTTTTTTTAGTATTGTAAAATGCCTCAATACGGTACTACCTGAACCGATGAGCAATGAGTAAAATTGAATCTAAAAAGTACAATTTTGCTCATTTATTAGAGCTACTGTGAAATGGGATCAATAATAAAAATTGATTTGATTTTTTTTGGTTGAATTGCCAAACCTTTTGCGTCTAATAAGGTGCTATAAACAAATATGAACAATACAAAAATTATTTTAGTGGCCTAATTACTCCGTTGCCAACTAAAAATAACTCGCATATTTCTATATAAAGACATAACTGCGTCTAAAAATTTATATAAAATTGCCTTCCTAAAAATTAATGCCGGGTATGATAAAATTAAAAACAATTACAGATGTTCTTTAAACAGCCCAAAACAATTTAAAAACTTGGTAAAAGTGTCTGATTTTTTGGCAACACACACTATTAATTTTACAGCCTTCAACCTTAATGATTTAACCAGTCAAAGTTATTTGAATTATAAAGTTTAAATTTAACGTCTAAATTTTAAGTGACCATGCCATCTTATCCAAACAAATCCCAAAAATAGCATATATATTTGTCCCTTTCTAAGCCTCCAATGAATGCTCTAATGAATGAGCCAAACAATGTAGTGGAATAACCGCATTACCAAAAATTATTTAGTAAATGAATTAAAAAGATAAAGAAAATATTTTAGGTGTATATTTTTAACAAAGCCATTTATGCCAGAGCTTTTTCATTTTTTTCAACTTTTTTAACGTTAACGCGGTGTAGCTTCTAAACAAATGACCGGAACTCAATGATGTGCATAAGAAAGGACATTATATAGCCTGTAAAATATAAGTGCCCATTTCTTAATCAGGGAGATGTTCTTTACCAGAAAATTAAGGTTGTGACGTCCATTTTTTTTTTAACGGGTGTAATAATAATAAGTGGAACTTATCTGGAGAAAAAAACCAGCGCAGAATTAATTATCGGAAACGCGGCAGAACTTTTCGGGGTCTTGCGCGACGTGCGTGCTTACACTTGAAAATAGGAACTGCTTAAGCCTAACTTAGCTTATGGGCTCCAAAGCGAAGCGGAGACTTGCGGGAGAGTTGGAGAGAGAGAGCAAAGGGCAGTGCGAGCAAGCGAAATGTTGACATCTGGAGAAAACTGCCGCTCGACACTGCCTCCAGAAATTAACAGTGATTAACAGGGTCAGAAACCCTTTCTTCTCCCTGTTACATATTTTTCCACAAATATGGGCACTTCTCTGCTGTCGCACACGACGTTCGTACGCTTTGCAGGTGAAAAAACCCATCTTCCATGACTTCTTTTCTTTTGGCACTAGGCTGAAATTAAAGGTCTTGATTAGCACTAAAACATGTGCTAGACATTTTTAATTTTTAAGTTATATACAAAAAAACAAAGACTTTCGCACGCGACACCAATAGAAGTGACTTTTTTGACTTCCTGCTTAACTTTCGATTGTAACGAAAAGTGAAGGAATATTTTAAAGTAGTTAATTTTATAGTGTTCCTTGTTCTTTCTTCTTTAAAATGTATTTGGTTTGGTTACAAAATATTGAGTGGTTATTTTTTTATTGGCATCAAAGTGACTGTCACACGCTACATGTTGCACACGACAGTTTTTTCCGTAATTTAATTGTAGCCTTAACTTCAAAAAAAACGTTTAGGAGGCAGTTTAAAAAATACAAAAAAAAAATACCAAAAAATTACTTTTTTGTCCATATAACATTGTCCTGGAAAATTATCCAAGGATACTAAAATTACTTAGCTTAGTTGAGGATCCAGCTAACTAGAATCAAATATCTACGAGTAACGGGTATAAATATAAATAAATTACTTATTTTAAATCTAAAACCTAAATTTGTTTATTAATTTATCATTACCTTCATCAATACATTCACATAAGTAAAATATCTTTAGGATGTTAGGGCGCGCGGATGAACCAGGGCTGACGATATTTCAAATTCGGGGGTGTCACAGAAACAGGCGACGGATTTGGGTACCGTTGGTTTAGAACCAAACCGTTGGTGTCACAGGAATTCCATTGATTTCCTTTTTTCGGAAAATTTACCCAAAAAGGGACCAGGGCTGAATGCATACACTAAATACACCAGTTTACAAAAAAAAATCGATGAAATATACCATGAAAGAAACCTTTGTTTTCCGGTAAGGCACGTCTTCCTAATTAAGAAAATGGAACTTAAAATTTTTTTATGGATAAAATTTTTTTTTAAGTTTAAAATCGTTTTTGACATTTTTTTAATTTCTAACTTGAGTTGTGATTTACCGATTTCAACCATAAATAACCTACTACAACCATGCAAGACCTACTAGTAAAGACAACGATTTTAGTTTAGCAAATTTGCATCATGCAACAACAGCGCAACGTGTAAGAAAGGGAAAGCACTATTGCTGCTCTCCTGTGTTCGTATTGCTGTTCTCTTCTTACACGTTGCGCTGTTGTTGCTTGATGCAAAGTTGCCAAACTAAAATCGTTGTCTTTACTAGTAGGTCTTGCAAATACAAAAATTTTATTTTACCACTTCGTGAAGAATTGATGAAGCAATATGAGGATAATTTTTTTATTCGGAAACCGCGTGTATTCCGGCGTACAGAATTTTTTTAAATTTAAATTCTCTTAAAAAATACTTAATTTTAAAATTAAAAATTTTTTTAAATATTTTTCTGAAAGATATTAGGATGTCCCACAAAGTTTCATACCAAATATTAAAATAACTCAAACGAGTCTCAAGTGCTGCATAACTGAAAAATCGGAGCTAATTTACAAAAAAAAATTGTTTAAATAAACGGTAAGAGTTAAAAAAAAAAATAAAAACCGATCCTTATATTTCAATCCTCTATCGAAAAAAAAAGTTTCGATTGATTCTGAGATTTGACCCAAATTGGCCTGTCACGTTTCACGTGGAATGAGTCTTGTACAACTTTGACGAAGTGTAGCTTCTAAACTAATGAATGGAACTCAATGCAGTGTATAAGAAAGTTGGAGGGAGGAGGAGGTTCTATTACCTGTAAAATGAGTTATTTATGGTTGAAATCGGTTAACCACAACCCAAGTTAGAAATTAAAAAAATGTCAAAAACGATTTTTACAATTAAAAAAAAATTTTATCCATAAAAAAAATTTTAAGTGCCAATTTCTTAATCAGGAAGACGTACCTTACCGGAAAACAAAGGTTTCATTCATGGTATATTTCATCGATTTTTTTTTGTAAACTGGTGATATCGAATATTCAATAACTTTCGAATTTTATTTAACTTATTTTGTCTATTTTGCAATAAGTTTTAAACTTAATTTAAGTTTTTCTTGCAAAATTACAAAAAAGTATACATGTTCAAAGCGTATTTGTACTCAACAAAACCAAAAATGGAACATTTTTAATACCCGCCAGGCTACATATTGCAGCCCTGAACAGCTGTTTGCAGCTGCTGTGTTGCTTTATTTACATTTGTAAGTTGGGAAGAATTTTAAAAGCGAACCAAAATGCCATCTGCAGGAACTCTTGCTCTAGAGTACTTGCGAAGACATAAACTGCGAGACCCTAGGATGCAGAGGAGAATCCATAGAATTGGTTTTACATCGTAGGCCATGGGGATTTAACTCATTGGCCAGGTCCTCCCGAGCAATAGTAACAAGAACGCGGCCGCCCTCAGTAAATCCTTGGCAATGTCGATATTCGCGAATGAATCGCTAGAATAGGGCATCTAGTGCTGCTGGATTACATTAAGTCTTGAAAATTATTATTAATAAATAAAAATTGTCCACTTTTAGTTTCATGGTTTCTTTTTCTTCTTTCTTATCCGGCAAAAAATAGGACATTCTTTACGACAGTGCGGCAGTTTTTTTCATGTTGCCATGTTTTTATTCATTTCTCAATAACTACGCCTTTTTTTAAAATGAAATTTTTACCAGAAATAAGTTGTATTTTTAACTACAACTTAAGTACCTTTGAATAAATACTTCGTTAACACAAAATTTCGATAACTACTCCGAAATTAGGTATTTTAAAGTTCGAGCTAGCTTGTACCACTGTCAGGTTGGACGGTTTGCCCATGGATTCTTTTTAGCTAATTTTTTCGAGAGGTTTTATATAAAGCATATTTTTAAATATATACCGAAGAAAATATAAAAATTATAGTATGCAGATCATAAAATTCATTAGAGTTGTCTTAAATAAAGTTACATTTTTGACAAGCAATTGTAAGTTGGTTAATTTCATCAAAACGTCCGGCAAAGTACGGGGGACTTAGAAACCGTCAAAATTGACGTGTGTGACACCGAGATTTGCTATTCGGGGAATATTCGGTTGAAATGGTTTCTGGTGACACCTCCGATTTAAAACATTTCTTGCTAACTTAAGCTGCGGTTTTCTCAGAAGAGGCACAAAAAGGCAGGTTAATTTTTTAGAATTTGTAGTTAAATATCTAAATATTTAACGAGGATCTAGAGTGTAACACTACTTTACGTCCAAGAATATCAAAAAAAAACCCAATTTTTTTTACCACTTTTAAAAATTTTAAAAAATAGTAACTATGCACTTAACTTTTTTTTATTTTTGGGAATATTCTAAGAATTGGTTGCTCTTAAAATTTCAATCGTTACATATACAACTTAGGTGCTTAGGCGCTTTCAGAAAAATTTCAAAGATGTATAAAAATACTTTTTTCTTAGTGGAAGAACCATTCATCACAAATCACTTTTTCTTTTTAATTTGTATAGAGAATTCAATTGTTTTCATACCCGTTACCCGTAGAGTAAAAGGGTATATTGTATTCGTGCAAAAGTATGTAACTGCTAGAAGGAAGCGTTTCCGACCCCATAACGTATATATATTCTTGATCAGGGTTACTAGCCGAGTCGATCTAGCCATGTCCGTTTGTCCGTCTGTATGAACGCTGAGATCTCAGAAACTACAAAAGCTAGTAGGTTTAGATTTTCCACACATATTCTTTGGCTTCCTATTTATTCCTATTTATTTCAGCCAAGCGCCACGCCCACAATCGCCCACTAACGATTTTAAAACGGGTGATGCACCCACATCTTTAAAGATTACCGAGAAGTATACATGCAATTTTGTTGTGTATATTTATATCTATCGAAATGTAGAAGACATTTTTCAAATCGGACCATCCATTAAAAAGTTATACGCATTCAAAATTGTCAATATATATCTATCTCCCTCGCACTCCCTTTAGCTGAGTTACGATTATTAGTCGGGACACCAACGTCCGTCCGTCCGTCCGTTTCTACTCAACCTAGTCTCCCAAGCTATCTCTAAGCTATCGGGATACCAAAAGTCTTCTTTTTATTGCAGTTAGTAATAAGGCCGGATCGGACAACTATTTCTTATAGCTTCCCTAGCTTCAGGGTTTGTTGAAATATTACCTTATATACTTTACATTAAGCAACAACATCGCAACGTGTAAGAAGAGAACAGCAATACGAGCACGGGAGAGCAGGAAAAGTGCTTTCCCTTTCTTACACGTTGCGCTGTTGTTGCATGATGCAAAGTTGCTAAACTAAAATCGTTGTCTTTACTAGTAGATCTTGCAAATACAAAAATTTTATTTTACCACTTCGTGAAGAATTGATGAAGCAATATGAGGATAATTTTTATATTCGGAAACCGCGTGTATTCTGGCGTACAGATTTTTTTAAAATTAAAATTCACTTAAAAAATACCTATTTTTAAATTTAAAAATTTTTTAAAATATTTTTCTGAAAGATATCCCACAAAGTTGCATACAAAATATTGAAACAACTCAAACGAGCTTGAAGTGAATAATCATAGCTACTTTACAAAAAGATTTTTTTTTCAATAAACGGTAAGAGCTAAAAAAAAAACCGATCCTTATTTTTCAATCCTCTATCGAAAAAAAAGTTTCGATTGATTTTGAGATTTGACCCAAATTGGCCTGTCACGTTTCACGTGGAATAAGCCTTATACCAAACAGCACTCTGTAATTGTTTCTTGTTTACAGTGGATCACGTTAATATTCGGTTTTTTGTTTTTTTAACTTCAAACGTGAATAAAAGCTTTGTAACTAAAAAAATAAATAACATAATAATGCAGAAATAAAGCTTATTTTATTACCTTTTCATTGATATACATATATTAATACTTTATTTTTAATTTTAAAGAGATACATGCATAAACAAAAAACAACCCGAATATTGAGGCCACATTAATATTCGGTTAGGTACAAAAAATTCTCGATTTTTTTGTTGAAATGGACGGTCAAGATACCACTAGGATCCTGTTTCAGCGCAATCCATTCATCCCACCAAAAGAAATGGATGGGTAGAAAAGCAGATTCGCTCAAAAATGCATTTTTTCTTAAGTTTTGTATGCAATCAAGCAGCAAAATGCTTGTTCTTAGCGAATCTGCTTTTCTACCCATACATTTCTTTTGGTGGGATGAATGGATTGCGCTGAAACAGATTCCTAGTGGTAGGCGAAGGTCTTGACCGTCCATTTCAACAAAAAAATCAAGAATTTTTTGTACCTTTGCTAATTTTTCTTAACTATATCACGCACATCCATTTTTTATATAGGTAAAACTGGTCCAGAATATGCAAAAACAAAAATTTTTTAAGTGCCAAAACATTTAAACAACCTTATGGGCAATAATGACTAGCATTATAAATGTCAAATTAAGTTTATTTCCTAAATAAATGTTGAGATTTTTAGTACAAAAAGGAAAAACCGAATATTAATGTAGATTAATTAAAGGAGTCGAGAAACCCGATTTGAATTTGCAAACAGTTCCGGACTTTGAGTTTTTCGGACAGATAGCTATCAGGGACTTTGACAGGGACTCTAAAAAAACGGCCCTTAAATGTACAAATTTCTTCTTCGGTAGGTTGAGACAGTGGACAATTTTATTACAAACATTTCTATAAAAGCTGCATGATGATCATGGTTTCGAGAAAAACGAATTTAAAGTAATTTCTACTGCACACGGAAGGTGGGTGCCGTCATCCTGGTATAAGATCCAAAATAATTCGAAATTCTTCGTGAAACTTTCATGACAATTATTCTACCAATTTACAAACAAAAATTGAATTTTTTCTATACGTATCCCCCTCTTTAAATTCAATTTCCAAGGCCTACTGTAAAATACAATCAATTTAATTTTTACTGCAAAATCTACTCGCTAGACAGTTTACCATTATTGGCGACAGATATGTCGTCCGAAAGTGTGTATGCAAAATCTCAGCTCTTTGGATCTAATAGTTTCCGAGATCTAGACATGGCCAGGATCGACTCGTCTAGTGTATTGGGACTTGAAATCATTTCTATCAACGAATTATTATATACTTACTCAAATCCGAACATTTGTCTCTTAACGTATTAAAATGGCTTCCCGAACTGCTATGCCCGTGCAAAATGTTTGAAATAAAATGAGAACTTGAAGAAAACAATCCGCTGGAAGTTCTTATAGCCTTTTCCAACTTAGAATGACTCGTTGGCGATGTGGGTGCAGACGTGCACGTTGAATGTACGAAGTTTTCCCGATCAATGGTATGTGGTGTATGCACTTCATCACTAAACTGTTTTTGGTTTCTTTTCCACTCTAACTGTTTTAGCCTTCTTTCATCCTCAGACCTTATCCATTCTAAGTGAGCGTTTTGCAGGTTTATAGAACTTTCGTTGCCCCTAATAAAATCCAATGCTATAAGGGGCCAAGCATCTAAAGTTTGTACAGCCTTATTTAATCCATCATTGAGTCCTGGCGGATTAATTTCGCCCTTTGCTTTGATATTTCTGAGATTTTTATCATAGTTAATTGATTTAAATCGATTTGATTCAGAGTCTTGTACACTTTTTTTTCTCGCCATTTTTAAATAACGCTTAATCGTATCGCTTACTGACTGAGAAATATCTTCGTCAATCGAACTTTTTCTACAACTTAAACGTGAAGAATTTAAACCATCCTGTTTATCAAGTTCTTCCAATATTTGACTATTGCAATTTTGAACCATAAACTTGTACTGTTCCGCCAAACTTTTTAGTTCGCTAAGTTGAATAAAACTAGTTTGAGTTCCACAGGTTTTTAGAATTCTTTCAGTTTTTTCTCCGTTCACAAGACATTTTTTCGGAAACTCAAAGCTTTGTGGAACATTGTTGAGATCTAAATAAAGTGAATGTTTCGCGCTTTGCGAAATTTTGCTAGTATCACATTCTTTTACACATTGGAAATTTTCATTTATTACCTTATGGTTCTTATAAGACGTATTACTTTCATGTATACCAATTTTTATTAAGCTGGACAATGAAGCTGACCGATTAACACTACATTTAGTTGGCTCTTTGGAATGTAAGGTGCGATGAAGCTGTTGTTTCCTGAGGGCGCTGTAGACTTTCTTCAATAGTACTTTATCCTCAAGAATGATTTCGGGTGCATCGCCAAGTTGCAACTGAATTCCTTCTTGTGCAAAACTAAAGCAATTAGATAAAAGTTTCAGACGGGACGTAAGCTCTGTTTCAAGAGTCATGCCGGAGGACATTATTTGATCCTTTTCATTCTCTGTTCTAAAGTTTGGTCTCTGTGCACTAGGTGATGATGTTTGGTCAGGTCGAATAGTTTTGGTACCGAGTAGCGTTGTTGTTTTGTATGCATCGCGAAGTTTAAGAAATGTCTGCAATAATTCGATAGTACGATCGGTATTATAATAATTGTTCGATGGCTCAACTCTATTCTCTCTACGGCTTGCACATGCGTGCCTCGACAATAGTTTTAATTTCCGCTTAGAGCTGCTGATTGCTCCTGGGTACGAGGTTCTTCGTCTCCATAAAATAAAACTTGGTTCAGATAGACACACTCGTTGAAATTGCTCTTCGATTAAATCAATGTTGTCCGACCCTGCCTGATAGCTGTCGGGAATGAGCTTGCGACCAGCATCTGTCATATATCTCCAAGTTTTTCGAGTTAAAAGCCAGCGCTCACGTTTTTTTTCCTTGTCTTTTGTGCTACGACGGCGTAATCTATTAACTAAAGGAACTCCTCCTGAATGCTTGCTCGCAAAATTATCTGGCTTACGTGTGCTAAAGACATCTGAAGACGGCGAAAGGAATATTTTCGAACAAGGTAGATCGTCGTTCACTTCTTCAAGCGCTTTATCCAATGGTCCTGACCTTTTTTTTACAGCCGCAATAGGGCTTCTCAAGGTCGTCAGGTACTTCGCTGATCCGGCTTCCATATTATGTTAGCACATAAAGTAAAGTGGGAAAAATACCTTTCAGTTTTTTAAATTTTCTTATTGCGATGTATTTTTATGAGGGCGTATAAATTATTATGTTTGGCACAAATTTACGCACATATTGATTTAAAAAACATCCACTCGCAAACAACCATCGGCTAAAGTTTTTTTAAAGCACATCACATATTATCATAACGGGGTGTAACATTTGTAGTGAGATTCAAAGATGATTATATTCCGACACTAATAAAGGTGCTATGTAAGCACATCAGTTTATTTATAAATGCACATTTTCTTCATGGGCGATTGCGATATACAACAAAATTTGAATATTTATGTTCTGTATATATATTTATGTGTAATGTTTGTGTCCAGGAGAAATAGTATATTGTAATAACAGAAATTTACTTATATTTCATAAGTGTTTTCTAATTACAACTTTAAGCACTGTTAAACATAAGAGCACACAAAAATAACACCAAATGCCTAGCGAGAGAGCATGAACATATGAAAATAAGGAAAATTATTTTCTGAAAAATACATGAAACGATTCCGAGTTCACGAGACATTATTTTTGAATGTATTTATGGTATACAAGAAATTCGCTTATGTACGAGTGTACCTCCATATATACAAGATTCGTTTCTGAAAAACACACTCGAGAGCATGGAACACTTTTTATATTTATAAACAAGAATAATACGGACATACATACACACAAATATTCTTGATTAACAGATAGTTTTACTTTATAATCTTCATTTTTATTACCTGACATACCTTTTGGTGATCTTATAAATATTTTTAATTTATCTCTTTCTCAGTGATTTAAGTACTGCAATAAATATACGAATATTTTGGCAGACCTTATATATAAATTACAATAATTTTTATAACATACTTTAAGTTCATGTAGCGGTTTTATTTTTAAAGCCATTTGCATCGTCCAATTTGTGTACTTTTTCAGAACTTGTGTTTGTTAGAAGGCCATGAAGTACTCCCAACCTTGTTAAAATGGACTTGTGTTTATTAAACTGTTTTAATTTGCATCCGTACTTAGGCAAGGCATAACATGATCTTTATAACAGCTGATCCCTGTTTTGATTTGAAATGGAATTTTTAAAGTCTTGTAAAATTAAAAAATAAGTATGTGGAACAGAGCTAGGAAGGTAATAAAAACGATAATAATACTTTTTAATACCATTTTGCTCCGCGCCACACAGATAAGCTAAGGAAATACCAAAAAAATCAGATGGACGTTTTTAGCCACGGGGTTGAATGAGTTTTCTATGAGGATATCTGGCAGCTTTTCGCCTCCCCGCATTATAGAATTTCCACACGTACTCAGTATGAATTTCATCTACTTGCAATACCTTCTTTTCCACACCCTTCCAGCTTTGGGTTTACACTGCTTTGCAGCATCTGATTTTTAATATTTGTTTGTGTATTTTTTAACAATATTTACAATCGCAGCATTGAAAGTAAAAATTGTTTATGCCTAAACCATTTCCGGTTTTTGCTTGGCTTAATGCAGGTCTTAGGTATCCATGTCTTGTAAGCCTGTCTTCTGAAAATATCAAAAATAATTAAGATATGAATTTAAGATCAGGAATAATAATAAGAGTAATTTCTATTATTACATCTCCGAACAAAATTAAGGGATCTTTCCAGAAAGTATGCACTGTTTGCCATGGCCGATAATTTACCCTATGATCAGCTGTTTTAAACTATGAGAAGAAAAAATCAAAAATGAACAATGCATGCGCAGCAGTTCTGGTCCCAAGAAGTCTCAATCGGTCTGGCTGAAATAAATGTAATATTTTGATTTTGTTAAAGAACTAAGTTAGTACTGAAGTACTATTTATACAACCATTTAACGAACTCCGCACACCATTTACCACTGGTAAAGATTAAAAACATTTCAAGTGACACACTAAAATGCAGAAGTTGTGTTGAAAATGGCTTCTGGAGGCTTACATTTATTAATGGCGAAAATATCTGTGGTACTAACCTATGTACACTAGTCGGCATAATTATTTTGACAAATTTTAAAGTTAAATCTTCTCATATTTTGAACTTATAATAGGAACATTTTGGCACCTATACAAAGAGCACTTCAATTCCGTTTAAATGACACAACAATGTTCTTAACCCATTAAGCACCCTTTGAAAAGTAAGCAATTTAGAAAATTTTTTGTGAAGGTCAAATTTTTAACTTTTTTCCTGGGTTTTAAAACAAAAATGTTTTGATGCAAATGTTTTGATGCAAATGTTTTGATGCAAATGTTTTGATGCAAATGTTTTGATGCAATCAAAATTAATAATAACGGCAAAAAAAAATTTCAAAATATTTTTCCTTGTATTTTTTAAAATTTTTTTGAAAATAGCTAAAAATTACAACAACAACTTTGAATCAAAACATTTTTGTTTTAAGCCCCAGGAAAAAAGTTGAAAATTTGAATTTCACAAAATTTGCTCACTTTTCAAAGGGGTCTTAATGGGTTAAGAACATTTTTGTGTCATTGAAACGGAATTGAAGTGCTCTTTCTATAGGTGCCAAAAGTTTATATTATAAGTTCAAAATGTGACTACAGTTAACATTCAAATCTTTCAAAATAATTATGCCGACTAGTGTATTTAACACTGAAATTAAGATTGTTGATCAGGGTCACTAGCCGAGTCGATCTAGCCATGTTCGTCTGTCCGTCTGTCCGTCCGTATGAACGCTTGGATCTCGGAAACTACAAAAGGTAGAAGGCTAAGATTTTCCACACATATTCTTGGGCCTCCTACGCAGCGCAAGTTTATTTCAGCCGAGCGCCACGCCCCCTCTAACGCCGACAATCGCCCACTAACGATTTTAAAATGTGTCCTGTGCCCACATCTTTAAAGATTTCCGAGAAGTATAAATGCAATTTTGTTGTGTATATTTATACCTATCGAAATGTAGAAGACATTTTTCAAATCGGACCATTCATTAAAAAGTTAAACGCAATCAAAATTTATGTACCTATCTCCCTCGCACTCCCTTTAGCAGAGGTTCGAATATTAGATAGTCGGGACACCAACCCGAGTACAGCGTTCGCACTCCCTTTAGCTGAGTGACGGGTATTAGATAGTCGGGACACCAACCCGACTATAGCGTTCTCTCTTGTTTTTTGTATTCCTTTCTACTCTACGAAATTACTCTTTTTAAATATTTCCGAATTTCCATTCTAATTTTATCAAAATCGGACGACTATAACATAGGAACGATCGAAAAATTAATGGGAAATTAAATGGAAACAAATTATAGCTCCGTTGGATTTTATTGTATTTCCTTCTACTGTAGAATATCATTTTTTTTTTAATATTTCCGAATTTCGAATTAAATTCAACAAAGATCGGACGACTATATTATATAGCTGCCATAGGGAGAGATAGAAAAAATAACACGAAATTTAAAATTTTTGCGATTTTTATGTTAATACGAACGATCTGCAATAGTATATAAGCTTGGGCTGGCCGAAGCTAGCTTCCTTTCTTGTTTTTATTTGCAAATGATATTGGATTGATTTATTTTATTGAACACCATTTTATTATTAAAGTAGGAGACAAAGAGAGAAGTGCGAGGGAGATATATGGGCGGTTCTTTGACAAACCGAACACCTTTTCTTGGGTCACATTTTTGATTTGCCTTAAACTTTTTTTACGTGTACTATTCGGAAAATTAGTAAACACGTGTATCAGGATTTGGCCGAAAAAAATTTTTTTTTTTTTTAGAATTTTTTTAGTTTGCCAAAAAACGTGAATTTTGAAAAAGTGCCCTCTCATGGAAAATCTGAATCTCCGGTTGTAGTAATCCGATTGACTTCGTGTCTTTTGCATTAATTCCTGTAAAACCTCTTCTTTAAAAAACAAAAATTAAAAAATAAAAGAGTTTTTAATTTCTTAAAAATAAAAACAAATTAAGATTAAAATTGTTAGTGGGCGATTGTGGGCGTTAGAGGGGGCGTGGCGCTCGGCTGAAATAAACTTGCGCTGCGTAGGAGACCCAAAAATATGTGTGGAAAATCTCAACCTTCTAGCTTTTGTAGTTTCCGAGATCTCAGCGTTCAAACAGACGGACAGACGGACAGACGGAGAGACGGACAGACGGACATGGCTAGATCGACTCGGCTAGTGACCCTAATCAAGAATATATAAACTTTATAGGGTCGGAAACGCTTCCTTCTCCCTGTTACATACTTTTGCACGAATTCAATATACCCTTTTACTCTACGAGTAACAGGTATAAATACAAAATCACTTCATAAAAAATACTTTTCAAAATGTAGAAGAAATTTTTTAAATCGGACCATTCATTAAAAAGTTATGAGCAACGAGGACGGAAGCTAGCTTCAGCAAGCCGAAGTTTTAATACCCTTGCAGATTTTACGAATGAAAACTTGACTAGAATAGCAACATAAATTATTAACAACAAAATATTTTATAATTGAAAAAAATAAAATTTTTAAATTTTTCACCCATTTGTTCCTATGGGAGCTATAGGATATAGACGCCCGATCGTCACGCGCTTTTACCCTAATGAAGGTATGCATAAAATAATAAGATTTGGAAAGTTTCATGTCAATAGCTTATATTCTGTGCGAAATATCCTGAAAAACGTTAAATTTTTACCGATTTCACCCTATTGTTTCTATGGGAGCTATAAGATATAGACGTCCGATCGGCACGCGCTTTTACCCTGATCAAGGTATGCGTAAAATAATAAGATTTAGAAAGATTCTTGTCAATAGCTCTGAGCGAAATATCTTCATTTTGTGAAAGCTATATCCGATTGTTCCTATGGGAGCTATAGGATATAGACGTCCGATCGGGTCGGCTTTCAAACTTGATCTGCGCACACATGTATTAGGACGACTGTGAAAGTTTCAAGGCGCTAGCTTTTAAACTAAGCTCGCAAATGGTATTGAAACAGACATACAGACGGACATACGCTCTGCAAGGGTATAAAAATAAAAAAATGTTATTTTTGACTTCTATTGTAGTGAAATTTTAATTCGTGAAATCTGCAAGGGTATTAATAGCTTCCGTCCTCGTTTTTAAATAAGTCGGGGGTGTCACAGAAATAATTTTCAACCAAAGAAGATTACTTTTATGCAATGATATACGTAAAAATCATAACGGATTTTGGTTAGAAAAGAATTTTGTGAAACCCCCGAGTCAAGTAGATTTGCATCCAAACATTTCTAATTTGGCCGATTTTAGCCCAACTAAAAATGATTCGTGATATTCCTATATTAACTATTTAAAAGTTTGACTAGAAGCTCCCGATATTCTAGTAAGGGGTTCTTTGGAGAATTTAAATAACTTTAGTGTGCTCAACAAATTCACCAAATTGGAGGGCTTTTTACTGATTTCAAAAACAAAAACAAAATTTTTAACCCATTGCTATCTATTATCTGTACTACTTTAAAATTAAAAAAAATTCGTTATTACCAGGATATTATATTATTTTCTTAACACAATTTGATTTTTTTCAAACGACCCAGCAGACATGCGCGAATATTTCAAGGGTTGCAGGAAATCCAAAAGTTTCCCTGAAAGCCAACGCACAGGAACTTCACAAAGCACAGTGAAGGGGATGAAACAAGCTTACTGCTGAAAAAATTTATTATCGATACCCAGTACATAAGTGAAAGAGCTGAAAGCTTTTAATGAAAATATGAGCCAGCAAATATACTTATATTTACATATATCTAAAATACAGGTCGTGAAAACCGCAAATCTATAAAAAACAACTTTATCTATTCGCTGTATTATACTTGTGTGGAAGTGTTGAATTAAATCAAAGTGTTCGGATCTTAAGCTCGTCTTAATATATGCATATATATGTGCTATCGTCGTGGGCACAATGCTAACTTAAATACATAGAACATATGTATTATGATAAAAAGTAATCGCTGTAAATGAATTAATACAACATGACGCGTGGCAATATTGCCACACACTCGGTTAATTCCTCAATTAAAATCAAACCATTCATTATTTTGATCTTAAATTTTAACATATGCTTTCACCATATCAGTGCATCTTCGTTTTTAAACCTCAACGGTAAGACAAATTTGTAGTGCTAAACTGGGTGATTTCTTTACACATTTGAAAATATGAATTTCTTTTAGATTTAACCAATTCTGATAGACCGTTCTTTGATGATATAAGCCCAAGGAATGTGTCCGCTGTCGTTGACGAAATTGCGATTTTGAGATGTCGTGTTAAAAATAAAGGAAATCGCACTGTAAGTATATGTATTTGCTTTAATATTATTAACATGTGTAATTGTAATGTAATGAACTCTAATTCTTCTAAGTAGCACCAGTTTACAAAATAAAATCGGGACAATATAATTTTACGGCAACTTAGCGCTTCCTGATTAAGAAGGGATACTTACAATGCTGTATTTTACCAATTAAAAAAGTTTTTATCCTCTTTTAAAGTTCGGAGACATTTATACCGCTTTAAGTGTGTACACTCAAAATAAAGTTTACCCTAAGTTTTAGAAAATCGCCATTAAAATACAAGAATGTTATTTCTAAATCTAAGGAAATTATATTAAAATCAAAAAAGTTTTTCTTAAATCAAGGAAGTTTTTCTTAAATCAAGGATGTCTTTCTAAAATGTAGAAAATGGTTACCAAAAACTAAAATACTCCTAAAAACTAGTAAAAATGCCCTTAGAATTGGAAATTATTTTCAGAAAAATAGAAAGGCAAACGAAAATAACAAAATGTTTTGGCAACATCTTTACTAACAAGAAAGGAAGCTAGCTTCGGCCAGCCTAAGCTTATATACCCTTGCAGATCATTCCTATTAATTAACAAATCGCTAAAATGTTCAATTTTCTAATATTTCTCATTAATTTTCCGATCGTTCCTATGGCAGCTATATGATATAGTCGTCCGATTTTGATCAAATTAAAATTGAAATTCGGAAATATTTAAAAAGAGTCATATCCTAGAGTAGAAGATAATACAATAATAACCAAAGAAGCTAGAATTTATTTCCTATTACTTTTCCATTCATTTTCCGATCGTTCCTATGGCAGCTATATGATATAGTAGTCCGATTTTTTAAATAATTAATTCGAAATTCAGAAATATTTAAAAAATAACATCCCCAAAAGTAGAAGGTAATATTTCAAAAAACATCAGACGGACAGACGGACAGACGGACGGACAGACGGACAGACGGACATGGCTAGATCGACTCGTCTAGTGATGCTGATCAAGAATATATATACTTTACGGGGTCGGAAACGTCTCCTTCACTGCGTTGCAAACTTCTGACTGAAATCATAATCAAATAAAAACACCTCTTAACGAGGTAAAAAACTAGTGACGATCGCACCTTCAACGTACAAAAGTTCTGATATCAACTTTTGTGACGAAATATGATTTTAGATGCGACTAAATAAGTACGCTACCTAAAATTTACTTTCGTAACGAATTTCGAATTTTAGCTATTTATAGCTGTTTTCCCGCTAAACTAGCGAGTTTTTCCAAAAGTGATAAAACAAAAGTTTTTTATATCGATGTGATAAACGTCATATCAAATTTTCAAAACTTAAAAAACATGTTTTGGACAAACTGACAAACAGAATTAAATTTTCATTTTGGGAAGACGAAGAAAATCTTATTTTGGCTACGGAGCGTCGGATTTTAGCATATGACCCCTCATTCAACGGTTATTTTCAATAGGAACATAATTAAAACATTGCGAGGGGGCATTTATCCCCACCGGCCCCAACAGCTCCAAAATTCGAAATTTTCACTTTTTCACTTTCACCGCTCTCTCTCCCAAGCCAATTGATTTTCTTAAAGTCTTGGTATGCAATCCTTTAAGTTTTTGCAATACCTTTCGATTGGTGTATTACTCATTACGATCGGACTATCACAGCAGATTTTCAATTTTGCGGCTATATAATAGTAGTCGCCTTCGCACACTCTCCTGGTGCGCTTCGTCACTACATGGACTGCCGTCCATAGTGATACCCTCTGCAAGGGTATAAAAAGGGGTGCCCTAACCCTAAAATTAAACTAACCCTAAATAATAGAAATGTTTTCTAAAAAGTATAAAGTATACACCTCTAAAGATTTCCGAGAAGTATAAATGCAATTTTGTTGTGTATATTTATACCTATCGAAATGTAGAAGAAATTTTTTAATCGGACCATTCATTAAAAAGTTAAGCGCAATCAAAATGTTATATATCCATCTCCCTCGCACTCCTTTTAGCTGAGTGACGGGTATTAAATAGTCGGGACATCAAACCGACTATAGCGTTCTCTCTTGTTATACCCTTGCAGAGGGTATTATGATTTCAGTCAGAAGTTTGCAACGCAGTGAAGGAGACATTTCCGACCCCATAAAGTATATATATTCTTGATCAGCATCACAAGACGAGTCGATCTAGCCATGTCCGTCTGTCCGTCTGTCCGTCTGTCCGTCTGTCCGTCCGTTTCTACGCAAACTAGTCTCTCAGTTTTAAAGCTATCGGGATGAAACTTTCGTAAAAGTCGTATTTCTATTGCAGGTAGTATATATGTCGGAACCAACCGGATCGGACAACTATATCTTATAGCTCCCATAAGAAGGATCAAAAAAAAAACTTAAAAAAATTCTAGCTCCGGTGTTTTTTGAAATTTTACCTTCTACTCTTGGGAATATTTTTTTTTATATGTTATAGTAGATCGAACTACTATATCATATAGCTGTGATAGAAAGGATCGAAAAATTAATGTGAAATAATAAGAAATTTAACATTTTTGCGATTTGTAAATTAATAGAATGATCTGCAAGGGTATATAAGCTTCGGCTTGCCGAAGCTACCTTCCTTTCTTGTTTTTTACTTTTTTTATGATGGCAAGCGATAAACCGAAAATAATTAGCTTTTTCCTATTTTAGTATATAAATGGTGTTATTTTAGAGGTATAAAACTTTAAGTTGGCATCACTGTTCAAGATGGCGACCGATTTAACAGCTGTCAAGTGATTTATTCTCTTGGTTTGGCAATTCATCATGAATAGACTTACGCCTGAACAACGCTTGCAAATAGTGCAATTTTTTTTCGAAAGTAATCGTTCAGTGCGGAATACGTATCGCGCACTACGTCCATTTTATCATCGGCAAAATCGTCCATGGAACGTTTTCGCACCACGCTTACTCCTATTGATAACTCGGAAATAATACAAACAAATAATAACTAAAAAAATTTTAAAATTATTGTTTATTAAATGGACGGTTAAATAAATAATTGTAAGTTTTTAATAGATTAAAAAATGACTTTTTACTTTTTGTCATTCAGAAATTGTCAAAAGACTTAAAACTTAACTTTTAATCTTTAACAATGGTTAAAGGACTAGTGAACGATGAGAAAATGTGAATTCCATAAGAATCCGATAAGAGTGAGAGAGTAGACCTACATGCTGCGACGTTTTTTCATTGAAAAAAGCCGAGGCCTTGTTAGAACAAATTCGATATTTTAAAAACTAAAAGTGGCTCCAACTTTTTACAAAAACCGATTGTAACTAACAATATGGCGCAAGTATTAAAAAAAAAAATTTTTTTTGTGGGGGCAATGGTTAAAATTTGTTTTTCATTTTTAAGAAATTAAAAACTTTTTTTTTAGAAATTTTATTTTGAAAGAAGAGGTTTTAGAGGAATTAATGCAAAAGACATGAAGTCAATCGGATTCATATAACCGGAGATACAGATTTTCAATGATTTGACGGTTTTTGGCAAACTTAAAAAAATTCTAACTAAAAAAATAATTTTTTATCGGTCAAATCCTGATACACGTGGTTACTTATTTTCCGAATAGTATGTGTAAAAAAAGTTTCAGGCAAATCAAAAATTTTACATTTTTTTTTGCCAAATCTGTTTGGTTTGTAAAATAACGGCCCACGTGCAAGAATTGAGGCCAAACGATCATCAAGCAAGGCGTAGAGTCGTCGAATGGGCCCAAAACGAGATTGTCGTTGTTCCCGATTTTCATAAGCGAATTTTGTTTAGCGATGAAGCGCACTTCTGGTTGAATGGCTCCGTCAACAAACAAAACTGCCGAATCTGGAGCGAAGCTAATCCTCAAGTGTATGTCGAAACACCGTTATATCCAGAAAAACTGACTGTTTGGTGCGCTTTATGGGCTGGTGGAATCATTGGTCCGTACTTCTCCAAAAACGATGATGGCCAGAACGTTACAGTCAATGGTGATCGGTATAGAGCCATGATTACTAACTTTTTCATTCCTGAGGAGTTTTAGAGGAATTAATGCAAAAGACATGAAGTCAATCGGATTCATATAACCGCAGATACAGATTTTCAATGAGAGGGTACTTTTTCAAATTTGACAATTTTTGGCAAACTTAAAAAAATTCTAACTAAAAAAATAAAAAATTTTTTACGGTCAAATCCTGATACACGTGTTTACTTACTTTCCGAATAGTAACTGTAAAAAAAGTTTCAGGCAAATCAAAAATGTGACTCAATAAAAGGTGTTCGGTTTGTAAAAGAACCACCCATATAATAATAACCTTAACATTCATAGATACAAGACACACCAGACATATTATATGTACATAAGAGAATATAACAAAAACGTATAAAAAACATGATTGAACATGTTTTATTTTTTGTAACTTTCTATTTCTTAGTAAAATTTTCTACTTTTAAGAAAATATTACCCCTATTTAAAAAAAAATCAAAAATACAGGAAAATTTTACCCTAAAATTTAGGGCGAGCTTGTCTTGAAGATAAAAATACTGCGATTTCCTTGACTTTAGGGTTAATTTTATTTTGAGTGTATATTTTTTTATCTTTATGTAACAGAGTGAAGAACGCGTTTCTGTAGTACATATAATCTTGATAAGGATCACTTTCCAAATCAATATAGCCATGTCCGGCTGTATAAACGCTGAGATCTAGAAAGTTGGGGTTAGCCATGCAGATTCTTCTTCTTCTTTATCAAGGTGCCACGCCCCCTCTAATGCCCACATTCGCTTAAAACGACCTTAAAAAGTGCCTGTCGCCCACATCTTTACAAATTTTCTAGAAGTGAAAATCCCATTTGGTTGTGTTTATTAATTCTTACAGAAATGTAGAAAAAGAATTTATAAATCTGCAGCTGTTTTCCTGCTTGCATATCTCACACTCCGGGTATCTGATAGTCGAGGTACTTTACTATAGATCTCTCTCTTGTTTTGAAATTCTATCACCTTCTTTCTCGCCCTCATATTGCTGCGGAACAAATATTTGATAGTCGAGACACTCGACTATAGCGTTCTCTCTGAATTTAGAAGTGTTCTCGTTATTATACCCTTGCAGAGGGTGTTATGATTTCAGTCAGAAGTTTGCAACGCAGTGAAGGAGACGTTTTCGAAGTATATATATTCCTGATCAGCATCACTAGACGAGTCGATCTAGCCATGTTAGTCTGTCCGTCTGTCCGTCCGTCTGTCTGTCCGATTCTACGCAAACTAGTCTCTCTCTTTCTCTTTCCCAAAAGTCTTCTTTCTATTGCAGGTAGTATATAAGTCGGAACCAACCGTATCGGACAACTATATCTTATAGCTCCCATAGGAAAGATCGGAAAAAAATCGTTAAAAAGATTCTAGCTTCGGTGTTTTTTGAAATATTACCTTCTTACTCTTGGAGATATTATTTTAAAAATATTTCGGAATTTCGAATTAAATATTTAAAAAATCGGACGACCATATCATATAGCTGCTATAGGACCGATTGGAAAATAAATGGGAAAGTAATAAGAAAAAAATGTTAGATTTTTATACCCTTGCAGAGGGTAATATGATTTCAGTCAGAAGTTTGCAACGCAGTGAAGAAGACGTTTCCGACCCCATAAAGTATATATATTCTTGATCAGCATCAATAGCCGAGTCGATCTAGCCATGTCCGTCTGTCCGTCCGTCCGTTTCTACGCAAACTAGTCTCTCAGTTTTCAAGCTATCGGGATAAAACTTTTCCAAAAGTCTTCTTTCTATTGCAGGTAGTATATAAGTCGGAACGAGCCGGATCGGACAACTATATCATATAGCTCTCATAGGAACAATTTAAAAAAATTATATCTTGGGTGTTTTTGAACCTATAACATCCTACTTTTGGAAATGTCATTTTTTATCTAATTCTGAATTTCGAATAAAATTTTTTCAAAATCGGACGACTATATCATATAGCTGCCATAGGAACGATCGGAAAATTAATGGGAATATAATAGGAAATAAATTATTGCTTCGTTGGTTTTTATTGTATTATCTTCTACTCTAGGATATAAATCTTTTCAAATATTTTCGAATTTCGATTTTAGTTTTATCAAAATCGAACTACTATATCATATAGCTGCCATTGAAACGAACGCAAAATTATTGAGAAATAATAGGAAAATTAATATTTTTGCGATTTGTAAATTAATAGGAATTATCTGCAAGGGTATATAAGCTTCGGCTGGCCGAAGCTAGCTTCCTTTCTTGTTTTGTATTCTTTTCTACTCTAGGACATGACTCTTTTTAAATATTTCCGAATTTCCATTCTAATTTTATCAAAATCAGTCGACTATAACATATAACTGCAATAGGAACGATCGAAAAATTAATGGGAAATTAAATGGAAACAAATTATAGCTCCGTTGGTTTTTATTGTATTTTCTTCTACTGTAGGATATGATTTTTTTTAATCGGCCCTGTTCTAGTTTTCACTTCCGAAAGATTCACACGGAATCGAATTTCTCAGACCTGTTCCAGGACTCACTTCCGAAAGAATTGCAAGGATTTAAATAGCCTTCGTTGTTACTCTGTTAACTTTCGAAAAATTCACATGGAAACTTTTCGCCAAGCATTTGACAGGCGGACTTAAGTCCGCTAGCATAAATTCAAATTCACTTCCGAGTGAAAACTGGAACAGACCGGTATATTTCCGAATTTCGAATAAAATTTAACAAAGATCGGACGACTATATTTTACAGCTGCCATAGGAAGAGATAGAAAAAATAATACGAAATTTAAAATTTTTGCGATTTGTAAACGTTCTGCAAGGGTATATAACCTTCGGCTGACCGAAGCTAGCTTCCTTTCTTGTTATTCATGATTTGTAAAAATGCTTACCCAAGTCAACGTATCCCTAAATCATACCCTTTCAAAAAAATTCGTCGTATTGGGTTGGCAAGAAAGTCAAGTCGTTTTTTTTTAGTAATTTTTACTCTAATTTATTTACGACTAATCGAGCACCAGGGTCTCACTTTTAGCTTATTGTCTTAGGTACTATCCATGAAAATGTAGTAATTATTCGATAACATTTGTGGAAGCTATAGCAAATTAAACATGGAGGATCAAAGAGAGCATTTTCGGCATATAGCCTCTTCCCATAGAGTCCATCCGTGTGAAACGGTTGGGATTTTTGACAAATGTGAAATTCGTGTTCCCATAGAGTTTCCATCCACATCCACATCCAATAACAGCTAACTTGAAGAGCAGTTGCTCAACTCAACATAAACGAAGGGGGATTTCAACTCGGGAAAACTGTCGTAAAAGTGCGTTCTCTTAATTTTATTGTAGAATAATACAATAAATAGATTAAGAAAATAGTTTAAAAACATATCTGAACGTTTATAACATATCCTACAACGAGTATGCATACATATTGCTGAGGGGGGGGGGGGGGGGGGAGCCTAACCTCCCGTACGCCACACTCCGCTCTTACTACGCCTCTGCCTAGCCAATATTAATATGAAAAAATTGTAAACAAAACCAAATTTGTGCTGTTTTTGGTCATTAATAGCAACTTTGGAACTTTATAGGAGTACAAAGTACACTTTTAATTATTATTAGTTATATTTACGAAGTGCAGAACATATTCTGACACTTTGCTGCAAACATTGATGTTTTCGTACGCACAACAGCTTACATTACTAACTGGGAAATTTTCGGAACGGCAAAACCTTACGGACCATCCGTTCAACGGATGGTAGATGGTGGATGGAGCTCTGTGGGAAGACCCTAATATTTTACTTTTTTTCTTCCGAAAAGGAAAAAAAGCGGTAGAAGCTTGCGAAAAATTGTGCGAAGTGTATGGTAAAGATGCCATGAGTAATAGCCAATGTCAGCGCTGGTTTGCCAAATTCAGGCTTGGAGATTTTGGAGTTAAAGACGCCCCCACGTTCTGGTCGACCATCAGTCTTTGCTGGATGAAAACCGGCGTTATTCAACGCGGGAGGTGTCAGAGAAGCTCAGTATGTCGCATACAATGGTTGATTAAATATAAGTCCTGATATAAATAAATCATCTTTAAAAATATTGAAAAAAAACGACATGACTTTCTTGCCAACCCAATATTATTTTTAAAAACTTTTTTTTTTTAACTATCTTTTTTATAATTTTGTAGGTATCATGGATGCGTAAGCGCGACCTTCACATTCTTACAACGAATATTTATACTTACACTGGCGATCAACGATTTTCTGTAATACACCCGCCTAGCAGTGAAGATTGGGACTTGAAGATTGATTATGCTCAACCTCGTGATAGCGGCGTCTATGAGTGCCAAGTGAATACCGAGCCAAAAATAAATTTAGCAATTATTTTGGAAATAACAGGTGCATATACTTCGTAAATTAATAATAATATGGTTGGTAATTGGTAATTGGTAATACCTTTATGATTTACGATTTATGATTTATGATTTATGATTTATGATTTATGATTTATGATTTATGATTTATGATTTATGATTTATGATTTATGATTTATGATTTATGATTTATGATTTATGATTTATGATTTATGATTTATGATTTATGATTTATGATTTATGATTTATGATTTATGATTTATGATTTATGATTTATGATTTATGATTTATGATTTATGATTTATGATTTATGATTTATGATTTATGATTTATGATTTATGATTTATGATTTATGATTTATGATTTATGATTTATGATTTATGATTTATGATTTATGATTTATGATTTATGATTTATGATTTATGATTTATGATTTATGATTTATGATTTATGATTTATGATTTATGATTTATGATTTATGATTTATGATTTATGATTTATGATTTATGATTTATGATTTATGATTTATGATTTATGATTTATGATTTATGATTTATGATTTATGATTTATGATTTATGATTTATGATTTATGATTTATGATTTATGATTTATGATTTATGATTTATGATTTATGATTTATGATTTATGATTTATGATTTATGATTTATGATTTATGATTTATGATTTATGATTTATGATTTATGATTTATGATTTATGATTTATGATTTATGATTTATGATTTATGATTTATGATTTATGATTTATGATTTATGATTTATGATTTATGATTTATGATTTATGATTTATGATTTATGATTTATGATTTATGATTTATGATTTATGATTTATGATTTATGATTTATGATTTATGATTTATGATTTATGATTTATGATTTATGATTTATGATTTATGATTTATGATTTATGATTTATGATTTATGATTTATGATTTATGATTTATGATTTATGATTTATGATTTATGATTTATGATTTATGATTTATGATTTATGATTTATGATTTATGATTTATGATTTATGATTTATGATTTATGATTTATGATTTATGATTTATGATTTATGATTTATGATTTATGATTTATGATTTATGATTTATGATTTATGATTTATGATTTATGATTTATGATTTATGATTTATGATTTATGATTTATGATTTATGATTTATGATTTATGATTTATGATTTATGATTTATGATTTATGATTTATGATTTATGATTTATGATTTATGATTTATGATTTATGATTTATGATTTATGTGGGAGTGATATTACTGAGGGAGTGATATTACTAGAATAACCCTACCCATTCCTAACCATCCCTAAGACAACGACGAGCAGTAGCACATTCCAGAAGAAGACGAGCCAAAGAAGAAAAAGACGAAACCAACGACGATAGGACGAGAACGACGAGTAGGAGCAGTTTTTGACGAGATCTGATCCAAGGAAGACGTGCTTGTGTGAAGAGCAAAACGACGCGACGACGGTCTCAATTCTATTGACATTGTGACATTATTTAATCATTTAAATAAACACTTAAACTTATATTTTTTAAAACTAATAAAAACCCCACATTTATGCTTATATTTTAAGCTTAGATTTAAGCTTACATACCATTGCAGATCATTCTATTAATTTAAAAATCGCAAAAATGTTAAATTTCCTATTACTTCACTTTAATTTTTCGATCGTGTCTGTGGCAGCTATATGATATGCTATAGTACATATGTCGGGTCAAACCGGATCGGACCACTATATCTTATGGCTCCCATAGGAATATTCAAAAAAATAATAGAAAAACCATTGTAATTTTGTAGAAAGTAGGCGTTTTGATTTTTAACAATGTAAAAACAACATTTTAAGTAGGCATACCTGCAAGGGTATTTAAACTTTTGCTGGCTGAAGTTAACTTCCTTTCTTGTTTTTTTGGTATATTTCGTATTTGTGTTCCTATCGATTTTCAGAGCAACCCCTGGTTTTTGTCCTATCTATAACAATTTTTACGTCATTTACCTATTACATTTCAGCTGATAATGACTTTCGAGATTTAAAAACGGAAAAACGGTTTTACGACTCAAAAGGTAATGACTCTCACCAATATACAAATGGTTTCAAATACAAAATTAATATTTATTTTAAAAGCGGCTCGAGCGAAAATCCTTGGATCGACTGAAATCCATGTTAAACGTGATAGCACTATTGCCCTGGCTTGCTCAGTGAATACACATGCGTCATCCGTAATTTGGTATGAAAGAAGCTTCTTCTAAAAAAAACATATAACGTATTGGTTACAATATTCTTAAAGGTATCATGGCTCATCTATTGTCGATTTTGATTCACTTCGCGGAGGAATAAGTTTGGAAACGGAAAAAACTGATGTGGGAACCACCAGTCGATTGATGCTAACGCGAGCTTCATTACGGGATTCCGGAAACTATACTTGCGTTCCAAATGGAGCTATACCAGCCTCTGTTAGGGTTCATGTATTAACTGGTAATGTTTTTAAATATTTTATATAAATATTGCCTTAATCTTTTCCATTTTTACAGGTGAGCAGCCTGCAGCAATGCAAACTAGTGCTGCCATTGGCATTAGGGCTTACACTGCAATGATAACTATCATATCAGTAAAAGTATTGTTATATATTTCAAGTCTTGAAGAGCATATGTATCGAAGAGAGAGATGACTAACTAATACAATTTCGATAATATTATATGACTAACTTTAAGGTAAGTTTCCAAACTCGTACCATGTACAAGCTATCGTACTTCTTTATTAAATAGGGATGTAGGGGAGAAGGAAGCGAAAATAATAAAAGGGGCAGAATAGTTTGTGGCCCTAGCGGCCATACGGCTCGTTTAAATTGCGCGCCGTAAAGGTTCTTTAGAGTATTACAAATTTGAGCTTTAAGCGCCATCAGTTGAAGAAATTACGAACCTATTTCCGTTAATGGCAATTTTGCGCAAATATTGAGCACCTTATCGAACTGGAGGTCACTTTTAGTTGGTTATAAATAACGATTTTAAAATGTGTCTGGCGCCCACACCTTTAAAGATTTCCGAGAAGTATAAATGCAATTTTGTTGTGTATATTTCTACCTATCGAAATGTAGAAGTCATTTTTCAAATCGAACCATTCATTAAAAAGTTATACGCAATCAAAAAAATTTTATATATCCATCTCTCTTGCACTCCCTTTAGCCGAGTGACGGGTATTAGATAGTCGGGATACAAACCCGACTATAGCGTTCTCTCTTGTTTGAAATAAATTTCATTCCCAACAAGATGGTCTTACTAAAAATTTGGTTGAGGTTCAATCTTCGTGGTATTTAACTAAAACTTCAGAAATTCCTTTCAAGGTTTAGATCAAAGAATTTTAGATCAAAGAACTACTGTCCAAAGAGTCCAATAAATTGTTTTAAAATTTTTTATTTGACTTTATACCGTTAACAGCGAAAGAAAGTTTTGTACTGTTTTTACCCCAGTACATGAGCTAGACTAATTAATCTTTATTTATAGCTGCGAACCTATCTTTTCTGACTATTCGACCCCCACCCCCCTTCTCCCCAGCAAGTAAAGTGTGAAAAATTTGCAGATTTTCTAGATTTTTTTAGTAAGTAAAAAATCTATTTTTTTCCAATTTAAAATTTGTATTGTTAAACCAAAATGTTGTGAGACATGAAGGTGGTCGACATTGCCTTAAAGTCGTAACGGAAATTCAAAAACCAAAATTATTTGGTTACGTTATATGTTTATCTTCTGGGTGAACCTCCGAAAACCAGTAAAAATTGAATAAAATGGTTATTAATTTTGCTTTTAACAAAGCAACTTAATTGTTTCACAGTGGTGACATGTTTAATTTCTGGAGGCAGTGTCGACCAACTGTTTTCTCCAGATGTCCAAATCTTGCGTGCTCACGTTCGGACTAACGTCCTGAAGTTAGTCGTGATTTTAGTAATGACCTGTGCATGGCACACTTTTGGTGCAAGAGAAAAGTTTGTATTTTGCCGATTAATATTTCAGAGTGTTTCTGAGCAGAAAAATGTTGGGGAATAAAAGTAAAAAGCAGGCTAGAAGGTTGGGATTACCCACAAATTCTTGGGCTTCCTACTCAGCGCAAGTTTGTTTCAGCCGAGGGCCACGCCCCATCTAACGCCCACAATCGCTTTTAACGATTTTAAAAAGTGTCTGACGCCCACACCTTTTAAGATTTCGGAAAAGAAAAATGCAGTTTTAATCAGGTGTGTCCCTGAAAACTCTAACAATCAAAAAACAACCCAAAAGCAATTGTTGGGTTCCTTCAAAAATTATCCGCCATTTATAGCTATAAACGTTTGAAAAACATTTGAGTAGGCTTTTTAAAATTTTTTCCCTCGTAGCCAATATTGAAAATCTTTTTGACATGAAAAACCCGACATTTGTGTTGCTTAAAACAACCTTTATATGTACTATTAAGATAAAGTTGTAATTTCGATTTTTGTTGCTTTTTGAATCGGACCATTGTTTTCATCCACCGCCCACGCCGCATATTCAAAGTAATTGGCAGGGATTTTAAAAAATTTGTATTTGTATTGGTAAGACGGTAAAATAATTTCGGATTACGTTATTTTTAAAATTTGTCAAAAAAAAATTTCTGACATGTACAAGAAAAGTGAAATATTACCTAAGAGCAGATGCCAATTTTATCTTTTACGGGGGTCCAGCTTCTTTATATTTGAGCCCTTTGCAGCCAGGTTTTTCACTTGACTTGTCTCTTTCCATAAATTCAATTTTTCTACCCTTGTAGAGGGTATTATAATTTCAGTCAGATGTTTGCAACGCAATAAAGGAGACGTTTCCGACCACATAAAGTATATATATTCTTGATCAGCACCAATAGCCGAGTCTATCTAGCCATGTCCGTCTGTCCATCTGTCCGTTTCTATGCGAACTAGACTCTCAGTTTTAAAGCCATCGCGATGAAACTTTCCCGAAAGTCTTCTTTCTATTGCTGGTAGTACATATGTCGGAGCGAGCCGGATCGGACCACTATATCTTAAGGCTCCCATTTAAAATGTCGGTGTCCCTGAAAACATAGAGGTTTAAGTTTGCTTTTTGACACGCACTTGTATGAAAAAAAACTTAAGGGCTACTTAGTTTCATCCGATACATTTAAATTTCTTTACACTATTGTTTTTTTTTTATTTTTTTAATTGTTTTTTAAGCGTGATGCATAAGGGCGGTTCTTTACAAGGAATTAATGCAAAAGACACGAAGTCAATCGGATTACTATAACCGGAGATACAGATTTTCAATAAGAAGGTACTTACAGTATACGTAAAAAAAGTTTCAGGCAAATCAAAAATGTGACCCAAGAAAAGGTGTTCGGTTTGTAAAAGAACCGCCCATAACAAAAACAAGAAAGAAAGTTAGCTTCGGCAGATTATTTCTATTAATTTACAAAAAGCAAAAATTTTAAATTTCCTATTGTTTAACATTAAATTTTCGATCGTTTCTATGGCAGCTTTATGATATAGTAGTTCGATACTTTTAAATATAAAATCAAAATTAGGAATTATTTAAAAATAGTCATATCCCAGAGTAGAAGAGAACGTAATAAATCAACAAAAAAATAATCAACAAAGATATAATTTTTTTCCTATTAATTTCCACTTAATTTTTCGATCGTTTCTATGGCAGCTATATCCGATTTTTTAAATATTTAATACGAAATTTAGAGATATATAAAAAATAATATTCCCAAGAGCAGAAGGTAATATTTGAGAAAACACCGAAGCTAGAATTTTTTAACGTTTTTTTTCGATCCTTCCTATATAGTTGTCCGATCCGGTCGGTTCCGACATATATACTACCTGCAATGGAAAGAAGACTTTTGGGAAAGTTTCATCCCGATAGCACAAAAACTGAAAGACTAGTTTGCGTAGAAACATACAGACGGACAGACGGACGGACAGACGGACATGGCTAGATAGACTCGGCTATTGGTGCTGATCAAGAATATATATACTTTATGTGGTCGGAAACGTCTCCTTCACTGCGTTCCAAACTTCTGACTGAAATCATAATACCCTCTGCAAGGGTATAAAAAGATCGAACTACTATATCATATAGCTGCCATAGAAACGATCGAAAAATTCATGTGAAAATAATAGTAAATTTACAATTTTTGCGATTTGTAAATTAATAGAATGATTAGCAAGGGCATATAAGCTTCGGCTTGCCAAAGCTATATTACTTTTTTGTTTTTAAATATTATAAACGCCGCCTTAACGTAATTTATGTCATTTTTTTTTTAGAAAGTGTATTTAATGACGAGTGTAGTAATTTTTCGCCACAAATGTTGATATCAGAACTTTTGTACATACATATGTTGAAGGTGCGATCGTCACTATTTTTATACCCTTGTAGAGTGTATTATAATTTCAGTCAGATGTTTGCAACGCAGTGAAGGAGACGTTTCCGACCACATAAAGTATATATATTCTTGATCAGCACCAATAGCCGAGTCTATCTAGCCATGTCCGTCTGTCCGTCTGTCCCTCTGTCCGTCTGTCCGTTTCTATGCGAACTAGTCTCTCAGTTTTAAAGCCATCGCGATGAAACTTTCCCGAAAGTCTTCTTTCTATTGCAGGTAGTACATATGTCGGAACGAGCCGGATCGGACCACTATATCTTAAGGCTCCCATAGGAATATTCAAACAAGAAAATTCATTGTAACTTTGTAGGAAGTAGGCGTTTTGATTCTTGACTACTTATGTATAAACAAAATTAAAATAGAAACGCTGAATCTGGAATCCCTGGAACTGCACCGAGTGAGCATTACTTTATCTACAAGGGTATATAAGCTTCGGCTGGCCGAAGGTAGCTTCCTTTTTTGTTTTAATTATGATTTCAGTCAGTAGTTTGCAACGCAGAGAGGGAGACGTTTCCGACCATAAAGTATATATATTCTTGATGACTAGAAGAGTCGATCAGCCACGTCCGCCTGTTCGTCCGTTTCTATCCTCTCCTATTGAATCCTATCCTCTCAGTTTTAAAGCTATCGGGCTAAAACTTTCCCAAAAGTCTTTTTTTGCGGGTAGGATATATGTCGGACCGAGCCGGATCGAACAACTATATCATATAGCTACCATAGGAATAATCTGAAAGAAAATGCACAAAAATTATATCTTGGGTGTTTTTTAACATATAACCTCCTACCCTTGGAAATATCAACTTTTTATCTAATTCTGAATTTCAAATGAAATTTTATGAAAATCGGACGACTATATCATATAGCTGCCCATAGGAACGATCGAAAAGTTAATGGAAATGTAATAGAAAATAAATTATTGCTTTGTTGGTTTTTATTGTATTCTCTTTTACTCTGGGATATGACTCTGTTTAAATATTGCCGAAATTCGATTTTAGTTTTACCAAATTCGGACGACTATATCATATAGCTGCCATAGGAACGATCGAAAAATTAATGGACATATAATAGGAATTTGAACATTTTTGCGATTTGTAAATTAATAGAAAAGATCTGCAAGTGTATATAAGCTTCGGCTGGCCGAAACCAGCTTCCTATCCTGTCTTATTTTATTTATTACTAGCAATACCCGAAGCGACGTTGTCCGCTACTATTAGCAAAGCATTTATTGCTGATTTTTACATATATTCAAATTCAAATTAATATCAGAGTAAAATCCCGCGTAACAGTAAACCCACCTAAAACGTACTAATATTCTAATCCTTCTAACCATAACATACCTTACCTTAACACCGCACCCCACCTATTTTATTCTAACCCTTGGCATACTTTTTTAGCACCTTAATGCTATTTTCACTATTTCCTAGTCTTAGCCCACCCTAGCACCAGTTTTTCCTCTTCTTAGCTAACCTAACTTTAGTCTCACCTGAAAAAAATGGTCCTTATTATACTTACTTACATTAACTTCACTTTTTCTTAGTAAAACTTGTTTGTCACCTTGACCTTATCCTCACTAAAGTCCAAACTAACCTTACCTTTCTCACCTTCACCCTTCCCTTACATTACTTTTACCCTAACCTATGTAATACCTCCTTAATCGCAACTTAACCCCTAACCTCACCTTATTCCCACCTTAACTCCACTGTTTTGGTAGCCTAATTATATCATTTTGGTTAGCTAAGCGAATGCAGAGAAAAACACTTACTCTTTTTTACCGTTTATTTCGAACAGATCTAACCATCAAAAACCTTAAAAACATTAAAAAGAATATATAAAAAATAACACACAAATACCTATGGAAGGCTACGGCCAAAATGCTTTAAGCGAAAAACGGATCCGCTCGCAGGATCGGTAGGTAAACAAAAAAAGAAGAGCCCCGATGTCGGCTGGGGGTCAACAGCTGTAGTTAAATATTTCAGGAAATAAGGAAAATTAAAACAAGAAAGGAAGTTAACTTCGGCCAGCCGAAATTTATATACCATTGCAGGTATGTCTACCTAAAATGTTGTTTTTACATTGTCACAAATCAAAAAGCCTACTTTCTATAAAGTTTTTTCTATTATTTTGTTAATTATTCCTATGGCAGCCATAAGATATAGTGGTCCGATCCGGCTCGTTCCGACCAATGTACTACCTGCAATAGAAAGAAGACTTTTGGGAAAGTTTCATCGCGATAGCTTTAAAACTGAGGGACTAGTTCGCATAGAAACGGACAGACGGACATGGCTAGATGGACTCGGCTATTGATGCTGATCAAGAATATATATACTTTATGTGGTCGAAAACGTCTCCTTCACTGCGTTGCAAACATCTGACTGAAATTATAATACCCTCTGCAAGTGTATAAAAAGCACCTAAATCTCCAACTCTTTTGTGTGAAAACAGTAGGTGTAATTTTGGAGACGAAATTTGCCAACAATTTTCTTCGTGCGCCCCTCGTCTTTAACATAATTTAAATTTTTGCAAAATATTTGATTTAGAGTGGCATGCATTGGGTGATCCGTTATTTTATCCTAATTTAATCATTACATACTTATGTACATGCCAATTTATCGATGTGTGTGTGTGTCATTGCGTTTCTCACATGCAAATGTGCCGACTGAAAGTTTTTCCCTGCTCTCCCCTTGAAACACAATGCAAAATTTTTTTAAAATTAAAACAAAAATTCCTTATGCATTTAATGGGTTGGCTTTACACTTTGACTTAGAATTGCATCCATTAGATAATCCGTTCTGGTATCCAAAAAGTACAAATTTTATCAGGTGTTTTTAAACCAGAAAAAAAACATAGTCCGCCTCTCTTTCGCTTCAAATGACTCTCTCTGCTCCCTACTCTCTCGCTCTGCTTTTGCTGACGTTCGTGAGTGCTGCGAAAAACAAAAACAACGTGCTGCCCCCCGCAATGAAAAAGAATCATATAAAATCAACCGTGGGTCCAAAAAAAAAAAAATACCTTACTAATTGTATGGCATAGCTCCACATTTTAAACCAAAAACGGATGCGATCGCATAATCGGTGCGGAAAAATTAATTAAGTTCCCCAACCGGAAGTCGGTTGGGGATCATCTTCTGGGCTTTCGAAGATTTCCACAAACAAAGCTTAAAAATAAAAAAAACAAGAGAGAACGCTATAGTCGGGTTGGTGTCCCGACTATCTAATACCCGTCACTCAGCTAAAGGGAGTGCGAACGCTGTGTCGGGTTGGTGTCCCGACTAATAATCGTAACTCAGCTAAAGGGAGTGCGAGCGAGATAGATATATGTTGACAATTTATAAAGCGTATAACTTTTTAATGAATGGTCCGATTTGAAAAATGTCTTCTACATTTCGATAGGTATAAATATACACAACAAAATTGCATTTATACTTCTCGGAAATCTTTAAAGATGTGGGCGCAGGACCCATTTTAAAATCGTTAGTGGGCGATTGTGGGCGTTAGAGGGGGCGTGGCGCTCGGCTAAAATAAACTTGCGCTGCGTAGGAAGTCAAAGAATATGTGTGGGAAATCTCAACCTTCTAGCTTTTGTAGTTTCTGAGATCTCAGCGTTCATACAGACGGACAGACGGACAGACGGACAGACGGACAGACGGACATGGCTAGATCGACTCGGCTAGTGACCCTGATCAAGAATATATATACTTTATGGGGTCGGAAACGCTTCCTTCTAGCTGTTACATACTTTTGCACGAATCTAGTATACCCTTTTACTCTACGAGTAACGGGTATAAAAACTTGTTTGGGTTAAAACTGTGGGAATGGTTGATGTTTTAATCAACCAATTTTGCATTTTTCGAGAGTCCTGGGAGTCCTTAGGAGCCAAATTTTAAAAAATCCTTTCTTATTGCACACTTTCTCTAACACCCGATTCAGACCCAATTTTTTCCAGAATTTTAGGACTTATGGTTTGGGCTGGGGGAACATGACGCAAAGTTTTGTATTGGTGCATTGACAGTTTACTGTCATTAGCAAATAATTTAGCTTTCTTAATTATAGTCCCCGTTGACGCGGGGGCATTTGATAATTCATTAATCAATTTAGATGAATCACTTTCTCCTTCCGCCCGTAAAGCTTGCCTTTTCCTTTTTTGTGTTTCAGGAAGCACAAACTTCTGACTCATATATGTATAATCATATCAAGTGTTTATTTGGGGCAAAAGCCCTTTGTAACCTCTGCCTTAGATCAACACATTTCATAGCGATCCAGATTAACTTCCAATTAAAATTTTGATTGTTATATAAATGCTAATTTTATCTCTTTTCAGATCACAGCGTGTTCCAAAGGACCCATTGTAAGAAGGCGCTATATTCAATACAAAAATTAAATGTAATTCCTATAGTCATATGAAATAAATTACTATAATAAATACTCATGTACTATGTATATATATTCATATGACCTAAACTGCATTGCAAATAAATTTGCAATTATTGAACTTAAATATTTTTATTTCGTATACCTGGTAATCGTAAAATTAAAAGCTATATTTTATTCGGACAAAAGTAAGTAACAGGGCGTTTCCGACCACATAAAGTATATATTATTTTGATCAGCACCAGTAGCCGAGTCCATCTAGCCATGCCCATCTGTCCGTTTCTACACACAAAAAAAAACTTGGTAAAATCAACTGTAATAATTGTCAAACAGGCCCCAACCAGCAAAATTGTTAATTCTACTAAGTAAATAGTCATTTCACAACAACAAAATACACACAATTAGCAAAGACACAAACCCAAAGCAAAAACAAAATACACGTAACTATTTTAATAGTTACGTAACTATCTTTGTTGGTCAATTTTACCAAGCAAATTTTTTTGTGTGTATGCAAACTAGTCTCTGTTTTAAAGCTACCTCGATGAAACTTTCCCAAAAGTCTTCTTTAGTACATATGTCGGAACGAGCCTGATCGGAACACTATGTCTTATGGCTCCCATAGGAATAATCAAAAAATAATATAAAAACAAGAAAGGAACTTAATTTCGGTCAACAGAAGTTTATACATATACCCTTGCAGATATGCCTACTCATAATGTGGTTTTTACAATGTCAAAAATCAAAACGCCTGCTTCCTACAAAGTTACAATGTTTATGCCCGTTACTCGTAGAGTAAAAGGGTATATTGTATTCGTGCAAAAGTATGTAACAGGGAGAAGGAATATTCTTGATCAGGGTCACTAGCCGAGTCGATATAGCCATGTCCGTATGAACGCTGAGATCTCGAAAACTACAAAAGCTAGGAGGTTGAGACTTCCCACACATATATTGGGCTTCCTACACAGCGGAAATTTATTTCAGCCAAGCGCCACGCCCACTCTAACGCCCACTAAGAATTATAAAATGTGTCTGGCGCCCACACCTTCAAAGATTTCCTAGAAGTATAAATGCAATTTTGTTGTGCATATTTATACCTATCGATAGCTTTAAAACTGAGAGACTAATAGAAACGGACAGACGGACATGGCTAGATGGACTCGGCTATTGATGCTGATCATAAATATATATACTTTAAGGGGTCGGAAACGTCTCACTCACTTCCAAACTTCTGACTAAAATCATTATATCCTCTGCAAGGGTATAATAATATTTTCAAGAGTAGAACGTAATATTTTAAAAACACCGAAGCTATAATTTTTCTTTACGTTTTTTTCCGATTCTTCGTATGGAGCTATAAGATATAGTTCTTATATACTACCTGCAATAGAAAGAAGACTTTTGGGTAAATTTCAACCCGATAGCTTAAAAACTGAGAGACTAGTTTGCGTAGCAACGGACAGACAGACGGACGGACATGGCTAGATCGATGTATATATAGGGGAGTGTAGGGTAATTTGACGAGTAGGGTAATGTGACGAACTCGTCGAATCTCATATATGACGTCACGACAAAAATTCCAAATAAATGTAGTCGTCTCCCCTTATCGTGTCGACAATGTATTTACAGTAATATTAATAAGAAGTCCCGTAATTTGTTCGTGAGGTAATTTTCGCTAAAAATGTGGTGCGCAAACTAGCAAACCCATTCAATTTACTTGTGTTTCAGCAGTGCCAGAGCAAAGATGAGTGGAAAATAAAATCAGGCAAATATATGCACGTATACATGAGATCTTTATCAACAGTTTTTGGTACCTCGCGTTTTTTTCTTTTGCGCCGTTTGAGAGTGACACCGTTTTTGCTCCAAGTCTACCTTGTAGGGTATCGTGACGAACTTTTTGTAGGGTATTGTGACGAACTTTTTTTATTCAAGAATTTTAACTGTTATCGTTGATTATTTGTAAAAAAAATATAATAATACCAGATAACATTTACTGCTGCAGTTTTATTGTTGTTTTTAATAAAGACGTCAGTTTAATTTAATTTTAAAAAAAATTTGCACTTTGACCATTTTTTTTTTGTAAGTTTGGGTATTATCTTATTACTTTTTTCTTTTCCGTATCGAAAAAACCCTTTCCGTAAATAATATATAAAAAAATGTATTTTTTTTTTTGTAAAAAGGATGGTTTACACCAAACGCTGTGGGATTTGGCTACGTTGAAATTTCGAATCCAAATTTTTTTAGAAATATGCTCAGTAAATGTAAGCAACTTTCTGCTTTTACACTTTTAAAAAATATTGATTTTTGGAGAAGTTACATTAAAGAACAAATCGTTCGTCACATTACCCTACCACTTTTGAAAGTGCAAAAAAAGTTGGGTTCACGCCAAACGCTGTGGGATTTAGCTGCATTGGAATTTCGAATTTCGAATTTTACAGGGATATGCTCAGTAGATGTAAGCAACTTTCTGCGTTTACACTTTTAAAAAATATTGATTTTTACAAAAGTTACATTCAAAAAACGAATCGTTCGTCACCTTACCCTACACTCCCCTACTTTATGGGGTCGGAAACGTATCTTTCACTGCGTTGCAAACCTCAGACTAAAATCATTATACCCTCTGCAAGGGTATAAATATAACTTTAAGCAAACTAACAAGACCATCGACTTAGTTAACAACCAAAAGTTCGCCGGAGAGTGCAAACGTGTTTTGCGCGAGCTCCGGCAAATAGTGGAGTAGTGTAATAAAGGTAATTTTATTGCTGAAAACACAATGTAAAGACATTCATAATTCATAGTAATAGCTCAATGAGCGGCGATTAGCGTAGAAGCTCCGTGGACCAGAGAAACAGTTATCTCTCTTATTTCTCAACCCTCAAAGTAGAGAGAACTTCTTCAAAGAGCAACCAATGACAGTGCGAGAGAACGGTCTTGTTCTTCCGCCAGAGCAACCATAGCAACCAACAACCAATTATGGAGCTTGCAGTGTAGAACCCCACCCCCAGCTTCGACTCACTGCTCACCAGCCACGAGCACTGAGACCTCGTTAAATTCTCCAACCGCAGCCACTGCAACAACAACATCAACGGTCTCCGTAACCAACAACGCGATTTCGAATGCGTTAGCTACTTCTGCAGCGCCGAATAAAACTTCAAAGCCAATTGTAAGTACGAGTGCCAATAACGGCAATACCAAACAACAACTCCTCTTTACTCCTCTTGTTAAAGGGAATATGCACGAAACAAAGCTTCAAGCTAAAACTGAAGATCAATTCAGAGGTGTAACCAAATACCTAGACGAGGTACCAGCTCAAGAGTAGCAAGGGCTTTCAAATAGTGCTAAAGGGCATAGAGCCCGACGTATCCAAAAATGAGATAATAGAGGCACTGAAAGAAAAAGGATTTTTCGCAAAAAATATTATTAATATTTTCAACAGAAATACCACTCTTTAAGGTCTAACTGGAGCCAGAAAGCAGAGCCCTGAAGAAAAATGAAGTGCACCCGATCTACAAACTGCAATTCCTACTGCATAGAAGGATTACTGTTGAAGAACCGCTGCAATGCATAAACTGCCAAGAGTACGGACACACCAGAAACAACTGCGGTCTTCGATCAGTCTGCGTAGCTTGTAGAGGCTTCCACAACTCCGAACCGTGCCCTGCAAGCAAAGAAGACCCAAAGACGAAGAAATGCGCTAACTGTAGAGAAAACCATACCGCAAACTACAGAGGCTGCCCGGTCTATAAAGAGCTAAAGAAACAGAATGCAGAAAATGCATACGTACAATCCAAAGCCACACCTGATGTTTTCTTTGCGAAAGCAGCCAGATCCTCATTTGGGCCCCCAACACAAATGGGGGAGTTTCATACGCCAGTACCCTAAAAACAGGACTTGCCAACCAGACGGGGATCCCACAAGCTCAATGCTCCGAGCAAAATATAATAACACCATAACAAGCAATAAGACAAATACCAAACAGCATCGAAACCAGGATGCTGACGCTGCAACAGGGTATGATGGAATTCATGTCTTTCACAAAAACAACAATGCAAGACCTTATGCAAAATCAAAACATTTTAATAAATTTGCTCACATCCCAACAATCTAAATAATCGATCTTGCCTTCGAATATCCATGTGGAATGCCAATGGCGTTTCACGGCACAATAACTCAGTTCCTCGATGGGAACCAAAAATATTTAATGCTGCTGGAAGAAACGCATCTCACAAGTAAATTCAACTTCCAAATAAGAGGGCATACCGTATACTGCACAGATCATCCAGATGGCAAGGCCCCCGGAGGAACCGGAATCTTAATTAGGAAACGCATCTATCACCACTTTCACCAAAAGGTTTGCTACAAATTATTACAACAGGCAACGGCAGTATTGCTATAGCTGCTGTCTATTGCCCACAGTGTTTTACAATAACTGAAGAGCAATTCTTGGACTTTTACAATTCACTCGGAGATCGGAGATCACAGGAGGAGACTACAACGCCAAGCACACGCACTGGGGATCAAGACTCGTGACACCCAAAGGAAGGCATCTGTATAAAGCAATCATAAATTTGAGCAACAAACTCGACTATGTCTCCCCCGGCAGCCCCATATATTGGCCAGCTGACCCCAGATAACTTCCGGACTTGACTGACTTCGCTGGGACCAAGAACTTCCCAAGAAATTTAGTAAGCGCCAAATCGCTATCGGACTGATCATCGGACCGGTCGCATGTTTTAATAACTCTCCTTCAACGCCCCAAAGTAATCGAGCCCTTCAGGCTGACCTCGCATAGAACTAACTGGCTAAAGTACAAAAAGTACGTAAGTTCCCACATTGAGCTTACACCACATCTTAACACAGAATGACATCGAATGCCATCGACATCGAGTCGGTACTCGTGGCAGCAGCCAAAATCTCAACACCAGAAGAGGCAATTGCGCGTAGCAGCCATTAAAAAAACTAATCTGCAAATCGAACTACTGGTTTGTAAAAACCGACGCCTACGACGAGCTTGGCAATTTTGCAGATCGCCCCACTAGAAGCAACTCTTTAATAAAGCCACCCGCAGACTCACCATAACCCTTAAGCAACAAGAAGAGGATAAGCAGCGTTGGTACATCAAGAGACTGTCGCCGACCAGCACAAAGCATCCTTTGTGGAAACTTGTTAGAAACTTCTCAAGTACTTGGACCCGCAGTGACGAAGACAGCCGAAACATACGCTTTGCACCTACAAAATGTATTTCAGCCAAACGCCGTCACAAACTCTTTTCAACTACCGCCGCTTAGCTGGGAAATTGCAATTAAACCGATTTTGTTTCAAGCTCCTGAAATTGCTAATGTCATTAGAAAGTATAACACCGAAATAACACCGAAGAAGACTTCAGGGGGCGACCTGCTCACACGCACAACACCATATATAAGAGAACAAAATGTAATCCCGGCACATCAATTCGGGTTTCGAGAAAGCTACCGAACCATCGAGCAAGTTAATCGGATAACATCAGAAATTCGTACAGCCTTCGAACATCGGGAATAATGTAGTGCGATATTCCTTGACGTCTATGAGGCTTTGGACCGAGTGTGGCTTAAAGGCCTTATGCATAAAATTATAACATTACTCCCAGAAAACACTCATAAGTTACTTGAGTCGTACCTCTACCACAGTCTTCGTGGTGAGATGCAATGCAACGTCTTCCAACGAGTATAACATTGAAGCTGGAGTCCCCCAAGGTAGCGCACTGGGCTCTACCCTATTTGTCTTATACACAGCAGGCATCCCTACGAACGAGGGGCTGACTACGTCCACATTTGCTGACGACACCGCAATCCTGAGCCGCTCGAGATGCCCCACTAGAGCAACATCTCAACTACTATTACTATCAAACTGTCGTATCAAAATTAATAGAGAATCGTGCCCCCGCTAAATTTGAATAGTACCCCCCCCAAGCCAGCGATGTAACATATCTTGGCGTCCACCTCGACAGACGCCTTACCTGGCGAAAACTTATTGAATGCAAGAAAGTACACCTCAAACTTAAAGCTAACAGCGTACTCTGGATTATAAATTCTCGATCACCCCTGTGTCTGGACTTTTAAGTTGACAGCAGCAACGTTGATATCATACAGCGCTCACAATCAAAAGTCCTGCGAACTATCACTGGGGCACCATTGTATGTTCGGAACGAAAACATCCACTGGGATCTGGGCATACCACCGGTTAAAGATCAAATATCAAAGCAAAAAGCGGACTACCCTAATAAGCTTACACTGCACCCAAATAATCTCGCAAGGAACCTAACACGGGTTTCGAACAGGACTCGTCATTTCCTAAGATTTGATATAGTTACTGTTAGTCTCATTATAGAGAAGAGAATAAATAAATAAAGCATATAAAAAAAAGAAAAAGCTAGACCATTTGCACGTGCCCCGTGGCTACAGTAAAGGTCGAAATTACAAGCATGAATACAGTCATTATTAATGACTCATTAATACGACATAGATTCCCACTAATATATACTTGGACATCATCGGCATACATAACGACTTTACTATGGATCGGACGTCAGCCGTCGGGTACACAGGGAGACCAACGGGGGACTCGTCCCCTGCCGTAACTGTGTTCACCGATGGTAGTGCGACTATACTTTCCCCGTGAGGGCGGCTGAAAGCAGGTCCATAGTCTAGCTATGACTATGGATATTAATCGTAGTCGGGCGGACCTGGGTAGATCTTTAAAGTGCCTACCCTCAAGTCAGTCGTGTCAAGCGACCCGTGTCCACTGAGTTTCAGGTTTGCAGCTGAGGGGTAAATCCAGCTGTGTTTTAACGGAGTCACGGTCGACTTTTTCATAGACCCCCAACAACCCTCAGGCCCGCCGCGCTTGCCTGGTCGAGCAACGCGGGCGATTATTTACTGAAAATGAAACCTAACACCGTAGCCTCGGACCTCACGGGGGAGGTTAAGCCCCAAACCGATTCCGCTACCATCGAGGAAGGGCCGCGAACACCCAGCCAGGGTGCTCTGGCTCCGATGGGTACGGAAGGGGCTGCTAAGACAAGCACCCCACTAGACACCAAGAACATCAACCCACACAACAGCGGAACCCAGCCGGGTACCAGCAAGGCAGCCACTGCTACGCATCAGCAGCGCAAGGCCAGGGTCAGTCGGACTCGTTTCATTCTCGGCAAGATTACCAAGAATGAGGCAGAGGTCAAGACTGACCAGCGCGATGCGGAGGACAAGACTCGAGGCCTTGCGGAGATCGCAGACTACGAGGAATACATGAGGACGCGCCCGGAGTCCAAAGACACCGCTCGCACAAGGCAAGCGAGAACGCACCCAAACGGGCAAAGGACGCTCAGGGGAAGCCCAAGACCGACCTCCTTTGTGAAGAAGGCCAAGAAGTTCAGCGACGTAGCCAGAGACAGTGGGAACGGAAGTGGGAGGAGATCGAGGTCAAGGTGGCCGACATGATAGCTGAAAGGCATTTAGCAGCCGTGCCAAATGGTCCGATCCCCTCCTTCGACTCGTCGGACATGGTCAGGGGGCACCGGGTGATCAAGTGCGATGACTCGTTCTCAAGGTCCTTCCTGGTGAAATGCATAGCCAAGATTAAAAATGCATGGGACGGCCCTAGTAATAGGCTCGTCCACGCCAAAGAGATTCCAATGAGGCCGCGGGCTCGCATTTGGTTGCCAAAGGAGCAGACTGACCAAGGAAAGGTGCTGTCGCTGCTGAGGGCTCAGAACCCAGAAGTGCACACATAGGACTGGGCGATACTTAAAGTAGAGAAGGAGATGAAGACGAGCCAGGCGTTCCTCTTCCTCATCCACCAGCGCTGCCTGCCGCAGCTTGAAAAGGCCGACTACACCATCCGGTACGGCCTACGGAAGGCCAAGATCAAGGTCTTTCTGGCTGAGCCGGATGATGTTCTCGAGGAGGTCGATGACACCAACAAGCTATTGGATGACCTGGTCATCGACGACAAGACCCCAGACGTAACACCCAACACCGATGCCTAAAGTCGTGCAGATTAACCTGAAGCACAGCACGCATGCTTCAGCCAATCTTGCAATTCTTCTCAGTGAGAGCAACATTGACATAGGCATCGTCCAAGAACAAGAACCGGGTCTAACACAACAAGGATATACACTATTTTATACTAACTCGACAGGTAGGCCGAGAGCAGGTATTATTATAAAGAATAACTATAAAGCACTTCGAAGCCACAGTCTTAGTACAACGGATCTAGCAGTTGCCAGATTTGTGGCAGCGGATGGGACATCGATGGTGATAGCCTCATCGTACATGGCCCATGATGTACCGGCTCCACCTGAGCCAGTCATCAAGCTGCTGCAATGGGCGAAAGGCACAAAGACTACTCTGGTGCTCGGATGAGACGCTAACTCGAGGCACACACAATGGGGAAGCTCGGAAACTAACGAAAGGGGTGAGTCTCTTTTTCATATTATTATTTGCCGCAACATAACCATATGTAATAGAGGTAACACACCAACCTTTACATTCCCAAGCACTAGGTAATTTCATGGATGAGAAGAGGCGATTACCAAACCGGAACCGAAACGTAACCCCTGTAGAACAAATTCAGTGAACTAGTCTACTCGAAAGTTAGTAACAGAAGAATACGGATACAAACCTCTACGACAACCCTGGACAAGGAAGTAGAGGACCTAACAAACATTCTAAAAAATGCATATAAGGAAACATGCAAGGTTTCATACTCTAAGAAACAACACCCTTTATGGTGGACCGAAGAGCTTTGCACTCTGAGAAAGAGGGCAAGAAAAGCCTATAACTCCAGCTATGCTACCAAGGAATGGGAGCCATACAAAGAAGCACAAAAAGCATACAAAAAAGCGTTATACGCAGCCAAGAAAGACTCTTGGAGGACTTACTGCGAATCGCTCGAAGGTATAAAAGACTCGGCTAGACTAAGCAAGGTCCTGGCTTGCATAAGACTAACACACATAACGCTTCTATGGAAGGAAGCCAAAGTTGTACTTATACCAAAACCAGGAAGAAGAGGTCATATCCTCGCAAAGGATTACAGGCCGATCAGCCTTATCTCCTTCCTAATGAAAACGCTGGTACGAATGCTCGATATTTGTATTCGGGAAAACACCGAGAGCAGCCTCAATCGGACGCTCAGCATGCGTACCGAAAGGGCAGATCGACAGAAACGGCACTACACGAAGTAGTCTGCCACATAGAAAAATCGCTACATTTTAACCAGTATACGATGGCCACCTTCTTAGATATAGAAAGTGGGTTCAATAATGTAAACGCCGAATCCATACTGAGCTCCCTCAACTCGATCGGCATTAAAGGAGAGCTTGGATCGGAGTTATACTCATGAGCAGGACGATAACAGCCGAACTGAGTGGCACTTACCTCACACGCTTTGTGAAGAGAGGCACACCTCAGGGCGGGGTTCTATCGCCACTGCTCTGGCTTATTAACATGAACAACATATTGAGAGAGCTCAAAGTTAAAGTTAGTAGCCTTCGCAGACGACGTAGTTCTGCTAGTATCAGGACCATTCCCAGATGTCAATAGTAACATAATGACGGGGGCCCTTACCGGACTCAATGAATTGGCAAAAACCTGCCGACAGGTATAAACCCGAGTAAAACCGAACTAAAGCTCTTCACGCGAAGAACAAAGATCCCAACATACGGTAAACCGTATGGTAAACCGTATTCGAGTTCGAAGCTATCGGGTAAAGCTAAATACCTAGGAGTAATACTAGACCCGAAGCTCTCGTGGAAACTAAACATCATGGAACGAGTAAGAAAGGCCAGAATAGCCTTCTACTCGTGCACAAAAATGTTCGGCAAAAACTGGGGTATACACCCTAAGATAATATTATGGCTTATACAGCAGTGGTAAGGCCAATTCTCACATACGGGGCACTAGTCTGGTGGCCAGCCCATTTTCCATTAAATTTGTAATACTTTTAAATCAAACCTGCTCCATTTTATTAAGATTTCGCGGTTTCTTAAGAATCGATAACACTGGGCAACGACATTAATGCTTTTTAAATTTACCGCGATGGTATTACCACTTTATTCTTAGAATATTTTAAGGATTTTTTAAGAGGGAGAAATAAATACATAAATGTGTCGTGTTGAGAAATTTTGACACGCGGCCAACTCTACTACAAAGTCATAATCCGTGCTAAAATCTTATTTGAAGCTTAAAAGGCACTTTAACACTTAAGTATGGCTTGTGATTCCTTATAATTTCTTTAAAAATTAAAAAGCTAATCCTTGGACAAAAACGGTCATATGGAAGCCCAAAAATATGCATTTATGCATATTCTTCACAATCTGTCAAGGGACTTTGATATAGATCAAAGACAGAACAAACTCCAGCACACACTAAGGGCTTGATCAGCTTTTCGAAGTTTACCGCTCTGTCGACGCTATAATTCCCAACCCGTCATAGCGCGGTTTGCATGGTAACCCACTTCGATCGTTGACTAAGACAGCGATTTTACTGCTGATGATTGTAGTTGACTACTACAAGAAACATGCATGTACAGTGAAGCCTCTTCGCTCCTTTTTGTGTGTTGGCATAATGTCGACGTCTTGACTTCTTGAAGTCTAAGCCGACATGACCTCGAGTAAGCTAAAAAAATTAGAAAAACACTTGTCACAAACCAAAGTTACATGCGGTTCTAATTTTAGCAAAATTTTAAAAAATTTTTAATTCTTTACTTTTTTTTAAGAAAAGGTAACTTTATATGTAAAGTTAATTTTAAATTCCAACCACTTTAGAAGTTAAGCATAAAAAACATCAAAATATTGATGTTGGGGCTGTTTGGGGCCACTGGGGGGTCATGTCTGATCTTAGTGGGTGGTTAGCCCCCCAATGGAAAACTGTGCAATGCAGTTTGGGCTATGGTCCTATCTCCTTAAAAATCGGTCTTTCATTTTATAATCTTTAACGATGTTAAGAATTTGTGTTTGATTTTAAAATATGAGTTTTCCGTATTAAGATCGTATTATACTGTGTTATTATAATCAGTACACATTTTAAATTTAACAAGTTACCTCTTCCTTGATGAAGTTGAAGTGCAGTTATTAGTTCAGCGCAATTGTCAGGCGATAAGAGGCCAGTTTCAACGGTAATCGATTCTTTGAGCGAATTATAATCACGGACTTTTCCGTTTGGGTTCATTATAAGCTTTAGAGGTATTCTTTCCAATTTTGTGAGCTCCAATGTGGAATTTGATTCTGAATTCTCTTTATAAGGATTTATAGCGTCATTAGAGCACTCATTCCCTAAATATGTAAACGATTTTATATGTATGTATGTTTATGTAAAATGGTAACTCACAAGTTTACTGTATCTATTTTTAGATCGATTATATTTAAAAAAAAGAAGTGAAATGTTTCTTTGTTTATTTATTCAATTAAAATTTAGTTTTTTTCCAAAAAGTATTAAAAATAAACTATATATAAATATAGTCTCCCCTAATAACACATGTACACAGCCAAAAATTTCCACGAACCATTTATAGTTTTCCATGATAATTGGGTGATCCTGAGTAAAAGTCCCATACAAACTTATGTCCCATCACCTACAGGTTCCGCGGTATAGCTAAGAATACAAAAAACCGATGTTTGCCCACATTTTGAATTACGTGGCCTATATAATTGGACTAACCTTTATTATTTTCGGTAGGACCTACTCTCAATACATCACGGCATTCCAAAAAAATAGTCCCCATTGTGAACCATTGCCCATGTCTTTGGAATTCGACGCCAAAGTTGAAAATCCCAAAATTGTAGAGATTTTTCTGATGTAAAAACAATTCTGAGGATTAAATCTTGAATGGAAGTAATTTTAACTATTCATTGTATCTATTGTTCGTTGTATGCTTTAATTTCGGTTTAAAGCGTTTTCATGAGAATATTTTTTATTGGATTTATTATACTAATAAAACCGATTTTTTTATTTCATTATCTACTCCTAAATGTTGTCAAATTTTAAAAAAGTCAAGGCATCCTACAGAATGGGAGTAAACATTTACATTTTTCTATGTATGTTCAGTGAACGTACTTTAGTTTCTTAGTTCTAGAGGTTGCCATGACTTATTCAAAATTTGACAACATTTAGGAGTAGATAATGAAATCAAAAAATAGGTTTTATTAGTATAAGAAATCCAATAAAATGTCCTAATAATAACGCTTTAAACCGAAATTAAAGCATACAATGAACAATAGATACAATGAATAGTTAAAATTACTTCCATTCAAGATTTAATCCTCAGAATTGTTTTTACATCAGAAAAATCTCTACAATTTTGGGATTTTCAACTTTGGCGTCGAATTCCAAAGACATGGGCAATGGTTCACAATGGGGACTATTTTTTAGGAATGCCGTGATGTATTGAGAGTAGGTCCTACCGAAAATAATAAAGGTTAGTCCAATTATATAGGCCACGTAATTCAAAATGTCGACCAACATCGGTTTTTTGTATTCTTAGCTATACCGCGGAACCTGTAGGTGATGGAAAATAATTTTGTATGGGACTTTTACTCAGGAGCACCCAAATATCATGGAAAACTTGAAATGGTTCGTGGAAATTTTACAAAGTTTAATTTTGTGTTCCTGTGTAACCGGTTCTCACGTAAGTAATTATTATTATTATTATTTTCTTATTCCTGGATTGTTAAATTGGTTAGAGACTGTTCGTTAGATGAGCAACAAGATGTTAAGGTGAACAACAAGATTCCAATAACCTTGACAACTAAAAATTGAGGCGACAAATTTTGTAAGTTTTAAAATTTAATGTCATCTTTAAACTTTAAACTGAAATTAACTTTAAATACATAGCCCAAACAACTATAACTCTTAGCTGCACATAAATTATTATCTCACTATGCTTCCACTGCGTCTAATTAAGAATATAAGGAGTGTATTAAAAATATATATAATGTAAAATTTGTATTGTATATAGAAAGCGAAACATTTAAATGCAGATAGAAAGAACAATGTATCATGTGTACAAAAAAATATCACGCGTCCAAGATCCTCTTTTAAAGGACTTACCGATAATTTGTATACCCTTGGATAGGGTATTATGATTTCAGTCAGAAGTTTGCAACGCAGTGAAGTAGACGTTTCCGACCCTATAAAGCAGCGGTCGGCACACACATACGTTGACATTTTGTTTTATATTTGTGTGAGTAATTTGCACTGGACAGCTCATCGATGTGTGTGTGCAGACCGCTGCTCTACGTTATACGTGTGCGAGCAGCGCGCCGGCAGAACAAAACCCTATGCTCACTTTATAGGCCGCTGCCGACCGCTGCTATAAAGTATATATATTCTTGATCAGCATCACTAGAGGTTTTGTTATTGTTAAGAAAGTAGGCTTTGAAAAATTAAAATTACAATCTGAAACAAAAAATTGTTTCAAAGCCTACCTTCTTAACATTAAGAAAATCCATCGATTTGTATGGCAGCTATACGATGGTGGTAAAATTATGATATTAATATATGTGCATAATATCAGTGAGTAATTGAGTTGTGCAAACTTTCAGCTTAAACATGTAAGAATTGTACTCATTGGAAATATAATAGGGTTTTTCTAAATTCGCATAAAAATTAAATGTCTTGGAAATGATGAAAACGAACAAAAATGTTTCTTCGGGTAAATTATGTTGGTTATGAGATGGACAATCTTGGATAATTAAGTTTATTTTATAGGATGAAGAAGACAGTCAAAACCGCGATAAAAAATTTAAAATAATTAAAATTCATACTTATTGGACAACAAAAAATGTAAGAAAATTATTTTCTAACTCCCCCAGTACACATTTAAAAATGTGTAAAGTTGCACGTTGTTCTTCTAAGCCGTTGTCGAGATATACTAATTTGAAGTTTGAGAACATTTTTTAAGTTCTTAACTTCAAAAATTTATAGCGCCCCTAAATGGACACCAAAAAATTTCAAAAAAATCACAGATGATAACCAAGGCAAACTCTTCAAAGTACCCGAGTTTGAAGAAAATCTAAAATTTCATATGCGCAGTTGAGAAATTCTTACCCAGCAGAAAGCGGCCTACCATAATGAGTTTTTTTTACATTTGGAACTCGATGCTGTGCATAAAAAAATTAAAGAACATTATATTACCTGTAAAATGAGCCTAAGATGACCAAAATCGGTTTACCAGTACAAAAAATAGAATCTAAACAAGAGAGAACGCTATAGTCGGGATGGTGTCCCGACTATCTAATACCCGTCACTCAGCTAAAGGGAGTGCGAGCGCTGTACTCGGGTTGGTGTCCCGAGTATAATCGTAACTCAGCTAAAGGGAGTGCGAGGGAGATAGATATATATAGATATTTCGATTGCGTGTAACTTTTTAATGAATGGTCCGATTTGAAAAATGTCTTCTACATTTTGATAGGTATAAATATACTCAACAAAATTGCATTTATACTTCTCGGAAATCTTTAAAGATGTGGGCGCAAGACACATTTTAAAATCGTTAGTGCGCGATTGTGGGCGTTAGACGGGGCGTGGCGCTCGGCTGAAATAAACTTGCGCTGCGTAGGAGGAAAATCTCAACCTTCTAGCTTTTGTAGTTTCCGAGATCTCAGCGTTCATACAGACGGACAGACGGACATGGCTAGATCGACTCGGCTAGTGACCCTGATCAAGAATATATACTTTATGGGGTCGGAAACGCTTCCTTCTAGCTGTTACATACTTTTGCACTCTACGAGTAACGGGTATAAAAAGGGCCAAAATCGTCTTTACACTGAAAAAAAATTGACACCATACAACAAATTTCAAGTGCCCATTTCTTAATTAGGGAAATGTTCTTTACCAGATAATTAAGATTGTCTTCAATTAGGGTAACGTCGATTTTTTTATAAACTTACACCAGTTTATGATTACAATCATTATTACAAAAATTAAACACGCCCACAAATATGAAATGGAAATTCATGCTTTAAAATTTAAATTAACTACTTACCTAAAATTAAAAAAAAAAGAGTGTGAAACAGTGACTGGTGAGCAACGTTTTTGAAAATCTATTTAAAAGCGCAGGAATCTGGGTCGGCTTGTAATTAAATTTAAAGTATGTGAGAATTAGATGTTTGAAGTATACACTCAGTGTAAACTGTGAAACTGTGAAAGCTAAAAACGGCTGAAAACTCTACAATGCACGAGTACAATGGTACGACAAATATTTCATTTTTTACAAATCACACCCTGACTTAGGGCCGTTTTCTCGTCCTTTTGTTAAATTTAAGTAGAACTTGTAAGCCGACTTACACGAAATTTTCATCCTCTTAATTTGTCACGATGTACAATAAATTTTAGTCTGCACGAGCCCTTTCTCGTTCTATGTAATAATAATATTATATCACTTAATTTGCATTTCAACTTCTATCCAACTTCAACTTCTTTAACACATTTGCTTCACTCCTAAAATGCATCTTTGTTTTCCGTTTTATTTTGTTTCATGTATTCTTCCTCGCGAACTAGTATTTTTGCCCAAATTAATAATAGGGCCCGCGCGTAACAAGCGCGTGCTTGGTATCGTTGGGCCACTTGTTTGTACTTCTCGTAGTGCATCAACGTACACATATATATATAACCTTAAAATCGTATGGTAAATCAGTGTTTTTAGCCTACTTTAAATTTAACAGGCGGACGATAAAACGGCCCTTTAGATAACAGTTTTATCCCGTACAATCTTTTCAGTAGGTTTGCATATTTTCTAGTTTTTAACAAGAAAGGAAGCTACCTTCGGCCAGCCGAAGCTTATATACCCTTGCAGATAAAAGAATGCTCACTCGGTGCAGTTACAGGGATTCCAGATTCAGCGTTTCTATTTATTTAAATTTTGTTTTTAAGTAGTCAAGAATCAAAACGCCTACTTCCTACAAAGTTACAATGAATTTTCTTATATTTGTTTGAATATTCCTATGGGAGCCTTAAGATATAGTGGTCCGATCCGGCTCGCTCCGACATATGTACTACCTGCAATAGAAAGAAGACCTTCGGGAAAGTTTCATCGCGATAGCTTTAAAACTGAGAGACTAGTTCGCATAGAAACGGACAGACGGACAGATGGACAGACGGACAGACGGACATGGCTAGATAGACTCGGCTATTGGTGCTGATCAAGAATATATATACTTTATGTGGTCGGAAACGTCTCCTTCACTGCGTTGCAAACATCTGACTGAAATTATAATACCCTCTACAAGGGTATAAAAAGACCAGATAAACTCGTCTATTTACTGAGAGCTGTTATTAATTAAAATCTGGCTTGCTTGAATATTAGATTAGTTCTTTAGGTATTTAATTTTAATTTTTTAGGTTTGGAAAAATTAGCTGAACTTTTATCGAGCTGGAAAACATGAACAGGAGGTCCAAGTTTCTCTCGAAGTTATCTCTCACATTGGAGCTTAAGAAAACCAATTTTCCTTCGACTTTATTGGTCCGAGAAATGTTAGCCGGCACTTAGAATGAAAGCATTACAGCTATTGTCCATTACATTGTCGATTGTATTAAATTCGATCATTGAAGGAGAGCTTATGCATCCCAAAATTAAATATAAGTCAAAATTATAATTTTAAAAAAGATTAAGCAAAACGAAATTTTAGCTTTCATATTTCAATATAGTACCATTATTATTGAACAAAGTCAAATAAACAAACACATTAAATATTTTTAATTAAATTGTTAGTACATATGTCGTAAATCGTTAAGTTGTTTGAGCAACATCTAAAAATCGGAGTATGGTAAATTTCCAACTACGGGTGGAGAGTATTGACTTTGGTAGGTCTGTTGTTTGTCGAGGATAGCTCCCCATCCTCTGGCACACTTATTAAAAGTTTGACCTTTGTTCGCCGGTGGAGAAACTGAGCTGGTAGTTAGTGGTCCACATCTAGGAGACCCAGTTGGTAACAGTTGACGGTGATGGGATTCAATTGATCCTATTGAACTTGGAGATCCAGATGTATGCTCATTGAGTCCAATTCCAAATGGCGTTGGCGAAGCATTGCGCACTTGCAAGTTTTGTTGCACACTTAGGTACGGTGAGATTGAACCTGCCAAGTTTTTCCTATCAGGCTGTTCATATCTAGCCAATTTATCAACAGACAAAGGCGTAGGGCTAAAGTTGACCTGAGGAGTGAAGTTTTCGGATCCAATTGGTATTTTTTGATAGCTTGACGGCGGGTACAGCTGCTGCTTTGGTGGTACTGTACTAAATCCAGATGACACCGGCTTTGAGAGCGGAAATTCGGCAATGCCATTGTTTCCAATCGAGCTTGTATTAGCAGAAAAGTTAGTTCTTGGTAAGGGGCGTAACAAAGATCCGTGACTTGTTGGTTCAAAATGTGTATGGTGCCCTGTGTACTGGCTAGGAGGTGCTGCATAGCTAGAAAGAGATATTTCCTTCGGAACATATAAGCCTATAAAAAGAAAGTAGAAACACGAAATAGAAATTATTGGAAAGCTGTATTTTAAAATAAAAGCTAAAGTCAGACGATGATACAAATTCTGACCGTTCTTATCTTCCTGAAATGCAATATTAATATTACACATTTTAAGAAGTGTAGGTATTACATGTATAAAATCCAGGGACTGTAAGTAATGATTATAAATCGATTGGTTAAAAAATCAATCAGTAAGAATCGAGACACGCAGAAAAGCCAAATACCAAAGGGATCCTTTTTGATTAACCTATCCATTTTCAACTTGATCATAAAATTGTAATTTTTACAATATTCTCATATATAATTATTACTATAAAATAAAAATCACAAATTATCATTCATAATCGAAAAAGTCGCACAAAATAAAACTCACTTTAAAACCATAACAATTCTCTGTGAAAACTATCTTCTTTGCACAATATTCTACCTAAGCAATTTTTATACCCTTGCAGAGGGTATTATGATTTCAGTCAGAAGTTTGCAACGCTGTGAAGGAGACGTTTCCGACGCCATAAAGTATATATATTCTTGACCGTCTGTCCGTCTGTCTGTCCGTTTCTACGCAAACTAGTCTCTCAATTTTGAAGCTATCGGCTTGAAACTTTCCCAAAAGTCTTCCTTCTATTGCAGGTAGTATATAAGTCGGAACCGACCAGATAGGACAACTATATCTTATAGCTCCCATGGGAAGGATCATAAAAAAAAACGTTAAAAAAATTCTGGCTTCGGTGTTTTTTAAATATCACTTTATACTTTTGGAAATATTATTTTTTAAATATTTCCAAATTTCGATTTTAATTTTAAAAAGATCGAACTACTATATCATATAGCTGCCATAGAAACGATCGAAAAAGTAATGTGAAATAATAGGAAATTTAACATTTTTGCGGTTTGTAAATTAATAGAATGATATAAGCTTCGGTTAGTCGAAGCTAGCTTCCTTTATTTTTTTTCGATGAGGAATGATGCATAACAATTATTTTTGGAGTCACTTATATACACTACACTGCTAGAACTTTCTACGTTTTATTTATTTTATTTTAATAGAATTTGTTTAAAATTGTAATAAATTAAAATCAACTGGATATTGAACTGAGAATTCCACAAAACTGAAACATTTTCACTGTCTGACAATAGCCTAAAAATCATACATTTATAAGATGGTAGAAAACTGACAGATATACAAATACATTTTTAGTGTAACATAATAACATACTAACAGTGTTGGGACATACCTAGATACTTTTACCTAGGTACGTACCTAGGTACAATTTAGTGGTACCTTTTACCTTACCTAGGTATACAAATAATTGAGTACCTTTTACCTTACCTAGGTATTTATTTTTATATACCTTTGGAATTATTAAGGTACTTACATAGGTATTAAACATTGCTCTGATTTAAAATAGCTAAATATGACTGCGACACTGTAGTATCGTTTCATTGTATCGTTTCGTTTCAGAATAGTAATAGTCGGAACGCAGCATTAATAATTCAGCCGTTCTATTGTTTGTTTTGTGAAGTTAAAACTAATCGCAGATTTTTTTTTTATATAATTTTGTGCACGTATGTATGTTCCCATCACTACATCAATTTATTTATGAAACCAAAGTGTATTTGGCGCGCAAAAATGCCGTATGTACGTAAACAAACGGCATATACATGCATATGCACAATATATAGTCAATGTTTCTACATACGGAATTTTTGCGCGCCAAATATGTACATGAGGGTTTCATAAATACATTTGTGAAGTGAAACGTGCATAAAATTATTCATGCCGCGTGGTTTAAAAATATATGCACAAAATTAAAACATTTAAATTTAAATGAAATGAAAAGATATTGTTTGATTAAGACGACTAAAAACTGAAAACTAGTCTTATTTTAAGTTTAAATGATTACATTGAACAAAACAAAAAAATTATAAAAAATAAAAAATACCTTATAAATACCTTTTACCTTTACCTAGGTACTGGGAAATTTAAGTACCTTTACCTTACCTAGGTATTTATTTTTGACAATACCTTTTACCTTACCTAGGTAAAAAAAACACAGTACCTTTCCCAACACTGCATACTAATAACACAGTAACACATTTGGGTATAGCAAATTGTTATTGGTTTAGAAATCCCCAAAAACTCAAAAAAATAACCTTAGATTTGTTACGAATTTAAGTTCATGGTAATACTCTAGTTTACGGTCTTCACCCCAAACAATACGGCCATCGACGGACCGCGCGGACTGTTTTGCTAAAAAATACAGTAGCCTTTTCTATGATTTGGGGCTGTCCATATATTACGTAATCACCTAGGGGGGGGGAGGGGGTCATTGAAATGATTATGTTTGATTACATGGGGCCCCCCCCTCCCCATGTAATCAAACATAATCATTGTACAATCTTGTACAATGATTACGTAATCATTTTATATTACTTTTTTTATTTAAAGAATTTATTTAAAAACTTTTTTCCTTTAATTATATCTACAAACCAGGGACCAAAAATAAGTGTTATTGTAAATTTTTCATACAAAAAAATCACGCATTGTAGTTTACAAATCCGTAATGATTTTTATTTTTTGATTTTTATAATAAAACTCAAAAAATAACTGTTATTTTTTGATTTTTATGAATAACAGTTATTCCCTTGACATTTTTGAAAAAATGAAATAATTAAAAAAAACATGATTCCCGTGTTTTATATAACTTACTAAAAATTTGTTAAAAAAGGAAACCGTGCATATTTTATACCTATATTTTTTTTAAATTTATTTTACCCACAAAATCGCCATAAATCAAGTTTGAGTTTTATTTTTGATCACGACGAATAACTGTTATTTGCCAACTTTTATTATAAAACTCAAAAAATAACAGTTATTCCTTGAGTTTTACTTTACAAATCAGAAAATAACTGTTAAAGAGTGATTTTTAAAATAAAACTTATAACAGTTACGGTCCCTGCTACAAACTTAAATAGGAAAGCAGAGAAAAAATTTTTGTAGTGGCTGTGCGGCGAAAAAAAGAATGTTTAGTGGTTCAATCACACGAAGGACGCGAAGACCTGGAATGGCTTGACGAAGAGTATGTTGGGGATAATATCAGCGTAGACGAACCGAATGTGTCATACCAAACTTCATTTATAAACAATATTAAAGATTGGGTTGCATCTCCGTTTGAATCCACAGATTAAAACAAACAAAATTTTATTCTGGGGATTACGTAATCATTGGGGGGGGGGGGTTGTTTATTGAATGATTACGTTTGATCACCAGGGGGGGGAGGGGGTCAAAAATCACCAAAAACGTGATTACGTAATATATGGACAGCCCCTTTTGAGTGCTTTGCTATAAAAAACATTAGGGCTTTTCATCCATTGTCAAAAAAACCTGCCAATATAGTAGTCCATGGACCGCGACCTATAAAAAAGTAACTCTGTAAAGCAATAGATATTACACAATCTAATTTCTGTTTTTTTATTTAATCATTAACATTTTTCCGCACCTCCATATTGTATCGGGAATCAAAGAATTGGACTAATTATTTTCAACGTCTGCATCTGCTGGATCCTATATCAATAAATATTTATGAGATTATATTTGATGAAAGTTAAAAAAGAGAAAACTAAAAATTCGTAAACATAAAAATTAATAAAAAAAAATTGGCATAAAATTTAAAAATGAGGATTTTTTATTTTCCTTATACTGAAAAGCATTATGGCACTTTGTAAACATTAAACATGAGTGATTCTTTGTGAAACGTATCGAGATTTTCTTAATGGTTCAAAACGATATCTCATTCTTATCACGACATTTCACCATTTAAAAAGAATTTTTAAAAAGGTAAAAAAAAATCCATTTGACAGAAGCGAAGATATGGCGACGCTTTTTTTTTGTTTAAATAACACTATGCAGCATCAAAAATTTACCTCGATGGATGCTATATTTTTGGATTCGTTACGAATTCCCAAGTTAAACTGCGTTTTCCAAAAAGTTCCCCGACGCAAGGATTCTTAGCAAAAGGACCTCAAAGTTCGAAAAAAGCTGAAATTGGCCAACTTTGCGGAGCTCTCAGAGGCAAATGGATACATGGTTTGATTGGATGTTAAAGTTTTTTAAAAGATACACCTTTTATCTTTTTAAACCCCATACTTAAAATAATTTTAGGATTTTTTTTATGGCAGAAATAAATTCCAGAAAACATAGTCAAAAAACTTAAAAACATACAACTGCGGGCAAAATAGTAGTAGTGTTGCCGCCTTGTGTTTTTAAAAGTTTGTTGTTGTAATTGATCTCTTCCTGGTAATATTGTATTGATTATAATTTTACTATTAGACTAATTGGATAAAAAAAAGTTACAACATCAAACTTTTAAAAACACAAGGTAGCGTACTAATTTGATTAGACAAACAATTTTCGTTCTTCATTAATTCCGGGAGAACGACTGTTCCCATTTAGGTAGAACTCATAGGAAAAATTCAGTTTGGTATAGCAAAGAAAACCCTACCAATTTCAACGTGGGACAATAACTTCTTGCTACTTAATTATAAAAATATATTTTAATGCATTCTAAAAAAATATGAAGTTTAATGAATAATTTAAATTGGTAATCATTGATTTATGAAAAAATGAGAAAGTGGGCTACAATTTAAAAGTAAAACATACAAACTGTGTTTGTTAAAATCTGATCATTAGAAAAATGAAAATATTTAAAAATCGCTGCATCAATCCGTTCAACAAAAAAAACCATAAGAGGGGTAGCACACGCATTATTTCCAAGGCACTAAGCGCAAAGGCTAAATTATTCATAAAACATCATACTTTTTTAGAATGCATTAAAATATATTTTTATAATTAAGTAGCAAGAAGTAATTGTCCCACGTTGAAATTGGTAGGGATTTCTTTGCTATACCAAACTGCATTTTTCCTATGAGTTTTACCTAAATGGGAACAGTCGTTCTCCCGGAATTAATGAAGAACGAAAACTGTTTGTCTAATAGGGGAGAGGTCTGTAGGTTGAGACGGTCTGTAAGTTGAGACACTCAATTTTCTCAAAACTTATCCACTAAAAAAATTGTTTTTATTTTTTTTTTGTAGTCCCTTTTTAGTGACAAAACTTTTGGGGAAAACTTTATAAGCCGACTCTAGACAGATTAAAGCTGTGAGAGTCGTGTACCATTTTTCACCAAAAAAGTTGTTGTCTACTTTTTTCAAAATTCCATTTAAAATTAATAACGTCCTCAAATTAACTTGGTAAGAGATTTAAAACATTAGTATATTAACTGTTAACTAATTAAAAAAAGAATCAGCTTAATGTGACAGTCAGAACAAAAGTTATTAATTTTTTCCCGAAACATCCCATTTGGTGTAAGTTGGGACACTTTGAGCGTGTAAGTTGAGACACCCGTTTTTCTTACAAAAAGGCCTTAGGCCAACAGAGGTCGCTTTCTGCCTAGTACATTTCTTTGATATTAGGGGAAAAGTGAATGTTCAAAGAGCCTTTTGATTTTAATTGTTATTTGGTCTAAGTTCTTAAAAAATGGATGGGAAATAATTTAGGACGAACTAAAATTGATTAAATTAACATAAATAAATAGTTCCTTATAGTTTGGAGTACTTTTTGTGTGAGTATTATTGACTTTTAAAAGTGTCTCAACTTACAGACCTCTTTTTCAAAATGTCGTTTATTGGGACTTTTCAAAAAAAATAATTTTTCAGTTTTCCTAGGGAAAAAAAATATTTTTTTTTGTTTTTTATTAAGCTAATAGACTAACCTTTCGATCAGTACCAAATGCGTAAAGTTTCATAAGTGAATGTCGAAATGGCAGATTAAAAACAAAAGGTGTACCAACTACAGACCTCTCCCCTATAATTTAATGTATAACAACGAAAGACAGCTTTATTTTTTATTGTTTTTTTAAATTATGCAGAAAGTAATGGAGGTCCCATGACGAAACTTTCAGGGGCCAACAAGAATTATACTTTTTTTTTATAAAGATTAAAAATGCTGATTTGCAGAAAACCGCGAATGAAATTTTTTTTTAAGTTTGGACTATATTTTGCATTGGAACCATTATGGGTGTTATTTTTATATGAAAGCTTGTCAAATATTATAATTTTGGAGTATTTTTATTTATTTTATGCCCCACGTAATTTAAAGTTAAAAATTATTTAAACAAAAAAAAAGCGTCGCCATATCTTCGCTTCTGTCAAATGGATTTTTTTTTACCTTTTTAAAAATTCTTTTTAAATGGTGAAATGTCGTGATAAGAATGAGATATCGGTTTGAGACCATTAAGAAAACGTTTCACAAAGAATCACTCACATAAGAAAAATGAAATAAAAAAATTGCGCCGCAGGCCAGCAATTTTAAACAATATTGTTTATAATGAAAATTATAAATATCGTCTATGGCTGAGATGTAAGAAATATTTGTAATGGGCTTGTGTGACGGCCAAGACCACAAAATAGGTGAACGGAAATGATCCTCGTTATCGTCTATGGCTGAGATGTAAGAAATATTCGTAATGGGCTTGTGTGATGGCCAAGACCACAAAATAGGTGAACGGAAATGATCCTCGTTGGACCGCGATTTCTTCAAATTTGCCTTAAAAAGTTATGATCCATGGTCAAATAAATTCTTAAGAAATCGCTGTCCACCGAGGATATTTAGTTCGCGGCTGTAGGGTCTGGCCCCCTATAAAAACAATTACACATTTTGGTCAAATTTTTCAGAAGGGCTTTTATTTTGACAACTTATGAAACTCCAATATGTTTTTTTATAGCAAGTCGTAGAAAAGCCAACTGTATTTTTATAGCAAAACACGCCACTTTGAAATTCGATTACAAGTGAACCATGGCAGTGCGCGCCTGTAAATCTTCAGGTAAATTCTTAAGAACTCGCGGTCCGTCGAGGATATTTTTTTCGTGAATTTTGGGGGTGAAGACGTAAAGTAGAGTATTACCAAGTTCATTTTCACCTTGGAAATCATTGGTTCTTTTGTAATTTAATTTCAAAGTAAGGCTTAGTACTCAACCCAACAAAGAGTCGTCCAAAACAAAAAACTTCATATGAAAAACAACGTCAAAAAATTTTGTTTCATATGAAGTTTTTGTTTTGGACGACTTTTTGTTGGGTTGAGTACTAGCCCTAAAATGTAAAAATAGACTTTATATTTTATTTTCGTTTTAAAAGCAACTTTTTTGCGTTTTAAAAATTAAAATGATTTATTTCTCACAAGATAATTTAATAGCGTAGTTAATTCATAAATAAATATTTTCTGACACCACATGAAAATCTACACTCTATTATTTGCTTAAATCAGCGGTCGGCAGCTCTGTGTCACCACTGCCGCACAAGTGCAATGTAGAAAAAATCCAACAACAGTTTCTCCCGTTCTATAGTAATTCCATAATAATAATTCGTGATAACCTTTCCTTAGTAGTTGTACAAAAGCTACTACACTTTTTGGTTGCAGTTGATATTGTACAGAACAAAAAACAGAAAACAAAAGCCGCACAAGTAGTTAAAATTTTGTTTGAGCAAAGTGATCTGGTTCCAAAGAAATGCACACAAAAACCAATTAATCGGAAACGTTAAACATTTGGGAATATCAGTAACATGAGTTACAATTTTCATTTTAAATTCACATTTTTCAAATATATATGTATATACAATGTACATTGTTCAAACATATATTACACAGGTCAACAAAATGGACTTTATTAAAAGGTGCAGGCCTATTGGCATTAAAACATGTTAATATAGACGTATATAAGCATATCTGCATACTTAGTTTTCGCGTTTAACGGGTGGTATTTGGGCAATCGCGGTTTGAAAAAAATAGCAACATTTAATTTTTTGATTTAAGATATCTTCGAGGGTCTGTGATCAGTTGTAATAATACCTATGCCAAAAAATTGCTTAGATGCCCTTCTACATTATTGCACTTAAGGTTCCATCATAATTTGAGTCAATCACAGCCTATGAGCCATTGAAGTAATTTGTTCACCTCTATTCCCAACCAACTTGATGCGGTGAACACGCTTAAAAAAATACAAGGAAAAATATATGCCCTAAAATATTTTACAGGCATCTAGAGGCGTCTTTCACAGAATTTTTAAGACAAATAAGACCATTGTACGTCGAAGGATGGAATTTATAGAATTTTTTCCGTAAGAACTTAAAAAGTAACAACTATTTTTAAATCCCATTTTACATAAATATCTGACACATTCGTAAAAATGTGCCTTTCAATTTGGTTAGCAGTAGGCGCCGAACATAGACAAATTATATTTTTAAGGGGTTAATATGCCTTAAAAAAAATCCCCACCACAATTTTAAGGCGACGCCACTGTTATCTTTAAAAAGCCTACTGTGTAAAATCACGACAAACTCGTTACGTAAGAGTGACTCTAAAATACTTGTTACTTTTCCCATTCTTACGGAAAAAATTCTATAAATTCCATTTTTTGAAGTACAATAGTGGGATTTATCTCAAAAATTCGGGAAAAGACGCCTCTAGATGCATGTAAAATATTTTAGGGCACATATTTTTCCTTGTATTTTTTTAAGCCTGTTCACCGCATCAAGTTGGTTGTAAATAGAGGTGAACAAATTACTTCAATGGCTCATAGGCTTTTATTAACTCAAATAATGATGGAACCTTAAATGCAATTATGTAGAAGGGCATCTAAGCAATTTTTTGGCATAGGTTTTATTACAACTGAGCACAGACCCTCGAAGATATCTTAAATGAAAATATAAAATGTTGCTACTTTTTTCAAACCGCGATTGCACAAATACCACCCGTTAAACTCGAAAACTAAGTATGTAGATATGCTTATATCCGTCTATATTAGCACAATTTAATGCCCATAGGGCTGCACCAAAAACACTGTTGGCCTGTGTTATTTATAAACAGAAATCTATTTGCAAACAGTTTAACCTTGCCTTGATTGTCATCTATTGATGGTGCGGCTATGCGGTTTGGACAATGGTTTAATTCCGGTATAGTCTGTTGCTCGAAAGATTGTATTAGTTCGCGCACATTTACTTTTTCATCTAGGTCGTATTTGGCTTTTAAGTCATCATCACTTAATACTTCAAAATTAGTTTTTGTGATAAAATCACTACAACTTTGGTAAGCCTGCGGAAATAGGGTTGAACGCAGTTCTCGGGCACTTTCTCTGTTCCGCAGTATTTCTATTTCAAGACGCTGGTGCTCCAAAAAATATTTTTGAAATTTTTCGAGCTCATTTAATCGACTTTGCACATCTACAGCAAAATTAGTAGTCAGCTTATTTTCACATAAATAATAATGAGGAAAAGATTGCCACGATGTTTCAGTTTCGTTAGATTGCAAAGATTCTGAAATATTTAAATTATCAAATGAAGTAACTTATATAAAGATAGAATACCAAAGTTGAGTACCCCGAATATCAGATACCCGTCACTCATCTAAATAGATGGAATAGATGGAATTTTAAAATAAAAATCTCATATAATGATTATTTATTATTTATTATACATTATAAATTCGGTAAAGTCGATTGAGGGCGTAAGAGAGTGCGTAAGAGTGGGCGTAAGAGTGGGCGTAAGAATGGGCGTACGTGTAGGCGTAAGAGTGGGCGTTACGTTCGGCTGAAATAAACTGCGCTGCGTAGGAAGCCTAAGAATATATCGATGTTGTTAATCCCAACTTTCTGCTTTTTTAGTTTCCGAGATGTCAGCATTCATCCAGACAGACAGACAAACAGGCGGACGTGGCTAGATCGACTCGGCTTCATAGGGTCGGAAATGCTTCCTTCTACCAATTACCAATTACCAATTACCAATCTACCAATTACATACTTTCCAACGAATAAAAAGTACCCTCAAACAACTTTAATTGGTTAAATCATTTGGGTTTGTACAGCCCATAACATTTTAAGGGGGGTAGGGTCTTTAGCACCAAAAAACCGACTAACTTTGCGATTTTTTGTATAAAAACTGGTTGGATGGATTTAATTAAAACCTTTTGTATATTATAAAGTGTCATTTAATTAACATCCACTAGTATAAACTATCGGCTAATATAACGGTGGCAAAGCGATACCTGGAACACTTTAAAGAAAAAAGGCGTTTTGCGGTGTTCACTGTACCTCCGCTAAAAATGATCGGATTTCCATTTTGTTTTTACAGTTCACTTAAGAATTAAAAAAAACTCGCTCCCTATAAAGCCCTTTTTTTATTTTTTATTTTTAAGAATTTTTTTCGATAGTCCAAAGTCAAAAATGCGTTTTTCACATAAAAAATTTACTTTCGGCTTAAAAATAAAATGTTTAAAATTAAAAAATAAAAAAAATCGCTACATAGGGGCGGGTTTTTTTTTTATGCAGAAAAATGTGCGACAAATTTGAAAACGATCGGTTGAGCCGTTTAGAAATGCCGATGAACACGGACTTTCAAAACGTGGTTTTGAGAAAAACGCACTTAAAGATGCACTTGTCTTAGAGGTTAGGGTACTATTTTTAGCATAACTTTTAAAGTTTTTACAAGAAAACAAATTTTAAAAAAATCGAAATTTTTTTTTTGCAAGACCCTATCTCCCTCCTTCTAAAAACGTGTTAACCAGTTAAAGTCATTTGAATTATAAAGTTTAAATTTAACTTTTAAATTCTAAGTAACATGGTCACTTATTTGAACAAATACCGGTAAAAGTATATATATTTGTCCCTTTCTAAGATTCTAATGAATGCTCTAATGAATGTTCCGAACAATGTCGTGAAATAAACGCTGCATACTTCCATCTCTTTCACACTTATTTAGCTAAGTGAAGGGTATTTGATAGTCGAGGATCTCGACTATAGCACTCTCTCTTGTTTAATGAATTGATTGATAAAGATTTGATTTGTGTACAGTCCTAAGGTATCTGCAAGGGTATATGATCTTCGGCTAGCAGATGTTAGCTACACACAAAAAAATTTGCTTGGTAAAATTTACCAATAAAGATAGTTACGTAACTATTAAAATAGTTACGTGTATTTTGCTTTTGCTTTGGGTTTGTGTCTTTGCTAATTGTGTGTATTTTGTTGTTGTGAAATGACTATTTACTTAGTAGAATTGACAATTTTGCTGGTTGGGGCCTTTTTGACAATTATTACAGTTGATTTTACCAAGTTTTTTTTTGTGTGTACGTTTGTAGTTTTAGATTTTTCAAAAATACTTTTCGTAAAGTTTATAAAATGATCACGAACTTAAAATGAACTCGTAAATGAGCTATGTTAATACTAACCCTTCGGTAGTTCCACATTGCGACCTCCCCAGCCCTGGGCAACGCATGGTGTGTAAGCCAGATCCCTTTGGGGATTCGAGGGTACATTGACAGATGAAGGCGAAGAAGAAATGGCCTGTAGAAAAAAACTGTTATTTGGAACCAATAACACCAGTTTACAACATAAAATCGACCTCTTCCTTATCGAAGATACCCTTAATTTTGATTATTAAGATTAAGTGATGGCCACTTAAAATTTCTTGTATGCTTTAATTTTTTTTTAAGTGTAAAAAACGTTTTTGGCGTGATTTGGGTCATCTAAGGTTAATTTTACAGGTAAAATACATAAAAAGCATTGAGTTCCAGTCATTAGTTTAGAAGCTACACATTTATACACGCCTGTAAACCGAAGCTTCTAAACTAATGACTAGAACTCGATGCTGTGGATATCTATAAAATGAGTCAAATATGACCGAAATCAGGTTATCAGAACTCAAGATAGAAAATAAAAAAAGGCCAAAAACGTGTTTTCCACTTTATAACAAATGGACACCATACATAAAATTTTAAGTGCCCTCTTCTTAATCAGGGAGATGTACTTAACCGGAAAATTGAGGTTGTCTTCGATGAGGAAGAGGTCGATTTTATTTTGTAAACTGGTGTAATTGGAAAATCATACATTATTATAATGTTTCTGAGGTCTGTAGTGCGTAGGTTCCACAGCATCCGTGAAGTCCTTTCTACCACTTTGGAAATACGGAGCTGGTGACGCGGCAGCAGGTGAGACACTCTGTCCTTTGGTATCCTTATCCTCCACAAACGCTGAGCTTGCTGAACCAGTTTGTAAAGCTGCTTCCCAAGGAGACTGAACCACCTGTACTCCTGGCTTTGAATACTTTTCAATTAACTGGTTTTGATGAATATTCAACTGAACGCGGTGTTTTCCCGCATCAGAATATGCCGGCAAAATGTTAGGTGATATAACCGGCCTTTGTTGATACTGCTGGTAATCTGGAATACCGGACGGAGGATTTTGAGTCCCTGAATGGGTTTCGTCGACTATCCAATTATCAGCCTTTCTGCGGCGTTTTGCAAACAGCTCGGCACCTTCATATGCATATGTAGTTAACGGTTGGTTGTATTGAAGCCGTTGTGGGCGGCGAGCGCGGCGGCGAGAGCGGCGTTTGGAGCGGCAGTGGGAGCGGCGGCAGGAGCGTCAATAATAAAGCAAAGCGCATGTTTTTAAAAATATAAACCATTAAAATAATAATAATATTAGTTATTAATATTACAATCAAAATGTGTTCTCATTATACGATCTCGAAAACATGAACCATTAAGATAAGTGTATATTGCCTAAATGCACATTTATTTCTGTTAAAATTTTGGCTCTGGGCCAAGAAGGGATTTCTTGCTATTAAGCAGCAAAAAGTGCCTAAAAATCGAAAATTTCGAACTTTTCCCAAAACTGTAACTTGATGGAAAGTTTCCAAGTATGGGATATTATCTAAAGGTAAAGTCCATTCAGGTTTTTTAGCGTCTAGACTTGGGCTATTTTTTTGTGGTCCTGTGTAATAAAATAAATTGATTACTTAAGAAACCACTTATACTTCATTTATAACTCAACTGTAAAATGCCATAAAGTTGATAAGTTAATTTAATTAGAGACCTTTATATCTTCATTATACTTAATATTGTCTTTTGACTAGTGCATTCATTTTTAGGGAAGTCCTTTTAGCACCAGGAAATATAAAATAAATAAATTAAATTTCATTTAATGGATTTTTCACTTTAACATTACTGGAACATAACAACGAAGATTCCATATATGGGCACTTTCATATTGTCGCTCGAGACATTTGCACACCTTTAAAGTTGAAAAAATATACAAATATAGAAGTCGATTTCGGGAAAGTTTATTCAACACCAGAATTTAGCTAATTCTAATGCAATATTTGAATGCGATTTTTTTACAATGTTGTGCAATTTCGCTGTGAAATGGTTTTGGTTTTACTCAAACATTTTTTTTCCGTTTTTGTTGTATAAAATAAAAACACCTCTTAACTAGGTGAAAAACTAGAAACGATCGAACCTTTAACATACAAAAGTTCTAATATCAACATTTGTGACGAAAAATTATTACATTCGTCATTACATACACTTTCTAAAATTTTCTCATTCGTTGGACCGTCAGATTTTATCATATGACCCCTAATTGAACGGGTATTTTTAATAGGAAAACATTTATCCCCACCGGCCCCAACAGCTCAAAAATGCGAAATTTTAATTTTTATACCCTTGCAGAGGGTATTATAATTTCAGTCAGATGTTTGCAACGCAGTGAAGGAGACGTTTCTGACCACATAAAGTATATATATTCTTGATCAGCATCAATAGCCGAGTCCATCTAGCCATGTCCGTCTGTAATTCTGTCCGTTTCTATGCGAACTAGTCCCTCAGTTTTAAAGCTATCGCGATGAAACTTTCCCAAAAGTCTTCTTTCTATTGCAGGTAGTACATATGACGGAATGAGCCGGATCGGACCACTATATCTTATGTCTCCCATAGGAATAATCAAAAAAATAATAGAAAAAATATTGTAACTTTGTAGAAAGTAGGCGTTTTGATTTTTGTTTGTCAATATAAAAACAACATTTTAAGTAGGCATACCTGCAAGGGTATATAAATTTCGGCTGGCCGAAGTTAACTTCCTTTCTTGTTTTTACTTTCTCCGCTCTCTCTTCCAAGCCAATTGATTTTCTGAAAGTCTTGGTATGCAATCCTGTTAGTTTTTGCGATTCCTTTCGATTGGTGTATTACTCATTATGATCGGACCATCACAGTAGATTTTCAATTCTGCGGCTATATATAGTAGTCGCCTTCGCACACTCTCCTGGTGGGCTTCGTCAGTGTGTGGACTGCCGTCCACAGTGATGTAGGGACATTTTTTCTCACCGTTTTGTAAAGTGGATTTCTTTACCTCTATCCCTCAATTGCTGGCTGTTTTGCTTTTAACTTAATAGTTTATTATTATTTATTTATTTATTTCTTTATTCGCCAACAGTAAAAAAAACCTTAACTGGCTACTAACTAATACTAAATTAAATACTAAGTGAGGCAAAATAATTATACAAGTTTTTCTTGATTAAATCTCTGGGGGAGCATGGATCCAACCGCATGTGAGATGGCAACTTATTATAAAAATGCAGGGCTCTACACAACGGCTCATTGTGGGCATAATTGGCTCTGTAAGCCGGTACAAAAAATGGTTCAAACGTTCTTAACGATCTACCAGGCACCGATAACCCTATGCTGCCCAGCAGTGCGGGGCAGTCGATTTCAGAGGTCAGCAAATCACATATGAAAACTAATGAACTGGTAGTTCTCCGATCTTCTAGGGAAGAAAGGTGAACAAGCCGACATTTGGCAGAATAAGACGGGACCGGGTCATTGAAATTTAAAGCTAGAAGGGCAAAACGTAGAAACTGTTTCTGTACACGCTCAAGCCGGTTTATGTGAATAGTACCCGTCGGGTTCCAGATGAACGAGGCATATTCCAGTTTTGACCTAATGAAGGCTGAATATAAGCTTAGCTTCGTGTAGGGATCTTTAAATTGCGCGGCATTTCTTTTTACAAACCCATACATAGCGTAGGCCTTGGGAATAATATAGTTAATATGTTCAATGAACATAAATTTACTGTCAAACATGACTCCTAGGTCCAGGGATTCATTTCTCAGGGACAGAATATGGGAGTCAATGGAATAAGAGAAAAGGATATTAATTATTCGTTTACTGTACCTAACGAAGAAACATTTTGACAAATTAAGAGGCAAGTTATTACGAGAACACCAATTTCCCACCCTTTCTAGGTCATTTTGAAGAAGGTCACTATCGGAGATACAATTCACAGCTCTAAATATTTTAAGATCGTCAGCGAACAACAGAAATTCCGAGTTCTTTATGCAATAGCTAATATCATTTATGAACACGATGAACAGCAACGGACCCAAAGCACTTCCCTGAGGAAGGCCAGAAGTTGCCACATATGGGTTAGAGTAAACAGCATTGCATTCAACTCTGTAAACCCGATCATCTAAATAAGATTTGAACCAGCTAAGTAATAGTGAGTGAAATCCCATTTTCTGCAGTTTAGCTAATAAAGCATTATGGGAGACTTTATCAAATGCTTTAGCGAAATCGGTGTAGACCACATCAACTTGATGATGACTGAGAAACGAGTGGGTGCAAAAATGATTGAACGTAGCTAAGTTTGTGGTAGTAGACCGTCGAGGCATAAAACCATGTTGGTTAGGACTGATGATCCGACCAACAAGAAAAGTTAGCTGCTTGGCTACAATTCGTTCGAACATTTTTGAGACATTGCTGAGCTTTGCAATTGGCCTATAATTTGAAACAATGTTTTTTGCACCCGACTTAAATATAGGAGTAACAGTGGCCAGTTTCCATCTATGCGTAAAAACACCAGTGGAAAGAGATAAATTAAAGATGATTTTAAGGGGCTCACAAAGAACACCTATACAATTTTTCAAAATAAATGGAGAAAGGCCATCACAATCTAATTTTGCTGACTCATTAAAGCATTCAGCCGCCAGATGGCAGTCAGAATCGGTGACATCTAAGCAACCAATATTTAACATAGTAGGAATGGCATTGAGCGAATCATCGTCATTCCACAGCGAGCCCGGCTCAAAGTTAGATGCAAAGAACTTAGCAAATAGATTAGCGACCCCAATATCCGAGGAGGCTGAATGATCTTCAAATGACATATGGGAGGGAAAGTAAGAAGATGTTCGTTTAGAATTGATAAAGTGCCAGAATGATTTAGGATTGGTAGTTAATTTACGCTCTATATCAGCAATATATTGGTTGTATAAGAATTTATTGAGGAACTCAAACTCACGCTTATGCTGTTTGTAACGGTCAAAGTCACCAGCATCACCGCTATCTAAGTAGCGCTTATAGAATTTATTTCTAAGGTTTTTATATTTCTTTAGTCCTTGCGTGTACCATGGCAGTCTGTAACAACTTTGAACCCTAGTTTTAGTATATCTGCCCACAATAGTAGAGAGAAAAGATAAAAAAACTTCATAGCTTGTATTCACATCTGCATGCGAGAGGACCTCCGCCCATCTAATATTAGAAATATCGTTACGGATAGAATCTAAACTGCTAGAATTAATATAAGTAAAAGGCAAGCGAGAATTAATTGGGCGAAAAATATAACAAGTAATAGAGATTAACAAAGGCTTGTGATGAGCATCACACGCGGCAAGTGGATTATCGCTGCAACATAAATTAATGCTTAAATCAGGATGTACAAAAATTAAGTCTAGAAGCTTATTTAAATTATTAAATACATGGTTAATCTGGACTAATGCCATACTAAGAAGCTCATCAATGACTAAGATTTCATAGGGAAGATGCAAGTTACTGGGAACCATTGCTGAGGACTCTGAATCATGAGCCCACACGAGCGAAGATAGGTTGAAGTCGCCCAAAACACATATGTACTGGCCCTCCTCCAGCTCCTGGTGTAGGTGGGCTATGTTATCAACGTGCGCTTTATAAAGATCAAAACTGCTGCTAGGGGGTATATATGAGACTGTCAGGAAAATTGTTTCTGTAGGACCAGAGAGAGATACACAGATTTGATCGAGCAGAGAATCCTCATTCTGGAGACGAATAGCAGTGCAACGAAGTCCACGCCGCACAGCAATTAAAACGCCGCCACCTCTGGAGCATCTTGTTTTAACGGCATCACGATCCTTACGGAATACATGGTAAAGATTCGTATCGAAGAATTCATTATCAAAGAAATCCATGTTGAGCCAGGTTTCAACAAAAATGATAACGTCATGATCACATTGAGACGTTGCCAAGAAAAGCGATTGAGCTTTTGTACGCATACCACCGACATTTTGAAAATAAATATTGAAAGTTATATTATTTGTGCATGTACGGTCATCCCTGGTCATGCTATCAATACTTGGTCCAGCGTCATGGCCCGAATCCGTAAGAGGCCTTGCTGGGATCTTATCATAAGTATTAGAATTATTAATAAGAACCTTCAGTAAAGTAGTTGTGCGGATACGAATAGGCTGGTGATCATCACTCCAAGTATTTCGTGGGCGGTCATTATTAGCATTCTGAATAAGACTGCACGCAGGTGAATCCGCTCCTGTTAATAGTGCGCGAGAGCCCCCACCAGCTGCCACAGCCCATTGTAGTTGTTGATGGGGAGAGCAACTCCAGAGAGCACCGGAAAAAAATGATGAGAGAGAGGCGTAAGATGATGAGAGCGCAACTCCGAGTAGCGCGCCGATGTTAGAGCTTGGCGGACGGCGAATGTCGCAGAAAGCGGACAACAACAGCTCCGGCTGATGTTGTTGACGATGCGACAGGAGAGAGGCGGAATATAATGAGAGCGCAACTCCGAGGAGCGCGCCGATGTTAGAGCTTGGCGGATGGCGAAAGTCGCACAAAGAGGACAACAACAGCTCCGGCTGATGTTGTTGACGATGCGACGGGAGAGAGGCGGAATATAATGAGAGCGCAACTCCAAGGAGCGCGCCGATATTAGAGCTTGGCGGACGGCGAATGTCGCACAAAGCGGACAACAACAGCTCCGGCTGATGTTGTTGACGATGCGACGGGAGAGAGGCGGAAGATGATGAGAGCGCAACTCCGAGGAGCGCGCCGATGTTAGAGCTTGGCGGATGGCGAAAGTCGCACAAAGCGGACAACAACAGCTCCGGCTGATGTTGTTGACGATGCGACGGGAGAGAGGCGGAATATAATGAGAGCGCAACTCCAAGGAGCGCGCCGATATTAGAGCTTGGCGGACGGCGAATGTCGCACAAAGCGGACAACAACAGCTCCGGCTGATGTTGTTGACGATGCGACGGGAGAGAGGCGGAAGATGATGAGAGCGCAACTCCGAGGAGCGCGCCGATGTTAGAGCTTGGCGGATGGCGAAAGTCGCACAAAGCGGACAGCAACAGCTCCAGCTGATGTTGACGATGCGACGGGAGAGAGGCGGAAGATGATGAGAGAGCAGTGACCAATGTTTGCAAAAAATGTCCCGCAAAAGTATCGACGCCAGTGGCGCCGATTACTAGGGGTTTTTTGATGGATGAATTGTCGTTGAAATTTGTGCAGGCTCCGGCAAATTGGATACGATATTATCCACGTCCATAACGGCCCGTTCTCTATGAATAAATCTTTTGACCTTAACTGAGTTTGGCCAAAAATCATTCTTGAAGACTGAATCATAAAGGTGATCAGGGATACCAAGCTTGAAATTTACAAACTTTAAAGTTGCAACGTCAACATCTTTTTTTACAAGTTTTACACAAGTGAAAGAATTAGCGTCCACATTAAGCTTGGTGGACACATATTTTAAAACAGCAGCAGGATCAGTAGCTGTTGCAAACTTTCCGACATGCAAGAATTTATTACTTGGCAATACGTGAAGATCTTCGGCATTAGGGGCCACTCCAACAATATGCTTATTGGGCTTGTTGTTGTTCCTTCTCTTCTTATTTCGGACTTGTATGAAATTTCCTCTCCCGATATCCAGAGCATGATTAGACGGGTCAACGACCGCGGAAGACGTAGCAGCAGCAGCCGCATATGACTGGGGAGCTGCAGTTACATTGGCAGGCCTCGGTTGACGAGGCTTAAGATTTATGTTTTGATTTTGATTCAATGCATTATTTTTAGGTGGGAATGCCTCCAAAAATTTTTTATTAAGGCCCTGATATAAGCATTCCAGGGCTTGCAATTTAGCATCAAGTTCATCAATTTTAGAATGCGAATCATTCGCAACCACACAGCTGTCACATTGCCACAGTATGTTTGGATTTAATAGAATTTTTATCACATCGTCCGGTAGGTCAACGCAAGAAGTATGATAAGCGCGCCGGCACAAAGAAGAACAGCGGATAGCATCCGAGGCGCGAAGCTGGGCCGGTGTAACATCGGTATTGCACTCGGGACAGCGGTGAAGCAACATAGCGAGAATTATAAGCACGTCCGAACGCAAAGAAAGCTAGCTGACGACTGACATGTAAACATGTTTAACATGTAAATCATAAAAAAAACAAACTGTTAATGTTAGAACCCTAAACAATTGTTTTTAATGGACATGTGATATGGTATATGAAAGGTATTTATCCGAAATTTATAAAACTTTTATTTCTTTATTTTGCATCCTAGCACTACAAGTAATAAAATTCTTAATTTAATGTCCTAGTCACGTTGTGTTATGGCATGGTATTTCAATATTTTTGTTCTAGATCACATATTGTTTTGGACTAAAACTAATTTTATTTAAATTAAAATTACGTACTATAATTAGGTTTATTTTGAAATAAGATGTGTGGTTAGGCTTAGCTTGTATTTTTGGTCGCTATTTATAGATTCTAAACAGTGTGGGAGCTGGTTCCAGAGACGAGAAGCATTAACAAAAAAGTGGTACGAAGAACTTGACAACTTGGTCCGACTTGCAATTAAATTGTTTGTTCTCTGAGATGCGCTAAAGCTTAACTCAGAAAACAGGTACGACGGTTCCGTAGTATAATAATAATGAATAATTTTGTGAACAGTTATAAGGATAATTTTTTTTGGCGTGTTCAGAAATATGGTCCCGGGGACTCAAGTTAAATATATATCGTGGAATATTGTTGAATGCTACATTCATTTTTCTAAAACTAGCAGCATCACAGCTTCCAAAAACTTCGGCGTCATGCAGTACAGATGGAGTCATTTAGGTCTTTGCAAGTAATAATCGGATTTTCCTGTTGTCTTAACAGTCCGTACGTTTTTCCTACTGCTCTATTTATGTGGTCGTTCCAGGTTAATGTGCTGTTTTAAACCCAAGGAACCCAAGGTTAACTACGTGGTCAACATAGGATAGTGTGGTATTCGTAATAAGGACTGGTTGTAAACTTTCAATTAAAATTTTTTTTTGTAAATAAACAGACATTTACATTTTTTGTGGTTTAAAGTGATTGACAGTGCGAGAGCACGGTCTTGTTCTCCAGCCCTACTCACACCAACTCCCACTTCATGGAACCCCATCCCCGCTTCGACTCACTGCTCACCAGCCACGAGCACTGCAACCTCGTTAAATTCTCCAACCTGGCTGCAACAACAACAACAACGGTCTCCGTAACCAACAACGCGATTTCGAATAAGTACGCGTGCCAATAACGGCAATACCAAACAACAACAATTCGGTCCGGCTATACAGACTGGCATGGATCGCTACATCTATATCAAACGGAATCTAAGCCTGCAAAATAAAATGGTTGGAAATAAACCAAAACAAAATTGCAACAGATTCGCCCTGTTGTCGGATATTGAAAATACAATCCGAGGCTGGTCATGCTGTACAAAAGAAGCCAAAGCCCCACCAATTTACGTAAGGGAACATAACTCAAATGCCCTAGTAAAGAAAACTGTTGCGCTGGTCGGGAATGTCAACTTTTATCTTACTCCTCTTGTCAAAGGGAATATGCACGAAACAAAGCTTCAAGCTAAAACTGAAGATCAACTCAGAGCTGTAACCAAATACCTAGACGAGGTACCAGCTCAAGAGTAGCAAGGGCTTTCAAATAGTGCTAAAGGGCATAGAGCCCGACGTATCCAAAAATGAGATAATAGAGGCACTGAAAGAAAAAGGATTTTTCGCAAAAAATATTATTAATATTTTCAACAGAAATACCACTCTTTAAGGTCTAACTGGAGCCAGAAAGCAGAGCCCTGAAGAAAAATGAAGTGCACCCGATCTACAAACTGCAATTCCTACTGCATAGAAGGATTACTGTTGAAGAACCGCTGCAATGCATAAACTGCCAAGAGTACGGACACACCAGAAACAACTGCGGTCTTCGATCAGTCTGCGTAGCTTGTAGAGGCTTCCACAACTCCGAACCGTGCCCTGCAAGCAAAGAAGACCCAAAGACGAAGAAATGCGCTAACTGTGGAGAAAACCATACCGCAAACTACAGAGGCTGCCCGGTCTATAAAGAGCTAAAGAAACAGAATGCAGAAAATGCATACGTACAATCCAAAGCCACACCTGATGTTTTCTTTGCGAAAGCAACCAGATCCTCATTTGGGCCCCCAACACAAATGGGGGAGTTTCATACGCCAGTACCCTAAAAACAGGACTTGCCAACCAGACGGGGATCCCACAAGCTCAATGCTCCGAGCAAAATATAATAACACCATAACAAGCAATAAGACAAATACCAAACAGCATCGAAACCAGGATGCTGACGCTGCAACAGGGTATGATGGAATTCATGTCTTTCACAAAAACAACAATGCAAGACCTTATGCAAAATCAAAACATTTTAATAAATTTGCTCACATCCCAACAATCTAAATAATCGATCTTGCCTTCGAATATCCATGTGGAATGCCAATGGCGTTTCACGGCACAATAACTCAGTTCCTCGATGGGAACCAAAAATATTTAATGCTGCTGGCAGAAACGCATCTCACAAGTAAATTCAACTTCCAAATAAGAGGGCATACCGTATACTGCACAGATCATCTGCACAGATCAATCTTAATTAGGAAACGCATCTATCACCACTTTCACCAAAAGGTTTGCTACAAATTATTACAACAGGCAACGGCAGTATTGCTATAGCCGCTGTCTATTGCCCACAGTGTTTTACAATAACTGAAGAGCAATTCTTGGACTTTTACAATTCACTCGGAGATCGGAGATCACAGGAGGAGACTACAACGCCAAGCACAGGCACTGGGGATCAAGACTCGTGACACCCAAGGGAAGGCATCTGTATAAAGCAATCATAAATTTGAGCAACAAACTCGACTATGTCTCCCCCGGCAGCCCCATATATTGGCCAGCTGAACCCCAGAAAACTTCCGGACTTGACTGACTTCGCTGGGACCAAGAACATCCCAAGAAATTTAGTAAGCGCCAAATCGCTATCGGACTGATCATCGGACCGGTCGCATTTTTTAATAACTCTCCTTCAACGCCCCAAAGTAATCGAGCCCTTCAGGCTGACCTCGCATAGAACTAACTGGCTAAAGTACAAAAAGTACGTAAGTTCCCACATTGAGCTTACACCACATCTTAACACAGAATGACATCGAATGCCATCGACATCGAGTCGGTACTCGTGGCAGCAGCCAAAATCTCAACACCAGAAGAGGCAATTGCGCGTAGCAGCCATTAAAAAAACTAATCTGCAAATCGAACTACTGGTTTGTAAAAACCGACGCCTACGACGAGCTTGGCAATTTTGCAGATCGCCCCACTAGAAGCAACTCTTTAATAAAGCCACCCGCAGACTCACCATAACCCTTAAGCAACAAGAAGAGGATAAGCAGCGTTGGTACATCAAGAGACTGTCGCCGACCAGCACAAAGCATCCTTTGTGGAAACTTGTTAGAAACTTCTCAAGTACTTGGACCCGCAGTGACGAAGACAGCCGAAACATACGCTTTGCACCTACAAAATGTATTTCAGCCAAACGCCGTCACAAACTCTTTTCAACTACCGCCGCTTAGCTGGGAAATTGCAATTAACCCGATTTTGTTTCAAGCACCTGAAATTGCTAATGTCATTTGAAAGTAAATAACACCGAAGAAGACTTCAGGGGGCGACCTGCTCACACGCACAACACCATATATAAGAGAACAAAATGTAATCCCGGCACATCAATTCGGGTTTCGAGAAAGCTACCGAACCATCGAGCAAGTTAATCGGATAACATCAGAAATTCGTACAGCCTTCGAACATCGGGAATAATGTAGTGCGATATTCCTTGACGTCTATGAGGCTTTGGACCGAGTGTGGCTTAAAGGCCTTATGCATAAAATTATAACATTACTCCCAGAAAACACTCATAAGTTACTTGAGTCGTACCTCTACCACAGTCTTCGTGGTGAGATGCAATGCAACGTCTTCCAACGAGTATAACATTGAAGCTGGAGTCCCCCAAGGTAGCGCACTGGGCTCTACCCTATTTGTCTTATACACAGCAGGCATCCCTACGAACGAGGGGCTGACTACGTCCACATTTGCTGACGACACCGCAATCCTGAGCCGCTCGAGATGCCCCACTAGAGCAACATCTCAACTACTATTACTATCAAACTGTCGTATCAAAATTAATAGAGAATCGTGCCCCCGCTAAATTTGAATAGTACCCCCCCCAAGCCAGCGATGTAACATATCTTGGCGTCCACCTCGACAGACGCCTTACCTGGCGAAAACTTATTGAATGCAAGAAAGTACACCTCAAACTTAAAGCTAACAGCGTACTCTGGATTATAAATTCTCGATCACCCCTGTGTCTGGACTTTTAAGTTGACAGCAGCAACGTTGATATCATACAGCGCTCACAATCAAAAGTCCTGCGAACTATCACTGGGGCACCATTGTATGTTCGGAACGAAAACATCCACTGGGATCTGGGCATACCACCGGTTAAAGATCAAATATCAAAGCAAAAAGCGGACTACCCTAATAAGCTTACACTGCACCCAAATAATCTCGCAAGGAACCTAACACGGGTTTCGAACAGGACTCGTCATTTCCTAAGATTTGATATAGTTACTGTTAGTCTCATTATAGAGAAGAGAATAAATAAATAAAGCATATAAAAAAAAGAAAAAGCTAGACCATTTGCACGTGTTCCGTGGCTACAGTAAAGGTCGAAATTACAAGCATGAATACAGTCATTATTAATGACTCATTAATACGACATAGATTCCCACTAATATATACTTGGACATCATCGGCATACATAACGACTTTACTATGGATCGGACGTCAGCCGTCGGGTACACAGGGAGACCAACGGGGGACTCGTCCCCTGCCGTAACTGTGTTCACCGATGGTAGTGCGACTATACTTTCCCCGTGAGGGCGGCTGAAAGCAGGTCCATAGTCTAGCTATGACTATGGATATGAATCGTAGTCGGGCGGCCCTGGGTAGATCTTTAAAGTGCCTACCCTCAAGTCAGTCGTGTCAAGCGACCCGTGTCCACTGAGTTTCAGGTTTGCAGCTGAGGGGTAAATCCAGCTGTGTTTTAACGGAGTCACGGTCGACTTTTTCATAGACCCCCAACAACCCTCAGGCCCGCCGCGCTTGCCTGGTCGAGCAACGCGGGCGATTATTTACTGAAAATGAAACCTAACACCGTAGCCTCGGACCTCACGGGGGAGGTTAAGCCCCAAACCGATTCCGCTACCATCGAGGAAGGGCCGCGAACACCCAGCCAGGGTGCTCCGGCTCCGATGGGTACGGAAGGGGCTGCTAAGACAAGCACCCCACTAGACACCAAGAACATCAACCCACACAACAGCGGAACCCAGCCGGGTACCAGCAAGGCAGCCACTGCTACGCATCAGCAGCGCAAGGCCAGGGTCAGTCGGACTCGTTTCATTCTCGGCAAGATTGCCAAGAATAAGGGCAGAGGTCAAGACTGACCAGCGCGATGCGGAGGACAAGACTCGAGGCCTTGCGGAGATCGCAGACTACGAGGAATACATGAGGACGCGCCCGGAGTCCAAAGACACCGCTCGCACAAGGCAAGCGAGAACGCACCCAAACGGGCAAAGGACGCTCAGGGGAGGCCAAGACCGACCTCCTTTGTGAAGAAGGCCAAGAAGTTCAGCGACGTAGCCAGAGACAGTGGGAACGGAAGTGGGAGGAGATCGAGGTCAAGGTGGCCGACATGATAGCTGAAAGGCATTTAGCAGCCGTGCCAAATGGTCCGATCCCCTCCTTCGACTCGTCGGACATGGTCAGGGGGCACCGGGTGATCAAGTGCGATGACTCGTTCTCAAGGTCCTTCCTGGCGAAATGCATAGCCAAGATTAAAAATGCATGGGACGGCCCTAGTAATAGGCTCGTCCACGCCAAAGAGATTCCAAAGAGGCCGCGGGCTCGCATTTGGTTGCCAAAGGAGCAGACTGACCAAGGAAAGGTGCTGTCGCTGCTGAGGGCTCAGAACCCAGAAGTGCACACATAGGACTGGGCGATACTTAAAGTAGAGAAGGAGATGAAGACGAGCCAGGCGTTCCTCTTCCTCATCCACCAGCGCTGCCTGCCGCAGCTTGAAAAGGCCGACTACACCATCCGGTACGGCCTACGGAAGGCCAAGATCAAGGTCTTTCTGGCTGAGCCGGATGATGTTCTCGAGGAGGTCGATGACACCAACAAGCTATTGGATGACCTGGTCATCGACGACAAGACCCCAGACGTAACACCCAACACCGATGCCTAAAGTCGTGCAGATTAACCTGAAGCACAGCACGCATGCTTCAGCCAATCTTGCAATTCTTCTCAGTGAGAGCAACATTGACATAGGCATCGTTCAAGAACCATGGACTCGAGACGGACAAATCTCGGGTCTAACACAACAAGGATATACACTATTTTATACTAACTCGACAGGTAGGCCGAGAGCAGGTATTATTATAAAGAATAACTATAAAGCACTTCGAAGCCACAGTCTTAGTACAACGGATCTAGCAGTTGCCAGATTTGTGGCAGCGGATGGGACATCGATGGTGATAGCCTCATCGTACATGGCCCATGATGTACCGGCTCCACCTGAGCCAGTCATCAAGCTGCTGCAATGGGCGAAAGACACAAAGACTACTCTGGTGCTCGGATGAGACGCTAACTCGAGGCACACACAATGGGGAAGCTCGGAAACTAACGAAAGGGGTGAGTCTCTTTTTCATATTATTATTTGCCGCAACATCACCATATGTAATAGAGGTAACACACCAACCTTTACATTCCCAAGCACTAGGTAATTTCATGGATGAGAAGAGGCGATTACCAAACCGGAACCGAAACGTAACCCTTGTAGAACAAATTCGGTGAACTAGTCTACTCGAAAGTTAGTAACAGAAGAATACGGATACAAACCTCTACGACAACCCTGGACAAGGAAGTAGAGGACTTAACAAACATTCTAAAAAATGCATATAAGGAAACATGCAAGGTTTCATACTCTAAGAAACAACACCCTTTATGGTGGACCGAAGAGCTTTGCACTCTGAGAAAGAGGGCAAGAAAAGCCTATAACTCCAGCTATGCTACCAAGGAATGGGAGCCATACAAAGAAGCACAAAAAGCATACAAAAAAGCGTTATACGCAGCCAAGAAAGACTCTTGGAGGACTTACTGCGAATCGCTCGAAGGTATAAAAGACTCGGCTAGACTAAGCAAGGTCCTGGCTTGCATAAGACTAACACACATAACGCTTCTATGGAAGGAAGCCAAAGTTGTATTTATACCAAAACCAGGAAGAAGAGGTCATATCCTCGCAAAGGATTACAGGCCGATCAGCCTTATCTCCTTCCTAATGAAAACGCTGGTACGAATGCTCGATATTTGTATTCGGGAAAACACCGAGAGCAGCCTCAATCGGACGCTCAGCATGCGTACCGAAAGGGCAGATCGACAGAAACGGCACTACACGAAGTAGTCTGCCACATAGAAAAATCGCTACATTTTAACCAGTATACGATGGCCACCTTCTTAGATATAGAAAGTGGGTTCAATAATGTAAACGCCGAATCCATACTGAGCTCCCTCAACTCGATCGGCATTAAAGGAGAGCTTGGATCGGAGTAATACTCATGAGCAGGACGATAACAGCCGAACTGAGTGGCACTTACCTCACACGCTTTGTGAAGAGAGGCACACCTCAGGGCGGGGTTCTATCGCCACTGCTCTGGCTTATTGACATGAACAACATATTGAGAGAGCTCAAAGTTAAAGTTAGTGGCCTACGCAGACGACGTAGTTCTGCTAGTCTCAGGACCATTCCCAGATGTCAATAGTAACATCATGACGGGGGCCCTTACCGGACTCAATGAATTGGCAAAAACCTGCCGACAGGTATAAACCCGAGTAAAACCGAACTAAAGCTCTTCACGCGAAGAACAAAGATCCCAACATACGGTAAACCGTATGGTAAACCGTATTCGAGTTCGAAGCTATCGGGTAAAGCTAAATACCTAGGAGTAATACTAGACCCGAAGCTCTCGTGGAAACTAAACATCATGGAACGAGTAAGAAAGGCCAGAATAGCCTTCTACTCGTGAACAAAAATGTTCGGCAAAAACTGGGGTATACACCCTAAGATAATATTATGGCTTATACAGCAGTGGTAAGGCCAATTCTCACATACGGGGCACTAGTCTGGTGGCCAGCCCATTTTCCATTAAATTTGTAATACATTTAAATCAAACCTGCTCCATTTTATTAAGATTTCGCGGTTTCTTAAGAATCGATAACACTGGGCAACGACATTAATGCTTTTTAAATTTACCGCGATGGTATTACCACTTTATCTTTTATACCCCATTCTTAGAATATTTTAAGGATTTTTTAAGAGGGAGAAATAAATACATAAATGTGTCGTGTTGAGAAATTTTGACACGCGGCCAACTCTACTACAAAGTCATAATCCGTGCTAAAATCTTATTTGAAGCTTAAAAGGCACTTTAACACTTAAGTATGGCTTGTGATTCCTTATAATTTCTTTAAAAATTAAAAAGCTAATCTTTGGACAAAAACGGTCATATGGAAGCCCAAAAATATGCATTTATGCATATTCTTCACAATCTGTCAAGGGACTTTGATATAGATCAAAGACAGAACAAACTCCAGCACACACTAAGGGCTTGATCAGCTTTTTGAAGTTTACCGCTCTGTCGACGCTATAATTCCCAACCCGTCATAGCGCGGTTTGCATGGTAACCCACTTCGATCGTTGACTAAGACAGCGATTTTACTGCTGATGATTGTAGTTGACTACTACAAGAAACATGCATGTACAGTGAAGCCTCTTCGTTCCTTTTTGTGTGTTGGCATAATGTCGACGTCTTGACTTCTTGAAGTCTAAGCCGACATGACCTCGAGTAAGCTAAAAAAATTAGAAAAATACTTGTCACAAACCAAAGTTACATGCGGTTCTAATTTTAGCAAAATTTTAAAAAATTTTTAATTCTTTACTTTTTTTAAGATTGTTAAAATCGAAATGTAAATGTAAATGTAAAGTTAATTTTAAATTCCAACCACTTTAGAAGTTAAGCATCAAAAACATCAAAATATTGATGTTGGGGCTGTTTGGGGCCACTGGGGGGTCATGTCTGATCTTAGTGGGTGGTTAGCCCCCCAATGGAAAACTGTGCAATGCAGTTTGGGCTATGGTCCTATCTCCTTAAAAATCGGTCTTTCATTTTATAATCTTTAACGATGTTAAGAATTTGTGTTTGATTTTAAAATATGAGTTTTCCGTATTAAGATCGTATTATACTGTGTTATTATAATCAGTACACATTTTAAATTTAACAAGTTACCTCTTCCTTGATGAAGTTGAAGTGCAGTTATTAGTTCAGCGCAATTGTCAGGCGATAAGAGGCCAGTTTCAACGTTAATCAATTCTTTGAGCGAATTATAATCACGGACTTTTCCGTTTGGGTTCATTATAAGCTTTAGCGGTATTTTTTCCAATTTTGTGAGCTCCAATGTGGAATTTGATTCTGAATTCTCTTTATAGGGATTTATAGCGTCATTAGAGCACTCATTCCCTAAATATGTAAACGATTTTATATGTATGTATGTTTATGTAAAGTGGTAACTCACAAGTTTACTGTATCTATTTTTAGATCGATTATATTTAAAAAAAAGAAGTGAAATGTTTCTTTGTTTATTTATTCAATTAAAATTTAGTTTTTCCAAAAAGTATTTAAAATAAACTATATATAAATATAGTCTCCCCTAATAACCGGTTCTCACGTAAGTAATTACTATTATTATTATTTTCTTATTCCTGGATTGTTAAATTGGTTAGAGACTGTTCGTTAGATGAGCAACAAGATGTTAAGGTGAACAACAAGATTCCAATAACCTTGACAACTAAAAATTGAGGCGACAAATTTTGTAAGTTTTAAAATTTAATGTCATCTTTAAACTTTAAACTGAAATTAACTTTAAATACATAGCCCAAACAACTATAACTCTTAGCTGCACATAAATTATTATCTCACTATGCTTCCACTGCGTCTAATTAAGAATATAAGGAGTGTATTAAAAATATATATAATGTAAAATTTGTATTGTATATAGAAAGCGAAACATTTAAATGCAGATAGAAAGAACAATGTATCATGTGTACAAAAAAATATCACGCGTCCAAGATCCTCTTTTAAAGGACTTACCGATAATTTGTATACCCTTGGATAGGGTATTATGATTTCAGTCAGAAGTTTGCAACGCAGTGAAGTAGACGTTTCCGACCCTATAAAGCAGCGGTCGGCACACACATACGTTGACATTTTGTTTTATATTTGTGTGAGTAATTTGCACTGGACAGCTCATCGATGTGTGTGTGCAGACCGCTGTTCTACGTTATACGTGTGCGAGCAGCGCGCCGGCAGAACAAAACCCTATGCTCACTTAATAGGCCGCTGCCGACCGCTGCTATAAAGTATATATATTCTTGATCAGCATCACTAGACGTCTGTCTGTTTCTACGCAAACTAGTCTCTCAGTTTTATAGCTATCGGGCTTTCACAAAAGTCTTCTTTCTTTTGTAGGTAGTATATAAGTCGGAACGAGCCGGATCGGATAACTATATCATATAGCTCACAATGTAAAACAAGAAATGAAGCTAGCTCCGGCAAGCCGAAGCTTATATACCCTTTCAGATCATTCCTATTAATTTAAAAATCGCAAAAATGTTAAATTTCCTATTATATCACATTCATTTTTCGATCGTTCCTATGGCAGCTTTATGATATAGTAGTTCAATCTTTTTAAAATCAAAAAACGAAATTCGGAAATATTTAAAAATAGTCATATCCCAGAGTAGAAGAGAATGTAATAAAATCAAAAAAGATATAATTTTTTCGACCGTCCAATTTTTTTAAAATTTTATCCGAAATTCAGAAATTTATAAAAATTAATGTTCTTAAAAGAAAAAGGTAAAATATCAAAAAAACACCGAAGCTATAATTTGTTTTTTCCGATTATTCCTATGGGAGCTAAAAGATATAGTTGTCCGATCCGGTCGGTTCCGACTATTTTCTGAAAGAAGACTTTTGGGAAAGTTTCATCCCGATAGCTCAAAAACTGAAAAACTATTTTACGTAGAAACGGATAGACAGAGGGACGAACGGACGGACAGACGGACACGGCTAAATTGACTCGTCTAGTGAAGCTGATCAAGAATATATATACTTTATGGGGTCGGAAACATCTCCTTCACTGCGTTGCAAACTTCTGACTGAAATCATAATACCCTCTGCAAGGGTATAGGGCATAGGTCCCATAGAAACAACAGGGTGAAATACAAAGGTGAAAATTGGATGATTTTTTGATTTGCCTATATTTTGTTGCTTATATTTGATCATATTTGATATTTATACTATTATGGTCACCTTTAAATTCGTAAAATCTTCAATTGTACTTTAACTCGGTTTTTTATCATTATGTACAAAATTGTATTTTAATTTAATTAGGAGTGCAGCTTATAGGGTAGTAAAATCTTCTATTGGGCACTGTACTTAAATTTTTAGTCAGTATCTGGTAATACAAACGTGAGAACCGGATTTTATTAATGATGAGAGTAAAAATGATTAAAAAAAACTATTACCTGGGGATCTACCTTCATGAACCCACTTGTCTGATCGTTTTTTTCGATTGACATACATTGACTGACCCTTAGAGGTTTGGTTACTGATATCACTTAATGAATGTGATATTCTTCGTGCTAGCTCAACTTGGTCTTCCACAGTAGGGTGTAGTGTTGGAGAATAAAATGCAGACGAGGCATATAGCTTTCCTATTTTAAATAAGTTTAAGATTTAAGTTAATACAAATGTAACTAAAATTTACTTTAAAAGGCGATACGTAATGCACTTGTTTGAAGCGTTTGTTATAGCAAGCCATCACTTTCTTTTTAGCTTAACAAAATAATAATTAAAAACAGCGTAGCATGAATAATATTATTCAAAGCTTTGTTAAAAACGGATTTTACGTATCACCTTCTCTTATTAATATTTGTATTACTTACGATTTTTCGGCAATATTTCAGTAGCATCGGTCGCAGGAGTAAAAATTTTGCGCAAATCAACTGTCTTCGATATATTTGTGGATTCCTAATTAATAAAATAAGAATATGTTCTATCTTATCTTATTTTGTTTGTCTTATTTATGCTTATCTTGTGCCGCTGCCAAGAGCGAAGTTTTACAAAGAAAAATACGCCTTGCGTATAACAATCTTATTGAAAAAAAAAACAATCTTTGGAAGGAAATATAGTACATTTTTTTTCTGCCACAGCTGCTTACTGAGCTTTAATAAAATTTGCCGTTTATTATGATCGATAAGATCACTTGGACGATAGCCTCTATTTTTCTCTACTATACAATTCATTTTTATCGTATTTATTCAATGAGGTTCGGCGTTTAGTATTATTTAATAATATTCATGAAATTTAATGCAGCCCGTATCCATTAAATTTCATAAGCACAAATAAAATTAAAATAATTAACAAACGATCTTCGCTTTTAAATGTATATTACACATATACATTATGTGTATAGTGCGTAAAAAGAGCGAACGAAATGTTCTCGAACCTGCTAATTATAGAAACTCTTGTTTTGAAACTTATAAACGAGCATAGGGGCATGTGCTACAAGGAACGTGTATATATATGTATAGGTATATATATTTGTATATACACATCGCATCACTTAAATAGGTTCACTGCACCAGCCATACATATCTGTGACTTCCAATCGTAAGATAGATTGGTCGCCTGTAGCAGAACTCATTTTACGATACACTTTTGTAGTTTTTCTGAGGATACATTAACAGAAGACCATTTAGTAATGCACTATGGGGAATTTGACCACTTTTTTTGGCCAAAACCCATTTTTTAAAAGACGTTAAACTAAAAGTGTGTTTTTTAGAATACATCAATAGAAGACTAATCTTCAATGGTACGTTCCAGGAATTTCACATCAAAGCGACAGCTTGCACTGCTTGAATTTTATTATTAGGTCATAACTTTAATTTAATCACAAATTTAATTTCGATAGGTATTTATAGAGTGGGCGTGGCGCTCCGATGAAACAAACTTGCGCTGCGTAGGAAGCCCAAAAATTTGTGTGATTAATCCCAACCTTCTAGCTTTTGTAGTTTCCGAGATCTCAGCGTTCATACAGACGGACATGGTTAGATCGACTCGATAATGATGCTGATTAAGAATATATATATATATATAAACTTGCGCTGCGTAGGAGGAAAATCTCAACCTTCTAGCTTTTGTAGTTTCCGAGATCTCAGCGTTCATACGGACAGACAGACGGACATGGCTAGATCGACATGGCTAGTGCCCCTGATCAAGAATATATATACTTTATAGGGTCGGAAACGCTCCTTCTTCCTGTTACATACTTTTCCCCGAATACAATATATCCTTTTACTCTACGAGTAACGGGTATACAAATTCAACGAATATGTTAACCCCGAATCGAGTGTAAAAATCAGAAATTTTTTCTGACAAAAATGGTAGATAATAAATATTGCGAAAATTTTAAAATGTTTTCCTCTTCCTTTCACCGACTGCTTTCCGCATAAAGGCGTTAAAAAAAAACAGATCTGTTCGGAAAAAAAACAAAATGACAGCACTGGCTATGAGTGATATTGGGGTTATAAAGCGTTGGTCAAAAGAATTTTATGACCCTTACTACCAAATTATTATTCATGGGAGGTAAATGAGGTCCGTTCTAATTTGGAGTGCACAATATCGAGTGCAGATTGACCGTATTGAGTCGGTACAAAAAAAAAAATTATTTTTAATATTCGTGCTTTTTGGACTGGGATCCTTCCTTCCAAACTGGATTACTATTGCTAAATTTGCCTACACTTGTAAATCGTAGAACATTGCTTGGTACTATTTTTTTCCAAAGTCTTAAAATAGGTTATATAGATTCTGTAGAACTGGTAAACCTTTTAACTTTTAATATTCCCGTTGGACTCCAAATTATTATCCTCTTAATTTGCCACGATGTACATCAAATTTAAGTCTGCATGAGCCCATTCGCGTTCTTTGTAACTCATTTTAAGTCATTTGGTTAAATCTGTTCGATTCTGTTTATGTGTCCCGTCTATATTTGTTTGCGAATTTTTACCCAAATTTATAAACAAAACCCGTAACCCGTAAAGCACGCGTGCTTGGTGTCGTTGGCCCACTTGTTTGTACTGCATCCAAAAATAAAATAAAAACTTTTAAAAAACTTTAACATCAAAACAAACAATGAATCCGTTTGCCTCTGAGACCTCCGGAAAGTTCGCCAATTTCAGCATTTTTTGAACTTTGAGGTCCTTGTGCTAAGAATCCTTGTGTCGGGGAACTTTTTGAAAAACACAGTTTAACTTGGGAATTCGTAACGAATTCAAAAATATAGCATCCATCGAGGTAAATTTTAGATGTTACATAGTGTAATCATTCTTTACGGTCCCTGATAAATGTCGTTACGACTTAAAAATAATTTTAAAAAATTGTCGACGAAGAATTTTGTTGAGCCACATACTAATTTTATTTTAACCTACCCAAGAAGGGCCACAAAAGAAGTTTGAGTTTTATTTTTGATCGAAATAATAAAAGTCAAGGAATAACTATCATTTTTTAACTTTTATTATAAAACTCAAATATAACTGTTATCTGTAAATCGAAAAATAAAACTAAAACAATCACTTATTTTTTACTTGTTATTTTGTTCAACTTTTATTGTATAACTCAGCAAATAACTGTTATGCCTTTTGTTTTCCATAGAAATATGAAAATAGGTGTTAAAATTTGATTTTTGAAATAAAACTCATAAAAGTTACGGTCACTAAAAAAAACTGCATTTCTGAACGTTAGAATTTTCTCTTTATATCTTTTTAACGAATGGTCCGATTTGAAAATTTCGATAGGTATTGATAAACACAATAAAACTGCATTTGTACTTTTCCGAAATCTTTAACGATGTGGGCGCCAGACTCATTATAACCGTTACTCGTAGAGTAAAAGGGTATATTGTATTCGTGCAAAAGTATGTAACAGCTAGAAGGAAGCGTTTCCGACCCAATAAAGTATATCTATTCTTGACCAGGGTCACTAGCCGAGTCGATCAAGCCATGTCCGTCTGTCCGTCTGTATGAACGCTGAGATCGCAGAAACTACAAAAGTTAGAAGGTTGAGATTTCCCACACATATTCTTGGGCTTCCTACGCAGCACAAGTTTATTTCAGCCGAGCGCCACGCCCACAATCGCCCACTAACGATTTTAAAATGGGTCCTGCGCCCACATCTTTAAAGATTTCCAAAAAGTACAAATGCAATTTTGTTGTGTATATTTATACCTATCGAAAATTGCATTTATACTTCTCAAAAATCTTTAAAGATGTGGGCGCAGGACCCATTTTAAAATCGATAGTGGGCGATTGTGGGCGTGGCACTCGGCTGAAATAAACTTGCGCTGCGGAGGAAGCCCAAGAATATGTGTGGGAGATCTCAACCTTCTAGCTTTTGTAGTTTCCGAGATCTCAGCGATCATACAGACGGACAGACAGACGGACATGGCTAGATTGACTCGGCTAGTGATCCTGATCAAGAATATATATACTTTATGGGGTCGGAAATGCTTCCTTCTCCCTGCTACATACTTTTGCACGAATCTAATATACCCTTTTACTCTACGAGTAACGGGTATAAACATATCTGAACGTTTATAACATATCCTAGAACCAGTATGCATACATATTGCTGACTGGGGGAGAGCCTAACCCCCCGTACCCTGCACTCCGCTCATACTACGCCTCTGTCTAGCCAATATTAATATGGCAAATTTGTAAGCAAACCCAAATTTCTGCTGTTTTGGTAATTTATACCAACTTTGGAACTTTATAGGAGTACAAGGTATATTTTTAATTAATATTAGTTATATTTACGAAATGCAGAACCTATTCTGCCACTTTGCTGCAAATATTGATGTTTTCGTACGCATAACAGCTTACATTTTGGCAGCGACATAGCAACCTGCTTGCAAACTCTTTTTTGCTCATAACAAACTACAACAAATTAAAAAAAAAACCCAAAAAACAATGAGCTGAAGCAATAATTAATTTTTCCCGCCATCGATTTGATTTGTTCTCGCAGTCATCGTTCCAATTTTCACAGTCAAGAGGAAGAATTCAGAGTTGCACCGAGAAAACATCGCCTAACTATCGCATAAAAGAGCCCGTCAAAGTCCGTCAAAATTGGATGGCGGACTACATGGGAAATTGTTGGAACGGCAAAACCTTACGGACCATTCGTTCAACGGATGGTAGATGGTGGATGGAGCTCTGTGGGAAGACCCTATTAAAAAACTATATTTTTTTGGTTTTCATAAAGGAAAAAAAATGGTTTTGATGGTTTATTTTAAAAGTAAAGGGCTAAAAGTACAAAGCGCTTTTTATTGAATATAATACTTACTTTGCAGGTTAATACATCATTTTGCTGTTGACCTTTTGATTCGATCCTATCACTTTGACATTGACTTTGCTTGAATTTATTTTGTGCGTTGAGCTGCTGAGCTAAGATCTGTTGCTGTTGAATTTGACTTGCCAGCTCATTCTGTTTCTGAATAAGTTTCAGTTCTTGCTCTTTAAGCTGAGTAATTTTTTCCTGGGCTTTTATATTTATATCAATGTCCGATATGATGTCCAGAATTTGATTATTAAAATCGTTCTGTAATGTAAAAATAAAAAGTGAAAGAAAATGGTAATCATGTAGGTAAAATGTTGCAAGAAATATTTTTTTAAACCATTTGTATACCCCAGCAGAGGGTATTATAATTTTAGTCAAAATTTTGCAACGCAGTGAATGAGACGTTACCGACCCTTTACATTACAATATTTATTTTTGATCAGCATTACTAGACTAAACGAAACAGACAGCCAGATTGACGGACAGACGAACATAGCTATCTTGATAATGATCTAGAATATATCTTCAGACGTGCTATAAATCGTTCGAAAGGTAATCACGTCGCACACTCTCCTGGTGCGCTTCCTCACTACGTGAACTGGAGCTCGAAGCTTGCAGATCATTTCTATTTAATTACAATCAAGAGAGAACGCTATAGTCGGATGCTGGATACCCGTTATTCAGCTAAAGGAAGTGCGAGGGATATGGAGACATAAAACATTGATCGCGCATAACTTTTTATCGAATGGTCCGACTAGAAAAATTTGGTCTACATTTCGATAGCTATTGATAAACACCATAAAACTGCATTTTAACTTTTCTGAAATCCTAAAAGGTGTGGGCGCCTGACACCTTTTGAAACCGTTTAGGGCGATTGTGGGCGTTAGAGATGGCGTGGCCCTCGGCTGAAACAAACTTGCGCTGCGTAGGAAGCCCAAGAATATGTATGGAAAATCCCAATCTTCTAGCTTTTGTAGTTTCTGAGATCTCAGCATTCATACGGACAGACAGACAGACAGACGGACAGACAGACGGACAGACAGACGGACAGACAGACGGACAGACAGACGGACAGACAGACGGACAGACAGACGGACAGACAGACAGACAGACAGACGGACAGACAGACGGACAGACAGACATGGCTAGATCGACTCGGCTAGTGATCCTGATTAGAATATATATACTTTATGAAGTCGAAAACGCTTCCTTCTACCTTTTACATACTTTTGCAGGAATACTCTACTAGTAACGGGTATAATTACAAAATTTTGAATTTTGTATTATTTTGAAGGACTTGGCTAGATCGGACTCATCTAGTAATGCTAATCAAGAATGTTGGAAACGTCTCCTTACAGCATTGCTGCCTTTGATTGAAATAAAAGTGTCATATATAATTTATAGTTTAAAACCTTTATTTGTAAGCCGTATTTAATTTTTTTTATAATGAGTTCTGGCTAATTCTTGCTCTGATACTGTTATTTTTCTTTTCCCACTTGGTAGAATCAGTGGTGGACTTGCCATAATGGCAATATAGGCAGCTGCCTAGGGTGACAAATTTTCAGGGGCGGCAAATTTCTAACAGTCAAAAGCGGGGAGATACATATAGAAAAAAATTAAATCTTTTTCTTTTTGAAATTGGTAAAATAGCTCTTTAAGAATGTGTCACGAAGAAATTCGAACTATTTTGAAACGTATACCAAGATGTATTTCATTACATTTAATGCGTTTTTCTCGAAACCATGTTTCCTAAGCTGCAGATCGTGTACCTCAAAAGTAATGCTTCGATCATCATGCTGCTTTTACAGAAATGTTTGTAATGAAATTTTTCACTGTCTGAACATACTTAACGTAGAAATTTGTACGCCTAGGTATTTTTTGTAAAAACAACAACTACACTACACTACACAACTACACTACAACTTACACTAGGTTATATGAAAAACACCTTTTGGCGAAGTAAAAAAAAACTAGAGGCGATCGTACATTCCACATACAAAAGTTCTGATATCAACTTTTGTGACTAAAATTATTTTACATTCGAAAAAATGTAGGGTGGAGATAGATAATGTAGATGTAGAACTGTAATTTGTTCATGTCTTTCGTGATTTTTTTTTAGACCAATAAGGGGTTGTTCTGGGATTTTTAACTTGGCATGTTGATTACATTGTTCTTGTATAATTTAAACCAGTTTTTAATATTTTTTACCTTTCAAAATGGCGGCCGTGGGAATTTTTTTTGTTAGGCATATCTACTGCATAAGGAAGGTAGGTGCCGTCATCCTAGTATAAGTTTCAAAAGAGTTGAAATTTCTTCGTGAAACTTTCATTACACATTTTTAAAATTAAATTAAATGAAATTAAATTAAATTAAATTAAATTAGATAAAAAAAATTTTAAACAAGAAAGCAGCTATATGATATAGTCGTCCGATTTTTAACCCAACATTCAGAAATATATACACAATAATATTCCTAGGAGAAGAAGGTAAAATGTCAAAAACACCGAAGCTATACTTTTGTTCCATTATTATACCCATGCAGAGGGTATATGATTTTAGTCAGAAGTTTGCAACGCAGTGAAGGAGACGTATCCGACCCCATAAAGTATATACTCAGCGGCGAAAATTGCCATTTCAAAATGGATTACGAATGCATTACTTCTCCTCCAGTAATAGGGAAACAATGGATTACAACATGGATTACTTTGCCATAGGCATGGCCGCCTTGTAATGTGGTCGGGACACAATTTGCATTACTAGTAATGGGAAAAGTATGCTAGGGCCGAGACACCTTCGGGTCTCCATTACGAATTCACTATACTTTCCCAAAATTGTAATGCAAAATGTAGACAGACTAGAGAAAATTCAACATACATTTTGAAAAACGTATACTGAGTTGTAATGCTGTTCATTTATGAAAACAAAAAATATTCTTTCCTCATGTAGGAATTGAACATGGGTATTATTGTATAATAGATGGAAAGGCTAACCGCTCGGCCATTGTCTGTGCTTTTTTTTAGTTCGTTAAACTATACTAAGAATGCATGCTGTTATTATTCAAGTTCCGAAGCTCAAACGTGACGGAGGGGAAACGAAGTTACGGCTGATCAAAGTTCTTATCCCCACCTCCTTGGCACTCCATTTAGCTGAGTAACGGGTATCTGATAGTCGGGGCACCCGACTATAGCGTTCTCTCTTGTTATACCCTTGTAGAGGGTATTATAATTTCAGTCAGATGTTTGCAACGCAGTGAAGGAGACGTTTCCGACCACATAAAGTATATATATTCTTGATCAGCACCAATAGCCGAGTCTATCTAGCCATGTCCGTCTGTCCGTCTGTCCGTTTCTATGCGAACTAGTCTCTCAGTTTTAAAGCTATCGCGATGAAACTTTCCCGAAAGTCTTCTTTCTATTGCAGGTAGTACATATGTCGGAGCGAGCCGGATCGGACCACTATATCTTAAGGCTCCCATAGGAATATTCAAACATATATAAGAAAATTCATTGTTACTTTGTAGGAAGTAGGCGTTTTAATTCTTGACTACTTAAAAACAAAATTCAAAAATAGAAACGCTGAATCTGGAATCCCTGGAACTGCACCGAGTGAGTATTACTTTATCTGCAAGGGTATATAAGCTTCGGCTGGCCGAAGGTAGCTTCCTTTCTTGTTTTAAGGTGTGTTTGTGATTGTTGACAAAAGGAAATCGTTAACAAACAAAAATACGAAGTCATAGGAGCTCTGATTACAACTTCATTGTCGAAAAACAGCGATCGTAATCGATTACAATGTCTACACTTGTAATGCATTTTTTCTCCAGACCCCATTCACATGTTCGCCGCTGGGTAAGGTAAAAAAGAAGTGACGATCGCACAATCAACATACAAAAGTTGTGATATCACATTTTGTGACGAAAAATGCTTGTATATTCGACTCAATAAATATACATACTTTATAAAATATTCCCATACCCATTAATTTTTGAAAAAAAAAAATTATTCAAATCGGTCAACTGTATCTTATAGCTGCCATATAAACGCTTATTACAAAGGGGAATATCTCGGTTCTATTTCAATATTGGTTCATATAAATCGGGATTAAGTTATTATTTATCATTTTAACTCTATGCTTACCTTCTTTTTAATTGGTCAATGATATCTTATAGGTGTCATTTATGTCTACATTTTTAGTAAAATAACATAATTTTAAATTTAAAACCTATTTTGTTTATTAATTATTATCTTCATCAATACCTTCACATAAGTCAAATATCTTCTTGATCTTGGGGCGCGCGGATGAACCAGGGCTGACGATATTTAAAATTATGAACATTTCTTGCTAGCTTAAACGGCGGTTTTCTCAAAAGAGGCACAAAAGGGCAGGCTAATTTTTTCAGAATTTGTAGTTAAATATATAAACTTTTTTTTACAAAAAGAATTAAACGGGGATCTAGGGTGTAACACTACATTACGTCCAAGAATATCCAAAAAAAACTAATTTTTTGTCCACTTTAAAAAATTAAAAATAGTAATTATGCACTTACATTTTTTTTTTTATTTCTAAAAATTGGTTACTCTTCAAATTGCAAACGTTACATATACAACTTAAACTTTTAAGCGCTTTCAGCAAAAATGTCAAAGACGAATAAAAATACTTTTTTTTTCTTATTGGCTACAATTCTATTTCGAACAAGAAAGGAAGTTAACTTCGGCCAGCCGAAGTTTATATATCCTTGCAGGTATGCTTGTATGCCTGTCTATTATTTTTTTTATTATTCCTATGGGAGCCATAAGATATAGTGGTCCGATCCGGCTCTTTCCGAAATATGTACTACCTGCAAAAGAAAGAAGACTTTTGGGAAAGTTTCATCGCGATAGCTTTAAAACTGAGGGTCTAGTTCGCATAGAAACGGACATACGGACATGGCTAGATGGACTCGGCTATTGATGCTGATCAAGAATATATATACTTTATGTGGTCGGAAATGTCTCCTTCACTGCGTTGCAAACATCTGACTGAAATTATAATACCCTCTGAAAGGGTATAAAAAACAACTTTAAAAATCTTCAGTGGGAAAACCATTCATCACAGATCACGGTTTCTTTTTGATTTGTATAGAAAATTCAATTGTTTTTAAAGTTGCATTGCAAAATTTTGGGAAATCTAAAACAAAAAACATTTTGGCAGGCTTTTTGTTCTAGACGCCCCACAGTGCGCAGTAAAGAAGACATTATTCTGTATTCGTGCAAAAGTATATAACACCTAGAAGGTCATATACACAGCTAGATCGAATGGGCTAGCGCTCCTGATCAAGAATATATATACTTCATATACTGTCACATACTTTTGCACGAATGCAATATACCCTTTAATTCTACGAGTAACTGGTATAATATTTCGTTAAGGGGAGCAATATTTTTCATTACTGTACGAGTAATTTCCGTGATCGCCGCTCAACTAATTGATGCTTGAATGTGATAATTATTCTTCTTGAAACCGAGAACACTTTTACTAAGATTGACAACTTATTATCAAAAATGTGTTCTTAAACCCTCTTAAAGCCTCTTCCCATAGAATTCATCCGTTTGAAACGGTTGGGATTTTTGACGAATGTGAAACTCGTGTTCCCACAGAACTCCATCCACCATCTACCATCCAATAACAGCTGACTGAAGAGCAGTTGCTCAGCTCATCATTAACGAAGGGGGATTTCAACTCGGGAAACTCTCGTAAAATTGCGTTCTCCTAATTTTATTGTAGAATAATACAATAAATAGATTAAGAAAAAAGTTTAAAAACTAATCTGAACGTTTATAACATATCCTACAACGAGTATGCATACATATTGCTGACTGGGGGGGGGGGGGGGCCTAACCTCCCGTACGCCACACTCCGCTCTTACTGCGCCTCTGCCTAGCCAATATTAATATGAAAAAATTGTAAACAAAACCAAATTTGTGCTGTTTTTGGTCATTTATAGCAACTTTGGAACTTTATAGGAGTACAAAGTACACTTTTAATTATATTTACGAAGTGCAGAACATATTCTGACACTTTGCTGCAAACATTTCGTACGCACAACAGCTTACATTTTGGTCCACACATAGCAACCTGCTTGCGAACGCTTTTCCGCTCATAACAAACTACAAATAATTAAAAAAAAACCAAAAAACAATGAGCCTGAGCATTATTTAATTTTTTCCCGCCAACGATTTGATTTGTTTTCGCAGTCATCGTTTCAATTTTCACAGTCAAGAGGAAGAATTCAGAGTTGCACCGAGAAAACATCGCCTAACTATCGCATAAAAGAGCCCGTCAAAGTCCGTCAAAATTGGATGGCGGACTACATGGGAAATTGTTGGAACGGCAAAACCTTACGGACCATCCGTTCAACGGATGGTAGATGGTGGATGGAGCTCTGTGGGAAGGCCGTATAAGCACGGAAATACCGAAATCGAGATCGGTGAGACCGACATTTTGCTCGGTGTAATACCTCAAAAGTTGAAGAATCTCAAATGCTTAAAAGTTTTGAGAATATTTTCAAAACCGGAAGAAAATCCGTACCCCACTCAGTCGCTCAAAAAAAAAAAAAAATTGTTTAACTCAGAATTAACGCAAAATAATTGAAGTATTTTTCTTACCTGTTCAGACAATCTCTGATGTCCGCTATCTTTAGCTGTGGTGTTCAAAAGCTCAGATTCATCCGTCGTTTTTTTCGACTCCGTACCCTATTTCGAGTGCACAAGCCAATAGTTAAAAATCATGATAATACAAGAGAGAACGCTATAGTCGGGTGCCCCGACTATCAGATACTCGATACTCAGCTAAAGGCTGTGCGAGGGAGATGTAGATATAAAACTTTGATCGCGCATAACTTTTTAAAGAATGTTCCGATTTAAAAAATTTCCTCTACATTTCGATAGGTATTGATAAACAGAATACAACTGAATTTTTACTTTTCCGAAATCTAAAGTTTTAAAGGTGTGGCCAACCGACAGCTTTCAAAATCGTGTAGGGCGATTGTTGGCGTTAGAGGGGTTGTGGCCCTTGGCTGAAACAAACTTGCGCTGCTAATCCCAATTTCCAAGCTAGGACCCCACGACTACAAAAGCTTGTAGTTTCCGAGATGGCTAGATCGACTTTTTAGGGTCGGAAATGCTTCCTTCTAGCTGTTACATACTTTTGCACAAATACAATATACCGTTTTACACCACGAGTAACGAAAATAATTACTGAAAGCAAATTAAACATACCTCTTGGGATAACTTTGCATCTTTGTTTTCAATTGTACGTTTTCCACGTTCTTTCAATTCAGTACCCTAAATTACATAAAAATGTTTTTTATCAAGGATACATAAGCATAATTTTAATATTTTAAATATTTTTTAAAGTGATTATAGAAATAAAGAATCAGCGAGCGAAGCTGCGAGGCAATTTCGATAATTACTTGTTCAATTGGCGAAACATCCTTGTGTTCAGTGTTTTCGGCAGTCAGTTCAGATGTAGTGGTTATAGTTTCACTGGAATCCTAAGAATATTAAAGTATATTTATAAGAAATCAAAATAAAAACTAACGACAAGTAAAGTACACTATGGCAAACCAAAGATATGTATACACTTGCAGAGATACAAAGTTGGTCAAAGAAACCCAAAATTGGGTTTAACTACAGGGTGGCCCACAAAAGATTTGCGTATTAAAATCGCTAACTCTCTAAGCGTTGTATTAAAAATATACTAGATGTAGTATATTTTTTAAAATCTTTTTTTATTGGATAGCCCGAACATTGCGGTTTATGTATTATACACCACCTTGGTTAGCTTTACAGTAGCCCATCGGTCGACGCAATTCTTATACACAAAAATCGTTGTTATTCTTTTGGCGACCTTTTTGATGTAATCAAACAAATGGTTTGGCTGGCTCGAGGTCCGGATGCTTTATTGTTTGCTTTGTTTTTCCAATATATTTCGTCAGGGGATTGCTTTCAAATTAAAGCGCACGACGTCCGATCTGTCCGCTGTGGAGTTGTAAACTGATAAGGACCATTTCCACCTCGGTGATTATGTTAATAAGCCAAACTGTCGCATTTGAGGCCGCAATGTTGAGCCTATCCAATAAAAAACAAGAGAAAACTCTATAGTCGGGTGCCCCGACTATCAGATACCCGTTACTCATACCCAGACACCTTTTAAAATCGATTAAGGCGATTTTGGGCGTTAGAGAGGGCATGGCGCTCGGCTGAAATAAACTGGCGCTGCGTAGGAAGCCAAAGAATATGTGTGGGTCATCCCAATTTTCTAGCTTTTGTAATTTCCGAGATCTGAGCGTTCATACAGACAGACATACGGGTATGTCTAGATCGACTCGGCTAGTGGCCCTGATCATATATATACTTTAAAGGGTCGGAAATGCTACCTTCTAGGTGCTACATACTTTTGCACGAATTTAATATACCCTTTTACTCTACGAGTAACGGGTATAAATACTGGTATTTCGTTTTACTTTTCATAAAAATATCATAGTAGCCGTTAAATATTTATCAATTTTAAATTTTTCCCATTGTTAAAAATGTTTTGTTCTCTTTAAAGAATTTTTTTAATGGTATTATTTTGACTATGATATTTTTTTTTCAAAACTAAAGTGACATATTAGAATTTTTCTTTTGTAAATGTGAAGGGTCAAACGTGGTTTTATGCAAATAGTTTCTAGGGCAATATATCTTAGAATGGTCCATTGATTATGTTCCGCGAAAACGATTCATCACTTTTTTCGTGTCCATAAAAATGTTCCAAATTCAAGGCAACTTAGATATTTTTCATTAATAGTTTATTTGGCAAAATTGCTTAGAATTGCTCATTGAATACGTTCCCCCTTACGATTTGACCCACCCTATTATACATATATACTTTTTAAGGTCGGAAATGAATGAAATAATAATACGCTGCTCAAGCAAATCAAAAAAAGGGTATAAGTGTATAACCGGCCAGAGCATTTCAAGAATGCGAATGTTTTAGCATAGATATTTGTAAACTTTGTGAATCCAAGATTAAATCGCAAGATTAAAATATTTTTACGGCGTTAAAGCTCAAAAGCCAATAAAATTAGGGTATTTAATTGCGTTGCGAACTTTTGTAAAAGAAACAAGAAAGGAAGCTAGCTTCGGCCAGCTGAAGCTTATATACCCTTGCAGATCATTCCTATTAATTACAAATCGCAAAAATGTTAAATTTTCTATTATTTTTAGAATAGTAGTTAAATTTTGATAAAATTAAAACCAAAATTCGGAAATATTTAAAAAGAGTCATATCCCAGAGTAGATGAGAAAACATAAAAAAAACCAACGAAGCAATCATTTTTTTCCTATTAATTTGCATTTAATTTTCCGACCGTCTCTATGGCAGCTATATGATATAGTGTCCCGATTTTTTCTAAATTTTATTTGAAAGTCAAAAATATTTAAAAAATAAGATTCCCAAGAGTAGAATGTTTACGTATTTTTTTCGATCTTTCCTATGGGACCTATGAGATATAGTTGTCCCATCCAGACGGTTCCGACTTATATACTAACTGCAATAGAAAGAAGACTTTTGGGAAAGTTTCATCCCGATAGCTTAAAAACTGAGAGACTAGTTTCCGTAAAAACAGACAGACGGATAAACAGACGGACATGGCTAGATCGACTCGACTAGTGATGCTGATCAAGAATATATATACTTTATGGGGTCGGAAAAATCTCCTTCACTGCGTTGCCAACTTCTGACTGAAATCATAATACCCTCTGCAAGGGTATAAAAATCCAAAAACAACTATATAAAATAGTTTGATAGGCTTACAAAACCCCAGCCTATGATGTAGAAATACTTGTACTTGTGAATAAATAATGGTTTAATTTAAATACTAAATAAATACCAAAAAGACCTGTGTGAGCCTATGGCAATGCCGACGTAAAAGCTTAATAATTTGCGGAGATTCTGTAGCTTTACTTTTGGTGATCATATATATATTTATTGTAACAAACGTGGCAAATTTCATGTTGCTCAACATTATAAATTTTGCTGAGCAACACGATATTTTCAGTATTTTTAGGAAACCCCGAACACGGAAAATTTGAAATCGAAAAGAAAAAAGAGAGAGAGGGTTGGTTTCCCGACTATCTAATACCCGTCACTCAGCTAAAGGGGGTGCGAGGGAAATGGATATAAAACATTTTTTTGATTGCGCATAACTTTTTAACTAATGGTCCGATTTGAAAAATTTCTTCAACATTTCGATAGGTATAAATATACACATTTATACTTTTCGGAAATCTTTAAAGGTGTGGGCGCCACACACCTTTTTAAAATCGTAAGTGGGCGATTGTGGGCGTTAGAGGGGGCGTGGAGCGCGGCTGCGTAGAAAGCCCAAGAATATGTGTGGGAAATCTCAACCTTCTAGCTTTTGTAGTTTCCGAGATACCAGCGTTCATACAGACAGACAGACGGACAGACTACTTAATGGGAAACGCTTCCTTCTAGCTGTTACATACTTTTGCACGAATACAATATACCCTTTTACTCTACGAGTAACGGGTATAACTAGATTAAACATGTGTCCAACCACTTGCTAATATAGGGTTTATTAATTTGTATTTAATTGGCCGAATAAAAGTAAGTAAGTAAGCTAATCTTTGAGTAAGTACATATATATAACGAAGAACATTTGTATAAAAATTGCATTTTCAGTAACTTTCCTGAATGAAATTAAAAGGTGGTCAGATGAGGAAATCGATAGCGTTCTTCCCTACATTCAAGACAACATATCTTTTAAAGTAAAATTGTATGCATTGATTTTTGAATTTTGGAATCCATTTTGTAATTTATCAATTTTTTTTTGTGCTTTTCCGAGGCATTTTGACAACTTTTCTGCAATACCTCAAACTTTAGAGTTTTTCAGGGGTGTTCATAACCTAACCGTTTGCCACATTTGATCCAGTTGCCATTTTCGAAACCTGCCAGGAATGATGAATAACTGTGGACGGCAGTCCACGTAGTGACGAAGCGCACCAGGAGAGTGTGCGAAGGCGACTACTATTATATAGCCTCAGAATTGAAAATCTGCTGTGATGGTCCGATCATCCGATCCGACACACCAATCGAAAGATACCACAAAAACTAACAGGATTGCACACCAAGACCTAATAAATTTTAATTGGTTTGGGAGAGGGGGCGGTGAAAGTGTGAAAATGAAAATTTCGAAAATAAGAACTGTTTTTACTGATTTATATAATAAGGGGTCATATGATAAAGTCCGTTCCGTTCAAAAGTTATTGCAAAATCAAGATTATGGGGCTCCTTTCAAAATTAAATGTTTTGTCCCTTTGTTTGTATGCATCAAATCATTGTCCTAGGATCCTGTATTAATGTTTACGAGTTAATCTAGTGAATATAAGAAACATTTTTTCTCCGACTTTTGGAAAATTCCGCCAATTTGGCGGGAAATGATTGAAAAAAGCTACCGACTCGTGCTATACCTCGTTGTAAAGATAATTTAAAATGCTAATCACTGCCTTTGTTAAAATTTGCTAAATGCAATAGTTTTAAATTAATGGCTAAAAGTTGTTTTTTAAATCACTTTTTTTCTATTTTCTCAAAAACGGCTCAAAACATTTCTTTTTACTTTGAAACTACACAGCTTTTGATATTCCTTTTGATATAAAACACTTTTTGTCATAAAAATGCGCATTTGGATATAATTCAGCGATGAAGAGTGCAATCCGTTTCAATTTAGTATGGAGAATACTGCATTCTTACTTGAATGCCCTAAAACCAATTAGACGAGAACAAATTCTTATTAGATATTTTTAAGGTATAAGGAAAACATGTGTGCAACGCAAAAACTTCTGATATAAATCAAAAACACCTCTTAACGAAGTGAAATAGAAGTGACGATCGAACCATCAACATACAAAAGTTTGATCTCAAGGTTTACCTTTTTTTGCTGTAAACTAGTGTATGTTATTGTTATGCAAATCCCCTTTTTTTAATTATCCTGGTTTACGCATTTTTTGTTGAAAATAGCAGTTAAAGTATTATTCCAAATCAGTATAAAATTTGTTTTTTAAAGCGAAATTGACATTTGAGATTAACACTTTGAAAAGCAGTGCTATTGTTGTATTAATATTATTATGTTAAATAATGCTGAATTAGAAGCTTGGGAGCGTTGTATTAATTTAATTATTTAGAAAAATTGAAATACTTTTTCCGTCAAAGATTCCGACTGGTCTTTCAATGCCACGTCTTCGGTCCTTTGAGCTTCATCGCCATCGATTAGAATGTTTGATGTATCTTGTTGGACGGATGCCGTTCCAGCAGTAGATATGCTTGTACCAATAGTATTGTCATCTTGTACATCAACTCTCGGATTCTCCTCAGAAACGGTTGGTGGTATATCGGAAGGTATCGAAGCTTCCGGAGTAATGGGTGGGTCTGCTTTAATAGACACGTCATTTCCGGAGGTCTTTTCGGATTCTAGTTGTGTGCCTTCATCTATCTGAGTAGTGTTATCCACATCTGAAGACCCAATAGGTATTTGCGGCTTATCAACTGGAGCCACAGTTACTGCGACATCTGACTTCGTTTTCTCATCATCATCGGATTCGCTTTCTTCACTTATTAAATCGGCATCCTCGTCACCATCTTTTGGGCTGTCGAGCTTATCTTCATCATTGTCAATGCTTGAATCCAAAGTCTTTTCTACTGAGGTATTATTATCTTTAGGAGCCGATTGGATTACACCAGCTTGAACCTCTTGCGTTCCATTTTTTGTTTCAACTACTTCTTCCTTGAGATTGTAAAAAAAAAACGGTTAATGATGCTAACCAAGAATATGAATTCTTAATAGAGTCGAAAATGCTTTATTTTATTCTTATAAATTAAAAGTCATCACTCCAAAGTCAAAAAAATATGTTTTTAATTCATTTAATGAAAAGAAAATAATAATTGTGTCAATCCACAGGTAAATCTATTCTATTTATTTATTTATTAATTTTTCCCCCTAGATGCAACAACAAAACCTGGCTACTACGTTTCAGAAAGACAGAAGTACGGACAAAAGGACAGACTGACATGTCTTGATCGACTTGGCTGTTGATGCAGTTCAAGAATTTAACGAATTATGCAGGAAATGTAGTAGTTAGTACATTGGAAACTTTTGACAGAAATTTTAACATTATCTCCAAAGGTCTTCAATTTTAAGTGTCATTTCTTACGGAAGACTTTTGATATTCGTACAGGAGGAAATCACAGAAATCAACCAAAGAGGGTTACAAAAATGTACATTATCGTCGCTACGTAATTAAATGTTTTATTTTAGTTTCGATGTCTGTTTACCTTTAATAATTCCTAACTGACTTACATATCTATAAAAATAATGTTAATACATAGAATTTTAAACTGTTAGCGTAAACACTAATTATTTTAAAACTTAAAAAAACCAAGTTTTAAAACACCCTTGCCGATTTCACGAATGAAAATTTGACTAGAATAGCATCAAAAAACATGAAATAATAAACAAAAAATATTTGCAAATATGTCTTGAAAAAAATGCAAGAAATTTAAGATATAGACGGTCAATCTGCACAGGCCCTTACCCTGATCGAGGTATGCGCAAAAAAAAATGGAAAGATTCATTTCAATAGTCAGTACTGCGCGAAATATCTTGAAAAACGTCAAATTCTACGCGCTTTTACCCTGATTAAGCTGAGCTTTTAAAGTGCGCTAAATATCTTTAGTTTTTGCACTGCGTATAAATATTTTAGGACGGCTGTGCAAGTTATGGGTATAGAAACAGAAGGACATCGACTCCACTATCAAGAATGTCAAGAATATATTTACTTTATGGCATCGGAAACGTCTCCTTCACTGCGTTACAAACTTCTGACTAAAATTATATTATCCTCTGCAAGGTTTTATGTTTCAAGAAAATTACTTCCTAAATAAATTGATGAATAATGACTTTCAGTTTGGTAATATTGATATGTTCTCAAAGACTTTTCTTTGAATTTCTAAAACATTTAAGAGATGTTTAAAGACATTCGCATAAAGAATATAGTTTGAGTTTATTGTAAACCATATTTGTATGTTTGGAAAAAAACGTGAGCCTTGTAAAAAGAATAAGCAATCTGAAATGCTTACAAAAACTCTAAATATTACATTTTAATTTATTGTTGCCTTAATTTACTTACCACGATATTTGAGGCAGAATCCATTTCTCAAATCTTTACCAATCTAAAAAATAATAATACGTTAAAATAAGTGGGGTTAACCAATAAACTTGTTAGTAAACCTTTCATTGTATTAAGAAAAACAGCAACAGGTGCTTTAATGAGCACACACATAAAAGTTAATAGATATAAGAACATATACCTATAATATGTATATGTCTGCCTAACGCATTGTTTTTACTTGTGCAAAAAATGTACATATAAACACGAGGGGCAGAAATTAAAGTTTAGCGGTCCTGTTCTTATGTAATACAATTTATGCACGATATATAAACAAAATTTTCTGAATAAAATAATTATTCTTTCTTTTACAAATTTCACGTATTTACAAAATTAAACACATATACCTGCTTATTTATAATGTTTAAAATGTTTACTGCATACAATACTGTACAATCGAATTATTGAAAGATAATAATAAAACTAAAATCCGTATAGGCCACAAGAATGAACAGGAGTACATACGCTTTAGAATTTCGAGAATATGAGTGCACATCAAAGATAGCTTCCACACTGTCCACATTTTGCCTATTTACTATATATTCGATTCACATACAACATTTCAGAAAATTTAAATTTAAATCTCACGCATACAATAAAAATATTCACAAATACAAAACTATTTATTTGTGTATTTGTACCTTTACGAATACACAACAGCCTCTATGCACAATGTCAAACGAACACAGCGATGCGATATAAGGTTTTCATTAAATTGAAATGTTTAAGTATATTCACTTCATTTATATTTATTTGAAGATTTTAAAGTATTGTAATATAACGGAATGGAAAAGAGTTTATAAAAACATTTAGTATTTTTCGTTATAAGGGAGAGTTCTGTAGATTGCACACTGGGCCAGAAAGTTAATTTTTTGGCCAAAAATCTGTAATTTCTTTCCTAGGACAGTTAGAGGGATGCAGTTTTTTGCGTTTTTTTCTTAAGAGATTGAACTTTCCAACGAACTAAAAGTAAAATTTCTTGGAATTTTATATGATATAGATAATCCAAACCAAAGTCGGAAAATTTTACGTACTTTTCGGTTTATTATTTTTAAAACAAGAAAGGAAGCTAGTTTCGGCCAGCCGAAGCTTATATACCCTTGCAGATCGTTCCTATTAACTTACAAATCGCAAAAAAAAGTATTATTTTGGCATTATTTTTTCTATCCTTCCCTATGGCACCTACATAATATAGTCGTCCGATCTTTGTTAAATTTAATTCGAAATTCGGAAATATTAAAAAAAATCATATCCTACAGTAGAAGGAAATACAATAAAAACCCACGGAGCTATAATTTGCTTCCATTTAATTTCCCATTAATTTTTCGATCGTTCCTATGGCAGCTATATGTTATAGTCGTCCGATTTTGATAAAATTAGAATGGAAATTCGGAAATATTTAAAAAGAGTCATGTACTAAAGTAGAAAAGAATACAAAAAAAACAAGAAAGATTATATCTATTAATTAACAAATTGCAAAAATGTTCAATATTCCATTATTTCTCATTAATTTTCCAATCGTTCCTATGGCGGCTATATGATATAGTAGTTCAATTTTGATAAAATAAAAACCGAAATTCGGAAATATTTAAAAAGAGTCATATCCTAGAGTAGAAGAGAATACAATTAAAACCAACGAAGCAATATATGACATTGTAGTTCAATTTTAATAAAATTAAAACCGAAATTCGGATATATTTAAGAAGAGTCATATCCCAGAGTTGAAGAGAATACAATATAAAACAACGAAGCAATAAGCCATAGGAACGATCGGAAAATTAATGAGAAATAATAGGAAATTGAACAATTTTGCGATTTGGTATATAAGCTTCGGCTGGCCAAAGCTAGCTTCCTTTCTTGTTTTTATACCCTTGCAGAGGGTATTATGATTTCAGTCAGAAGTTTGCAACGCAGTGAAGGAGACGTTTCCGACCTCATAAAGTATATATATTCTTGATCAGCATCACAAGAGGAGTCGATCTAGCCATGTCCGTCTGTCCGTCTGTCCTTCTGTCCGTCTGTCCGTCCGTCTGTCCATCCGTCTGTCTGTCTGTTTCTACGCAAATTAGTCTCTCAGTTTTTAAGCTATCGGGATGAAACTTTCCCAAAAGTCTTCTTTCTATTGCTGTTAGTATATAAGTCGGAACCGGCCGGATCGGACAACTATATCTCATGGCTAGATCGACTTGACTAGTGATGCTGATCAAGAATATATATACTTTATGGGGTCGGAAACGTCTCCTTCACTGCGTTGCAAACTTCTGACTGAAATCATAATACCCTCTGCAAGGGTATAAAAATTTTCGAAACTTTTAACTATTTGTGTATTTTTATACCCGTTACTCGTAGAGTAAAAGGGTATATTAGATTCGTGCAAAAGTATGTAACAGGTAGAAGGAAGCGTTTCCGACCCTATAAACTATATATATTCTTGATCAGGATCACTAGCCGAGTCGATCTAGCCATGTCCGTCTGTCCGTCTGTCCGTCTGTCTGTCTGTATGAACGCTGAGATCTCGGAAACTATAAAAGCTAGAAGATTGACATTTTGCATGCAGATTCTAGGAGTTCCTACGCAGCGCAAGTTTGTTTCAAAAGGGTGCCACGCCCCCTCTAACGCCCACAATCGCTTGTATACGATTTTAAAAATTTCAATAATTCGGAATACCTATATGAACCCAATATAAATACCTATCGAAATGTAGAAGAAATTTTTTAAATCGGACCATTCGTTAAAAAGTTACGTCGGATCAAAGTTTTTATCTCCTTCGCACTCCCTTAAGCTGAGTAACGGGTATCTGATAGTCGGGACACCCGACTATAGCGTTCTCTCTTGTTTGTTATAATTTTCGCCAACTTAAACAATTTTGTTTTTAATTTTAGAAGGCCACTGTTTTTTTTTTTTTGAAAACGTTGAATTTTGGTTATATGCTTATGTTTTTAGCTGTAACTTTGATGTTATAAGCTGAACAGCTGCAAATAAGGTTCTATATTAAGGGGGGAGATACATATAGAACTGCAATTTTGTCATGTTTTTGGTGATTTTTTTTTACCAATAAGGAATAGTGCTGGGATTTCATAACTTGGCATGTTGATTACATTGTACTTATATAATTTTACCCAATTTTTTTTTTTTGAATCTTTCAAAATGGCGGCCGTAAGAATTTTTTTGTCAGGCTATATTAAAAAAAAGTAGGCCAGCTGCGGATCGTCCACAGGCCGCTGTGTAGATCCGATTTTTATGAAACCAAGTTTATTTTGTTAAGAAATAACGTAAAAACTGTCTAAACCTAACTTACATAAAATATCTGAAAAACTCTTTTTGTGGCACTCTTTCAAAGTCAAAAATATTTTTTTTCATATATTTTTTGTTGTTTTTTCTTAACAAAAAATACTTAACCGTACAAATTTTTACTTAAAGTAGGTTCAGACAGTCGGCAATTTCATTACAAACATTTCTGTAAAAGCAGCATGATGATCGAAGCATTACTTTTTGAGATACACGATCCGCAGCTGAGGAAAACATGGTTTCGAGAAAAACGCATTCAAAGTAATGAAATATATCTACTGCACAAGGAAGGTGGGTGCCGTCATCCTGGTATAAGTTCCAAAATAGTTCGAATTTCTTCGTGAAACTTTCATGACACATTCTTAAAGAGTTGTTCTACCAATTTAAATAATAAAAAAAAATGGAATTTTTTTGTCTATATGTATCTCCCCCCTTAAAGATAATTGATAACAAAAACAAAAAACTTTGCTTTACATTTTTAAGATTTTTTTTTATTAAATGGTAACAATTCAAACTTCATGTGTACATCGTATAGTGGAGACAGTGATTAAAATATGTCTTCTTGAGCACTTATCAACCGTTTTACGGTATGATCAATAAGGGATTGTAAACATATTTCAGCATAGGATTCTCTTACTTTTATACCAGTAGGATAGCATTGACTCCTTAAGGAGATCATAACATGGATATAATTTTGGACAGACAATTTTTGTATGCAGCCGCAAGGTATTATACTGGTGCATTGATAATTTACTGTCTATCATAAGTGCAAGTGCTTGATCTGCTGAATGGCGTTTTGCAGTGCTATTAGAAGATAATTTAGCTTTTTAATTATAGTCCGCGTGGACGGGGTAGCCTTTGGTAATTCATTAATTAATTTAGTTGAATCCCGTTTTCCTTCCGCACGCAAAGCCTGTTCTGCGGCTGATAGCAATTGATCCTCATCTATCGTTGGCAACAATTCTTGGCTTTCCCTTTTTTGTGTTTTAAAGCAACACTCAGAAAAGGCTTTTTGTGACCTCCCTCTTGTACTTGTGGTGGAAGCAATGACATAAATGAGACAGTCTTCGCCATTTAATGTGACCTGAAGGCCACTTGCATTATGAGCAAAAAACCTGACTTTATCTCTCCTAGATTTCTCAAATCGGTTTTGAAACTCAAAAGATAGTGTAATTTCAATTTGAAGTGATCAATGTCATTGCCAAACACCATCACTGCGTGCTTTACAAGAACGTCTCGCTGAGCGGTTTTTATGTTTTTCGACCAAACCTCGAAAAATGCAGCTCGGCTTATTTCACTCATTTCTAAATAGAAGGTCTTTGGGTAAAATATCGGCAAGATTTTATTTTAGATTCTGAGTCAGAAGGAATGCATGCGAATGATGTATGTTCTGGTTGGATAGAATACGATAGAATAATATAAGTTTTTTTCCACCAAAAAACAGAAACATAAAAAAATACACTTACTTTTTGGCACTTTTTAAAAAATTGAAAAAAAAAATTTTTTTGTCTTAAAAAAATGTTTTTGTTTTTGAAAGTGGAATAAAATTGTCTAAAGTTTCTGGGAAAAATAACTTTTGGTTGCTCCCACTGATCACGCGATGCAATTGATAGGACTAAACTTTCTCAACTGTTGCTCGCTTCCCAGTGCAATTTCGCATGCATTTCTAAAGTCCAACTTTAAAAACAGCTATCTTCCAAAAAAAATTGTTTGTTCTGTTTTGTGCCTGTTTTCGTAATAGTTGAACATTTCTAAAAGTGCTGCTTAAAGCTCATCGACCTAAAAAATAGTTAAACTTTTGCTAAAAGTCCCGCCAGAGACACACTACACTGTGAGACGGATGGACAGACGGACATACGGACATGGCTAGATCGACTCGTCTAGTGATGCTGATCAAGAATATATATACTTTATGGGGTCGGAAACGTCTCCTTCACTGCGTTGCAAACTTTTGACTGAAATCATAATACCCTCTGCTTTTGCTGCTGCTTCTGAAAAAGTCGGCAGTCACAGTCGAAGCAAAAGCAAAATCTTAGAACTGCCGACTGTCGAAGCAGTAGTAAGTCGTTGCTTTCTGATTTTTAGCTGCTGCTGTGCTGCTGCTTTCAGTCGGTAGCAACAGTCGAAGCAGCAGCTAGCAAAAATTTCTGGAAGTTGCTTTTGCTTCTGCTGCTGCTTCTGAAAAAGTCGGCAGTTGCAGTCGAAGCAAAAGCAAAATAAGAGAGCTGCCGACTGTCGAAGCAATATGGTTCTTCTTCTTCAAAGAAGCAGCAAGGAAACATTTTAGGGAGTCGTCGTGTAGTAACTGCAAAACTGCTACACGCCTCTTCAAAGTGTTTTTATCATTATAAGTTAAATAATAAAAATTTTTGGTAATGATTAAATTTCAATTTTTATATTTTTCTTCAATTGTTCTAAGTTTTCTTATTCAATTAGTCTAATAGTAGAATTAATTATGTGCAACATTTTTAGGGTTATAAAATGAAACCGCAATTCTGATTTCATGGGCGGAAAGTACTCATCGAAATAAGCTAAAACCCATTTGGGTTTCTCTGACTTAGCTCGCGTTTACCTTTTATAGCGAGTTAAAGTTTTAAATACTACACTGAGAAAACTTGAGAACGAAAAAACCAAGAACGAATCTTCTTGATTTCAGTATTTTGCCTTCTCACTTTTTTGAGCACAAACGTTCTTAAAATCAAGAGTAAAGGTATTCTTGATCTGGCTTTTTGAGAATACATCATTCTTGATTTAGTTTATCAAGCATGAACACTGTGGAAATCGTCCCCAAGCATTTTTGAAATCGTCCCCAACTTCGCCTCAGAGATGAAAAAATTTGAGAGAGATTTAAAATGAGAGAGACATTCCCTCTGGAATTTTTCGGCAAACTACCGAAGATTACTTCGGCTCTAGTCAAATGCTCGTTTTTTTTTTCGGCCAGTGAAGCGGAGTAAGTGAAGCCAGTATGATGTACACAATTTTAAATAACATATTTCTAAACGATCTAAGTAGTTTTGCTTTGAATATAAGCACATGAGCGTAGCCTACTAATCTTTGGGGGCTGAATTGCCTGAAGTGTAATCCGCCTCTAGCTTTTAACTTACGCCCATGTATAAATATTTTTAACGCAAGGGTCACTTGTGCTCAAAAATAGTTATGCGTTACGTAAAATAGTGACAGGTTTGGGCACTGTTTGTGAATCGTCACTGTGAAGGAAGGAAGAAAAACAATTTTATAAATTCCAAAACAATTCACAAAAACCTGATGAGTGTCCTAAAAATTAAGGACATTAGGTGTCTTTGGATCAAAAATGCATCGTAGAAAATATTTTTATTTAATTTTTAAACGCTGTTCACAAATGAAGATTTTTAAACTTAGCTGTGACTTTAAAATTTTGAATGCGCCCACCTCCTCTTGTGGTTGAGTTAGATTGAATTTTCCAAAACGGCCGTATAAAAGAGACAAGTAACTATTTAATTCCGAAAAGATTACCAAAATTGGTTGACCTTTCTTGAAGATATATCCCAAAAGCCGAAGAAATTTTGTGATTTTCTTAAATTAAAGATACCGCAAATACCAGAGCTGATGGACTATATATATATTGTATTATTTATTGTTTTTTAAACTATATACGGAACGTAAGCACGAAAAGAGCGAGAAACAAACATCGCTGATTGGTATCATTCCACCTAGAGGAGGTAGCACGCTTGGCAAGGAAAATTTTAAACTTATAAAGCTTTATATTTATTATACGTTTTATTTATGTTACTTAAATTTATTCGTTTTTACTCAATAACTTGAAATGAAGCACACTTAATAATGAAATCAAGAAGAATCGTTCTTGAAATCAAGGAGAGTTTCGTCTCGGTACAGGATATATTACTAAAATCAAGAGCGCCTAATCTTGAAAACGAGAACGCCTATTCTTGAAATCAAGAATGCCTATGCTTGAATCCAAGAATTTTTCTTCTTGAAACCAGGAAGACTTTTACTGAAATCAAGAATACTTTTTTTCAAAAAAGAACACTCGTTCTTGATTTTAGTAAACCGTTCTTGGCTCACTTTTGAGCTCGGAAATACTGAAATCAAGAACGTTGAGAACGGTTTTTTTTCTCGGTGTAGGTTGCCGTAGTACGTGTCTAGTCTGGGTTATGGTCACGTCCTGTGTTTTGTACAATCTGGTTGCCGCAGAACTATGTTGTATGTAGAACTTGCGTCTACGCCACTAGTTTCTGTTGTGAATAGAGTCCGCACTGTCCTCCAGAAACTAGGGTTATGTAGAATTTGCATCTACGTCACTAGTTTGGTCTCGTTGAACTTCTAGAAATGTTTAAGTACGCACGTTTAAAGAATTAGGCGCCCAGCGGAAGCTTTTAGCTGACCGCCGACAATTAAGATTTCTGAGGCTCTAAAACGTTAAAAATCAGTAATTGACCTCTGCACTATGGGAAAAAAGTCTATTTTTTTGGCATAAACTCTAGTTTTAGAGATACAATTTAGAAATTTTGTATATATACTATTAAGATAAAGCTGTAATTTCGGTTTTTGTTGCTTTTTGAATCGGACCATTGTTTTCATCCACCGCCCACGCCGCATATTCAAATTATTTGGCAGGGATTTTAAAAAATTTGTATTTGTATTGGTAAGACGGTAAAAAAAGTTCGGTTTACGTTAATTTTTTAAATTTGTCAAAAAAAAAAATTGGTGACATGTACAAGAAAAGTGAAATATTATCTAAGAGCAGATGCCAATTTTAGCTTTAACGGGGGTCCAGCTTCTTTATATTTGAGTCCTATGCAGCCAGGATTTTCATTTGAATTGTCCCTTTCCATGAATTCAATTTTTAAGATTAATAAAAGCCACTTAGATTGTTTTTTTATTTAAAAAAATTTTTTTTTTTTTATAAGTTGCTGGATTTAAGTCATTTTTTTTTAGAAACGTGCAAAAAGTTGCAAAAATGATTAGTTTTGCGATATTAAGGATACATTTGGTAATAACTTTGCGTTTTTACCTTTTTGCGACTTTGTGCCATTTATAAGTTGTACACCACGGAACACAAACAAACTTGTTAGTTTTAAGCTAAAAAGATACACATTTAAAACAGTTCACAGTTGGACAACAAGCCATAATAATCAAAACATGTAATCTAAGATACATTTATAAATACCTTTGCTACGATTTGACATGATCAGAAATAATAAACCATTTTGTTGCTCCACAAAATAAGCACTGAAAGTTTGCAAAGATTTTTCACTAATTTACGCACACAACAAAGTCAATCAAACAGCTGATTTTGTTCGTTTATCAACCCTATAGTGTTGCTAGTAAAAAATCTTTGATAACTGATCTTGGCTAATTAGGGTATGTAAATTCACAAAATATATTTTATTTTTAAAAATAATTTGTAAAATAAGTTTATTTTATGCCAAAAAAAATTAACTTTTTTCCCATAGTGCTCTGGTTACTTAACTAATCTTACCAAGGCACTTTCACTTCTGATAATAAACAGTTGGCCGCTTGGCAGCATCCAAGAACTAACGCCATAGTTTTATCACTTTCCGTTTTTTCTTTTGACTATAGCGAAAGGGCATAGGGGACCAAGCCTGGGAAAACTGCCCCAGGCGATATTGCAAAATTTTAGTAGAGGATTGGTGTATAGGAACCTAATCGATAAGAATTCCAATTTTCAAATATTTTGATCCGCTGGTTTACGAGTAATCTGCCGCAACTAAAGAACATATCACTTGATGTATCTTACCTTCGGTGGTTCTTGAGAAAACTTTTTTGATGCCAATAATTTTTGTGTTAACCTTCAAGAATGTCAGCCAATCTTTGTGTTGGGGCGGCGGCTTGATCGTAGAAGCGCTGATGAGTCCCAGGAAAAGCGGATGAATTTCCGCGCAGAAATTGTAACGAAAAACACGATGGAAAAACTTCGGGGTTTTGCGCGACGTGCGGCTGTTTATTTGACACTTGAAAATAGAACTAATTACATGAAGCTTAACTTAGCGGCTCCAGAGCGGAGCGTAGAGTTGCGGGAGAGTTGGAGAGGGAGAGCGAAGGGCAGTGCGAGCGAGCGAGATGTGGACATCTGGAGAAAACTGCCGCTCGACACTGCCTCCCGAAATTAAACGCCCTTTTGGCGTGAACATTCTCCCCCCCCTTGCGAGGACCACCGTAGCAAAACATCAGGAGAAGTATCTGCAGGATAGCGGAAGCGATCGTCCAAGTGTAGAAGAGTGTGGTGGTCCTTTCCACACTTCTGGCAGCAATTCCCACTGCGGCACGAGTCCTGGGAATGATCGTGGGCCAAGCAATTCGAGCAGTATTTATGCATATGTACTTCCTGGATCCTTTTCTGGGCGCTAAGCCGTAGAAAACGGTGGCATTTCCGTAGCGGATAGATCTTTTGGCAGACTCGGCATTGGTAGGACTTAATACCTCGGGAACGTCTGTCATCCAAGGCGGGATATGGAACCCAATAATCGGAAGAATTATCTGTTGGATAGACCCTTGTAATCGGGTCGGGATCGGAAATTCGGTTAATCCCATGAACGTTGGAAACACGCGCTGAGAAAGACGAAATTCTGTGAGGGATTGAGGCTGACACTGGCCCTGGAGGTTTGGATGGAATCGAAGTAATTGTAGAATTGTTGCTTGGATGCAACAGCGTATGATGCCGACTTTGGCAAGTAAAACAACTGTGAGCGCTAATGCAATCCTGCAATTTATGGCTGCTTGCAAAACAGTTGGAACATAACTGCTTATCTTGGATGTAGGCTGAACGATCATTTACCCGCATTTGGAGAAAGCGTGGACATATACGCACGGGGTGTTTTTCCTTTAAACACAGATCGCAGCCTTTTGGTAATGGAAGTACCCTCGTAGTGAAAGAATTTATCTTTGGAAGTTCTGCCAACACATTTGTGGCTTTGGAATGGACATGGAGTAAATTAGCAGGCCGGATGCTATCAACGGCCTCTAGAGTTCGATGGCGTTTTGTTAAAAAAGAATTAAGCTCGAGCCAAGTAGGAATTTCGGCTTTATTGTGAATGGATTGCTCCCAAAATGAGAGCGTGAGCTTTGGTAGCTTTGTGGAGCAAATGTAGACTAGAATAGGGTCCCAATTCTCAATTTGAATGCCGGATAGTTCTAAAGCAGTTAAACATCCTTGAATCGTGTGTTGAAGTTCCTTTAAGGCTGCCCCAGACTCTTGTGCCATGGATTGCACATTGAACAATGTTTTTAGGTGGCTGTTCACCTGAAATCGCTTGTTTTCGAAACGCTCAGTTAGATTTGTCCAAGCTGAACGGAAGCCATCATTGGTGAGTGGGGACTTGGACACTATAGAATGAGCTTCGCCACTAGTTTTGGCATTTAAATGGTACAGCTTTTCAACAGGCGTCAGACTCGGATTGTCTATATAGATCGCCGTGAAAAGGTCCCGGAAAGTCGGCCAGCGAAGATAATCGCCTGAGAAAATCTCCGTATCGATCGGAGGAAGCTGACAGCCAAACGAAATGTAGTCTTGGGGAGACGATGCTGGAGGTTGAGATGATTTGGGGGAGCCCTGTTGTATTTGCTCGAGGATGTGAGCAGCAAATCTTTCGTATATGGAATACGTTTCGTTATATTTCGCCTTCAGGATGGATTTGGTGTCTGCGGCGCTGGTACCCGCAGCCACAATGCACTCGGAGCATGTGTCATATGCATCATTCACCTTTTGCCATAAGGAACTGACATGCTCGCGACGGATTTTAGATGCGGATAACGTTGGTGTGGGTGCACCCGGAAATTTTAAAGTGGCTTCAAAATGGCTCAGAGTGTCAGCTGTGACAATAAATTTATTAAGGGCGGTTTTTGCTTGAGAAGCCATTACGGACAGAAGTTTAAAATTTATTGCGAAATCGTTTACACGGAAATTATTGCGAATTGGAATTTAGGAACCAATTGAAAGTCCGTAGGGATATACGGTCACACTGTATTGTGTGGAGGAAACTGTATGGCGATTTGAAATAATTTCGAAAATAAGTATTTAAGTGTATGCACAAAATAAATAATTATTAAATTATGCAAAGGGAAAATATGGTCACACTGGTGCACGGATAGAAAAAAAAACAAGAGAGAACGCTATAGTCGGGTGCCCCGACTATCAGATACCCGTTACTCAGCTAAAGGGAGAGCGAAGGAGATGGAGAAAAACTTTGATCCGCCGTAACTTTTTAACGAATGGTCCGATTTAAAAAATTTCTTCTACATTTCGATAGGTAAACTGCATTTTTACTTTTCCAAAATATTGAAATTTTTAAAATCGTATATAAGCGATTGTGGGCGTTAGAGGGGGCGTGGCACCCTTTTGAAACAAACTTGCGCTGCGTAGGAACTCCTAGAATCTGCATGCAAAATGTCAATCTTCTAGCTTTTATAGTTTCCGAGATCTCAGCGTTCATACAGACAGACAGACGGACAGACAGACGGACAGACGGACAGACGGACATGGCTATCCCACCGGGAAAATTCCTCTGGAAAATAACATATTTTCAAGAGGTTTCTCCATAGAAGCGGAAGGGACTAAACCTCATTCACCCCTTACATTTCTTCCATCTCTGGTTTCAAAATACACGGGGGTGACACAAAAAGTAAGGGGGAAATGAGGTTTCTATCTGGATCTCTGGCAGAAGAATGCAGGACAAAATCCACTGGTTTTTCGACTTCCCGCATTATAGATTTTCCACACGTACCCAGTTATGGTTTTCCTCCACTTGCAATATCTGTTTTTCTACACCCTCCCAGTTTTGGTTTTTCCAGACCCTCGCAGTTTTGGTTTTGCACTGCTTTGCAGTATCTGATTTTCCACAATAAAAATCATGTTTTTTGTAATATTTGTTTGTGTATTTATTAATAATATTTACAATCGAAGCATTGGAACTACAAATTTTTAATGCCTGAAGCATTCCCGGGTTTTGCTTGGCCGAATGCAGTACTTAGATATCCATTTCTTGTCTGTCTTCTGAAAATATCAAACATAATTTAGATTGTAATGTAAGACCAGGAATAATAATAAGAGTAATTACCATTATTAGGTCTCCGCACAAAATTAAAGGATCTCTCCAGAAATTATGCCTGGTTTGCCATGGCCGATCATTTACCCTCTGTTCAGTTGTTTTATGTCGGGTATCTATATCAAAAACAATGAGAAGAAAAAAAAAATATGACAAACGCAGGCGCAACACTTCTGGTCCCAAGAAGTCTCAGTCGGCCTGGCTGAAATAAATGTAATATTTTGATTAAGTTAAACAACTAAGTTAGTACAACCATTTACCACTGGTAAAGAATAAAAACATTTCAAGTGTCACTGAAATGCAGAATTTGTGTTGAAGATAGCATCCGGAGGCTTATATTTATTAATGGCGAAAATATCTGTGATACTAACCTTTGTAACGCTGAAATAAAGGTTATAAAAAGACAAAATTCATTTTATCACTCACCTTTTTATTGTTTTTTAGATTAGAATTAACTATTTTCACTTTTTTTTCACTTTTTCCAACAAATTTAAAAATGATGTGACCCTGCATTATATTCTTGATAATACCATACAAAATGCAGATAAATGTGGCGTAAATTTCGTTGTAAAGTAGGGTCACACTTGGCTCCGATAAATATTTCGTTTAAACAATACTTTTCAGGGACCGTAATCATTAAAGGTTACGTATATTATAGGTATATTAGGCATTTTTCGTGTTATCAATACCACCAACACGAATTTTTATATTTTAACAACACTTAAAAATGGCTTACGCCACGATCTGACGATCAAATTATTTTATTTCACAGAAAATGTTTAAAAATGTAAAAAACAATAATTTTTTTCTTTGTAATTTAATGTAATTCCTTAATAAATGTGATTAAATATTTTAATCGTCTTACCGTGGCTTTTCTGTATAATTTTGTTGAATCCCACATTCACTCTTATTATTATTTGAAAAATGTTGAGTAAAATAAATTATTATTATCATTATAGACATTATGATAATAGTTATATAGTTTAATTTTTTGATTAACAATTATTAATATTTTTTCTACGAATTTTAAAATTACTAAAAATTAAAACTAAATGTGAGAACTAAGTTAACCAAATAATAAGGGTCCCAAATGACTTCCTTGAGGTACACCAGAGGTAACATTTATAGTTTTGGACGTTATATCATTATATTTCACCCTCTGAGTCAAGTTATTAAGTCCGCAACTGTTTTAATGTTTGCTGACGACGTTAAACTGTGTTTGTCTATGTCATTACCGGATTCTTGTTCTCGTCTTCAATTAGATCTTGACTATTTACAGACTTGGTGCAAACTCAATAATTTATATCTTAACTATTCTAAATGTAATGTTATGACCTTTTATCGTCGTAATCCGTCTTTGTATTCGTACTCCATTGACAGCAATGTCCTTCACCGTATTTCTACTATACAAGACCTGGGAGTTTTATTTGAGCATAAACTTTGTTTTAATGATCACATATCACTAATTTGTAATAAAGCTAGGAGCCTTTTAGCCTTTACGAAGCGTTGGTCTAAGGAGTTTGATGACCCGTATACAACCAAGCTTTTATATGTATCTCTTGTTCGCCCATCGTTAGAGTATTGTTCATGTATATGGTCACCGCAGACGTTAACTTGCCAAAATATGTTAGAGTCCGTTCAAAAGCAGTTTTTGTTATTTGCTCTAAGAGGTTTTAACTGGGACGCTAACCGTCGGTTGCCATCCTATAATGCCAGATTGCGTTTACTAGACATGCCCACCCTGATCAACCGTAGGATTTGTCACGGTGTTATGTTTATACACAAGTTAATAAATGGTGATGTCGACTCCTCCTTTCTCCTTAGTTCCCTAAACTGGAATGTGCCATGCAGGACAATTCGCCGGTATCGGCCTTTGTCTCTGCCATTTTGCAGGACAAACTTTGCCCTTAATGACCCTTTCCGTGTTCTTTGTGAAAAATATAATGATCTCAGTCACGTCTTGTTGTATGGAGTCTCTTCAGTGTCTAATTATAATAAGTTATTATTGTTATTGTCCTCAAATATGTAATTCAACGTGCCTACCACTCGATGTGAGCAAGGGCATATCGCTAAAAAATTCCCCTTATGTGGTTTGGCGTTCTAGTTATTAAATACATAATATTATAATGTTTCACAAGCAGTCCATTGCTTAATAAAATACAATACAATACAATACAATACAATATAGAGAAAAGCCGCGGTAAGACGATTAAAATATTTGATCGCATTTATCAAGGAATTACATTAAATTGCAAAGAAAACTATTGTTGTTTTTTACACTTTTAAACATTTTCTGTGAAATAAAATAATTTGATCGTCAGATCGTGGCCTAAGCCATTTTTAAGTGTTGTTAAAATATAAAAATTCGTGTTGGTGGTATTGATAACACGAAAAATGCCTAATATACCTATAATATACGTAACCTTTAATGATTACTGTCCCTGAAAAGTATTGTTTAAATATTTATTCGGCGCCAAAGTGTGACCCAACTTTACAACGAAATTTACCCCACATTTATCTGCATTTTGTATGGTATTATCAAGAATATAGTGCAGGGTCACATCATTTTTAAATTTGTTGGAAAAAGTGAAAATAGTTAATTCTAATCTAAAAAACAATAAAAAGGTGAGTGATAAAATAAATTTTGTCTTTTTATAACCTTTATTTCAGCGTTACAAAGGTTAGTATCACAGATATTTTCGCCATTAATAAATATAAGCCTCCGGATGCTATCTTCAACACAAATTCTGCATTTCAGTGACACTTGAAATGTTTTTATTCTTTACCAGTGGTAAATGGTGTGAGGTGTTCATTAAATGGTTGTATAAATAGTACTTCAGTACTAACTTAGTTGTTAGGCCGACTGAGACTTCTTGGGACCAGAAGTGTTGCGCCTGCGTTTGTCATATTTTTTTTTTCTTCTCATTGTTTTTGATATAGATACCCGACATAAAACAACTGAACAGAGGGTAAATGATCGGCCATGGCAAACCAGGCATAATTTCTGGAGAGATCCTTTAATTTTGTGCGGAGACCTAAAAATGGTAATTACTCTTATTATTATTCCTGGTCATATCTAAATTATCTAAATTATGTTTGATATTTTCAGAATACAGACAAGAAATGGATATCTAAGTACTGCATTCGGCCAAGCAAAACCCGGGAATGCTTCAGGCATTAAAAATTTGTAGTTCCAATGCTTCGATTGTAAATATTATTAATAAATACACAAACAAATATTACAAAAAACATGATTTTTATTGTGGAAAATCAGATACTGCAAAGCAGTGCAAAACCAAAACTGGGAGGGTGTAGAAAAACAGATATTGCAAGTGGAAGAAAACCATAACTGGGTACGTGTGGAAAATCTATAATGCGGGAAGTCGAAAAACCAGTGGATTTTGTCCTGCATTCTTCTGCCAGAGATCCAGATAGAAACCTCATTTCCCCCTTACTTTTTGTGTCACCCCCGTGTATTTTGAAACCAGAGACGGAAGAAATGTAAGGGGTGAATGAGGTTTTGTCCCTTCGGCTTGTATGGAGAAACCTCTTGAAAATATGTTATTTTCCAGAGGAATGTTCCCGCTGGGTGACTAAGGAATTGAGATTCGCTCAAATTCCAATTCAAGATAATACTGATATCTTTTTGCTAAAAGAATATTTCATTTACATTTCCACAACATACTTACATAAGACATTTTGTAACCGATTTTTGTGAACTAAAATTCGAATCGCATTGATAATATTAAAAGAACATTAAATATTCAAACCAATTGATTCTCTTGCTCTTTATTACACGTGCTCATATTGTTTAAACAAATTCAAATGTTTAAACAATTTGATTCACGGCTTCCCCGCCCACCTGCCTTTCCTATTATTATTATAATTCTAATCAAGGTGAAAAATTAATGTAAAAACAAAAATACTGAAACAAAATATCAATGATAAAATGCAGTAATTTGGAATTGCCTTTCTTGATGTCTTTTCTTAAATTAGTCAAATACATAAAGCAAAACAGTGCTCCGCATATTTGTTTCCCTTATAATAGTTGTATACTGTGGATACCTGTATACTGTGGATACCCGGTAGCAAATTCGCCAAGAGTTTTTGGTTTGTAATAGTTTAAATAAATAGTTTAAAAATTGCATCTTTAAAAAACAAAAAATAGAAATAGAAAATAAAAATAGACAATGTAGAACGAGGTAGCAATATCAACAGGATTTGTTTTAAGGGACCGATGAAATAAAAATAAGCCTAAAATTATCCTATCTCTGGCATTCATTTTTTTAAAATAAGAATTGGAGACATTAATTTTTTTTAACTGTCGAAGGATAAACATCCCATCACATTTTGAAGCGGTTGTAACATTTCAAGGCGAACTTAAATTAAAAATATTCCCTCAAATTTTTTAAATCTTAATCAAAATTATTATATTGGTTGTTTTTTTTCCAGAGTTAAACGCTAATCGATTTGGAATTGAATTACATACTTAACGCGGCGTGATAATCCATATTTTGGCAGTTTTTTGCTTTGTTTTCGATAAAATACTGCTTTGAAATTCATATTTTTGCACTCTTAATTCATACAAAAAAATGCATAAATTTATCTGGGTAAGAGCGAGACAGCAATAGTCAAAACTCTCCGAAATTGAAAAAGAGTTTAATATTTTTAACATGTAAATTTAATCAAATTCGTATCCTATCTATTTTTTTCTTAAAGAAATTTTTTTTTTAAATAATGTTTCTTGGCTTTAATGGCAATGGATTGGGAATTTTACTACATGCTCAACGCAGTATGACTTTCTATATTTTAATAATATGTTTTGGACAAAATACTAAGGTTTTGAATGAAATAAGTGTAAGGATTTGTGTCGAAAAAGGAATCTGTTTATTTCTGTTTTGTCCATCTGTTAACTTATGCAAACAATATGACAAACAATATGCAAACAATATGACAACTGGGAGTGAGCTAACCCCTTAAAAGGGTTTTTGCTTATTAGATGTTACGCTCAGAGCAAAACCTCTTTTTTCAGAGTTATTTCGGTTTCGGTTTCTACTGACTACTTTGCTCGGTCTGTTCAGGAAAACGGTCTTTTGTGAATGTATGAGTGTGTATGTGTGACCTGTTCAGTAATGCTTCAGTCGTAACATTGCTTTTTGATTATTAAAATTCAAAAGGGTAAGGAAAAATACGTAATGTGTACTTTCTAAAGCTGAATCTGTAAGATTAGCCCATTATTCTACATATTTTAAATAACTTACGATCCCAAAACTCCACTTTTGGCATATCTTTCTTATGTAGTAATTAATAACCAAATCCACGTAATAAGAAGCGAATCTTTTGAGCTGCAAGAAAAATTAGAGCTTTTTAACAGGTTAAACCTCCTTTAGCAGTTTCAAATTTTGTTTATGTAGCTTTAAATCAATTCCTAACTATTTAAGAATATCTTCACAACATTATTTGGTTTTATTCAAAATATTTCGAAAGATTTGAAGGAACGCGCGATCCATTTTGTAGGAATAGGCTTGGTTGGTATACTTTGAGCCATTTTTTATCTTAAGACTTATGGTAGTTCTCATTTATTCTTATGGTATAGCTTATTTGAAAGGTAATTCGTTTCTTTATGGCATTTCTTATTAAAGATAGTTCCTTATATAGTCAATAAATATATTGAAGCAAACAAAAAAATAGCAGCTAACCTAAATTCATAATACAATTTTATATACATTTATATGTACATTGTACAATGCAATTTTATAATTATCTTGATTTCCTATGTAAAATTTATGCACATATCACAGCAGGCCTATACTTTTTCCTTTCGAGAGAAAACCCATTTTTTTGACTTTTATTTAACAGTAGTCTTTCAAAAACCCTTTTAGGTGACTGTTAACTTAAAAGGGTCTCACCGAGTGGTTATTGAAAGACCGATTGCTTTGTTCGGTTGAGCCGAACGGTCGGACCGAAACCGACAAGCAAAACTAAAAAAGGGTTCCGCTCAGAGAGAGAGAGTTTGTGAGCAACATTTTTTTCGGTTTTGTCGAGATTAAACTGCCTTAGGAAAATCGGTTGACAGTTATTTGCAAGCTCTGGTTCCTATCTACCAATCCTAATCTAAAATTTTGCAATATCGCCTGGGGCAGTTTTCCCAGGCTTGTTCCCATATGCCCTCTGGGTAAAACGTTTGAGGCACGTGGTTCTTATTCAAATAGTTTACTTTTAGCTTCGTACAATTAATTTGGCACGTCCGCACAGCTCAGATCGCAAAACGGAAAAGATCGAGTGTGCAGAAAATATTTATGAATAGTCACGCTTACATCCAGTAAAGAGCTTTTATACGGGATCCTTCCAATCAATACAAGCATGTCCTGCGTGCGAAACAGACAACTATACTAATTCTCACTCTCTTGTATTTTGTTCCAAGCACAGTACTGTTTCGTAGCGATTTTTCTATGCGCGTGTCAATGACTTCCGTGAGCCCGAGATTGTACGATGGGCACCACATCGGCTACCGAATGTTAACGACAAGAAAAACGAAGTATGACAATCACCCGACTGTCAGTTGTGAAAAAAATAAGTAAGTGATGGATCTTAAGGGGATAAGAGGTGAAGCCTTTTTCCAAATATTCAAAGGTATGTACATTGTTACGTGGGTAGTCCTACAGGACTTGGGCCGAGGGAAAGCCATCCGATGTTCAGGCACCAATTTTGGCCGGCATAAGCTCGCCGGATGGGGTGGGTTCTTGGCAAGACTTTCTCCTCTCCAACATAACGAGAATAAATATTAAGATGCCTGAAAACTAGTAAGAGTTGTAAAGTCCGTCGGTCATCAGTCTACATTGCCCCACAAGCGTAGCTATCGCTTGATCGTAACACGATCGCGCAAAGTTTCAGCCACATTCCCTCACCTTCACACATTCGTGTGCCAAATGGATCTTTGCGGGCCGCGCAATACGATACCCTATTGTCAAGGTTGTCCGTCAAAAGTTATGTCATTGTTCTTCACATACTCCACTTATCGCGTCAGCACCCCATTGTTGAAAACATAGCACTTCATGGTCTTAAGTTCGTTTTCAATTTTATTGAAAAAAAATATAGGCTAGTGCAATTTATGAGTAATATTTTTATTGGGGATACATATGAATTTAATTGTAATTGACCAACAAAGTTAGTTAGCGGAGAGTATCGAATTTACCACCCGTACAAGGTGCACACATCAGCAAATTGCTGACTATTCACGACTACAAACGTCGCTCTGAGGGCTCTTGTGATTATTCATACAAACACAAGGCTAAAAAATCAAAGTTTTATTGTAAAAAGTTAACTTTGGTAACGATATAATTAAAAATAGCTAGATAAAGTAATCGTGGGTTTCTTAATTATTGTATTATTTTTCCATATATTAATCAGGCGGATGACAAAAGTACTAACTTTACTAAAAAATTTATTACCGTGGTACCGTGGCACAAACTATGGCAAGTGGGGAAAAGTCCAGACTGAAGGTCTCAATGTATAAAAGTTCTAAATCATTTATAGTAATAGGCGAATTCACTTTGGATAAAAGATACTTCACTTTAATATAAAAATGGGGTTCATTTCTAAGAGTGACTGCTGGGGCCTGATGGTTAATCATGGTGCACGGATATATATATGTATTCAATAAAGGAACCGTGTTCCGACAAACTTACCCCTTTAAGTCCTGGGCGATGAGATCTCGACGCGCTGGATCCTGGGCTTTTGAAGACATTAGAAACCAGGGCTGTGAACCACTCCGGAGCTGAACCACTCCGAACCGGAGTGGTTCACTTTTTTAGAAAACGAACCGAACCGTAAAACGAAGCGCCGAATTTTTTTATAATTGAACCGGAACCGAACCGGAACTTTTTTTTTTTGATATTTGGTTCGGTTCACGAAAAATGTATTTTGTGTGTTCGTGTTTTTTTTTCAACATTGTGGGGGGTTTTCTGATTATATTAACGTAAAGTTTATTTACTATGGGAAATAAAAATGCCCAAATATTTTGACTATGCAATGACTGCATCTAACTCAAACAATCTAATAATATATAACTATCATCTTCCAAAACTTTTCGCAGTATGACCACATTAAAATTACTAAATTAATAAAATTAATAAATCATAAATCTTGTAACTTTACTTATAAGTCCTAATGTTATGGTACATATTTCAATGAAAATACATGGAAATAAATGTTAACTTTATTATATCATTAAAAAAAAATTTATTTTTGTGAACCCTGGTTCGAACCTGAACCCTGCTCCGGCTCATCATTGAACCGGTTCGCAAACCGGAACATTATCTGTCGATTAGGTTTGAACCCCGAACCGAACCCATGCAAAAATAATATGGGTTCACAGCCCTGTTAGAAACATATATATGTCGCAGTTCTTGGAATTATTTAAATTATAGAAACCGTTGTCATATTTGGCGGGTATAAAAGCTGATTCCATAATTCCTAGAAGGCGACCTTTTCCTAGAATACAAAGTATTAGTTCTCTCTTGAGAGCGAGAGCGGAGTATTAGCGAGACGGAGTTGCCAGATCCTTTGAATTGGCATGACCGTCGAGTGTGGCCCGGTTACGCAAGAGCGAGAAAGGAATTCAGTGAGAGGGAAGATAAGCACGCAGGGAGAAGCGTTCTCGTTGCACGGACACTTCGATTCGAACTCTTGCCGCGATCTGGACTCGCTTCCCGAATTAAAATGAATAATACCGAAAATGTCAGTTCTCCGATATTAGAAGTGGGATCAGCCCTGCCCCAAGACAGTGCAAGTGTTATGGATGCATTGGAGGCTCAGAAACGTGCGTTGATGGAACCTGTGAAAAAAATGAACACAACAAGTGGGCCGGTATCGGAAGTGAAAAATACTTCAATAATGTTGCCAAAATTCGATCCTGATAGTGCGGGCGCTGATGCAAGTGCGTTGTGTAATATCGTCGAATTGATTTTCGCTGAGCACATGCTCACACGATGTGCTCTTGTCATGGCCCTAAGCAAAGCTATGCTAGGAAGTGCGTCACAGTGGTTAGCGCAAATTTGTTTCAGTGGCATGACCTGGCAGCAGTTCCAGGAATTGTTCGTGCAACGATTTGTCGGAATTGAGACCCCGGCTGCAACTTTGATGAACATTTTGAATGGGCGTCCTAGCCCAGGAGAGAATATTCCTGAATACGGTTGCCGCCTTGTGACGTCTCTTATGTCTAAATTCAAATCTATAGAATTGGAAGAACTCGTCGTGTCCATCGTTTTGAAACACCTATCCAACTTGGATCCTCGCCTTTTGAAATCGATGTTTACGGGTACCGTTAAAACCCGCAACGATCTACAACAACAATTAAAGGCGCATGTGTATGCAAGGCGAAGCGAATCTGTGGGTGGCCACGAAGTCGACAGGAAGAAGATGAAGATGCCATCTCAAGTTAAGTGTCATCACTGTGGGCGAATTGGGCATAAAATCGGCGACTGCCTAATAGGGTCTTCCCACAGAGCTCCATCCACCATCTGCCATAGTTAGGCGATGTTTTCTCGGTGCAACTCTGAATTCTTCCACTTGACTGTGAAATTTGGAACGATGAATGCGAGAACAAATCAAATCGATGGCGGGAAAAAATTAAATAATGCTCCAGCTCATTGTTTTTTGGGTTTTTTTTTTAATTATTTGTTGTTTGTTATGAGCGGAAAAGCGTTCGCAAGCAGGTTGCTATGTGTGGGCCAAAATGTAAGCTGTTGTGCGAACGAAAACATCAATGATTGCAGCAAGGTGTAAAAATATGTTCTGCACTTCGTAAATATAACTAATATTAATTAAAAGTGTACTTTGTACTCCTATAAAGTTCCAAAGTTGCTATAAATTACCAAAAACAGCACAAATTTGGTTTTGTTTACAAATTTTTCATATTAATATTGGCTAGGCAGAGGCGTAGTAAGAGCGGAGTGTGAGGTACGGGAGGTTAGGCTCCCTCCCAGTCAGCAATATGTATGCATACTCGTTGTAGGATTTGCTATAAACGTTCATATATGTTTTTAAACTATTTTCCTAATCTATTTATTGTATTATTCTAAAATAAAATTAGGAGAACGCAATTTTACGACAGTTTTCCCGAGTTGAAATGAGCAACTGCTCTTCAGTCAGCTGTTATTGGATGGTAGATGGTGGATGGGGTTCTGTGTGAACGCGAGTTTCACATTCGTCAAAAATCCCAATCGTTTCAAACGGATGGACCCTATGGGAAGAGGCTATAAAACGGCGAAGTGAAGACCGAAACCGGACCAGCGTAGCTTCAGGACAAAAGCCTCGTCCACAGAACAACAGGACATGCTTCAAATGCGGGGAGCTGGGACATTGCCCAAAGAATCGTCACAACCAACAAGAAGTCGACGCTGAGAAACGTGTGAACTTAGTGGTCATAGAACCTAAAGGCATTCTTAAACAATTTGGTGACTCCATTCCATTTTGTTTCGATTCAGGCGCTGAATGTTCTCTTGTAAAGGAAAGCGTAGCGGCGAAGTTACAAGGAAAACGTCTATCTAACTCAGTGGTTTTAAGGGGTATTGGATGTGAGCCTGTATATAGTACAATGCAGATCCTCTGTAATGTTAATGTATTGGATAAGTTTCTTAATTATACCCGTTACTCGTAGAGTAAAAGGGTATATTAGATTTGTGCAAATGTATGTAACAGGTAGAAGGAAGCGTTTCCGACCCTATAAACTATATATATTCTTGAACAGGGTCACTAGCCGAGTCGATCTAGCCATGTCCGTCTGTCCGTCTGTCCGTCTGTCTGTCTGTATGAACGCTGAGATCTCGGAAACTATAAAAGCTAGAAGATTGACATTTTGCATGCAGAATCTAGGAGTTCCTACGCAGCGCAAGTTTGTTTCAAAGGGGTACCACGCCCCTTCTAACGCCCACAATCGCTTGTATACGATTTTAAAAATTTCAATATTTCGGAAAAGTAAAAATGCAGTTTTGTGGTGCTTATCAATACCTTTCGAAACGTAGAAGAACTTTTTTAAATCGGACCATTCGTTAAAAAGTTACGGCGGATCAAAGTTTTTATCTCCTTCCCACTCCCTTCAGCTGAGTAACGGGTATCTGATAGTCGGGGCACCCGACTATAGCGTTCTCTCTTGTTTTGATATTCTTATTGGAGAGATATTTTAAGTCAAGGCTTTGGTGTTTTAATCGAAGCAAATAAATTCGAAATTTATAAATCGAAAATTTTGCAAGCGCTGTCGTACGATTCAAGTTTGGTAAATCGATTCAATTTCAATAATGATTTAAATGGGTTAGAAAAAGAAAGATTATCCGAAATATTGGGAAAATATTCTAAGTCGTTTATTAAAGGTATTCCACACACACGAGTAACAACAGGTCTACTTAGTATACGTCTTAGTGATCCGCATAAAACTGTTCAGTGTCGCCCATATAGGCTAGGTGAAGAAGAAAAGGCCAATGTAAGACGAATAATAGACGAATTGTTGTTCGCCAAAGTTATACGCCCGAGAAGTTCCCCTTTGCTAGCCCGATGATGCTGGTCAAAAAGAAGAATGGTACAATGGTATCGCTTATGCGTTGACTACAGGGAATTAAACTCAAATACCGTGGCGGATAAATATCCTTTACCACTCATTTCTGATCAAATAGCTCGTATGCGGGGAGCCATGTACTTTTCATGTTTAGATATGGCGAGTGGCTTTTATCAAATTCCAATTAGCCCTGACTCGATCGAACGTACGGCATTTGTAACGCCCGAGGGGCAGTATGAATTCCTCGCAATGCCGTTTGGGCTAAAAAACGCGCCATCGGTATTTCAACGCGCCATAATGAAGGCGTTGGGAGCGCTAGCCCATTCATTTGTCATCGTTTACATTGATGACGTTTTGATAGCCGCAGAAACAAAAAAACAGGCTATGGAAAGACTAGATCAAGTTCATCAAATTTTAATGGAAGCAGGTTTCTCCTTTAATATAAACAAGTGTACGTTCCTGACTTAGCAAATTGACTATTTTTGATCCCAAACACGACGTAGAGTTGCACACAGATGCACGTATGATTGGTTACGGGGCCATTTTGTTACACAGGATAGACAGGAAGCCGCATGTCATCGAGTACTTTAGGAAATGTACTACGCCAGTGGAGTCAAAATATCATTCGTACGAATTAGAAACCCTTGCTGTTGTAAATGCAGTAAATCACTTTTGACATTATCTACAAGGTCTAGAATTCGTCATCTTTACAGACTGCGATTCATTAAGGGCAAGTCGTTCCAAAGCATTGACACCTAGGGTACATCGGTAGTGGGGGTACTTGTAAGCCTTCCAATTTCGCATTGAGTATAGGAAAGGGGAAAGAATCGCACATGCTGATTTTTTAAGCCGTAATCCACTTCCCGCTGAAAAGAATACACAATTAGAAAAGGTAGTTGAAAAGAGAGTTAATCTGACGGGGGTCTCTGACAATTGGTTACTTGCTGAGCAGCAACGCGACCCAGAAGTATCGGAAATAATTGAAAAATTACAAAATGATGAGTTGGAGGAAGAACTACTTAAAACTTACGAGTTGAGGAGGGGCATGCTTCATCGAAAAAGTCAACGAAACGGTAGAACACGTTGCTTACCCGTAATACCCAGAGCTTACGGATGGGTTGTAGCTGTAATGCACTTAGGTTGGGAAAAGACATTAGACAAAGCTTATGCGCACTATTGGTTCGCCAATATGTCAAAATATGTAAGGCGTTTTGTGAAAAATTGTATTACTTGCAAACTATCAAAGGCGCCAAAAGGAAAAGTACAGGCAGAGCTCCATTCAATTCCAAAAGCTGTTATTCCATACTGGCATACTTTGCACATCGACATTACAGGAAAGCTGAGCGGCAGGAACGATCAAAAGGAATACGTAATTGTTATTATAGATGCTTTTACAAAATTCGTATACTTGCATCATACGTTGAACTTAGACACAGGAAACTGTATAAATGCCATGAAAACTGTTGTGCCGTTGTTTGGTTTGCTTATGCGTGTAATTGCCGATCAGGGTAGGTCTTTCGCCAGTTCAGGGTTTCGAGAGTTTTGTACTTCGCAAAAGATTGATCTTCATTTAATTGCTACAGGTGCCAGTCGAGCTAACGGGCATGTTGAGCGAGTTATGGGTACACTTAAAAGTATGCTAACTGCAGTCGAAACAAGACAACGGTCCTGGCAAGATGCGCTACTAGACGTCCAATTAGCCGTGAACAGTACAGCAAATCGAGTGACCAAAATAAGCCCCTTGGAGTTAATGATCGACAGGGAGGGTAGACCATTTGGTTTGTTGCCCATCACTGAAGATGAGGAAGTAGTAGACAGGGATAAAGTAAGGGTGCAGGCCAAGGAGAATATTGAACGTATCGCACAGTATGACAAAAAAAGGTTCGATAAAACAAAGTCTAAAATTGTAAAGCACCAGGTTGGTGACTATGTTTTAATAAGAAATAAAGAGAGAAACCAAACAAAACTCGATCCGAAATTTAAGGTTCCTTTTGAAGTAATTGAAGTTTTAGAGGGGACCGATATAAGTTGAAGTCTCTAATAAGTAAGCGCCAATATAAGTATGCACATGAACACCTGCGGTCCTTGCCGAATATAGAAGTACTGGCAGAGATTGATGAAGAATTCGATAATGCAATTGTTGAAGATGTTCAGACCCAAAGTGGACAAAATGAATTGTAAGAACGTTGTATGTAAGGCTGCACCGAGCTCCCGTGTGGATGTACGGCGGGAGTCTGTGCAATGCTGCACCATGATCCTGTGTGGATGCTTGGCGGGAGCTTATGTAAGGCTGCACCGCGATACTCTGTTGACGCATGGCGGGAGTCAGGAGGACGAGTTAGTTCTTGAAAGTCCGATTGGAAAGTAAGAATAAATGTAAAAACCAAATGATCAAAAAGTTATCAAGAAAGAATGTTTTGAATGTACCCTTGAAAATGAATAATTCGAATAAGTTAAGTTGAAGTATCTGTTAATAAATGAGTAAAAAGCGTAGCACTTAGATGCTTATTATTATTAGTAATGCTTATTGGGTTATAAACATCATACACGTGTGTCTGTCAGGAAGGCCGTGTCGCAGTTCTTGGAATTATTTAAATTATAGAAACCGTTGTCTTATCGGGACTAGCTTCGCGAATTAAAATGAATAATACCGAAAATGTCAGTTCTCCGATATATATATATATATATACGTGCAAACACTATCGTTAACAGACACAATTAAAAAAACTTCGTTCTTTAACACAATCACTTATTGAATATAAGGATATATATATCTAGTATTACTATAAAAGAATAGATGTCGATTTGCGTCATGTTCCCCCAGCCCAAACCATAAGACCTAAAATTCTGGAAAAAATTGGGTCTGAATCGTGTGTTAGAGGAGGTGTGCACTAAGAAAGGACTTTTTAAAATTAGGCTCCTAAGGACTCCCAGGACTCTCGAAAAATGCAAAAATGGTTGATTAAAACATCAACCATTCCCACAGTTTTCAACCAAACAAGTTGATATTATACCCTTGTAGAGGGTATTATAATTTCAGTCTGATGTTTGCAACGCAGTGAAGGAGACGTTTCCGACCACATAAAGTATATATATTCTTGATCAGCACCAATAACCGAGTCTATCTAGCCATGTCCGTCTGTCCATCTGTCCGTCTGTCCGTTTTTATGCGAACTAGTCTCTCAGTTTTAAAGCCATCGCGATGAAACTTTCCCGAAAGTCTTCTTTCTATTGCAGGTAGTACATATGTCGGAGCGAGCCGGATCGGACCACTATATCTTAAGGCTCCCATAGGAATATTTATAGAAATAGTTTTGTTTTTTTTAAGCTTTGTTTCTGGAAATCTTCGAAAGCCCAAAAGATGAGACCTAACCGACTTCCGGTTGGGGCACTTAATTATTTTTTCCGCACCCATTATGCGATCGCATCCGTTTTTGTTTTAAAGTGTGGAGCTATGCCATACAATTAGTAAGGTATTTATACCCGTTACTCGTAGAGTAAAAGGGTATATTAGATTCGTGCAAAATTATGTAACAGCTAGAAGGAAGCGTTTCCGACCCCATAAAGTATATATATTCTTGATCAGGGGCACTAGCCAGACATGTCCGTCTGTCCGTCTGTATGAACGCTGAGATCTCGGAAACTACAAAAGCTAGAAGGTTGAGATTTCCCACACATATTCTTTGGCTTCCTACGCAGCGCAGCGCCACGCCCCCTCTAACACCCACAATCGCCCACTAACGATTTTAAAATGGGTCCTGCGCCCACATCTTTAAAGATTTCCGAGAAGTATAAATGCAATTTAGTTGTGTATATTTATACCTATCGAAATGTAGAAGACATTTTTCAAATCGGACCATTCATTAAAAAGTTATACGCAATCAAAATTTATATATCTATCTCCCTCGCACGCCCTTTAGCTGAGTTACGATTACACAGGTCAACAAAATTGACTTTATTAAAAGGTGCAGGCCTATGGGCATTAAAATATATTAATATAGACGTATATAAGCATATCTGCATACTTCGATTTCGCGTTTAACGGGAGGCATTTGTGTAAGCCTGTTCACCGCATCAAGTTGGTTGGGAATAGAGGTGAACAAATTACTTCAATGGCTCATAGGCTTTGACTGACTCAAATTATGATGGAACCTTAAATGCAATTATGTAGAAGGGCATCTAAGCAATTTTTTGGCATTGGTTTTATTACAACTAAGCACAGACCCTCGAGGATATCTTAAATCCAAACAATTAATGTTGCTATTTTTTTCAAACCGCAATTTCACAAATACCACCCGTTAAACGCGAAAACGAAGTATGCAGATATGCTTATATCCGTCTATATTAACACAATTTAATGCCCATAGGGCTGCACCAAAAACACTGTCGGCCTGTGTTATTAGTCGGGACACCAACGGGTATTAGATAGTCGTGACGCCAACCCGACTATAGCGATCTCTCTTGTTTTTTACTTTAAAAGAGTGCCATTACTTTAAGTCCGTTTTTCTCGAAACCATGCTTTCCTCAGCTGCGGTTTTTGTATCTTAAAAAGTAATAATTTGATCATCATGCTGCTTTTACAGAAATGTTTGTAATGAATGTGCTGACTGTTTGAGCCTACTTTATGTAACAAAAGCAAAAACAACATAAATATGAAATAAAATTGATTTTTGACTTTAAAAGAGTTTTTGAGATATTCTATGTAAGTTAGGTTCGGACCGTTTCTCCATTATTTCTTAACAATATAAACTTAAAATCATACAAATCGGATCTACACAGCGACCTGAGGACGATCCGCAGCTGGCCTACTTTTTATACCCGTTACTCGTAGAGTAAAAGGGTATATTGTATTCGTGTAAAAGTATGTAACAGCTAGAAGGAAGCGTTTAAGACCCCATAAAGTATATATATTCTTGATCAGGGTCACTATCCGAGTCGATCTAGCCATGTCCGTCTGTCCGTCCGTATGAACGCTGAGATCTTTGAAACTACAAAAGCTAGAAGGCTGAGATTTTCCAAACATATTATTGGGCTTCCTACGCAGCGCAAGTTTTCAGACGGGCGCCACGCCCCCTCTAACGCCCACTATCCCCCACTAAAGAACTTAAAATGTGTCTGGCGCCCACATCTTTAAAGGTTTCCGAAAAGTATAAATGCAATTTTGTTTTGTATATTTATACCTATCGAAATGTAGACGACATTTTTCAAATCGGACCATTCATTAAAAAGTTATGTGCAATCAAAATTTTATATATCCATCTCCCTCGCACTCCCTTTAGCTGAGTGACGGGTATTAGATAGTCGGGACACCAACCCTACTATAGCGTTCTCTCTTGTTTTATCTTTCAAAATGACGGCCGTGGGAATTTTTTGTCAGACTATATTAAAAACAAGAGAGAACGCTATAGTCGGGTTGGTGTCCCGACTATCTAATACCCGTCACTCAGCTAAAGGGAGTGCGAGGGAGATGGATATATAAAATTTTGATTGCACATAACTTTTTAATGAATGGTCCGATTTGAAAAATGTCGTCTACATTTCGATAGGTATAAATATACACAACAAAATTGCATTTATACTTTTCGGAAACCTTTAAAGATGTGGGCGCCAGACACATTTTAAGTTCTTTAGTGGGGGATAGTGGGCGTTAGAGGGGGCGTGGCGCCCGTCTGAAAACTTGCGCTGCGTAGGAAGCCCAATAATATGTTTGGAAAATCTCAGCCTTCTAGCTTTTGTAGTTTCAAAGATCTCAGCGTTCATACGGACGGACAGACGGACATGGCTAGATCGACTCGGATAGTGACCCTGATCAAGAATATATATACTTTATGGGGTCTTAAACGCTTCCTTCTAGCTGTTACATACTTTTACACGAATACAATATACCCTTTTACTCTACGAGTAACGGGTATAAAAAGTAGGCCAGCTGCGGATCGTCCTCAGGTCGCTGTGTAGATCCGATTTGTATGATTTTAAGTTTATATTGTTAAGAAATAATGGAGAAACGGTCCGAACCTAACTTACATAGAATATCTCAAAAACTCTTTTAAAGTCAAAAATCAATTTTATTTCATATTTATGTTGTTTTTGCTTTTGTTACACAAAGTAGGCTCAAACAGTCAGCACATTCATTACAAACATTTCTGTAAAAGCAGCATGATGATCAAATTATTACTTTTTAAGATACAAAAACCGCAGCTGAGGAAAGCATGGTTTCGAGAAAAACGGACTTAAAGTAATGGCACTCTTTTAAAGTAAAAAACAAGAGAGATCGCTATAGCCGGGTTGGCGTCACGACTATCTAATACCCGTTGGTGTCCCGACTAATAACACAGGCCGACAGTGTTTTTGGTGCAGCCCTATGGGCATTAAATTGTGTTAATATAGACGGATATAAGCATATCTGCATACTTCGTTTTCGCGTTTAACGGGTGGTATTTGTGAAATTGCGGTTTGAAAAAAATAGCAACATTAATTGTTTGGATTTAAGATATCCTCGAGGGTCTGTGCTTAGTTGTAATAAAACCAATGCCAAAAAATTGCTTAGATGCCCTTCTACATAATTGCATTTAAGGTTCCATCATAATTTGAGTCAGTCAAAGCCTATGAGCCATTGAAGTAATTTGTTCACCTCTATTCCCAACCAACTTGATGCGGTGAACAGGCTTACACAAATGCCACCCGTTAAACGCGAAAACGAAGTATGCAGATATGCTTATATACGTCTATATTAATATATTTTAATGCCCATAGGCCTGCACCTTTTAATAAAGTCAATTTTGTTGACCTGTGTAATCGTAACTCAGCTAAAGGGCGTGCGAGGGAGATAGATATATAAATTTTGATTGCGTATAACTTTTTAATGAATGGTCCGATTTGAAAAATGTCTTCTACATTTCGATAGGTATAAATATACACAACTAAATTGCATTTATACTTCTCGGAAATCTTTAAAGATGTGGGCGCAGGACCCATTTTAAAATCGTTAGTGGGCGATTGTGGGTGTTAGAGGGGGCGTGGCGCTGCGCTGCGTAGGAAGCCAAAGAATATGTGTGGGAAATCTCAACCTTCTAGCTTTTGTAGTTTCCGAGATCTCAGCGTTCATACAGACGGACAGACGGACAGACGGACATGTCTAGATCGACTCGGCTAGTGCCCCTGATCAAGAATATATATACTTTATGGGGTCGGAAACGCTTCCTTCTAGCTGTTACATAATTTTGCACGAATCTAATATACCCTTTTACTCTACGAGTAACGGGTATAAATACCTTACTAATTGTATGGCATAGCTCCACACTTTAAAACAAAAACGGATGCGATCGCATAATGGGTGCGGAAAAAATAATTAAGTGCCCCAACCGGAAGTCGGTTAGGTCTCATCTTTTGGGCTTTCGAAGATTTCCAGAAACAAAGCTTAAAAAAAAACAAAACTATTTCTATAAATATTCCTATGGGAGCCTTAAAATATAGTGGTCCGATCCGGCTCGCTCCGACATATGTACTACCTGCAATAGAAAGAAGACTTTCGGGAAAGTTTCATCGCGATGGCTTTAAAACTGAGAGACTAGTTCGCATAGAAACGGACAGACGGACAGATGGACAGACGGACATGGCTAGATAGACTCGGCTATTGGTGCTGATCAAGAATATATATACTTTATGTGGTCGGAAACGTCTCCTTCACTGCGTTGCAAACATCAGACTGAAATTATAATACCCTCTACAAGGGTATAATATCAACTTGTTTGGTTGAAAACTGTGGGAATGGTTGATGTTTTAATCAACCATTTTTGCATTTTTCGAGAGTCCTGGGAGTCCTTAGGAGCCGAATTTTAAAAAATCCTTTCTTAGTGCACACCTCTTCTAACACACGATTCAGACCCAATTTTTTCCAGAATTTTAGGTCTTATGGTTTGGGCTGGGGGAACATGACGCAAATCGACATCTATTCTTTTATAGTAATACTCGATATATATATCCTTATATTCAATAAGTGATTGTGTTAAAGAACGAAGTTTTTTTAATTGTGTCTGTTAACGATAGTGTTTGCACGTAAATATATATATCGGAGAACTGACATTTTCGGTATTATTCATTTTAATTCGCGAAGCTAGTCCCGATAAGACAACGGTTTCTATAATTTAAATAATTCCAAGAACTGCGACACGGCCTTCCTGACAGACACACGTGTATGATGTTTTTAATATAGTCTGACAAAAAATTCCCACGGCCGTCATAGGGTTGGTGTCCCGACTATCTAATACCCTTCACTCAGCTAAAGGGAGTGCGAACGCTGTACTCCGGTTGGTGTCCCGACTAATAATCGTAACCCAGAGTATAACTTTAAAATGAATGGTCCGATTTGAAAAATGTCTTTTACATTTGGATAGGTATAAATATACACAACAAAATTGCATTAATACTTCTCGGAAATCTTTAAAGATGTGGGCGCAGGACCCATTTTAAAATCGTTAGTGGGCGATTGTCGGCGTTAGAGGGGCGTGGCGCTCGGCTGAAATAAACTTGCGCTGCGTAGGAAGCCAAAGAATATGTGTGGGAAATCTAAACCTTCTAGCTTTTGTAGTTTCCGAGATCTCAGCGTTCATACGGACGGACAGACGGACGGACAGGCGGACAAACGGACATGGCTATATCGACTCGGCTAGTGACCCTGATCAAGAATACATATACTTTTGAGGTTCGGAAACGCTTCCTTCTCCCTGTTACATACTTTTGCACGAAAACAATATACCCTTTTACTCTACGAGTAACGGGTATAATTAGTGGACTGTATAATTAATTCGATATATTGTATTTGCTTTTTAACACATACATTTAGACACCTTGAAAACGGTCTTGGATTTTATAATAAAATTTATAATCATTATATATTAAATCTTTAATTTTAACATGATACCTTTTCAAGTACTCTTTTTCACTCTTTAACCGTTTAACATTTACTGTATAATTAAACAGACATAGTTTCAATGGGCACCAACTCATTCTTAAATAAAAACTTCTTTACTTCACAAATTTGTAATGATAAAACTTGGCCCGAAAGTATGCCTTGATTATCCTAATTGACTCAGGACTTTCATTTATTATTTCCTTGTCTATTGACTCTTCTTTTACTAAATAAGCGGTTGTAAGAACGTTATTTACCTCAACTAACACGGATGGTGAACTAAAAACAACCTCGTTTACCAAGTGAGGTCCTGCCGGCGGAATATTATGGCAGTGTATTTCTTTATCTTCTATTCCATTAAATCGTTAAGCTACCTAACTCTTTCTCTTTTAATGGAATCGATAATAAAAGTTGTGAATCTATTTTATTTGATTCTAAACTATTTTCGTTATGTTTGAACTTATTCAAACAAATAAACTCATTGACCATACTAGAAAATTCTTGCTCTGGCAGAGTAAAAAATTTGTCTACTCTAGCAACCACAGGAAAATATCCTTCAATTCTGAACCTTTCCGCTATGGCCGTTACTATTTTTAGAAAATCGAATTGTAAAAAACTAATAATGTCTTCAAATTCATCGCTTTCAAAATACGATCTAGCCTGTTCCTCCACAATAAACACTTTTGTAGCTAAATAGTTAGTATTAATAATTCTTTTGTTAAGAGAATACGTGCAGCCACCCAAATGTTTTATCGTCTCATCGAGATATTTCTTTAACTGATCGACTACACTTAAAAAAGCCTGCCTTGGAATATTATTTCCATAATCGGACGACTTCGTGCTTTCTATATTACAATATTACCAATATCGAACTTATCTGATGATAGCGTTGCCTTAGTCCATTGTGACGATAGCGTTCTTCCAAGGTTGTTGTCGACGACTTTTATGTAGCGACCATTTCGATGATTCTTGGCGACGACTTCCCTTGGTGACAAAGTCCAGTGGTCGGCGACGTGGAGATGGTTTTGTAGCCAGCAAGTTTTCTTCTCTTCCAAGATGAAATTAAGTTGTGTGGCCGAGATCGTCCTCTCGGTAGCTTGATGTATTATATTTATCCCAGTTTCGGGATATCAAAAATGCAATATTGCATCTGCAGGCTATTTTCCCAAATTAATAGAGTTGAACGCTTAATTGCGATTCAATTCATGGCCCTTTTGCAATATTTATCTTTATATTGCAGGCTCTTGTTAACCATAGTCAAAGCTAATGGTAATATTATTATTCTTTTCTGCACTTATTTTTTTTTTAAACAATTAAATTTCTTGTTCGTCGAATTTTTTAATTTTTATACCCTTGCAGAGGGTATTATGATTTCAGTCAGAAGTTTGCAACGCAGTGAAGGAGACGTTTCCGACCCCATAAAGTATATATATATAGTATATATAAGTATATATATTCTTGATCAGCATCACAAGACGTGTCGATCTAGCCATGTCCCTCTGTCCGTCTGTCCGTCCGTCTGTCTGTTTCTACGCAAACTAGTCTCTCAGTTTTTGAGCTATCGGGACGAAACTTTCTCAAAAGTCTTCTTTCTATTGCAGGTAGTATATATGTCGGAGCCGACCGGATCGGACAACTATATCTTATAGCTCCCATAGGAAGGATCGGAAGAAAAAAACTTTAATAAATTCTAGCTTCGGTGTTTTTTGAAATATTACCTTCTACTTTTGGGGATGTTATTTTTTAAATATTTCTGAATTTCGAATTAATTATTTAAAAAATCGGACTACTATATCATATAGCTGCCATAGGAACGATCGGAAAATTAATGGAAAAGTAATAGGAAATAAATTCTAGCTTCTTTGGTTTTTATTGTATTATCTTCTACTCCAGGATATAACTCTTTTTAAATATTTCCGAATTTCAATTTTAATTTGATCAAAATCGGACGACTATATCATATAGCTGCCATAGGAACGATCGGAAAATTAATGAGAAATATTAGAAAATTGAACATTTTTGCGATTTGTTAATTAATAGGAATGATCTGCAAGGGTATATAAGCTTCGGCTGGCCGAAGCTAGCTTCCTTTCTTGTTTGCTTTATAGCTTCTTGACTGTATAGCATTTGTAGGCACTTTTCACCCCTATTTTTCCAAATTTTTGGATTTTCATTTTTAATGCACTTTTCACAAATTGTATATTTTTTTATATCTGCTGTTTTGGCCACGGACACGCCTTACCAACTTATTGGTTTTAATATATAAATCACTATATTTTCTATATATTAATCCGATGTTAAGGCCTCGGAAACGCCCTACCAACTTTAGCAACCTTTAGCTGTTAAAAACAGAATCTTTAAGGTGCTTAAAAACAAAAAAGACTCTTTACTTGTCTTTTTGCTTTTATTTTGTTCAACACTTTTGTCTCTTACCTCTCGTGGGGAAAACAATCGTGTGAATCTATTGCTACCTTTAGCTGCAAGCGTCTAGCACTCAGCAGAATCTTTAAGGTGCAGAATATCTCTGAGTCCCTTACCACTGGTGGGAGAAGACTACAGAGAGGTCTGGCCAATTGTTCCGCAAGGAATCAATCGAAGGACCAAAATGAAAGGGATTCCTGTAATAAGGAAAACAACCTTCACGTTTGAGTTCTGTAAAAAACTGATTTTATTTCAATAAGTCTTTGCTTACGTAACTAACATGAAATTATTATATAATATACTTATTTATGGTCTACGCAGAGACCACATCTGTTTGCCTGAGCGGGAGCCTTATCAACGGTCTCCTGCAAGGCGACCTTTTGTGCAGTGTGAGAACTATATTTATGGTCAGGCTCAAGTGGCCTGTACTTAAGATTACAAGTGTTAGCACAACACCCTTGTAGAGTTTGAGTTACAGATCGTTTTTTACGGCTCTAGATCAATTAACATATTGACATGTACTAAACTCGTAAAGTATTAGATTTATTTTAAAAAGTGTTCTTCTTGAACACATGTTTTGATTACTTCTTTGAGGTTCAGCAATGCCTGTCTTTCGTCGCTCGAAGGGATGATTATGTCGTCGATATATAGCAAGGCGATGCCTCTCTGGGTTAGCGGTCGAAAAATGGCATTGATATGGCGCTGAAAAACTCCGGGCGAGTTTGACATTCCAAACGGGACCTTCCTGAACTGATATTGGCCGATCTGCGTCACAAAAGAGGTGTACTTGCGACTCGACTCAGCAACTGCCACGTGAAAGAATCCATTTTTCAGGTCTATGGTGCTGAATATGTTTGCGTTTTGGAGTCGATCTAATTGTTCGTCGATGAGAGGTAATGGAAAGTCGTCCTTGATAATTACCTTATTTATGCGTCTGTAATCGACACAAAGTCGAGGAGAACCATCACTCTTTTTGACAAGAACAACAGGACTCGTAAACTCGGAATTAGATTACTCCTCAGCCACTCGTCGATTTGCTCTTCAACCACACGCGATTCAGCAAACGCTAATCGACGCGGTCGCGAAAATATTGGGCTTTCGTCAGCGAGAACGATCTGCATTTCTACGCCAGTTGTCTTCGTTTTCTTTGGCTCGTAGTTTGATATAAGCTCACGAACTTCCGTTTGTGCACCCACACTGACCGCGTTGTTTATATTTAGTTCAGTTTCGGAAACCACATCGATTTTTAATAAGTTCATTTCCGAATCTTCGTTGTTGGAATGCACTTTTCGAACACTTAAACCATTGCGACCGAATAAAATGTCTGCGTGCAAGCTTATTTCTTCTCCGATTATTAACTTTATATCGACACAGTTATTTGGCACCACGTAAAAGTTGAGAAAATATTCATTTTCGTCGATTTCAACTGATCGCATGAATTGAATTGAATTGTTTATATTTAGTTCGGGCGAATTTTGCTGTCACTATTACCGAAACAGATTATAAAAATGCCACAGCTTTTGAGTTTTGCCTTGTTCATTTCGACATACAAGTCCTCGCGTATTATGTTAAACTTGCTGCCCGTATCAAATAAAGCTACACACTTTTGGCCATCGAATGCCACTTCTTTACTAGTGATGTCATTCTTCGGTTGGACACGATTCATATTGGATTTATTTTCACCTGGCTTTTCTTTTATCGCGCAATATTTCGAAATATGGCCGAACTCGTTGCATTGGAAGCACTTAGGGCCTTTCTTTTTATACCCTTGTAGAGGGTATTATAATTTCACTCAGATGTTTGCAACGCAGTGAAGGAGACGTTTCCGACCACATAAAGTATATATATTCTTGATCAGCACCAACAGCCGAGTCTATCTAGCCATGTCCGTCTGTCCGTCTGTCTGTCTGTCCGTCTGTCCGTCTGTCCGTTTCTATGCGAACTAGTCTCTCAGTTTTAAAGCTATCGCGATGAAACTTTCCCGAAAATCTTCTTTCTATTGCAGGTAGTACATATGTCGGAGAGAGCCGAATCGGACCACTATATCTTAAGGCTCCCATAGGAATATTCAAACAAATTTAAGAAAATTCATTGAAACTTTGTAGGAAGTAGGCGTTTTGATTCTTAACTACTTAAAAACAAAATTTAAATAAATAGAAATAGAAAGCACTCTTTTTTGTAGCTTTTTACCGAACCGCTTTGGTTTTTCATTGAGCTGACTGACTTCGATTTGTGCTTATCACTTTCGGTTTGGTAGTGCTTTAGTTTATTTTTGAATTCACTAAAATTTCTTGCGCCGTACAAAATTGATTTGTTTACCGATAGTTCGTCGATCCCGTCAATAACGTACTGCATAAGCGCTTCTATTTCGACACTCCCACGCGAGGCGATGTCCTTCATGCGGTAAAAGTATTCGTACCGCGGCGTTTGGTTTCATCTAACTGCTTGTGTACTTGCTTAGAGCTTACATTAGAACGAAATTCATCAAGCAATGCATTTTTAAGCGATTCCCATGAGTTTAAACCGCGTATGTTGCTGAAAAAAAGTTTGGCTATACCTTTTAGCGATTTTTTCGCGTACACTAGTTTTTGTAAGTCGCTCCAGCACATTAGAGATGCTGTTTCGTCGAATTCGCGCAACCAAGTCTCCACTGGTAAAACATCGGTACCATCGAAAGCACGAACCGACTCTTCAACATCGCGAAAACTCAAAGCAAAAAGTGGAGAGTTCTTGCTCTCTCTGTTCTCCGAACCACGCACTACGCCATTTGCCTGATTTTCGCGCCCGTTCTTAGAATTGGCTGACTTTTTTGCATTCCCTTGCGCACTCGTTTCGTTGTCGTTTTGCATTATGCTTTGGGCACTATTGAAAATTTGAGAATTGCAAAGGTTATTACTTTCAGGATTTTCTTCATCTGCTGAGTCCTCGTCATCCTCTTCCTCACTTTCTTCGTCGTTAGTGGCTTCTAGCAAGCTTTCACTTTGCAGGTTGTTAAAAATGTGTGAGAAAATATCGTCCACTTCATGGAATATTTTCAGAACACCACAAATGCTCACAAAATCACGGTCACTTATGTTTTCGCTAATATGAGCAATTTTGCGCCTGTACTCATCACTTTCTTTGCTAATGCAAAAACCACTAAACTCGGGAAGCCTCTTACGGGTTCTGTATCCTTCACTTTCAAACAAAAACTTGTGTAATGCAACAATGCTCGATTTGCTGCTTGACTTAAGAGTTCCGGCTATAATTTCACCCACTTGCGGCATTTTGGCGCATGGATATTTTGAATTTCTTTCCACCCAAGTTTGGACAAAAACTTTGCTTTGTTTTTCCATTCTCCTTTGCGATACACACACACACTTGCGAAGTACGAAAATCGAGTAGTTTATCCCGGCGAGCCCTCAAAATGTGAAGTTTTGGATAAGGTTTAATAGTCTCTCCCGTCTTGAAGCGTCGTCTTCGGCTTTCTTCATTAAACTCAACGGCTCGTCCCTTGCCGCTTGATCTCGTAGTTTCGCATTTTCCCACTTCTCGTCGTCTCTTATTAGCACTCGTCGTTTTCGCAATACTCTTTTGGTTTTCCCGTTGCTGATCATTATGTCGTTACTTTTAAGTTTAAATTGTTCGTTACAATTTAAATGAGTTTCATTCGTCGTTACTTTTTAAGTGGAATTTGTTGTTGCTTCTTAAATTACAATTGTTGTTACTTCTTAAATGAAAAGTGTACAGCAAACACACAATTCCCACATATATATTCTTGATCAGCACCAATAGCCGAGTCTATGTAGCCATGTCCGTCTGTCAGATTTTATGCGAACTAGTCTCTCAGTTTTAAAGCTATCGCGATGAAACTTTCCCGAAGGTCTTCTTTTTATTGCAGGTAGTACATATGTCGGAGCGAGACGGATCGGAACACTATATCTTAAGGCTCCCATAGCAATATTCAAAACAAATATAAGAAAATTCATTGTAACTTTGTAGTATAGTAGGACAAAACGGGGTTTAGTATTAAGCACACTTTATTTATTCGACCGTTCTCTTTTAGTTCTTATTCGCAATTGCCCGATTTTACATAGCGTCGGTTTTAACATAAGATAACGCGAAGTTGGCTGCGATCAGCCTGATATTTAACATTTTGCAGAGTTGCCAGATTGGCAACTATCTAACAGCTGATTATTTTAAATGCTAACGACTATTAAACATATAACCGTTACTTTCGAACACTACTTATACATATTTACATAATGGGGTTGTACACTCTAAAACATATCCATAGCCGTGTATATTCGTATATACTAATAATATAGTCAGTGACTTATCCTACTACAACTCGGCCATCCTGACCGGTTGATCACCTGATCAAAGTTAGTTTTTTTTTTACAAATGATTCTTATTTTATGTACAATATTTTTACCTTAGTTTGAACTAGTTGTTATTTGTTACTTTTTAATTTTACTCTTTATCCAATGTCTTAAATTTTGCGCACTCCAAATACCTAGGTAAGGTCTATGTGCTAATTGAAACCCTTCTACGTCTTTTAGTAAAAATCTGTCATTGCGCATCACTTTTGCAATCATATAAGGTCCTTTATGTTTGGAATTCAGTTTTCTAGCAGCACCAACAGTCGTTTCGAAATTCTTCACCATAACGTAGTCTCCTTTTCTATAACTCTTAGCCTTTACTCGACTTTTATTGTACGACTTCTCATTATAATCTTGAACTTGTTTTTGATGAGTCGCCGCTTGTTTCCTTATCTGTGTTAAACTATCTGACTTTGGATTTTCATTTATATCTTCTAGTCTTTCCTTGAGTTCATCGATTATCTTACCTTTTTGCTCTACACCGAAAAGCATCTTACTCGGAAGTTGTCTTATACTTCTATGCAATGTATTATTGAGAGCATGTTCTATTTTATCTATAACGTTATCCCAGTATATACCTTTACTTTGGTCAACTAGTTTCGCGATCATCGGTCCAAGGCCCCTGTTAATCCTCTCAACTTGACCATTCGCTTGCGGTGAGCCTGTGGCTATTTTGACATGTTTAACATTATACTCTTCCATAAATTCCTCGAAGTCCTTAGACGTAAAACAACTACCACGGTCAGATATTATACATTTTGGCCTACTGTAAGCTCTAAAGTAATCTTTTAATGCTGTTATTACCTCTTTGGTGCTAGTTGACTTAGTTGAATACAGTCTGACAAACTTTGTAAATCCGTCAACTACAACGAAAATATGTTTCTTTGCTCTTGATGAATCTAGTGGACCATAGTGGTCAATATGGATTACTTCGAACGGTTTGTTTCCCTTGGGAATACTGTGCAAAAAGCCTTCTCCCTTTCCTGATTTTGGTGAAAACGCTACACATTTTAAACAATTTTCTATATGTGATACACACTTTTCTTTTAAACACGGATATACGTTTTTGCGATTATATCCATCATTTTATCCCTTCCTACATGCCCTATTTCGTTATGGTATTTATATATGATTGATCTTCCATTTCTTCTGGTACGTAAAATAATATCCTATTATCATTCGCTTTTCTGTAGAATACAGAATACCATTTCTCATTTCAAATAACTTAAGTTCTGTCTTTTCTAACATGGTTTTAAGTTTTTTAATTCTTAGATCTTTTCCTTGACAGATTATTAAATTTTCTTCAAAACTGTTGGTTTCCACTATTAGAATACTGTTATACCTACTGAGGGCATCAACATGCTGCATTTTGTTCCCAGCTCTGTGACATATTTCAAGATCATAATTTTCCAAAGTTTCGAGTTCAAAACTATGCAATTTAGCTTCATCTGCAGTGGTACGCTTAGAGAAATAGAATACCGGGTGTAATTTGCCATCGTCTTTCTTTTGTAGATGCACCGCACCAAACCCTAAAGCACTCGCGTCACAATGTAATTCTATATCATCTTTGTAATTATACAACGCTAGTACGGGTGACTCGATAAGCTTTTCTTTTAATTTTAAAAAGCAATTCATTTCTTCTTCTCCGAATCGAAATGGGTTGTCTTTTTTCAAAAGATCGTATAATGGCTTTGCAATTGTAGAAAAATCCTTTATGAATCTTCAACAAGAGAGAACGCTATAGTCGGGTGCCCCGACTATCAGATACCCGTTACTCAGCTAAAGGGAGTTCGAAGGAGATGAAGATAAAAACTTTGATCCGCCGTAACTTTTTAACGAATGGTCCGATTTAAAAAATTTCTTCTACATTTCGATAGGTATTCATAAGCACAATAAAACTGCATTTTTACTTTTCCGAAATATTGAAATTTTTAAAATCGTATATTAGCGATTGTGGGCGTTAGAGGGGGCGTGGCACCCTTTTGAAACAAACTTGCGCTGCGTAGGAACTCCTAGAATCTGCATGCAAAATGTCAATCTTCTAGCTTTTATAGTTTCCGAGATCTCAGCGTTCATACAGACAGACAGACGGACAGACAGACGGACAGACGGACAGACGGACAGACGGACAGACGGACAGACGGACATGGCTAGATCGACTCGGCTAGTGATCCTGATCAAGAATATATATAGTTTATAGGGTCGGAAACGCTTCCTTCTACCTGTTACATACTTTTGCACGAATCTAATATACCCTTTTACTCTACGAGTAACGGGTATAAAAATATGAAGAAAGTCCCAAGAAACTTTGCACTGCCTGAACCTTTGAGGGGACTGGAAAATATTTCACAGCCTCAATGCCCTTATCGTCTACCCTAATGCCATTCTCAGATATTAAAAATCCTAAATACTTTATATTTGATTTCAAAAACTCACATTTGTCCATTCGAAGTTCCAATTTATTCTGAGTAAGCCTTTTAAAAATTTCGTCCAACGTTTCTAAATGCTCATTAACACTTTTGCTTGCAACCATTATGTCATCCATGTAAACTACTACTTTGTTGGCTCTAATCATATCATCGAAAATTTTATTAAAAAAACGTTGAAAAACTGCCGGTGCGTTTTTTATACCCATCGGCATTCTTAAGAATTCGAATTGTCCTAGTGGAGTTACGAATGACGTATATTTAACAGATTCTTCATTTACAAAAACATGGAAATATCCATTTTTTAGGTCTAACTTTGAAAATACTCTTTTGTCAACTAATTTATCTAATAAATCATCTATGTGTGGAAGTGGATAATTGTCTTTTAGCAGGGCTTTGTTAAGTTTCCTATATTCAATACATAGTCTAATGTCACCTGTTTTCTTTTTAACTAAAACTATCGGAGAGGCAAATTCTGATTCGCTTGGTCTTATTATTTCGTTTTTCAAATATTCATCTAATAATTTTTGTAACTTATCTTTTTCTGTATATGATTATCGTCGAGGACTGCAACTAAAAGGCTTTACATTCTCTAAACATAATTTATTTTCTGCTCTAATCTTAGGCTTTTCAGGTCTAATTGCTTTCACATAGCTGTTTTCAATTATTCTTAAGAATCTACATTGTATTTGATAAGTTGTGCTTTTGTCCCAGTTAAAATCAATGGTTTCATCGTTTGTAAAGTCAATTTTCAGTATTTCGGTTTCAAAATCGTCGGGTTCTAGTTCAATTTTTACATTTACTGTCTTTTGTTCTTTTATAATCGTTTCCTCTGTCTTTTTATTAACTTGTTTCATCTTTAGTTGTTCTATTGATTCATTATCCTGTCTCATAACTGTCTGACCTGTTGTTTCACCGTCTTGTCTCATAACTGTTTGACCTGTTGTTTCACTTTTTTGTCACTAAACTGTTTGACCTGTTGTTTCACTGTTTTGTCGCTTAACTGTTTGGCCTGTTGTTTCACTGTTTTGTCGCTTAACTGTTTGACCTGTTGTTTCACTGTTTTGTCGCGTAACTGTTTGACGTACCGTTTCACTACCTTGTATTATAGCCATTTGCCCTATTTTTTCATTATGATTCTTAACGACTGCCTGCTCTGCTTTTAACATTTCAGTTGACCATTCCAAAACGTTTTCAGTTATATCATCATCCAAACACTCAATATTATGATTGACCTCAGCGATAGGCAATGACAGCTCTTTAGAAGGCTGTTTTAAATTATGTTTTGATACCTTTTCTACCGTTATCATCTTTAGAGTTCTTAAATCTAAATGTAAATCGCAAGCTTGCATGAAATTCCTACCTAAAACCACATCATGGATCATAGACTCATTGGCAACAACCGTTAAATTTAAGTAACATTTTATTTTTCCTTTCAGTACAAAACATACAATTTTTCCGTATATTTTTAATGGGCTTTTGTTTATGCCAAAAAATTGTTCGGTGACTTTCTGTAGTTGGGCCTCAGTGGGCAACAAAGATTTTTTTTATTAATGAAATAGGACTGCCAGAGTCTACGATGCATGCTGCAACCATAGGAGATATAATTTGATTGTCAAAATGAATGTTAAAATACCTTACATAATTATTTTCAGCTTTTCCCTTTCTTTCCTCGCATTGAGCTACAAAGTGGCCGAACTTGCCACAAGCGTAGCAAGATCCTGGCTCCCTTGCTGGTTTTCGACAATCCTTGGCGATGTGTTCTCGGCTTTGCAGTTACCGCAGCGGAATCCTCCGTTGTTGCTTCGGTTTGTAGGCATCTCCTTCGAAACAGACTCCTTAGGCTTGCTCAAACGGATACCAGCAAACGCACGCAGAATTTGCATAGGATCTGTGAAACCTTGGATCCGGGCTTGATCACGCAAATTCTGTGCTGGTATTCCCTCGACCATCTGGTCAACCAACTCGTCAGGCTCGATGTTGATGCTGCTTGCCAACATCGTCTTGGCTTCAAAATATGCAGCGAATTTTTCGGTATGGTGCCACTTCAAATTTTCAAATTTGCGCCGTGCTTCTGCTTTAGAAAGTTTATCACTGAATGCTAAGATCAGCTGTTCCAACAGATTCTCTGCTGGCTCCATGATGCGCGTTGCATTTGCGTGTAACCAACGCTGAGCGATACCCTTCAGTTTGGACACAATCACTATTTTCACGCACACTGCATCCAGGTTGTACAGATCAGCAATGTTTCGTACTTGTTGAGCCCAAATGTTTGCGCACGACGATCCATCATAGTCCATCATGATTTCTTTGGCCAAAGAAATTGAAATATTTGTCGACTGAAGTCCTTTGTTTACATCTGCCATTTGTCGTTGCTCAACACCCTTGCTGACATCGATATCAGCGCCAATATCGATATCGGCACTTTTATCGGTATTTGGTATTTTTTCGCCAACTGCTTCGTTGAAGTTTTCGCCGACTACTGCTTGCATGACTACTTCGGCGACCACTGCTTGGTTGCAGTTTTTTTCGTTGTTGATGACGTCACTGGCAACTGATTGTGACGCGTCTCTTATTTGTGCCAGAATGTTCTTGAGCTCTTTTTTTGCACATCCGGGGGTTTATCTTGAAATTAGGTATCGAATCGCTTTGGTTCTTTTTTCCACTGATTGGTGTGTTAGTTACAAACACGGTTGCCACTTCAAAAATTTTTTATGAGCCAAAAAAAGATTAAAAATTAGCCAATTTGAATATAAAAGAGACAAATTTTTACCATATACCAAATTACCATACCAGCGGAACAACTTAGTTTCGATCTGGCACTTTTGGGTTTTAGACATTAATCAAATTTAAAATTGCAAAAAAAAATGCATCAATAAAAAAAGAGTCAAATTCAATAAAAATGGGCCAAAGTGCCAACGCGAAAAAAAGAGCCAGATTTGGTTCAAAGCAGTGTTTGCCAATTGGAGAGCTTTCCGAGGAAGCGCAGGAATCGCTAAACAAATTTTATAAAAAATACAGATTGCTGAATACATTTAAGACATTAAGAATGAGGGGAAATTGGGATCTGTTCAATATGTTGTCTGCATCTTCTGATCCTCCAATTTCCTCATTGCGGCATGTTCAGCCAAGAAAAGAGTTAGAATCTAGTAATTATAGTCCAGAAATGTTAAGTCTAATGGATTTACCAAGTTTACCAAATTGTGACAATTTTTAAAAAAAAAAAATTAAATATATAAAAAAAAAATTTGTTTAAACTTAAATTTCTTATTTGTTTTTTTAGGTTTTAAAAATTAAAACATAAAAAAGAAACTAAACAAAATAACAACTTTTAAAAAATAAATTTTTTTTAAACCCCATTTTTTTTATAATTTTTAAAAGTTAAAACATAAAAAAAGAATCTAAACAAAACAAAAACTTAAAAAAAATTTTTTTTTGTCGGAAAAAGATGGATTTGTTTTTAAATTCTGACTTTGCCGATTTGTAAGTACGCCTCTGCCACTCTCTGTCTCAATCATTAATTTTAAAAGTGGATCAATTATCTATCATTTGCCGTTTACATCATTCAATTATCTCCACTGGTTCAAAAGTTATGATTTATTACCAAGTCTTACTCATTACCGCTTCACCACAGTCCCATCGCGCAAAGCGACGTACAAACCCTGTACACATCTTATTTTGTTTAGTAAAGGCAACCAAAACGTATATTCTTTGGCTGACGGCTTGGACATTTAGGGCCGTTTGTTAAACATAAAGTAGACTTTCAACTCGGAATTTCCATAAGTTTTTAAGGTTTAAAGACTACTTCAATTTAACATGCGAACGAAAATCAATTGGGGTCGAACCCACGACCCCAACACCTAATGTTCATATAGCAAAGTTGAAAGTGCAAGTGACGCTGGGCAAATCGCCATTGAATTTAGAAAAATTGAAGCAAAAAATTTAGGACAATTCGACGTTGGATTTAAAAGAGGTCACAACGCAGTAATCAAAAAAAAAATCACCCTAAAAATTTTAAAAATAGAATAGAACTAAAAAGAATTTTTTATGGTGACCTGCCTTGAATTTATGGCAAATTTGACGTGAACATAGAACATTTTTCTTAGTTTAAAGGCGAACATTTTTTTTGGGCGATTTTCCAAAATTTAGAAAATTATTTTTATGAGTGTATTTTTTAACGAGCACGGTATACCATTTTACTCTACGTATCTCAAACTCCATTTTTTCAGGGTAAAAGAAAAAAGTTCAAATTTTTTCCTTCCACTATACTGAAATTAAAGAAGCTTTTCCGCTTGGTAAAAGCTTAAGAGCCAGCTCAAAAGCTCTGGCATGCTTCAGAAATTTTGTAATATACATTTTAAACAAACTTTAAATCAGTCATAAAAAGTTACTAGATCAGATCGATTGTTATTGAGGATTAAATCAAATTGTTGTGGATTTAAAGCTTAATCCCACAAATTTTAATTTTCGGACCGCGATGATGCGCTCTTTGCCAATTCTTTGCATAATTTCGCAGTTTCTCTTTTTCTTTAAGACTTTAAATGGAAACTTTATTCTTCAACCAGTTTCTCAAACACTTGAAGGCTATGAATACACTCCACAATCGTTTTCGCAGAGTGAAAGTAAACTGGAGATCGTTAATGAATGGAAATATTTGGACTTTGAATATTCAACTTTTGTGCAACGTCAACAATCAATTTTGAATGGGTAACAAAAAACTTGAATTACGCGTTTTTAGTAAACCCATGGTTATAAGAAAAAAGTTCCCTAAAAAGTATACCTTAAAATTTAATAGCACAGATTAATAAACAGATCCTATAATAAATAGAAAATATGAAATAATAATTACAAAATGTTAAATTTCGGTTTTTTTTGCGTTAACTTTTTCATCTTTCCTATGACGGATCAAAATATATAATCGCCCGATTATTGTTAAATTTAATTCGAAATATTAACGAAGAGACATATCCCAGAGTTGAAGAGAATACAATAAAAATCCACGAAGATATAATTTGTTTCCTGTTAATGTTTATAATGTTATAAAAAATGTTATTCTTAAACGTAGGAGGCTACATGTCAAAGCACAACCTAAGATAGAAGCTATGTGATCTGTTGACCTGGTTTCAATAAAAGCAGGAAAGGAAGCTAGCTTCGGCCAGCGGCTTATATAACCTTGCAGATCATTCCTATTAAATACAAAATTTCAAAGTGATAAATTTCGTATTATTTTGACAATATTTGTTCTATCTTCCTATGGCAAATATATATTGTTCCGATTACTCTTAAATTTAATTCGAAATTCTGAATCTAAATCTAAAGTAATAATCTATAAAAGCCTCATAGAACAGATTAAAAAACAAGAAAGGAAGCTACCTTCGGCCAGCCGAAGCTTATATACCCTTGCAGATAAAAGAATGCTCACTCGGTGCATTTCCAGGGATTCCAGATTCAGCGTTTATATTTATTTAAATTTTGTTTTTAAGTAGTCAAGAATCAAAACGCCTACTTCCTACAAAGTTACAATGAATTTTCTTATATTTGTTTGAATATTTCTATGGGAGCCTTAAGATATAGTGGTCCGATCCGGCTCGCTCCGACATATGTTCTACCTGCAATAGAAAGAAGACTTTCGAGAAAGTTTCATCGCGATAGCTTTAAAACTGAGAGACTAGTTCGCATAGAAACGGACAGACGGACAGACGGACATGGCTAGATAGACTCGGCTATTGGTGCTGATCAAGAATATATATACTTTATGGGTTCGGAAACGTCTCCTTCACTGCGTTGCAAACATCTGACTGAAATTATAATACCCTCTACAAGGGTATAAAAAAATCTAAAAAAAAATCGCATTAATTTGGAATTAATTAGGAGCCGCGTGTGGGGTACAAATCAAAACAATAAATGACCCCAAAGTGCCACAAAATTCGATTTTTTTTTTTAAATTCTTCCTTTTGCTATTTCTTTGTTATAAGTGTTGTTAAAATGGTTTACAAATATGCTGTTCATAATCTTAAGGCGTTGCCGCAAATAACTGCATTTAAATATTTTTGGAAATTCTGCCTCTCATCAAATCCCCAATATTGTCAAATTTTGCTGCCTCGGGCGCCACGCACCCCTCCACAATCGCCCACTAACGATTTTAAAATGTTTCCTGCGACAACATCTTTAAATATATCCGAGAAGTATAAATGCAATTTTGTTGTGTATATTTATACCTATCGAAATGTAGAAGACATTTTTCAAATCGGACCATTCATTAAAAAGTTATACACTCATAGAAATTTTCCGGTAAAATCGCCCTAAAAACAAGGAAAATCGCCCTATAAAACAGGGCAAATTTGCATTTTTGAAAAAACTAACCCTAAAAAATATTTTCCATGGCGATTTTTCGTATATTTAGGGCTAGCCACCCGTATAATAAGAACATTTTTCGTAGTTTTAGGGCGACCTCGGTTTTAGGGCGACTTTTCTAGTATTTAGGTAAAAATTTCTGTGGGTGTACGCAATCAAAATTGTTTATATATCTATCTCCCTCGCACTCCCTTTAGCTGAGTTACGATTATAATTAGTACGGGACACCAACTCAAATACAGCGTTCTCTCTTGTTTTTTTTTTAATAAAACTCAAAAAGTAACTGTTATTTGTTGATTTTAATGTATAACCGTTATACTCTTGACATTTTTGAAAAAATGAAATAATAATAATAAAAACATGCTAACCATGTTTTATATAACCTACTAAAAATCTATAAAAAAGCCAAACGCGCATATTGTATACATCGCATCTACACAGCGTCCTGTGGAAGATCCGCACCTGGCCTACTTTTTATTCCGTTACTCGTAGAGTAAAAGGGTATATTGTATTCGTGCAAAAGGCCGTCTAGTCTGTCTGTCTGTATGAACGCTGAGATCTCGGAAACTATAATAGATACACGATTGGCATTAAGCAAGCAGATTCGAGGGACTTATACGCAACGCAAGTTTGTTTTATCAAGGTGCCACGCCCCCTCTAACGCCCACAAACCGCAAAAAGCTGTTGGCCCCACAGTTTTGTGTATAAAAAGTAATATGTTAGGGCTAGTACTCAACCCAACAAAAAGTCGTCCAAAACAAAAACTTCTTATGAAACAACATTTTTTGACGTTGTTTTTCATATGAAGTTTTTTGTTTTGGACGACTTTTTGTTGGGTTGAGTACTAAGCCTTAAGCAAAATCTAAATTATTTGAAGTGGGGCGCAAGAAAAACATACAAGAAGGCATATTTATGTTAAAGTTGTTAAGCTGAGTAACGGGTGTTTAATAGCACTGGTCGACAAAAAAAAGCAGAAGAATAAAAGCTACCAAACCTGAAAGGATTTTAGCTGTAGATTACTACCTCATACTTGGAAACTTTCCATCACGACAAAGTTTTGAGAAATCCGTGGTCAAAGTTCCAAATTTTCGATTTTTAGGCACTTTTTGCGACTTAATAGTAAGAAAACCCTTCGTAGCCCTGAGCCACAATTTAGCGAAAAAGGTACTTTGAACCTTTAACTTCAAGATTGTCCAATCACAAAAATGGGCGACCTCTACTTCTTTAGCTACAATGGATTTTACTGAAGTACTTTTTGTCACTTTTTTTCATCTATAGTAGCCTGATATTTTTAATGTATTGTATGTGTACTAGAGCCCTGCATGAATCAACAGTGTTAGGATCATTCTGTCACAGTACGTTTCATATGTTTCGGTGATTCGTATGATTCGAAGCTTCAAAGTTTCAATGTTTCGAAACATTATAGACGAAATATCTCGAAACAATTTGGCAGTATGTTTCATATGTTTCAATGTTTCGAACAATTCGAGATAATTCGAAACACTACGTAGGCGAAACGCCTACTGTGAATAAAAAAATGATTTTTTAAGTTATTTAACCAAAAGTCTACTCCAATTTGAAAATATCGTAAATTTAATATACAAGCAATGACACAAGTAAAAAAAATTGTTTTCTGGGGGACTTAGATTACTTCATAGTGAATATGTTCATGTGAACAATTGTTAATTAAATTTGTAGTTGCTATTTAAAAACATTATTTCATCAACTAAGGTTGGGTTGGATCCTATAGCACTTCTTTTTTCTGAGAGCAAGTTTCTGGCCCTTGAAAATACTCTCTCTAAAGCAGCGCTACTTGAAGGTATGGAAAAAATTTTTCTTGATAACTTGTACAAAGATGGGACATAGTTCTCATTGTTTTTCCACCAAGCTAGGACATCAAAGTCATCAGAGTATTTCACCTGTAAGTTTAGGTAGCGCTGAACTTCTTTTTCTGACTTTTCTTGGATGTCACCACAGGCCGATTTAGTTATATAATCGGAAAAGATATGTTCATCTCCAATTTCATTTAAATTTTCCTCATCCATATTTTCATTGGTTGCCGTCATCAATTCCTTACATAGAGCTATAGTCTCCATTTTTTCTTCTTGAGTGAATTGCAGCAATTGGTTGGTTGGCGGAAACAGGAAATGAGCGAGATTATGAAATTTTGAAATGTGTTTTAGTACAACATTTTTTATACCGTTTTCCAAAGATTCTTTTAGTTTTTTTGCTACTAGTGTATTAATCGAATTGTCACAACAAATTTTGTTTAGTTTTCCAATATGTGGTATGACCAAGTGTAATGTAGGATATTTTTCTCCTTCTAAAGTTTTGGAAGAATTTTCGAAGTGGCCCAATACTTCCGTAACGGAACTAAGGTCTCGCGAGTTAAGATCTCTCATTCTGCTTAGTTCATTTTTTCTTAAAAGTATAGCAGTTATATCGTTGAAGTTGGATTCAATTGATTTAAGTGTGTAATAAATAGTATTCCAACGAGTTGGGCAAATACTTTTTAAACTGGAATTTAGATTAATATTTTCGCCGGATTTTTTAAAATACTTTACAATTTTGCTGGATGTCGATAACATTAGTTCAAGTTCTGGAATATCCTTGAACGTTTTTTCAATAACGTTATTTAAAAGGTGGTTCACACAGTTAATGTGATCATAGTTTTTGAAGGCTGAGATCATGTTCGATCCACGGTCTGTGACAACCACTGCCTTACGCATGTCAAGACTAAATTCATTAAGGCAGTCTTCTACCTTACTTCTTATTTTTGCGCCTGAAATATATTGCATATTAATAACGGTTAGAAAAAATTTGACATCTTAATAGTACCTGTGCAAGACTCGCCGTTCATTGAAGTCATCGTAAGCAGTCGGTTAAATAGCTTATCCTCAAGAATATAATGAATTGTAACGCTTAGATATGAACGTTTTAGAAACATATCAGTCCATACGTCTGAGGTTATAGAGAAACCAAACGATCTTACTTGGGCCAGTTCCTGCTTAACTTGAGATACCTCTTTCTGATATAATTCCCTTATGTTGCGAGAAATCGTGGTTGGATGGGGTAGGCTTTTTTTAATGTCGACTGAGGACCCAAGCCGAGCACCAATTCGAACTAAAACATCTGCAAGATCCAAGTGGCCTTCATCTGCAACTATTTGGAAGGGTCGACAATTTTTAACCGACCATTTTGTTAAAGCTAAAGTAATTTCAGCTTTGGTGCTAGCGTCTAATACGGTTTCTCCCAAAGCACTAGATGACGGCGAAGATTTCTCCTTATAGCACTTGTGCCTCACAAGGTTTGATGTGTTCCCAAAGAACTTCATCACGCTGGGACACGTTCTACAAGCGACGAAACCTGGAACATCTCTGTTTTGCTTGTCGACAACTTTGCCGAACACAGACCAAACTTTGCTTCTTCCTCGTTTTTCGCTAATTTGATACTCCCCGGAACTAAGCTTTATTTGCACAGAATTGGGTAACTAATATTTAAAAAAAAAGGATTAGGTATATTTCTACATGATAGATATATAGTCTGGGGAGCCACAGAAATCGCGCAGCGGTGAGGTGGCGTAAATTTATATTGATGCACATAAGATTGCAACACCAATTCAGAGCTGCGCGATTTCTGATGCTACTTAGAATTTTAACTTACAACATCTGCAGGATCAATATTCTCCATTTTTAGCCCCAGCACAGACAAACTGAATTGCTCTACAATATTATACACAGTAGCCCCTTTGCCTACTTTGATGTTTCGAAACATCTCGAAACGTTTGAAACATAGTCTCGAATCCACACTGTTGGCAAAAATTTTTGTTGTGTGTTCATATGATCCGAATCATTTGAAACATAGGTTTCGGATGATTCATATCTCGAAACTGGGAAGCACAGTAGTAACAGTATCCTAGCCTACTACGGTAATACTGTGAACGAAACATACTGTTGATTCATGCAGGGCTCTAATGTGTACGGGTCTCAGTTCAACAAAGAAAATATCAGGCTACTATAGATGAAAAAAAGTGACAAAAAGTACTTCTGTAAAATCCATTGTAGCTAAAAAAAATAGAGGTCGTCCAGCTTTGTGATTGGACAGTCTTGAAGTTAAAGGTTCAAGGTACCACTTCCGCTAAATTGTGGCTCTGGGCTACGAAAGGTTTTCTTACTATTAAGCCGCAAAAAGTGCCTAAAAATCGAAAATTTGGAACTTTGACCACGGATTTCTAAAAACTTTGACGTGATGGAAAGTTTCCAAGTATGAGGTAGTAATCTACAGCTAAAATCCTTTCAGGTTTTGTAGCGTTTATTCTTGGGCCAAGAAAAAGTCTTGATTTTGTCGACCTGTGTAGTCGAGGAACTCGACTACAGAACCCACTTTGAAAAAAATATTAAACAAAAATTGGTTTAAATTTTATAAGAGCAGCACAATCCCTTATTGGTTAAAAAAAATCTCGAAAAACAGGAAAGGAAAAAAGTTATGATAAAATCTATTCTCGACTTATAGGGTAAAAATTAGGACTTTTTTTAATTTTGCTTAATTTGCAATTTTAGTTTCCCCAGGCGAAGCTGCAGGCTACCGACATAAAAGGCATAACCACGGTTGCCAGATTTGGCTCTTTTTTTCGCGTTGGCTCTTTGGCCAATTTTTATTGAATTTGGCTCTTTTTTGCTAATAGCTATAAAAATATTTTAGTCTTCAAGAAAACGAATTAATTTTTTTTATTAATCCATTTTTTTTGCAATTTTAAAAGTGATTAATGTCTGAAACCCAGATCGAAACTAAAGTTTTCCACTGGTATGGTAATTTGGTATAACGTTCAAATTTGGCTCTTTTTTATTCAAATTGGCTCATTTTTATTTTTTTTTTGGCTCAAAAAAATTGTTGAAGTGGCAACCGTGAGCAGGTTATACATACAATGTCACAATGGCACAAAAAAAATTTGGAAATATTGGGGACTTGGTGAACGAGGCTACATATCTAAAAAATTTAAATGCAGTTATTTGCGGGTATGGCATAAAATTATGAACATCACATTTTTAAACCATTTTAACAACATTTATAACAGAGAAATCGCAAAATAAAAAATTAAAAAAAAAAAAAAGAAACCTCACTTGTTTGTCAAACCTTAAATCCAACACCCAGAAAAAAATGACCTAAAATGTCAAAAAACGGCTTAGAAATAGATAAAATTGGCCTAAAACTGGAGATAAGTCCTTAAATGGCCTAAAATTTAGGATTCCATGACCTAAAATGGGGGCAATTTTCGGCCTTGATTTTAGGTAATTGGCTGCCTAAAAATATGAGAAAACCCCTATCCAAAACTTTAGGCTTTCTTTGGCCTAAAAATATGTACTGAAAAATGTATATAACTCGAGGTCAATGTCGGCACCAAAAAATCGACTAACTTTGCGATTTTTTCTATAAAAACTGGTTGGATGGATTTAATTTAAACTAGATTTAGCATCGTTTTATCGAGTCAAAAACGCTTAGCAGGGACTCCAAGTCCCTGTCAAAGTTAGCTCTAACATTGATGCTCGAGAAAGCCAAAATGCCTTAGCAGGGACTTTGTCTGTTCGAGAAATGTTAGCCGGCACTCGAGAAACCGGCCCTTAATGATTTATTGTATACAATAAAAATATATTTTTGTTTTTAAAATTTTTTTTATTGACAGAGACTTTGTGCCGAAAAATAATTTACCTTTGGGAATTGATGTCCATCAAAACCGTATGTTTGTTACAACACCTCGTTGGAAAGATGGTGTACCCGCAAGTTTAGGTACCATACCTTATCCTCCAAAAGAATCAAGTCCAGCAATAAGGCCGTATCCAAACTGGGAGGCTCATGGGAACCCAAATAGTCCTGACTGCTCAAAACTGATGTCGGTGTATCGTACAGCTGTAGATAGGTGTCATCGGATTTGGCTAATTGATTCTGGAATTGTCAATGCTACAGTCAATTTAAATCAGATCTGCCCGCCAAAAATAGTGGTTTATGATCTTAGAACTGACGAACTGATTGTTCGATACAATTTAAAAACCTCTCAAATCAAACAAGATTCCCTGCACTCTAATATTGTTGTGGATATTGGAGATCATTGCGACGATGCGCATGCTATTGTATCAGATGTATGGAGATTCGGTCTCGTTGTGTATAGCCTATCAAAAAACAGTAGCTGGCGTGTAACAAATTATAATTTCTATCCGGATCCAGTTGCTTCCGATTTCAATGTTTACGGCTTGAACTTTCAATGGCTGGATGGTGTTTTTGGTATGAGTATATCTTACAATGCACAAAGTATGCAACGAGTTCTTTATTTTCATCCGATGGCAAGTTTTAAGGTAAGTTGTGCAGGGAAAATAAATGTGTATCTTCCCAGTTCTATTACAGCTGTTTATAAATCGACCTCTTTCTCATCGAAGAGAACCTTTATTTACCGGTTAAGTACATCTCCCTGATTAAGAAATGGGCACTTAACATTTTATGTATAGTGTCAACTTTTTTTAAGGAGTAAAAAACGTTTTTGGCAGGGACCGTAACTGTTATAAGTTTTATTTCTTAATTCACATCTTAACACTTATTTTCGAATTTCTAAGAAGGCATAACTGTTGTTTGCTAAGTTATATAATAAAAGCTGAACAAGAAAGAAAGTTAACTTCGGCCAGCCGAAGCTTAAGTAACCTTGCAGGTATGCGTACTTAAAATGTTTTTTTTACAATGTCAAAAATCACAACGCTTACTTTCTACAAAGTTACAATGTTTTTATACCCTTGCGAGGGTATTATAATTTCAGTCAGATGTTTGCAAAGCAGTGAAGGAGACGTTTCCGACCCCATAAAGTATATATATTCTTGATCAGCATCACTAGACGAGTCGTTCTAGCCATGACCGTCTGTCCGTCTGTCTGTTTCTAGGCAAACTAGTCTCTCAGTTTTTGAGCTATCGGGATGAAATTTTCCCAAAAGTCTTCTTTCTATTTCAGGTAGTATATATGTCGGAACCGACCGGATCGGACTACTATATCTTATAGCTCCCATAGGAAGGATAAAAAAACGTTAAAAAAATTCTAGCCTCGGTGTTTTTTTCAAATATTACCTTCTACTTTTGGGAATATACTTTTTTATATATTTCTGAATTTCGAATTAAATATTTAAAAAATCAGACCACTATATCATATAGATGTCATAGAAACGGTCGAAAAATTAAATGGAAATTAAAAGGAAAAACATTTTATCATTGTTGATTATTATCAGGGTCACTAGCCAAGTCGATATAGCCATGTCCGTCTGTCTGTCTGTCTGTCTGTCTGTCTGTCTGTCTGTCTGTCTGTCTGTCCGTCTGTCTGTCTGTCTGTCTGTCTGTCTGTCTGTGTGTCTGTCTGTCTGTCTGTCTGGATGAAAGCTGAGATCTCGGAAACTACAAAAGCTAGAAAGTTGAGATTTCCCACACATATTCTTGGGCTTCCTACGCAGCGCAAGTTTATTTCAGCCGAGCGCCACGCCCTCTCTAACGCCCACAATCGCCCACTCACGATTTTAAAATGTTTCTGGCTCCCTTTAAAGATTTTCGAGAAGTATAAATGCAATTTTGTTGTGTATATTTAGGCCTATCGAAATGTAGAAGACATTTTTCAAATCGGACCATTCATTAAAAAGTTATACGCAATCAAAATTGTTTATATATCTATATCCCTCGCACTCCCTTTAGTTGAGTCGGGACACCAACCCGAGTACAGCGTTAGCACTCTGAGTATTAGATAGTCGGGACCCGACTATAGCGTTCTCTCTTGTTTTAAATATTTCCGAATTTCGATTTTAAGTTTAAAAAGATGTTCGATCTTTTATCATATAGCTGCATAGAAACGACCGAAAATTAATGTGAAGTAATAGATAATTTAACATTTCAATAGAATGATCTGCAAGGGTATATAAGCTTGGGCTTGCCGAAGCTAGCTTCCTTTTTAGTTCTTTTGATTACACCAGCTTACTTATTACGCAGTTCATGAAACTATGATTTTCGGTTAAGGTACATCTCCCTGAGTAAGAAAAGGGCACTTTTAATTTTTTTTATGGCACAGTTTTTTTTGAAAGTGTACAAAACTTTTTTGACGCTTTTTTAATTTCTAACTCGACCTGTGATTAACCGATTTCGGCCATCGAAGACTCATTTTAGACGTAATAGAATGCCCTCTAACTTTTTTGTACACAGCATTGAGATCCATTCATTAGTTTAGAAGCTACAAGTTGTCAAAGTTGGAAAAAACGCAAAAATGCTGGCATAAATGGCTTCGTTAAAAATACACGCCTAAAAACCGAAATTAGTTTTATAACTTATACTGGTAGAAGGTACTTTGACAAAAAAAACAATATATTGATCATTACAATCAACCAGCTAATTGTATTTTTAACGAAGCCATTTATGCCAGCATTTTTGCATTTTTTCTAGCTTTTTCAACTTTGACGAAGTGTAGCTTCTAAACTTATGATTATAATTTCAGTCAGATGTTTGCAACGCAGTGAAGGAGACGTTTCCGCACACCACATAAAGTATATATATTCTTGATCAGCACCCATATCCGAGTCTATCTAGCCATGTCCGTCTGTCCGTTTCTATGCGAACTAGTCTCTCAGTTTTAAAGCTATCGCGATGAAACTTTCCCGAAAGTCTTCTTTCTATTGCAGGTAGTACATATGTCGGAGCGAGCCGGATCGGACCACTATATCTTAAGGTTCCCATAGGAATACTCAAACAAATATAAGAAAATTCATTGTAACTTTGTAGGAAGTAGGCGTTTTGATTTTTGACAACTTAAAAACAAAATGTAAATAAGCACGCTGAATCTGGAATCCCTGGAACAGGAACTTTATCTAGCTTTCTTTCTTGTTTTTGAACATAGAACCCCCTAGTTTTGGAAATACCATCTTTATAATACAATTCTATCAAAATTGGACGACTATATCATATAGCTGCCATAGGAACGATCGGAAAATAAATGGGAACATAATAGGAAATAAATAAGTGCTTCGATTTTCATTGTATTCTCTTCTACTCTGGGATATGACTCATTTTAAATATTTCCGAATTTCGGTTTTAATTTTATCAAAATTGAACTACTATATCATAGAGCCGCCATAGGAACGATTGGAAAATTAATGAGAAATAATGGAATATTGAAAAGTTTTGCGATTTGTTAATTAATAGGAATGATCTGCAAGGGTATATAATTTTCGGCTGGCCGAAGCTAGCTTCCTTTCTTGTTTTTTTGATTATTCCTTTGGGAGCCATAAGATATAGTGGTCCGATCCGGCTCGTTCCGACATATGTACTACCTGCAATAGAAAGAAGACTTTTGGAAAAGTTTCATCGCGATAGCTTTAAAACTGAAAGACAAGTTCGCATAGAAACGGACACACGGACAGACGGACATGGCTAGATGGACTCGGCTATTGAAGCTGATCAAGAATGTATATACTTTATGTGGTCGGAAACGTCTCCTTCACTGCGTTGCAAACATCTGAAATTATAATACCCTCTGCAAGGGTATAAAAATGGCCAAATCAGAAAATTTTAGAAAGTGTATTTAATGACGAGTGTAATTATTTTTCGGCACAAATAATGATATCGTGATGATATCAGATCGTCACTAGTTTTTTACCTCGTTAAAAGGCGTTTTTATTTGATAATTATTAGGACTATATTACTTATTATGTCTTAATTAATGATTATTAATGTTTTAATATTAATTCTAGGAGTTTATGGTACCTATGGATGTCTTGTTAAATGAATCTGTTTGGCAATCGAACAATCAAGAAAACGCAAAGTATTTCGTTTCTATTGGGGATCGTGGATATAATAGTCAATCATCTACTTCTGGAGTTACAAGGAATGGAGTAATGTTTTTTACACAAGTTCATCAAGATAACATTGGATGCTGGGACACATCCAAACCATACACTCGGGCACATCTGGAAAAACTTTTCGAAAATGGCACAAATCTAATCCAATTTCCAAATGATTTAAAAGTAGACAACGAAGATGACGAAAGTGTATGGATTATAAGTAATCGACTACCAATATTTCTATATAGCAACTTGGACTACGGAGAAGTAAATTTTCGAATTTTAAAGGCGAATGTAAAAAACATTATACGTAACAGCATTTGTAATCCACACAATAAGTACATAAATGGATCTAAATCAGCATTTGTGTTAATAGAAGAAGGTCAATGTTATTAAAAACAATTTATGAAAAGAGAATACATAAACATTTTAACTGTCGATTAAAGTAAAAATGGCTCGCATATTCTATATATTTACTTGGTTATGCGGTTATTCCACGACATTGTTCGGCTCATTCATTAGAGCAGGGGTGTTTAAAACTGCCCTATGGCAGTGCAGTTACAAACACAATTAAAAGAAAAACACACGCACGCGAGTAACGATTTACGCACAGTCATGAAAAAGACAAGAACACTTTGCATTGTGAGTTGAGAAAAAAAAATGGGTGCGTCAAGCCTACGCACGACAGAAGTGCAACTTGTAGTATTCTCTCGTTTATCATTTCATTATCTCTTTTTATACCCGTTACTCGTAGAGTAAAAGGGTATACTATATTCGTGCAAAAGTATGTAACAGGTAGAAAGAAGCGTTTCCGACCCTATAAACTATATATATTCTTGATCAGGATCACTAGCCGAGTCGATCTAGCCATGTCCGTCTGTCTGTCCGTCTGTCCGTCTGTCTGTCTGTATGAACGCTGATATCTCGGAAACTATAAAAGCTAGAAGATTGACATTTTGCATGCAGATTCTGGGAGTTCCTACGCAGCGCAAGTTTGTTTCAAAAGGGTGCCACGCCCCCTCTAACGCCCACAAGTTTGAAGATTATATGTTTAATAATTCAAGGACGAAGCATGGATTTGGTTTATTTCATATTTATTTACAAGTATACAATATTACATTAATAACGATATTACAATTAACAAGAAAGGAAGCTACCTTCGGCCAGCCGAAGCTTATATACCCTTGCAGATAAATTAAATACCTAAAGTTTAATGCTCACTCGGTGCGTTTCTATTTAAATTTTGTTTTTAAGTTGTGAAGAATCAAAACGCCTACTTCCTACAAAGTTACAATGAATTTTCATATATTTGTTGGAATATTCCTATGGGAGCCTTAAGATATAGTGGTCCGATCCGGCTCGCTCCGACATATGAACTACCTGCAATATAAAGAAGACTTTCGGGAAAGTGCCATAGGACTGCCATAGGACTGAGCTCCCCTGCATTAGATCATTTATTAGAGGCTTAAAAGCCACAAATATATACATATACATATATACATTTACTGAGATTTGTTTGGGTATATGGCATGGTCACTTAGAATTTAAACGTTAAATTTTAGCTTTATAATTTAAATAACTTTTACTGGTTAAGGGCCGGTCTCTCGAGTGTCGGCTAACATTTATCAAACAGATAATATCCCTGCTAAGGCATTTTGGCTTTCTCGGGCATCAATGTGAAAGCTAACTTTGACAGGGACTTGGAGTCCCTTATAAGCGTTTTCGGCTCGATTGAATGACAGCTGATTTCCAAAGCCAACTAAGAAGAAGAAACGAAATCACAGCTGACTTTTCATTTGAATTATACCCAAACAGCTGATGAAATAATCGAAGCACACCATTTCTTGCGCTTTACAGCACAATTCTGTGCGTTAACAGCACTCTGTAATTGTTTCTCGTTCAGATAAATTAAAGCAGTCGAGAAAGCGGATTTCCTTTTACGAACAGTTTATCTGGAACTTTTACAGGGACTCGAGAAACCGTCATTAAATCAGTAAGATTCAAAGCTGTAAAAATTAAAAGTGTTTTCTGCCATGAAATCAGACATTTGTAATACGTTTTTGTTCCATTATTTTTTCGATTATTCCAATGGCTGGTATTTCGATCCGGCTGGATCCGACCTCGAGTTACACACCGTTAGCTTTAAGACTGAGGGACTAATTTGGACGACTACATATATGTATATTATATACCTGCCATAGGAAAGTTCAGAAAATAAATGGGAAATGAATATAAACCAAACTATAGCTTCTATGATTTTTGTTAAAAATTGTCGTTATAGGGCTGCGAAACTGAAAGAGGCTGAAGAAACGGAGAATTATTGTGAATTTAAATGAACTTTATTTCGTAGGGGAGAGGTCTGTAGGTTGTGAGGGTACGAATTTTGTTGTCCCAAAATTTAAACGTAACAGTCGTCAACAACAGAATTGCCCATAACAGAACGGAGAGTGCTGTTATACTTAACAGAGATAATTTGACATATGTCAAATGTAGATCTGGCAACCTTGTAAACCGACAAGACAAATTTCCGCTCAACCAAAGCGTTATTTTACGTTTTGTTCAGCCAAGCTACCAGACGCATAGTTTAGCGAAAAGTTTTAAAGTTCACGAGTGTGCAACCATTACCACGCGCTCAAAGTCCTATAGTAAAGGCAATCGATACATCCGTGCTTGTAAGGCATTTCGCAATACGCGCAAGCTTTGGAAAGTTCCGATCAACAGCACGCGAGTGTGTGAAAACTACCTAGGTGAGCAGACACAACTGCAAACGCAAGATCGACTCTAATCGTCTTGTGCAGATTCCAGCAATCAACCCGGCAGCGCCAGATCGAGGTCTCGGCAAGCTGTGTAATTGCAGTTTGCGACCCCAAATCTCGGCAAGCCGCGGATTTGACGTGGCGCTCCCACAACTACGCTGCTGAACTTGACCGCTGCAACCGCGGATCTCAGCCAGCTGAGGGAGTAAACAAAGGAATTAGGCCAAGCCCAAAAGCATCTCTCCCTGTGGATATATATTTCAAGGTATTTGTAGCCAAGTCGTGCACTAGTTCAGTTTCGATCTAACTCTCCCGCCCATCTAGTTATCTCTGGATCAGCCCCTAAACGTGCAAGGAGCCAACCCGCTCTCCCCAGTTAATCGGCAAATTGTGCGTGATTGGGGCAGCGCTTGATCTGGAGCGCTGACGTACTCAAGGGAGTCACATAGGCTCGCGCGCAACATAGCCTCACATCGGCCTCGTGCACATAACCTCATTTCGACCAGCGAGAAGGCAAACACAGTGCGGCAGCAGCTATTTCTGGATATTTTGACCCTGTTCCGTCTCAAGCGATCAGCGGGAACGTCACGCTTAGGAGTATTTACCCAACTTGGACAATTAACGGCGGCAAAACACCGCACATGCTGCGTACCGCCTAATTGCGGTTATATTTAATTTTCTTGAACTAATTTTTAAGTAATTTAGAGTAAATTCTTTTCACAATATGATTTGACCCCATACTCATATTCTTTCTTTTCTCATTTAGTGATATTCAGTACACATATCAAGACATCTATGCTAAATTAAATTTATCAACACATATCACCTCATCCTAGCACTACAGTCAACAGGCCTGCGGACTTCGAGGATTGGTCGTGAGTAAACATCTTGTCTTTGATATATAACGTATGGTGTAAACCAACCCAAATGTAAAGTTTGAAAGAATATGAAACCCCCCACTTAGATTATAAGTGTACTGATAGGTCAAATTAATTACCGTTTCGCTTTCGTAAAAGAAATTGAGTTGTTTTGCGAGTATTGTAATCTGCAGTTGAGAATCATGTATTTGAAGTCAAGTCGTGTATCATGAAGTCATGTATTTGAAGCACTACAGTCAACAGGCCTGCGGACTTCGAGGATTGGTCGTGAGTAAACATCTTGTCTTTGATATATAACGTATGGTGTAAGCCAACCCAAATGTAAAGTTTGAAAGAATATGAAACCCAACACTTAGATTATAAGTGTACTGATAGGTCAAATTAATTACCGTTTTGCTTTCGTAAAAGAAATTGAGTTGTTTTGCGAGTATTGTAATTTCCAGTTGAGAATCATGTATTTGAAGTCGAGTTTATTTGAATTTATATAAAGTTTAAAATTATCTGAAATGAAGTAAAGAACAGTAACATGGGCATCTGAGTTAAATCGGTTTTCATTAGCAAGGGTAAGGGCGTTCAACATTAATGTGTCCTTACAGGTGGGGTGGGCCAAGCCGAAGAACATTACCATCTCAGTTCTTCAACAACATGGTTAACAGATCGATATCTTCTCCTACATCCAATCGGATTGTGTGTCTCCTTCCTGTAGCCTCCCCAACTCTGTCTATAAGTTTTATTGTGTGGCGGCGATGGTGCTTAAATATTGTTTACCCCATGCTTCCCCAACTAACATTCCGACCAATCCATGTATAGACATCCGACACAATAGTTCAGAAACTTCGTTTTATAATCTACTAGGAATTGCTGTGTGTCTAGGATATACTTTAGAACCAGACCAGCAGATAATCTAACGAATCAGGGGATTAACCTCTTAATCAATTTCAATTCAGGAGTAAGAAAGTCGAGATTTGTAGTTGTTGGAAAAATTCAACAATACCTCCTTTTTTTTCAATACCAAAAGTAAGTCAAAGGGAATATGAGAATTGTATTTGTTGGCAAGCTCAACAATACCTCTTTCTTTAATAACTTTCTTTAAATTTCAACAACATAAATTACAGTCAAGTTGCAAGAAGAAATTGAAAATTATTCTGGCTGGAAGGTTCCAGCAGTCTACTCTTTCATTCAGTGCGTCGAGCAAATCAGTCTTAAATTACAATAGAACCAAAAGAAGAAGATACCGATCAAAACTCATGTAATTTTATAAATGAAACCGATTTAACAAAGAAGAAGTCCCAATTAATCATATTTTAATTTCATTCGAAGCTAGTTCGAACTGTTCCAAGAACTCGGCCGAATACTAGACCTAGTACACGATCAGCCACGACAGCATCCAATGACAGTTCACAAATACCGCGTTCACTACGTTCTGCAGGCACACAAAGAGCAAGTAACATTTCAGAAGGGAGAATTCACGAACTTATTCTTAGAACTAATTCCTTAGAATCGTACCAAACCCGAATAACTGCAACCTTAACCGATCAAATCAACTCAGCAATGCAAAATCCGGTTCACCTAAAGATATTTTCATTGAAGATTTTATATATCGTGTAAATTCATTGACTCGTCAAGCGTTGAATGGGAACTTTGATTTACTATATCAGTACGCAAATCTTTTGTTTGTAGGACCAGCTTTGACCTTTTATTTGCGATGCCATAGAGTGTCTGAGCAAATGAATTGGCCTCAACTATGCTCTCGTTTGAGGGAAAGATATAAAGATCAGAAGTCCGACCAAGACATAAAAGATGCGATGCGAAGAAAAAAGCAGGGAATTAATGAATGTTTTGACGATTTCCTCGATTCTATCTTGGCCATTGCAGATGCACTATCGGAACCTATGTCAGACTCAGAATTGGTTCAGGCGGTTCGGAATAATTTGCGATCCGATCTAGGACATGAATTATTACATATAGATACACCCACCATAGCGAGATGAAGACTTCTCTAATAATTTAAGAGTAAGAAACAATGCGCGTCACCCAGCACCAAAGCGAGCTGTAAACGAGATGAGGAAACTGAGGAAAATACTCAGGAAAGTAATTCACCGATTTTCGCAATTCGCAACGACAATCAAGTGAAGTCTTGGAATTGTGATTCCGTAGGTCATCGATACAAGGAGTGCTTCCAACCACGCCGCGTATTTTGCTACGGGTGCGGAGCTCCGGATACCTATAAACCTTCTTGTCCAAAGTGTTCTCCAAAATCGGGAAACTCAAAACCGGACACCCGTGTCAGTCCGAGTACGGATGCCCGAATGTAAACTCGGATGTCGAAATTTCTTAAATACCAGATTGTACGACCAGCCCTGCCAAATCAATTAAAATACCTGACCCTTCCAAAACTCGACATTTTAAACCATATCATAGTTTATATTCGACTCAAAGAATATAAAGAGACTAGGAGGAGAATCTTTGAGGGCGTTGTAGAGAAGGATACCAAAAGTAGCGCAGCAATAAGGTTACGAACATTTTGGAAATAAAACGTAGGTATCACAGTTACACGATATCGAGTATAACCCGAACTGCTACCGACATACGTCCTTTTGCAAATAAAATTCTGTTCGACCAACTGTATTTAGCTTTACTTGATAGTGGGGCGAATAAGAGCGTAGTAGGAGGTTCCCTAGCGAAGTGTATAGTTTCGGGAAAACATAAGTTCACTAGAACTCGTGGTATCGTACGAACCGCTGACGGAACAAAACTGACAATTTTAGGTACCATCCTTGTTCAGATGACTTACAACTCCATAGAAATGGAATTCATAGTTGTACCATCGATAACACAAGACGTTATTTGCGGAATCGATTTCTGGGAAAAGTTCGGAATTTCAATTTCCTTAGGATTTACCACAAATGAATTAACTGTCGAGGAAGAGTCGCCCAATCTTAACTTATCGTCAGCAGAGAAACGTAGATTAAAAAGCCTTATAGATTCCTTTCCGTCATTTGATAGAGATGGTCCTGGCATAACAAACTTAGTCGAACATTCCATCGATACCGGCAATGCCAAGCCAATAAAGCAGAGGCATTACCCCTTGTCACCAGCGCGTGAAAAACTTCTTTGCGTACAGATCGACAGGGTGATTAACTTAGGAGTAATTGAAGAGGCACCTTCGTCATCCTGGTCATCCCCAATCGTGTTGATAGTCAAGCCAGATAAAGTTAGGTTTTGTCTCGATTCAAGAAAAGTCAACGATGTTACGATAAAAGATTCTTATCCGATTCCAAATTTTGAAGGATTGATAAGCCGTCTTCCACCAGTTCACTGCATTTCAAAAATCGATTTGAAAGGTGCCTTTTGGCAGATTAACTTAGATGAGGAGTCCCAATCAAAAACAGCCTTCACAGTACCAAAAGGGCCATTATATCAATTTAGGCGAATGCCTTTTGGACTGTGCAACGCCCCTCAGACTATGTGTCGCCTTATGGACCAAGTCATTCCATATCAAATGAAATCGCACACATTCGTTTACTTAGACGACCTTCTAATCATGTCATCTAGTTTCGAAGATCATTTAAACATCTTGCCGAAGTTGCATCTCGTCTGCGTCATGCTGGACTAACTATCAACATTTACGTGGTGGGTGAAGGGACACTTCAAGTCAACCCCAAAAAGGTTAGTGCTGTCTCGGAATTCCCCATCCCAAAAAGCCAACAACACTTAAGAAGATTTCTTGGCATGTGTGGCTGGTATCGTCGATTTATACCCCAATATTCATCGATAACATTTCCTCTAACTGATCTTCTTCGTGGAAAAACATTCACCTGGAACGACGAAGCACAACTCGCTTTTGACGAAGTCAAGTCCAAGCTTTGCTCGGCTCCATTTTTAGTTCACCCTGATTATGAAAAGCCGTTTATAATACAATGCGATGCATCCATGTGTGGCGTTGGAGCAGTGTTGGCCCAGTGCGATGAATCAGGCAATGAGCCTCCTATCGCGAAAATGTCGCAAAAGTTAAACGGTGCTCAACGCAACTATACAGTAACAGAGTTGGAGTGCCTTGCCGTGGTGTTAGCTATCAGGAAGTTTCTCATGTATGTGGAGGGTCATAAGTTCAAAGTCGTTACCGATCATTCGGCCCTACAATGGCTAATGAAGCAAACAGACCTCAGCGGGAGATCAAGTTACAATCAAGTTACAAGGATTTGTTTTTGAAATCGAGCACCGCAAGGGGACTCGAAACGTCGTGCCAGACGCGTTGTCACGTTCGTTTCAAGAAGAAATCATGTCCGTAGAGATCCTTCCAGAGATTGACTTGCATGCGGGTGCGTTTCAATCCGCTGAGTACTGCCAATTAAAAAACCGTGCGCAGAACTCAGAAATACCAGATTTCCGTGTCGTTGACGACTACATTTATTACAGGACTGGTTTTGCAACTGGAAGTTCTGAAGTTGATGAGTCCGAATTTAAGCTGTTAGTTAGATAGATAGATAGGCGCGATTCAGTCGGCACACGACCAACCAACCTCATCCCATTGCGGAGTTGCCAAGTGCTTGGAACGACTACGGAGACACTTCTATTGGCCCAACATGGTGATAGATGTTCGAAATTATATAGCTCAGTGTGGGATATGCAAAACGTCCAAACGCCCCACGCAACGACTTCGTCCACCCATGGGTTGTCAAGCTACTAGCGAAAGGCCGTTTCAACGTATCTATATGGATTTCATTGGTCCATTTCCGAGGTCGAAAATGGAAACATTGGCATTCTAATTCTTCTAGATCATTTCTCTAAATGTACTTGGCTAAAACCAGTAAAAAGGTTCACATCAAAAATAGTAATCCATTACTTAAAAGAAGAAATTTTTTTTAAAGCCATGACTTCGCAACCTTTACATCTAAATACGGAATCCAACATACATTCACAGGTGTGTACGCTCCTCAGTCTAATGCAGCGGAACACGTTAATCGTTCGATTAATGCCGCCTTGAGATCATACATTCGATCAGATCAAAGGTTGTGGGATATGCGAGCATAAACTCTGCATTAAGAAATTCAGTTCACCAATCGATTGGAAAGTCTCCATACTATGTAGTCTTTGGCCAGCACATGCTAACACACGGTAAAGATTATAAGTTCCTACGAAATCTTCAGATGCTTACCGAAGGTTCAGCTAAGATCGATAGGGCAGATGAATTTCCAAAAATTCGATCCAATATCGCAAAGCAAATGACAACGAGAAAAACCGAAATGAATATGATTTGCGGTCTCGGTATCGAACCTTTGAGGTAGGTCAGGAGGTTATAAAACGAAATTTTGAGGACAGTCATTGTATCTGCTAGAAGACCACAACGGAAAGAGCTGGTAAAGATCTTTTTTTCAGCTTTCATCTCCTCCCAAAATGTATGTCAATAAAACCTGTGGTGTGAGGGTACGAATTTTGTTGTCCCAAAATTTAGTTTAGTCGTCAACAACAGACTTGCCCATAACAGAACGGAGAGTGCTGTTAACCTTAAGAGAGATAATTTGACATATGTCAAATGTAGATCTGGCAACCTTGTAAACCGACAAGACAAATTTCCGCTCAACCAAAGCGTTCTTTTACGTTTTGTTCAGCCAAGCTACCAGACGCATAGTTTAGCGAAAAGTTTTAAAGTTCACGAGTGTGCAACCATTACCACGCGCTCAAAGTCCTATAGTAAAGGCAATCGATACATCCGTGTTTGTAAGGCATTTCGCAATACGCGCAAGCTTTGGAAAGTTCCGATCAACAGCACGCGAGTGTGTGAAAACTACCTAGGTGAGCAGACACAACTGCAAACGCAAGATCGACTCTAATCGTCTTGTGCAGATTCCAGCAATCAACCCGGCAGCGCAAGATCGAGGTCTTGGCAAGCTGTGTAAATGCAGTTTGCGACCCCAAATCTCGGCAAGCCGCGGATTTGACGTGGCGCTCCCACAACTACGCTGCTGAACTTGACCGCTGCAACCGCGGATCTCAGCCAGCTGAGGGAGTAAACAAAGGAATTAGGCCAAGCCCAAAAGCATCTCTCCCTGTGGATATATATTTCAAGGTATTTGTAGCCAAGTCGTGCACTAGTTCAGTTTCGATCTAACTCTCCCGCCCATCTAGTTATCTCTGGATCAGCCCCTAAACGTGCAAATAGCCAACCCGCTCTCCCCAGTTAATCGGCAAATTGTGCGTGATTGGGGCAGCGCTTGATCTGGAGCGCTGACGTACTCAAGGGAGTCACATAGGCTCGCGCGCAACATAGCCTCACATCGGCCTCGTGCACATAACCTCATTTCGACCAGCGAGAAGGCAAACACAGTGCGGCAGCAGCTATTTCTGGATATTTTGACCCTGTTCCGACTCAAGCGATCAGCGGGAACGTGACGCTTAGGAGTATTTACCCAACTTGGACAATTAACGGCGGCAAAACACCGCACATGCTGCGTACCGCCTAATTGCGGTTATATTTAATTTTCTTGAACTAATTTTTAAGTAATTTAGAGTAAATTCTTTTCACAATATGATTTGACCCCATACTCATGTTCTTTCTTTTCTCATTTAGTGATATTTAGTACACATATCAACCCATCTATGCTAAATTAAATTTATTAACATATATCACCTCATCCTAGCACTACAGTCAACAGGCCTGCGGACTTCGAGGATTGGTCGTGAGTAAACATCTTGTCTTTGATATATAACGTATGGTGTAAACCAACCAAGTTGTTTTGCGAGTATTGTATTCTGCAGTTGAGAATCATGTATTTGAAGTCAAGTCGTGTATCATGAAGTCATGTATTTGAAGCACTACAGTCAACAGGCCTGCGGACTTCGAGGATTGGTCGTGAGTAAACATCTTGTCTTTGATATATAACGTATGGTGTAAGCCAACCCAAATGTAAAGTTTGAAAGAATATGAAACCCAACACTTAGATTATAAGTGTACTGATAGGTCAAATTAATTACCGTTTCGCTTTCGTAAAAGAAATTGAGTTGTTTTGCGAGTATTGTAATTTCCAGTTGAGAATGCTGTTTATGCTGTTTAGGAAGTAACCGACCCCCTTGTCTCTTCCCCGAGATATGCCGATCCCGTAGGCAAAGTATGCAACCAAATAGAATCCACTTCACCGTGTTCGTCACAAGGTTGAGACGGTCTGTAAGTTGAGACACTCAATTTTCTTAAAACTTATCCACTAAAAAATTGTTTTTATTTTTTTTTTGTAGTCCTTTTTAGTGACAAAACTTTTGGGGAAAACATTATAAGCCAGGCTAGAGTCTGGCTAGAGCCAGATTTTAGCTGTGAGAGTCGTGTACCATTTTTAACCCAAAAAGGTTTTGTCTACTTTTTTCAAAATTCCATTTAAAATTAATAACGTCCTTAAATTAACTTGGTAAGAGATTTAAAACATTAGTATATTAACTGTTAACTAATTAGAAAAAGAATCAGCTTAATGTGACAGTCAGAACAAAAGTTATTAATTTTTTCCCGAAACATCCCATTTTGTGTAAGTTGAGACACTTTGAGCGTGTAAGTTGAGACACCCGTTTTTCATACAAAAAGGCCTTAGGCCAACAGAGGTCGCTTTCTGCCTAGTACATATCTTTGATATTAGGGGAAAAGTGAATGTTCAAAGAGCCTTTTGATTTTAATTTTTATTTGGTCTAAGTTCTTAAAAAATGGATGGGAAATGATTTACGACGAACTAAAATTTATTAAATTAACATAAATAAATAGTTCCTTATAGTTTAGAGTACTTTTTGTGTGAGTATTATTGACTTCAAAAAATGTCTCAACTCACAGACCTCTTTTTCAAAATGTCGTTTTTTGGGACTTTTCAAAAAAAATAATTTTTCTGTTTTCCCTAAGGAAAAAAATATTTTTTTTTGTTTTTTATTAAGCTAATAGAATAACCTTTCGACCAGGACCAAATGCGTAAAGTTTCATAAGTGAATGTCGAAATGGCAGATTAAAAACAAAAGGTGTACCAACCTACAGACCTCCCCCCTATAGTTTGGTATTTGATATATCACATATGCCAAATAACACTAGTTTAGGTTAGGTTAACCCGGACGGGCCTCACGGGGCCACGCATAGGCCAATATGGCCATTATAACCCTAGTTTACTACTTTAAATTTTTTTCGAGATAAGCGTAGAGACCAATTTTTATACCTGTTATTAGTAAGGTAAAAGGGTATATTGTATTCGTCCAAAAGTATGTTACAGCTAAAAGGAAGCGTTTCCGACCCCATAAAATATATATATTCTTGATCAGGGTCAGTAGCCGAGTCGATCTAGCCATGTCCGTCTGTCTGTCTGTCCGTCCGTATGAACGCTGACATCTCGGAAACTACAAAAGCTAGAAGGTTGAGATTTTCCACACCTATTCTTGGCATCCTACGCAGCGCAAGTTTATTTCAGCCGAGCCCCACGCCCCCTCTAACGCCCGCAATCGCCCATTAACGATTTTAAAATGGGTCTGGTGTTCCCACCTTTGACGATTTCCAAGAAGTATGAATGCAATTTTGTTGTGTATATTTTTCAAATCGGACCATTCATTAAAAAGCTATACGCAATCAAAATTGTTTATATTTCTATCTCCCTCGCACTCCCTTTAGCTGAGTTACGAATGTTAGATAGTCGGGACACCAACCCGAGTAAAGCGTTCGCACTCCTTTTAGCTGAGTGACGGGTAGAGGATAGTCGGGACACCAACCCGACTATAGCGTCCTCTCTTGTTTTTTAATAGTTTTGAGTTGCTGATCATGCTGAACAAATTAAAAGTAGAAGCTATGAAGATATTCGCAAAAATCGAGATTTTCGGCACTACTTTTGTAGAACCTAACAGATCACGAAAAACATTAGACCAACAAACTTGTACTTTACACTATTTAAAAAGCAAAAGATGCACCTTTCCGAAAAGCGATTACTTTAACATATGAACCAAATAGGAGTATTTATTGTACATTAAGGGGTATACTTTATACATAAAGTATTTAAATGTATTTGAAATACTCCTACTACTACTCCTATTTTGTTCATTTGTCAAAAACCAAACTAGCAAAAGCAGGCCACCTGGCTTGAAAAGCATTTCTTAAAAATCCATATCTCCTAGAGTTAGCACTCAATTTGCAAATATTTGGCCTTAACTTGTTTACAGCAAAAGGGCATTTAGATCTGAAAGCCTAACATAATTCATACATTTTTATTTGTAGGGGAGTGTAGGGTGATGTGACGAACTCGTCGAATCTCACATATGACGTCACGATAAAAATTCCAAATAAATTAGCTCGTACAAACGAGATCTTAATCAAAAGTTTTTCGTACTTGGCGATTGTTTTGTTTGCGCCGTTTGAAAGCGACACCGTTTTTGCTCCAAGTGTACCTTGTAGGGTATCGTGACGAACCTTTTGTAGGATATGGTGACAATTTTTGAAGTGAAACTTCTTTAGGCGCGTTATGCATTTTCGGGGACGGATTAAAACCAATTCATGACCGTCACGAAAATCAAACGTTCTCTTTGTTCTTTCCTCTCTTCGCTCTGAGCGCTCGTATTTATATTTTATGTGTATTTATATATATATATATATATATATATATTTGTATTTATGTGTATATATGTATTTGCACCATGTGCCAGCGCGAGTTACCGTACCGGTACCATCGACTATGCCACCGCCTAAACCTCCCCGTGTTACCCTCTTCCAAGTGGACAGTGACCGGCAGCTAGCCGTTCGTTGTCCCACATAAGATCGACATAAGAAATGCAACATCAGCACAAGGCAGGATGTTGCTAAACGACACCCACTCAGCAGAGCTCCAGAAAATACTTTGTTAGCATTTAATCACATACACATACATAATTGTAAACATATAAAATTCTTTGGCAGAGGTTTGATTCGAATCTCAAACCACAATAAAATTATTCCGTTTGGAACTACCAAAGAGAGCACAGCTAGTGTTAATTCAATTCGCATTTAAATATTGGATGACCGAGAAGCCCCCCCTTTAACCACTTCATACTATAACTGGCGCAGCCGGACCTATCAGCCGGAAGGAGGAAGGACACACATACCCGGAGGACTGAGAGGACCGAGATGAGGAAATCAATTATTTTTGTAATCTATATACAGCAGTAAGTCAAAAAGTGATGTGATGGAAGTGAGGTGTGTGATAATAGAAAAGAAAAGGTGTACAGATGTAATAACAACAACAAAGAACATTGGCAAAAATAAATTAAATTAAATAATGTGGAATGTGAATCTTGTGCGACGCAACCTGGCGACCTGCAACGTCGTCGAACCATTTAGTTCGACGGATTGAGTTGCAAGTAAGATGTTCGAAGGTTCGATGTTGGACGCGACTGGCGACTTGCAACGTCATCGAACCATTTAGTTCGACGGATTGAGTTGCAAGTAAGATGTTCGAAGGTTCGATGTTGGACGCGAACATCAAACATGTAACTTGGCAAAAGAAACCCAGGTCGCTGGTTGAATACTCTGCATGTCAATAAATGAAAAAGAAAAGATTATAAAAGAAATATCTATTGCAAGTGACTGTCCGCTCGTGGCTGGAATAAATGCATCGCGCAGGAATTCCAGTTAGCTTCAGCACAGTGCAAAAAATGAGAAAGTGTGAAAGAAAAAATTGTTTATTAGTTGCTGCCATTAGTACAACTGCATCGCGCAAGGGTAACCGATGGACAGCGTAAAATAGAAAAATATAGTAAACAGACAGGGAAATCCCAAAGACCACTGCATCGCGCAAGGGTATATGGTGAATCTCAAAGTTAAATAAAAGAAGGAATAAATTATAACACATACAAGAAGAAATTTTGCCATATCGGAAACCACTGCATCGCGCAAGGGTGACGGTTATGCATAATAATAGAATATATATATGTTACAAAAATACAAGGGAACCCGATACCACTGCATCGCGCAAGGGTATGGAGGGTGAAAAGAAAATTAAGAAACACATACACAACACTTCCAACACAGTACAAAAGAAAAAAAAATTTTTATAGTTAATAAAACAATTGAACAAATGATAATAACAAAATTTTACAGATAAAAGACACCGACACACACCTCACTTCTAAGGAAAAGGAATTATTAAAGACGCATCAGGAAAAAGCTAAGAAAATACATAATACAATATATACAGATATATCAACATACACATATACCATAGAATAAGCATAAACAAAAAAAAATAATAATAGTTAAAGGAGTAAACAAAAGAGAATTGTAAATGTCAAAAATTAGCAAAGTCAAAGAGTCACTTAGACCCCTGACTAGAAGTAAAGTTATAAAAAAGGCTACCAGTTTGCCAACGATAGTTGAACAGTTAAATTTTGAGCCCTCAACTTCTGGAGCAGTGCAGAACAGGGAAGCTAATACAATGGCGCATCAGGACAATTTAGGAATGCAACAGGCAACATTTGAGATGTTAGGTACTGTGAAAATTTCCGACGTGATCCGGTCGATGCATGTTTTTATGGGAGAAAAAGAAAGGATAAACGAGTTTATCTTAAACGCAGAAGAGATTCTTTTAATGATTAGAGGAATGGATCAAACACCTATGGGATTAATGATCCTTAGGCAAATAAGGAATAAAATCCAAGGAAAGGCCGATGACATTTTGGTAAAATCAAATTGTGGATTAAATTGGGATGAAATTAAAAGAATTTTGATAGCCCATTTTGCAGACAAGAGGTCAGAACCTGATTTACTGAGGGAGTTAAACCATTTGGAAAATAAAAAATTAACAGTAGAAGTATTTTACTCAGAGATATCTGATGTACATAAGGCATTGTGTAATGTTATAGACAGGACAGATACGAACCCCATCGCAATTCAGGCGAAGAAAAAGTTATATGAGGAAACGTGTCTGGAGGCGTTCGTAACGGGTCTTAAAGGCAATTTAGGTAGTGCCGTTAGGGGAAGAGTTCCGAAGACGCTCTTGGAAGCATACGAGATAGCGGTTAAGGAGAGAGACATTTATTACAGGTCTAAAGAGGTACCCAGGAACAATAATTTTAGTATGGCAGGGGGTTATAACAGGCAGAACTTTGGATATAATAGAAACAGAGGATACAATAACAACTTTAACAGAGATAATGAAGGATATAGGCAACAAGGAGGATATAATAGGAACCCCAGGTGGAATAAGGAAGGAAATAGGAATAGAGGATATGACAATCAGTCGACCTCTAACTCTTCAGGGTATAATAAAAAAGCAATAATGCCAAAACAAGAAATTGCAGAATGCTCAACAACTGGGCCTAAAAGTGCCAAACGATGGCAGTCAGGGCAATTAAATACAGTAGAAAGAGAGGAGGAGCAGGAGTTGAATAACATTGAGGACGAAGGAAATTTTTGCCAGAATGCCTCAAAAAACAGACAGGGTATATAAGGAAGGATACCCATCAGGCGACATTACCATACGTAATAGTTAAAGTAAATAACGAAAAAGAATTAAAATTATTAATAGATTCGGGAGCTACAAACTCGTACTTAAATCCTGCAATGGTTAGTAAAGATCAACAGCAAAAATTGAAAGAAAACTTTGTAGTTAAAACTCCAATAGGGAGTCATAAAATAAACAGTTATATAAAGGATGTTGAGCTGCAGGAAATTGCAAAAGGGGAATCGTTTGATTTCTTTTTATTTCATTTTCATTCCTGGTTTGATGGATTATTGGGAATGGACATATTAATTAAGTTAGGTGCAAGTTTAGATTTAGAAAATCTCGTATTAAGAACCAAGACAGGGACAGCTAAAGTTCATTTGAAGCCCAATAGGACCACTGACATACATATTCTGGAGGAGGCGACTAAAACAATTGTCACCTTACCAGTTTCAGTAAACAATGGGTCATTTTTGATACAAACAACACTAGTGGAAGAAGGGTTAGAAATAACTGGTGGAATTTATTATGCAAAGAAGGGACAGGCCGACCTAGAAGTTGTCAATTTCACAGGAAAAGAAAAGAAATTATACCTGGAAAAGCCGTTGGTTGTCACTGCATATGATCCCAAAGATTATGTAGAAATCGAAATGCTAAGACCATTTAAACAGGAGTATGTATGCAGGGAGATTAACACAATGGAATTAGCTGGGGGTGATGCAGGACATGCAAAATTGGATATGTCCCATCTAAATACAGAAGAGGCGGCAAGCCTTAAAAAACTGTATTCGGAATTTCCAAGTATTTTTCACACAAAGGGAAATCAACTGACATTTACCAATGCGGTAACTCACTCAATTCCAACAACGGACGATATTCCTATCTATAAAAAGCCATATAGATATGGATTTAAACAAAGAGAAGAAATAAAGAATCAGATACAGGAATTGTTAGAACAGGAAGTTATTAGACACAGTCACTCACCTTGGAGTGCACCAGTTTGGCTAGTACCAAAGAAGATGGACCTGTCAGGAAAACAAAAGTGGAGATTGGTGGTAGATTTTAGGAAGTTGAATGAGAAGACAGTGAAGGATAGGTATCCGATGCCAGTAATTGGCGAAGTACTCGATAAACTGGGAAAAGCCATGTATTTCTCGGTATTAGATTTAGCTAGCGGATACCATCAGATTGAGATGGAAAAACAAGACATTCCAAAAACAGCATTTACAACAGATAGCGGGCATTTTGAATATGTAAGGATGCCATTTGGATTGACAAATGCTCCAGCGACGTTTCAACGAGTGATGAATAACCTGATGGGAGAGTTGGTAGGCAAGATTTGTCTGGTCTACATGGATGACATAATTGTGTATTCCCCGTCCCTACAGAGTCACATGCAAGATTTGAGGACAGTTTTTAAAAGGATAAGTGGAGCAAATTTTAAACTTCAAACGGACAAATCTGAATTTTTAAAGAAGGAGATAGAGTATTTAGGGCATGTAGTGACACAGGAAGGAGTCAGACCAAACCCAAAGAAGATTGAAGCCATAAAGCTTTTTCCTTTGCCCAAAACACCAAAGGAAATAAAATCATTTCTTGGACTTATTGGCTATTACAGGAAGTTCATAAAAGATTTTGCAAAAATAACGAAACCATTAACTAAGAGACTAAAAGGAAAACAACAAATAATCATAGATGAGGAGTATACAAAAACTTTTGAATATTGCAAGACGTTGTTATGCAATGATCCATTGTTGAGATATCCAGATTTTACAAAACCCTTTATCTTGACCACAGATGCTAGCAATTTTGCTATTGGTGCAGTGTTATCACAAGGAGCAATGGGAAGTGATCGACCAATCGCATTTGCAAGCAGAACGTTAAATGAGGCTGAAGTAAATTATTCCACGGTAGAAAAAGAAATGCTTGCCATAGTTTGGGGCATAAAACACTTCAGACCGTACTTGTTCGGTCATAAATTCACAATAGTCACAGATCATCGCCCACTAACTTGGCTCATGGGATTTAAAGAACCAAATTCCAAGTTGGTGAGGTGGAAGCTGCAACTATTGGAATATGACTACGAGGTGACTTACAAAAAGGGGTCACAAAACGTCGTGGCAGACGCCTTGAGCAGAATTGAACTACAAGTTCACAACAGCGAGCTAGAGTCAACTCAGGCTACTTGTGCGGCCCATACAAGTGAACTGGAATTAAGTTGCATTCATGTGGCAGAGAAGCCACTGAATGACTTTAATATCCAGTTAATATTTGAGGTTGGGTCGACACCAGGCAGAACAGTGGTGACACCTTTTAGGAATAAGACAAGAAGGACGATAACAGAAAAAGAATTTACAAAAGAGGAAATTGCTAAAATTCTTAGGGAGGTGCTTAAACCATACAGGTTGTGTGCGATATACACGTCAAATGAAATTTTTAAAAAGGTAGAAGAAGCGTTTCAGAGTTATTTTTGCAGGAGCAAACTGTATAAAGCAGTACGATGTCTTACCTTCATGCGGGAAATAACAGACATTAGTGAACAAAGAGAAGAAATAAGAAGGTATCACACTTCAGGGAATCATAGGGGAATAGATGAAACGTTTTGGAAAATGAGACGTGACATTTATTTTCCATTTATGAAAAACCGAGTAACACAGGTCATTAATGCATGTGAAACTTGTCAGACATTGAAATATGATCGGCAACCGCAAAGGGTGGTATTTCAAAATACGGAAACCCCGTGTAAGCCACTTGATATCGTTCATACGGACTTATATACAATCAACAAAAATTACGTAATAACAATAATAGACAAGTTTTCAAGGTTTGCTGTGGGATACACTATACTGGCAAGGGACAGTTTAAATATTGTTAAATCAATAAAGAAGTTCATAAGTCAGTACGGCGTTCCTAAAAAGATCATATGTGACCAAGGCGCAGAGTATGCCTCGGCACTATTCAAGGATTTCTGTAGGCAGTACGGAATTGAATTGCATGTGACGTCGTTTCAACAATCGTCCAGCAATTCACCGGTTGAAAGGCTTCATTCAACACTGACAGAAATTTATAGAATAATTATGAAAACAAGGAAGGACTTAAAACTAGAAAATGAGCATGAGGAAGTTTTAGATGAAGTTTTCCTAACTTATAATAACTCAATACACTCCAGTACGAAGTTGAAGCCGTTCGAATTATTCTCGGGGAGAACACACGTTTTTGAACGGGAAATTAATTTCGATACGGAGCATGAGTACTTAAGGAAGTTAAATGCGTATCAGGAGGAAATGTATAAGGAAGTTAAGAACAGGTTGGAAAGACAAAAACAGGAAAGGACGCGAAAACTAAATGAAGGAAGAGAAGAACCCATGGAGTTGGAAAAAGAGGATGTAGTTTATAGGAAGGAGAATAGGAGAAATAAGTTAACACCTAGGTTTTCGGAACACACAGTAGATGAGGATAATGGCGTTACATTCGTTACAAAAAGGAAACAGAAGATACATAAATCAAAAATTAAAAAAAGAATTAAACAAAATAAAAACTAATCAATCACGGTTACAGGTGCATATTGGTCCATGGACAGACAATGGATGTGCAAACACTAAAACGAGAAGAGGCGATCGTAAAAATGGAACTGGGAAAGGCAAGAGTAATGGTCGGAGCGAAGATGTTCGACCATATAATAAACTTTAAGGACTATGAAGGTAATATCGCACAGATTGAGAACGCGTTGTTAGACATAGAGAAGGTTAGATTCTCAGGCGAGGCAGTCCAGGTGGTTAAGGAAAAATTGTATCAGGTGAAGGAGAAGCTAGAAGTACTTAAACCAAGAAATAGGGTCAAAAGAGGAATTTTTAATGGATTAGGAAGCATGATAAAAATAGTTTCGGGAAATATGGATGCATATGATGAGGAGAAAATAGGAAATAGAATAAAAGAATTAAGAAATGAAACAAGGTTTCTTACAAAAGAAGCGGACGAGCAAAGAACCTTTTATCAGGAAACCATGAGTAGGTTTACGAAAATTACTAAGCATATAAATAAGGAGCAGGAAGATATAAATTTGTTTATAAAGAATTATAAGAATAACGTATTTAGAGAACTAACACAAGAGCACAATGAAATACATATGCTCCAGCATTTGAATAGGATTAGTTACAGTATTGATTTGTTAACAGTACACTTGAACAATATTGCGGAAAGCATATTGTTAGCGAAACTTCGCATTGTGCCTAAATTCATTTTAGCAGAGACAGAATTAGATAGGATTATACAGTTTGTCGAGAGTCAAGGGCTCAAAATTGTTTCAAATGAACAAGTATATGAACTAATAAATATACAGACACAAATAAATGAGACAGACATAATATTTAGGGTAAGAGCTCCAATTTTTGAGCCAAATGTCTATCAGCTATATCATGTTATACCAATTCCAATTAATGGAACACATTTATTAATAATACCAAATTATGTAGCAATTAATAAGTATAAAATAAGTTTCTTTAACAACCAATGTTCAAAAGTTCATGAAACTTTTATTTGTGAGAGCGAAGAGTTGGGTGTTGAGACAAAAGGAAAGGAGTGCTTGAGGAAGATTTTAACGAACAAACCACCAATATGCGATTCAGTAAATCTAGAAGGAAGAGAAATGGTTTTGGCACCTGAGGATGGACACATAGTCATTTTCAATGCCTTGAACTTACCTGTAAACAACACGTGTGGAGAAGATATTACAGTATCGGGGGCGTTAGCAATCAAATATGCAAACTGTTCGATCGAAATAAATGGCATAAAATATGATGGCCAAGTTACGGAACATAAAGAGGACCATATAGTACTTACCACTACAATAAGTAAGCAGATACTTATAAATAACACCAAACAGGAGTTAAACCTAGAAGTCCTACATCTTGAAGATATGAGAAACCTCAAAAAAGTAGTGTACATGGGAAAGGTACAGGAAACACATTTTTCCGTAATATATGGTATGCTGGTGTTTCTAGCGATAACGGTACTGGCAATATGGAGAATTAGAAAAACAAGGACAATCTTCACCCCCAATGCTTTTCTGCACAATGTCGCTCTGGATATACCACAGATGTGGCCATCGCTCCATTCCAGGGGGGGAGGAGTTACCGTACCGGTACCATCGACTATGCCACCGCCTAAACCTCCCCGTGTTACCCTCTTCCAAGTGGACAGTGACCGGCAGCTAGCCGTTCGTTGTCCCACATAAGATCGACATAAGAAATGCAACATCAGCACAAGGCAGGATGTTGCTAAACGACACCCACTCAGCAGAGCTCCAGAAAATACTTTGTTAGCATTTAATCACATACACATACATAATTGTAAACATATAAAATTCTTTGGCAGAGGTTTGATTCGAATCTCAAACCACAATAAAATTATTCCGTTTGGAACTACCAAAGAGAGCACAGCTAGTGTTAATTCAATTCGCATTTAAATATTGGATGACCGAGAAGCCCCCCCTTTAACCACTTCATACTATAACTCGCGCTCAGAGTGAAGAGATATAAAAAAAAAGGGATGTGTCAAGCCTACGACTTGAACTTGGCCTTTAAATCACATTAAATGGTATCTTAATTATAGTTAGTAAAGGAGCGACTTCCAGCCTTTGTTTTTGTTTATGTATTAAAATATTGATTTCAGTTGAAATGCTCTTTATATATATCAAATAAAAACACCTCTTAACGAGGTAAAAAACTAGTGACGATCGCACCTTCAACGTACAAAAGTTCTGATATCAACTTTTTTGACGAAAAATTATTTTAGATGAGACTAAATAAGTACGCTACCTAAAATTTACTCGTTCGGCCCGCTTTAGCAAATATTTAATATCTACACAAAAGTTTTCTGTTGTAGCGTGCCGAACGAATAAATTTCAGGTATATATTACCAAAATTTAAGGAATCTCAAGGGCTATACAGTTTAAGGCTTAGTACTCAACCCAACAAAAAGTCGTCCAAAACAAAAAACTTCATATGAAAAACAACGTCAAAAAATTTTGTTTCATATGAAGTTTTTGTTTTGGATGACTTTTTGTTGGGTTGAGTACTAGCCCTAAAGTTTTAAAGAAAATCGTTAGAGCCGTTTTTGAGAAAAATAAAAAAAGGTAAAAAAAAAGTTTTAAAAAATTGTCTTTTGTTCATATCTTTTAACCTATTACATTTACACAAATTGCATTTAAAAGGCGTTTATAGCATTTAAAAATACCTTTCAAACGAGATGCAGCACAAGTCTGTAGCTTTAGTATAGAAGTTACGGTATTCCGGATTTTAGCTATTTATAGCTGTTTTCCCGCTAAACTAGCGAGTTTTTCCAGAAGTGGTAGAACAAAAGTTTTTTATATCGATATGATGAACGTCATATCAAATTTTCAAAACTTAAAAAACATGTTTTGGACAAACTGACAAACTGACAAACTGACAAACAGAATTAAATTTTCATTTTGAGAAGACGTAGAAAATCGTATTTTGGCTATAACTTTTGAACGGAGCGTCGGATTTTATCATATGACCCCTCATTCGACGAGTATTTTCAATAGGAACACAACAAAAACATTGCGAGGGGGCATTTATCCCCACCGGCCCCAACAGCTCCAAATTTCGAAATTTGCACTTTTTCACTTTCACCGCTCTCTCTCCCAAGCCAATAGATTTTCTTAAAGTCTTGGTATGCAATCCTTTAAGTTTTTGCAATACCTTTCGATTGGTGTATTACTCATTACGATCGGACTATCACAGCAGATTTTCAATTTTGCGGCTATATAATAGTAGTCGCCTTCGCACACTCTCCTGGTGCGCTTCGTCATTACATGGACTGCCGTCCATAGTGATTATTTATATCTCTTCACTCTGAGCGTGGTGAAAATACATATATACATATAAATATACAAATATATATAAAATATAAATATACACATATGTGAGACGAGGTGTTTTCCTCGACTCGGTTTTATTAATATATCAGATTAAACTTAAATTCAAACACGTCAATTAAATTCTGCTGCTGCTTCTCCTGCTCACTGTCGCCTCTCTCCCTGCTTTTTCCCTGCCTCTTATCGCTTCTTCCCTTGGTATTTTTTCTGCTTCTGCTGGTATTTTCTGCTGTTAGGTATAATGCCGTCTTCTGTTGTGGTCTCCTTAAACTATAAACCAATCTTACATTCGGCCATTCCTGACTACTCATCTGTCCCAGATGACCAATCATCTTTATTGTCCTCTACATAACGCCACAGCTTCATAGAATCACAGCTGGTTGAGGTATTAGATGGACCTTCTTCTTCAGCTGCTTTCCGAACATCGTATCGACCGTTCCTTTTTACTTTTGATACTTCGTAAGGTCCCAAATATTCGCTGGATAGTTTCCTTCCAGCAACAAATTGTGTGCGGCGTATTGCGACTAAATCTCCGACTTGATATCCAACTTCTGGCTTCCGTTTCTGGTCAAAATGTTTCATGTAAGTTTCCTGCGCTTTTTGTATTTCTATTCTAGCATCGTGCCCCATCTTCTGTCGTTCCTCATTAAAGTTTGAGTACATCTCCTCCTCCAAGAGTTGTATAATACGCTCGGTTGTTTTATTGTTCATTTTCACACCAAACATGAGCTCAAATGGTGATCTCTTAGTCGAAGCGGGTACATGTGAATTTACAGCTCGCTGCACTTCTGGCACTACCTTAAACCATTTGGGTGGATCCTCCGCCGAAATTTTTGATGTAAGAGATAAAATCGTCCGATTTACCCTCTCAATTTGTCCGTTCCCTCGAGGTACTCCAATTGTGCTCCACACGTGTTCTATGCCGTTTTTCTTCATGTACTCTGCAAACAAGTTAGCGGTAAGTGCGGAGCCTCTGTCAGATACCAAACGCACTGGGTTCCAAAAAACTTCAGACCAAATATCGATCTTCTTCAGAGTTTCCTCACAGTTTGTGGTCTTCTTAGGAAAAAGCCAGATAAATTTTGTAAAAGCATCCACCATCGCAAATATGTACTTATACTGCTTTCCAGTGGCATCCATGGGACCCAAATGATCTACGTGCAATGTATGTAGTAGCTTATCTCCCTTGTCGATGCAGTTTAGGAGTCCTTCCTTTTTGCCAAGCTTCTTATTAAAAAGGATGCACTTAACGCAGTTGTTAACAATATGGTGAACTTTTTGCTCGAGATGAGGAATCCAATAAGATTGTTGTACAGTGTGCACAGTTTTTTGGAGAGCGAAATGACCAGTATTGTGGGCGTCGACAATAACTTCCTTCTCCATAGCTTTCGGTACTACCAAAAGATCATTTCCATTAACTTCCTTAAAAAGTAAGCCTTCTTTAATATTGTACCCTTCATATGGTCGAACAGCTAGAAGTTCCACAATCGCCTTCAGCATCTCATCTTTTCCTTGAGCATTTTTGATGCGCGCTGTAATCTCAAAAGATACAAGCAATATACGGTCGGGGTAACGACTAAGGCAACCAACGTGTTTTAATCGCTCTCCAGGTCTCAAATTCAAAATCCTTCAGATAAATTATCCACTGGGTGACTGCTCTTGGTACATCCGTCTTCTTTAAAGTTTGCTTAAACGCGATGCAATCTGTGACTAACTTGAAGGGCGATCCCAGCAAATAGTGTCTGAATTTCTTGATGGCGAGATATACGGCTTTGGCTTTCAAGATGTAACTGTGTTGGCGAGTTTCTGCTTCCGATGTTTTTTTACTCCAATATTGGATAGGGTGCAGTCTCCCATCAGACCACTGCATTAGCACCGCCGCAAATCCGTCTTTTGATGCATCCGTGTGTAATTCCGTTTTGGCCTCTCTGTTATAAAGTTTTAAAACAGGCTCCTTTGTCAATGCGTCTTTTAACAGCTGGAATGCTTTCATCTGAGCTTCACCCATTCGAAATGCAGATCCTTTCCGAAGCAGATCAGTTAATGGGCGGGCGATCTGTGAATAATTCAAAACAAATTTTCTGAAAAATCCCGTCAATCCCAGAATTGCTTGGACTGCCCTTACGTTTTTAGGTACCGAAAACTTGCTGACTGCTGCCGTTTTTTCTTCGCCTGGCCACAGATTTCCGTTCTCAATGTTGTGACCCAAAAAGCAAATTCGAGTTTGCAGAAAGTGACATTTCCGCCATTTAATCTTTAGTCCAAAGTTACGAGCTGTGTTCAAGACGAGAGCCATTTTCTTTAAACAGTTTTCGGTGGTATCAGCGTGAATTATTAACAAAACAGTCCCTCAACACCATCGAATTTAATTTCTGGAAATCAACGCATATACGACGTGAGCCATCTTTTTTGTTTACCAAAACTATTCGGCTGGAAAAGTTTGATGAAAACGGGCGTATGATTCCTGTAGCTAACCACTCGTCGATCTGTTCTTCCATATCCTTCTCCTGATTAACAATAAAAGAACGTCAGCACTACTCAAACTCAGCCGCACAGAGTGTGGTATGTTAGTTAGAGCCCTTACAGGCCACTGGCTAGTCGGCACACATGCCGGCAGGCTAAAAGCCCCGAAAAATGACTTTTGTAGGAGCTGCAGGGATGAGGAAGAAGAAGAAACGGTGGAACACCTTCTCTGCTTCTGCCCAGCCTTTTGCAGACTTAGACTGAAGCACTTAGGATACCCCTTTCTTAACGATCTGACCGAAATATCGGAGATCAAGCTTAAGGACTTAAACTTCTTTGTAAAATCTTCAGGGTGGAAGACATGCTAATCATCCGGAAATGCTCTCTAGGCTTCTAGGACGAGACATAAGAGACAGGGGATCCCGAAAAAAGGGAAAAAACGAGATCATACGGTATCACAACGGACCCACAGAGGTCTAAGTGTGCCAGACGATAGTCTGGCAGCCGTTCGTACCTAACCTAACCTAACCTATCCTTCTCCTCGGAAATGGCAAAACGGCTTGGCCACTGACGAAAAGGAACCATCTCTCCATCTGGAACGATCTTAAGTTTCACTGGAACCTCTGTTACAGGGTTTACTGCCTTATAGGTTTTAATCAGCGTCAACACTTCCTTTGAGAACTGGGGAGGTACATCGATTTCGTCAATTGTATTACTGATGTTATAAATACTCATCTGATTTGATTCCTCACAAGTTTTCTGCCTGGGACTTTGGGCAGAAAACTTGTACCCTTCGGCTGACAATGACAGGTTGAATTTCGAAACGAAGTCAAATCCAAGCAGAGCGTCATACTCGATGTCTTCATCCTGGACAACTACAAACTTGTGCCAAGTAATTTCCTCACCTACAGCAACGTCAGCCGAAAAGCAACCAACTGGGCATGTGACCTTTTTTCCCAATCCGCGCAGCTTTGAGGAACATCCCTCCAGAGTGACATTTGGAATTTTATTAAAGACGCAGTTGCTCAATATGGAGACGTCGGCTCCGGTGTCCACCAGGCAATCCACCTCTATGTCATTCAGCTTAACCGTCTTCATTTGATTTTCATGTCGTACAACTTGTACGGCAGTAGCTGCTTCCGGACAATTCCTAGACATATGTCCCTCTTTGTTGCATCGAAAACATTTAGTTGCAGCCTGACAATCCTTACGCAAATGATCACCGGATCCGCAATTATAGCAGTGACTCTTTCTTTCGTTGATTTCGTGCTGTCCCTTCTGATTTGACGTCCAGTTACCTTCTCTTGGTTGAAACAGGTTCGGGCTCTTCGCGGCGACGCAATCGAAAACCTCATACTGCTCCTGCAGCTCTCTGAAGGACTTGCAGTTGTAGAGCGTGTACTTAAAGTCACTTCTAAGCTTTAGGCCATCAACGATGTAGCGGATTGCAGACCGCGCATCTATGCTTCCAAGGGATGCGATCTTTCTCATCTGCAGGAGATACTCATGAAATAATTCCTGCTTGTATTTTTTCCGATCACGGAACTGCTCATGAACATCGGCGCTGCACATATATTGACGACTGAACTCGGCTTCTAGCAAATTACGGAGCTCCGAGTATTGGTGGACATAAGTGGCATCCAAGAACAACTTTGCTGTTTTTGTCATCTTGGCACGAGCCTGTAGGGGAGAGTGGGGTATATTCGTCAGCATTTTTTAAAGCTATTTTTGGTTCATCTTGAGACACGTTATCATATTTCTATTTTTATTGTTGAATGCGGTTAGCACCAAGCTATAAAATGTGACATTCCACTATTTTTTTAATTACCTTGGTGATTTATAAAAAATTAAAAAGTAAAACCAATATACTGGGGCAATCTCGCCACATAGGGGGGTAAAATCACCACACCACTGGGGCAATTTCGTCACCTGAAAAATGTAGGGAGTTTAACGCCTGAAAATATGCTACACTGATCAAGCGTACCATTTTTGTTGACGTCCTATATTTGTTGCTGCTGCTGGTAGTCTGTTCGTTAGCCAGCTCGTCAATTATAAAAATATGTATTTAAAATAGGTGCGAATTTACCCTTAGCGTAGGGTGGCGAAATTTCCCCAGACCGTACTTTTTTAGAAATAATTATTTTTCTTGCGAAATTAGGCGCGAAGTTAAAAATCACTGACGCAGAAATGCACATTATAGCACTGTGTATTATATAAAAAATCGTGTATCTTATTCCTTTTGAATTGTGGCATACAGAACAAATTTCGTCGAGAACTAAATGTAGCTTTTGAACTGTTAAAACACATTTAATATTATAGCTTAATTATCTTGGCCTTCTGTGCAAAACAAATGCATTGGTTATGTCTGGCCGTCTTGAAGGACTAAAACAAAAAAATTATATATTTTTACGACTTATGGATTCCGAGATATTGCAGGTGACGAAATTGCCCCTGTGACGAAATTCCCCCACTCTCCCCTACTCGCGGTGGGCGAAATTATGTCGTTTTTTCCTCGGCGGACTTATGTCACTTTAAAACGACATAAGTTCGCCATAAGTAGTTTTTAAACGTCATAATTTCGCGAGAACTTATGTCGTTTAGCAGTGACATAATTCCGCGGCTGCACACTGGGCCAGCCGATCAGATTTTTGGCCAAAAATACGTTTTTCTTTTTTAAGAAAATGACCAAATTGAGTTTGGGATCCTTTTTATAATACATTAAACTAATTTATGCCAAAGTTTCAAAGAATTCGGGCAAGTAGTTTTCTTTTACCATATTTTCAAAGTGAAAAATTCATAAAATATTAATGGAAATGAAAAAAAATTTAGAAGTCAAAGATGCTGATGTTGCTGTTCGACTTCTTTCCGAAACTTGCAGAAGGGATTATTTTCAACAAGTAAAAAATATAATATAGCTCGTATGTCTTACTTGTTTGCTAAAATAAATGTAATTGTTAATTTTTACGCTTTTTTTCAGCAAATGAGTACTTTGCTTTTCGAGTGCCTTCGAGTGCCATCCCCAAATTAGTTCATTCCTTCAAAAAAAAATTCGTTGATCAATTTACTAAAAGCGTAGCCCACCGACTCGATGCGGTTTTGCCTTAGTTTTCGGTAATTTAAGTTTTAATTGAAGGCTTAACTCGAAGTCGAGCTATTTCGAAGAGCTTAGCTAAGAGAGCCCAAGAGTATGCCATACTTTATTTCTTCAGGTTTTGGTGAACATTTTGCGCTCAAAAATTTGATTTTAGTGTGACTAACATCTAAAATCTACTTTTTACGTACACTAATCGATTATGGTATTTTCCAAACCTATATCTATCTATTTAATCAGGACTATGCAAATAAAAATGTAGCATACTTTTGTGATGACTTAAGAATATGTCAAATTAACATTAAACAAATCAAAAAACAATATTTTTAAACAATTTTTTTTACATAATTTGATTATATAAAACTTAAAAGGTAACAAGAACAAAAAAATAGAAATTTTTTTTAAATCGATTGTTTGATAAACGTTGATGTGGGAGCCTCCGAAAGTTGCACTTTTTAACGGTTCATAAATCTTAAATGACATAATATTTTTTAGTGATGTTAATTTTTTTTAGTTTGTTTTATCTCATACTTTATTGTTTTCGAAAATGAAAGAAGTGCGTCTTCTAGTTATTTTTTTAAAAATAAAAAACCGAAAAGTACGTAAAATTTTCCGACTTTGGTCTGGATTATCTATATCATATAAAATTCCAAGAAATTACTTTACTTTATTACTTTTAGTTCGTTAGAAAGTTCAATCTTTTAAGAAAAAAACGCAAAAAACTGCATCCTTCTAACTGTCCTAGGAAAGAAATTACAGATTTTTGGCCAAAAAATTAACTTTCTGGCCCAGTGTGGGCTGGCGAAATTATGTCGTTTTTTCTGCGGCGGACTTATGTAATTTTAAAACGACATAAGTTCGCCACAAGTAATTTTTAAACGACACAATTTTGCCAGAAAAAAACGACATAAGTTCGCGGACCAAATGTACTGCGCGGAATTATGTCCGCGGAATTATGACGCTATGCCGTCGATAGGATCCACCTTTATCGATACTCGATTCGTATTATTCGAAGTTTCAAAGTTTCAATGTTTCGAAACATTATAGACGAAATATCTCGAAACAATTAGGCAGTATGATTCATATGTTTCAATGTTTCGTACAATTCGAGATAATTCAAAACACAACGTAGACGAAACGCCTACTGTGAATAAAAAAATCATTTTTTAAGTTATTTATCCAAAAGTTTAATGGCCGTTTTCTCGTCCGTCCTGCAAAGTAAAATTTAGCTAATGGAAGGATAAATTTACCCAGGCGGCAAATTGGTTTTCGTTTTCTCGTCCGTCATTTAAAACTCCAAATAATTTGAGACTTGGTGGCAGCCCCACAACAGAAGAGTTAACTAATTTTCAAAAATTAATCGAGAACTATCGAAAAATACCATAAAACAGTCATACTAACAGCTGATGATATAAACAAAATTTCAAACTCATAAAAAAACCATGTCGGCAGAAAGAAAGTTTCGCGGTAAAAATTATACCGATGAACAGGAGACAATTCATGTAGGACCGGTGTCTTTGGAATCGCCTCCGGGAAATTGAATTGTTACATGCGTGCAATCTATGGCTCCTATGACTTTCGGATTGTTTTGAAAAAGACGCTTTAGCAAAATAAACGCCCTTAACAACTCGACTGGCTGTGGCCACGCTAAAACCACAAAAATCGCCTACAGTTATAAGAAAACTGCCGCTTGCGTAGAATCTAAGAGCTTTTAGAAGCTTAACCCATGGCTGTATTATCGTTTCCCGGTAATAATGGTTTTTGATTATATGGAATTAGTAAAATTAAATGAGTGCACTAACTTCCTTACTTTAGATTCTAGTCGCAAAACCATTTTTTGCAATACAAATAGCGCCGTGCTTTTACACAAGCGAAACCTTTTAACAAATTCTTTATCACTGTAATGTTCGAAGTAATTTCCTTGTGGTTGATATCTTCGCCGATAGGTTCGCACTTCAGACAAATCGCTCGGGAATTCATTTTAAAATAAATTGGATGACCTTAGCAATTTTGATTTATATTTAACTGTAAATTGAATCAGCTGTTTTCGAATGAAGAGTGGAACCAGATTGACAACGCTCGAATGTCTGGCAACACTTGCGCACAAATTCAACCGCAAAAATTCGAAACGGTGAATGAAGTACCGAGACAAAATTTGTCGCTACCTGCGCTAACATTAGGACGAGTAAACCTTTTGCCGGCAGGCAAACTAAAGTACGGACGAGAAAACGGCCCTTAACCAAGTTAAAACAAGAGAGAACGTTATAGTCGGGTTGGTGTCCCGACTATCTAATACACTCAGCTTAAGGGAGTGCGAACGCTGTACTCGGGTTTGTGTCCCGACTAATAATCGTAACTCAGCTAAAGGGAGTGCGAGAGAGATAGATATATAAATTTTGATTGCGTATAACTTTTTAATGAATAGTTCGATTTGAAAAATGTCTTCTACATTTCTATAGGTATACATATACACAACAAAATTGCATTTATACTTCTCGGAAATCTTTAAAGATGTGGGCGCAGGATCCATTTTAAAATCGTTAGTGGGCGATTGTGGGCGTTAGAGGGGGCGTGGCGCTCGGCTAAAATAAACTTGCGCTGCGTAGGAAGCCAAAGAATATGTGTGGGAAATCTCAACCTTCTAGCTTTTGTAGTTTCTGAGATCTCAGCGTTCATACAGACGGACAGGCGGACAGACGGACATGGCTAGATCGACTCGGCTAGTACCCCTGATCAAGAATATATATACTTTATGGGGTCGGAAACGCTTCCTTCTAGCTTGTAGGGCGCTTGTCGTTAATATTTTCAATTTTTGAATTTCCCACTTCAATTTAAAATTCCCGCCAGATTTTGAAGTTGCCGCCAGGAATTAAAATGGCAGAGCTAAATTCAAATAATTTCGGTTTTTACAACACTGAAAAAACGTGTTCGATAAATCCTTTTTGAGCAACTCTGGTCCCACACTTTTTCGATAAACACGCCTGGCTGCCTGATGCATTTCGATTATTCGGTCTTTCCGTTTTGAACCTTGGCCGTGTGAAGATCGTTCTCTCCTGAGTGTATTTTATTTAAACCCAGAGATCTACCCAAACCAAATCGTGGAAAATATCAGACATCCTCAGCCTTTTATAAGGTTTTCTTTTACCAGTGGGTTCCTGTTGATTAAAGGAAGTAAGTTTTACTATTATTTCGTGGAAAAACCCCACTTATAAAGTAATGCGTTTTATAGGAAAATTCTTGGAAGTCGAGTTTACTCCTTCACGTGGCTGACGGCCCGGGGAAATTTTCCTCCCAGATTTTCATCTGCATCTTGGAAAATTGAAGTCGAGTTTACTCCTTCACGTGGCTTACGGCCCAGGAAAATTTTACTCCCAGATTTTCATCTGCATCTTGGAATACTGAAGTCGAGTTTACTCCTTCACGTGGCTTACGGCCCAGGAAAATTTTCCTCCCAGATTTTCATCTGCATCGAGGAAAATTGAAGTCGAGTTTACTCCTTCTACCACCAACGCCACAGGATTGTCAAGATTTTCATCAGCTCTCCACATTCATCATAGAGCATCAAGAAAGTGAACAAATCTAATCAAGAAAACTGTGAAAATTTCAACCAGCGTTGCCACCTAGCGTACACGCTGAAAATTCTTGTGAATTCTGGTCCAAACAATTCCGTACAAATTCATGCACGTCAGTGCCAACAACATAGTGCACCCTGTGTCTTACATACCTACATAGTGCAGCCCTCTGCTGAAAGTGCGCAAGTGGGCAGGCCCAAGCCTGCAACACCCATTTTGTGATCCAGTCTAGTTTTACCAACACAATTTCAATTTAAATCAGTTAAATTCTTATCAACTAAATTCCTATTCGTAATTTAAATTAAATTTATTTATCGCTAAATTAATTTAAACATAAATATCAAATAAGCCGTTAACGTAAATTACCTTAAATCTTAGTGTAATCAAATAATTCGATATGCAGTAAGCAAATCTCGTCATGAGAGCAAGTGTTTAAGCCCCTGGAAGTGTTGTTCCCTAATTTATCTTTACATTCAGTCAATTGAAATGCAGTTTTCAAATTTATAAACAAAATTACAGCCAATAATGCAACATATTGAAAGCGCTTTCAACGTTGGATATTTTGGGTAAGTGATCGGCTCCGGTCGTAATGCTACACATTTTGATTGACTGTCTAATATAATATTTCAATGATTTTGTTATTATAAAACAAATTCCTTCATGACTAAAATACTTGCTCAGTGAATTCAATTACATTTAATGTTTTTTAAAATTAATTTTTAATTCAAATTAAATTTTCTTGCTTTGGTTTAAATATACTCATTTAATATGAGCTTAGCATAAACTTTATATGATCCCCAACTTTGTAACTTTAATGATCACCTTTGTTAGTATTACTTTTCTTGTATTAAACCTATTATAAACATGAATTGCTAAATTATTTTCTAATGGAAGCTTGCAGCGATGATAATGATTAGGAGTTAGGCGTGTGTCGAAGGGATCACCAACCTGTGTCAGGTTATGCGGCTGTGGTGATCATGGTAGGGTGGGCAATGTCAGCGGCAAACAACATCTTCGCTGCTGGCACCGACACACTCACATCAGCTGCTGCCATTCCATCTAGGCAGCACCCTTCTTTTCAGGTATTCCCTTCCTCTTTACCCCAATCTTAGTTCTGTCCCCCTACAATTAACCTCAAAGTCAGTTCGCACGCGAATTTAAATAGGATGTTTTATATACATATGCGAGCAAGTAGCACTGTGGATCAAATTGGAAACTCACTCCCTTTACCGACGAAACAAGAGCCGGAACCAGCGCGTGCCCCACTTGAAGCTACACCCACCATCTTTCGTTGCTGTTAGAATCATTCGTGATATGCTACAGTATTATATTATATATAATAATCTTATTTTGGCGCCCAACGTATGGGGCTAAACCGGCATAGCCCGATTACAAATATTTTGTAAAGGTAGTCATTTCCATCTGACTAGGTTTCTATTTCTGACTTTGGAGTTTTTATTGTTTTTCATTTTCCCTTTTTTTTAGTTTAGCTGTTTAGTTCCGTGGATACAATAATTTATTTATTGCCTAGACTAGCAGTTGAACATAATTTTTTTGTTGGAGTATCTGGATGTGTTATAATTAATTTTATGACTCCGAAATCTTACTTAAAAATCATCGTGTGCAGGCAAATTGTGATTAGGAAGCGTTGTTTATTGGTTTTTACGTGGATTTAATTGCTACGGCCATCCCGTCTACTGACACTTATTTAGCTTGCATACCCTACAGGTTTATTTTATTGTGATCGTGAGTGGCAGAAAGTTGAACTGTTGCCGTTTGCCTTTTTGGCTTTGGCTGTGCTTCGTGTCCATTAAAGTAAATTTTTTTTCCTTTCGTTTGAGGATTTTAAAATTTTCATCGACGTTGCGATCGTGAGTTTCAGGAAGATGTTGTCTTTTGCCTTCTTCGGCTGAACTTCGTGTCCGCGTATGATTGCTTAATTTACTCAACAATCTATACCTTGAAGGCGACATTCGAAGAGTTGATACTGGATACAGGATTGTGGACAAGTGCTACACCTGCCGATCAACTAACTTCAATCGTTCAAATTCCCTTTACTCTTTCTATTATTCAACAACTATACTATGAATAAGATCGTCGAAAATTGAACCTGGATGTAGGCTGTGGACAAGTTCTACGCCTTCCGATCAACGGATTATGATCGAATTCCCTAACCTTTTCTTTTCTACTTTTCAAATCCCTTGTAATACCTGGCTGATGTTTGACTCTAAACTATCTGAATTGCTTGCATGGCTTCCAAACTTTTATGATTGATTACCTTTTTTATATCCACATTTTTATTAAATTTCTTCCATTTATAATACTTAATAATTTTTTTTAATAGGCTTAAATAATTTGTCTATAATTACATTTAGAATTTCGGTGTTGAAATGCCAGTACCGCGCACTGACGATCTTCATTGTCACTGTTGCTCTGATATTATTCAGTCGGAGTCTGAACTTTATATAACAAATTGTGGACACAGTTTCCATCAAAAGTGTCCAGACAAACCAGGAAGGACCTTGTGCCCTGTGTGCAAAGAGGCCCTGACTCACTTGACTGGTATTCCATCCGATAGTTCTGGTGCATCTACTTCAAAAGGAGTAGGTAAAACCCCCGTTCCCCCCATATCGGTTTTGACCCGATCACAAACTAAGCGGCTGGAGGATACAAGCCTAAACATGGTAAATCCTGGGGATAACACAGCTCCACAGCCAGAGCAGCTAAGCATGGCTGACTCCATTAAGAAGGCTATAGTGGAAGCGATGGCTGCAGCTATATCAGAGCAAATAGTCATTTTAGCTAGGTCTATGAAAGATCAAACTGATAAGCTAACACAAGCTATCACAACAGGACTTACCATCTACTCGAACAGTCCACAACATTCTCTACTGTATCAGAATAATTTTGATAATTCAGGGTTACCACCTGACAACAATTTTGTAGGTCAGAGAGACATCTCCAATTAGGATCCACTCCTGATTGCCCAATCATTCGTAAACCAGACTTGACTAACATACCGGATGTACCTTTTAATAACCACTATGATACCTCTGACACCATTTTCTTCCCAAAATCGTCGAAACATTAAATTTTCGCTACATTTATCTTCTCCAAGCGCTGATCACCCTTTGTTGATTTCATCCCCAAAGTGTGATTTTGGTGGGGGGGTATTTGTAGGGCGCTTGTCGTTAATATTTTCAATTTTTGAATTTCCCACTTCAATTTAAAATTCCCGCCAGATTTTGAAGTTGCCGCCAGGAATTAAAATGGCAGAGCTAAATTCAAATAATTTCGGTTTTTACAACACTGAAAAAACGTGTTCGATAAATCCTTTTTGAGCAACTCTGGTCCCACACTTTTTCGATAAACACGCCTGGCTGCCTGATGCATTTCGATTATTCGGTCTTTCCGTTTTGAACCTTGGCCGTGTGAAGATCGTTCTCTCCTGAGTGTATTTTATTTAAACCCAGAGATCTACCCAAATCGTGGAAAATATCAGACATCCTCAGCCTTTTATAAGGTTTTCTTTTACCAGTGGGTTCCTGTTGATTAAAGGAAGTAAGTTTTACTATTATTTCGTGGAAAAACCCCACTTATAAAGTAATGCGTTTTATAGGAAAATTCTTGGAAGTCGAGTTTACTCCTTCACGTGGCTGACGGCCCGGGGAAATTTTCCTCCCAGATTTTCATCTGCATCTTGGAAAATTGAAGTCGAGTTTACTCCTTCACGTGGCTTACGGCCCAGGAAAATTTTACTCCCAGATTTTCATCTGCATCTTGGAATACTGAAGTCGAGTTTACTCCTTCACGTGGCTTACGGCCCAGGAAAATTTTCCTCCCAGATTTTCATCTGCATCGAGGAAAATTGAAGTCGAGTTTACTCCTTCTACCACCAACGCCACAGGATTGTCAAGATTTTCATCAGCTCTCCACATTCATCATAGAGCATCAAGAAAGTGAACAAATCTAATCAAGAAAACTGTGAAAATTTCAACCAGCGTTGCCACCTAGCGTCCACGCTGAAAATTCTTGTGAATTCTGGTCCAAACAATTCCGTACAAATTCATGCACGTCAGTGCCAACAACATAGTGCACCCTGTGTCTCACATACCTACATAGTGCAGCCCTCTGCTGAAAGTGCGCAAGTGGGCAGGCCCAAGCCTGCAACACCCATTTTGTGATCCAGTCTAGTTTTACCAACACAATTTCAATTTAAATCAGTTAAATTCTTATCAACTAAATTCCTATTCGTAATTTAAATTAAATTTATTTATCGCTAAATTAATTTAAACATAAATATCAAATAAGCCGTTAACGTAAATTACCTTAAATCTTAGTGTAATCAAATAATTCGATATGCAGTAAGCAAATCTCGTCATGAGAGCAAGTGTTTAAGCCCCTGGAAGTGTTGTTCCCTAATTTATCTTTACATTCAGTCAATTGAAATGCAGTTTTCAAATTTATAAACAAAATTACAGCCAATAATGCAACATATTGAAAGCGCTTTCAACGTTGGATATTTTGGGTAAGTGATCGGCTCCGGTCGTAATGCTACACATTTTGATTGACTGTCTAATATAATATTTCAATGATTTTGTTATTATAAAACAAATTCCCCCATGACTAAAATACTTGCTCAGTGAATTCAATTACATTTAATGTTTTTTAAAATTAATTTTTAATTCAAATTAAATTTTCTTGCTTTGGTTTAAATATACTCATTTAATATGAGCTTAGCATAAACTTTATATGATCCCCAACTTTGTAACTTTAATGATCACCTTTGTTAGTATTACTTTTCTTGTATTAAACCTATTATAAACATGAATTGCTAAATTATTTTCTAATGGAAGCTTGCAGCGATGATAATGATTAGGAGTTAGGCGTGTGTCGAAGGGATCACCAACCTGTGTCAGGTTATGCGGCTGTGGTGATCATGGTAGGGTGGGCAATGTCAGCGGCAAACAACATCTTCGCTGCTGGCACCGACACACTCACATCAGCTGCTGCCATTCCATCTAGGCAGCACCCTTCTTTTCAGGTATTCCCTTCCTCTTTACCCCAATCTTAGTTCTGTCCCCCTACAATTAACCTCAAAGTCAGTTCGCACGCGAATTTAAATAGGATGTTTTATGTACATATGCGAGCAAGTAGCACTGTGGATCAAATTGGAAACTCACTCCCTTTACCGACGAAACAAGAGCCGGAACCAGCGCGTGCCCCACTTGAAGCTACACCCACCATCTTTCGTTGCTGTTAGAATCATTCGTGATATGCTACAAGCTGTTACATACTTTTGCACGAATCTAATATACCCTTTTACTCTACGAGTAACGGGTATAAAAATAATAAATAAAAAAATGTTAATATTTTTGTTTATTAAATGGAAGGTTATCTAAATAAATGTAATTTTTTTATAGATTAAAAAATTACTTACTACTTTTTGAAATTCAGATATTGTTAAACGACTTAAGGACTTAAAAACTTAAGGGATTAATCCAAAGTCACGAAGTTAATCGGCTTATTGCAACCGGAGACACAGATTTTTAATGACGTTTTGACGTTTTGTGGTAAACTAAAAAAAATCGAATTAAAAAAAATTTTATTCGACCAAATCCTGGGGCACTTGTTTACTTAATTTCCGAATAGTACAAGTAAAATAGTTTCAGGCAAATCGAAAAATGTGAAAAAAGGGGTGTGTGAAACTTCTCGTTTATCATTTCATGGACCGACTTGGAAATATGAACATGTAATTTGTCTTCTACTTCTTCTCGATCGGTTTGTTTACCTTTGAAAGTCGACAGCTGTGCGCTGCAGCGGATTCGCAGTCTAAAGGGTGAGAGGCAGTCTAATTGATGTCACAGAATTAATTTCGGCTTAAAAATCGTATTCTCACAAAAGATCTCAACTTTGTGCGAGGGCATGGTGCAATTATATGTGTAAGGTGGTCTCAACGCAAGAGCTGCTCTCGTTTGAGGACGTCATTTGTGCCAGGGTCCATCTAGCTATCTCATTTTATCGCCTAAGAGAGACAGAGAGGTAAACATTATTTAACGTCCTCAGCAGAGCTGACAAGACCACCTTATATATGTATTTGCACCATGTGCGAGTGCGCTCAGAGCGAAGAGAGGAAAGAAGACAGAGAGAACGTTCGTCAGCAGTGAAGAGAGACAGGGATATGTACGATTTTCGTCACGGTCATGAATCGGTTTTACTCCGTCCCTCGAAAATCCTTAACGCGCCTTAAGAAGTTTCACTTCAATATTTTTGGCCAAATCCGTTCGGTTTGTAAAAGAACCGCCCATATGTATATCGTATATGGGCAATTCTCTGCTGTCGCACGCGACGTTCGTACGCTTTGCAGGTAAGAACCATCTTCCAGGACTTCTTTTCTTTCAACACTAGGCTCAAATTAAAGGTTTTGATTAGCACTAAGTACGTGCTAGGGGTGAACCACTCTTCGTTTTGAAGACAAATAAAAGAACCAAGACTTTCCCACGAGACACCAATAGAAGTGACTTTTTTGACTACCCGCTTATCTTTCGATTGTACCGAAACGTGAAGAAACATTTTAATGCAGTTAATTTTATAGTGTTCTTTCTTCTTACAAGCTTATTTGGTTTGGTTGAAAAATTTGTAGCAGTTATTTTTTGATCTGCATTGAAGTGACTGTCACACGCGACAGTTTTTTCCGTCGTTTTCTTAGGTGTCAAAGTCTTAGGTCAAAAAAACCGTTAAAGGGCAACTTTAAAAATACCGCAAAAAAATAATTTTCTCGTTCATATTATTGGTATTGTCCTGAAAAATTATCCAAGGATACTCAAATTACTTAGCTTAGTTGAGAATCCAACTAACTAGAATCAAATATCAGTGCAAAATCATATAGAAATATTATGTTATCAAGTTTTAAGTTTTTTGGCTTGGTTGACATCCTCAGAGAATTGCCCATATCTTTTTTTTAAGGAATACCCCAATAATGACAGCCCTATGCCGCCGCCTAATAACATTTTCCGACGCGATTTTCTGACACACCCCATAGGGATACGCTTTACACTGTTTACATTGATAGTGGTAGTTCTTTTTATGCTCCAGGTCTTCCCCAAACCCAAGACGAGAAGTGTTTGATATTTAAGTAAATAACATTATAAGAAGAAGTCTGTGTTTAAGCACACAAATACATGTGTACATGCACATACTTATGTGCAACTTGGCTAGGGGCCCACACAGCGTTTCAGACCGAAATACTCTTTGTTCTAAAATTGTATATTTGCTTTTATGTGTATGTACATATGCACATGCCTTCCCATATACATATGTATGTATATATGTATTAATGGGCCTAGAAGTGACTGAGATAATTCCAGATAGCGTATGCACACGAACATTCGTTATTTTTTCACTCATTGCCGGACTTGCTCACTTATAGCTCCCTCTTCTTTATCAATTTTAATTTTGTCCACCGGCAAGTTTTTCTGTTGGACCCGCTATGTTTTATAAATTGTGTGTATTTATGTGTTTATTGATCGTTGGACAGCAAATCAAAGCTGCATTGGCCAGCGGTAAGTCAATGCACACCAATGCATACAAACATATGTATGTATGGATGTGCACTGTGCACGTGAGCTTATAGCTGGACAAATATGTATGTATTTGAGGCTCATTTTTATTCTCCCTCCTATGTATGTATATGCAATTGTTTTTATAGAAATGATCAATTTAAATACATATGTATGTATGTTCATTCATATGTATAAACTAGTAGAAAAAATAATATAATCGTCCGACAATTACGCAAAAATGATTGCGTATTTCCGTTAAAGTCGTAAGTAAAAGTGTTGATTGGGTGTTTTAGAACATATTTAACATAAAGGAACAAAGAAACACACCATTAATGGGAAAATCTATTTTGAAGCCTTACAAATGCATTAACACTGACCTACCCCTTGCGATTCTTCAAAATGTGTTTTTAACTACGGTTCTTCATATGTAGATAGTAACAGTTTAAAAGAAACTAAACAATAAGCTCCATCCGAAATGAAGAAAACGGGGACATTTAGGATAAAACAGGAGAGAGAACGCTATATTCAAATAACTCGACCATCAAATACGAGTTACTCAGCTGAATGAGTGTAAAAGAGATTTACATTACAATATACACTTGCCAGAAAAAGTATGCGTACAAATATTTTCCGCAACTATAGAGCTTAAAAAAACGTCTTAAAAAAATTCGTAATAATGTCATTTTATTTTTAACATTTAGTACACATATTAGGCTTTAATTTGACGAACTCATTAATTTCTAGCACCTTTACTTTTCCTAATATAAACAAAAATGTACAAATTGGCCGGACTTCGCATCAGAAAAAGTATGCGTACAAATGCATATAGTATTAGAAAAAGCCATATTTTGGGCAAAGTACGTCGAGTTTAGTACGGAGTTTGATACCCTTTATGTTTTATAACTTCAGTCTACATATTCGGCATCGATTGGACCAATTTCCTTGCATCCTTCGCTGTTATTTACTTCCATTCATCGACATTGAGTTTTTTCAGGATATCCTTGGATGCAAGGGTGTGAAGGCGAGTCCTGCCCTCCAGGACATCACAAAAATGCTTTACGGGATTGAGATATACTATTTTGATGGCGAATGTAGCTGTTTTACACATAAAAGCTTTGTTTTGTGGGCGAAATGTTTAGGTTCGTTGTCCTCTTGGTACCAAAAGTCCTTTTCGAGTCCCACTTTCAGGGCGCTTTAATTTGTTGTCTTAAAGTGCATAAAACAACCAACAAAATGAAGTATCGTTTATAAAAATCGGTCAACAACTTAACGAGAAATGGGTATAAAAACTTTCTTATTTAGATAGAAGGTTAGTTTTTTTTGAAATTCGTATGAAATTCGTGCATTACGCCAAAGCAGTTGTTTGTTTGGTTATATGGCTAGCCATTTCTCGTTAAGTTGTTGACCGATTTTAATAAACGATACCTCATTTTGTTGGTTGTTTTATGCACTTTAAGACAACAAATTAAAGCGCCCTGAAAGTGGGACTCGAAAAGGACTTTTGGTACCAAGAGGACAACGAACCTAAACATTTCGCCCACAAAACAAAGCTTTTATGTGTAAAACAGCTACATTCGCCATCAAATTAGTATATCTCAATCCCGTAAAGCATTTTTGTGATGTCCTGGAGGGCAGGACTCGCCTTCACACCCTTGCATCCAAGGATATCCTGAAAAAACTCAATGTCGATGAATGGAAGTAAATAACAGCGAAGGATGCAAGGACATTGGTCCAATCGATGCCGAATATGTAGACTGAAGTTATAAAACATAAAGGGTATCAAACTCCGTACTAAACTCGACGTACTTTGCCCAAAATATGGCTTTTTCTAATACTATAAGCATTTGTACGCATACTTTTTCTGATGCGAAATCCGGCCAATTTTTACATTTTTGTTTATATTAGGAAAAGTAAAGGTGCTAGAATTTAATAAGTTACGTCAAATTAAAGCTTAATAAGTGTACTGAATGTTAAAATTAAAATGACATTATTACAAATTTTTTTAAGAGGTTTTTTTAAGCTCTAAAGTTGCGGAAAATATTTGTACGCATACTTTTTCTGACAAGTGTACAACATGTGCACGCAAATCAAGTTTGAAAATCGCCCCGATCGGACGTCTATATCCTATAGCTCCCATAGAAACATTCGGTTATAACTTTCAAAAATGGAAGATATTCCGCGTAGTGTAAGAGCTATTGACACGAATTATTCTAAAGCGTATTATTTTATGCATACCTTGATCGGGGTAAAAGCGCGTGCCGGAACATGCGTAAAAACTTACGAACAGACGGAAATGGCTAGATCGACTCGTCTAGTGATGCTGATCAATAATATCGAGTATTACTACAAAAGAGTAGATGTCGGTTTGCGTCATGTTTCCCCAGCACAAACTATAAGACCTAAAATTCTGGAAAAAATTGGGTCTGAATCGTGTGTTAGATGAGGTGTGCACTAAGAAAGGACTTTTTAAAATTAGGCTCCTAAGGACTCCCACGACTCTCGAAAAATTCGAAATTGCTTGATTAAAACATCAACCATTCCCACAGTTTTTAACCAGACAAGTTGATATATTGTTTGTAAGCTTTGTTTGTGGAAATCTTTGAAAGCCCAGAAAGTTTTTGGTTTAAAGTATGGAGCTATGCCATACAATCAGTAGGGTATTTGTATACCCGTTACTCGTAGAGTTAAAGGGTATATTGTATTCGTGCAAAAATATGTAACAGCTAGAAGAAAGCATTTCCGACCCTATAAAGTATATATATTTTGATCAGGGTCACTAGCCTAGTCGATATAGCCATGTCCGTCTGTCCGTCTGTCTGTCTGTCCGTATGAAAGCTGTGATCTCGGAAACTATAGGGGAGAGGTCTGTAGGTTGGTACACCTTTTGTTTTTAATCTGCCATTTCGACATTCACTTATGAAACTTTACGCATTAGGTACTGATCGAAAGGTTAGTCTTTTAGCTTAATGAAAAACAAAAAAAAATATTTTTTTTCCTTAGGGGAAACTGAAAAATTATTTTTTTTGAAAAGTCCCAAAAAACGACATTTTGAAAAAGAGGTCTGTAAGTTGAGACACTTTTAAAAGTCAATAATACTCACACAAAAAGTACTCCAAACTATAAGGAACTATTTATTTATGTTAATTTAATCAATTTTAGTACGTCCTAAATAGGGATGTCGAAATATTTTAAAATATCGTATCGATGATATTTTTTATTTAAACAAAAAATCAAAATGATATTTGATATATCAGAAAAAAATATCTATATATCAGATATTTTTGATATTTTTGTTTTATTATTTTTTTTTTTAATTTTAAGCTGCATAAGCAATAACCACTAAACATTAACCCGCATACGATCTTAAATTATATTTTTATATTTTTAGTTTATATTTATTAATAAATGAAAGAAAACAATATTTATTTTGGCTTTCTTTTGCTTTTATTTATAATATTAAAATCTAGTATTTCCGCGCTTTTTTTTTCTTGAATTCTGAATGCTATGCTATGCATTTTCACTTGCCGAAAAATAAATTTTAGCGGCGCTCATTTTTCACATATGTATTTTTTCTTGTCCCGATGAAAAGTGAGACCACTTAAAATTATCAAAAAAATGTGAAAAAAATCGATGATATATGATAATTATTCAAAAAAAATATCACGATAAAAATATTTATTTTTTCGTAAAAAATATCGATATATTGATATTTTGATATATTTTCGACATCCCTAGTCCTAAATTATTTTCCATCCATTTTTTAAGAACTTAGACCAAATAACAATTAAAATCAAAAGGCTCTTTGAACATTCACTTTTCCCCTAATATCAAAGAAATGTACTAGGCAGAAAGCGACCTCTGTTGGCCTAAGTCCTTTTTGTATGAAAAATGGGTGTCTCAACTTACACGCTCAAAGTGTCTCAACTTACACAAAATGGGATGTTTCGGGAAAAAATTAATAACTTTTGTTCTGACTGTCACATTAAGCTGATTCTTTTTTTAATTAGTTAACAGTTAATATACTTATGTTTTAAATCTCTTACCAAGTTAATTTAAGGACGTTATTAATTTTAAATGGAATTTTGAAAAAAGTAGGCAATAACTTTTTTGGTGAAAAATGGTACACGACTCTCACAGCTTTAATCTGGCTAGAGCCTGGCTTATAATGTTTTCCCCAAAAGTTTTGTCACTAAAAAGGACTACAAAAAAAAAATAAAAACAATTTTTTTAGTGGATAAGTTTTGAGAAAATTGAGTGTCTCAACTTACAGACCGTCTCAACCTACAGACCTCTCCCCTAAAAGCTAGAAGATTGACATTCTGCATGCAGATTCTAAGAGTTCCTACGCAGCGCAGGTTTGTTTTAAAAGGGTGCCACGCCCCGTCTAACGCCCACAATCGCTCATATACGATTTAAAAAATTTCAATATTTCGGAAAAGTAAAAATGCAGTTTTATTGTGTTTATCAATACCTATCGAAATGTAGAAGAAATTTTTTAAATCAGACCATTCGTTAAAAAGTTACGGCGGATCAAAGTTTTATCTCCATCTCCCTCGCACTCCCTTTACCTGAGTAACGGGCATCTGATAGTCGGGGCACCCGACTATAGCGTTCTCACTTGTTTTTTTTTTGACCCACGGTTGATTTTATATGATTTTATTTGTAAGATTGCGGGGGTTGCAGGGAGCCTTTTTGGCAGTACGTTGTTTTTGATTTTTGTATGCTTCGGCAGTTCGCTGCACTCACGAACGTCAGCAGAAGCAGAGCGAGAGAGTAGTGAGCAGAGAGAGAGTCTACTGAAGCGAAAGAGAAGCGGCCAATGTTTTTTCCTGATCAAAATTTTACTATTTGGATACCAGAACGGATTATCTAATGGATGCAATTCTAAGTCAAAGTGTGTCGCCAACCCATTAAATGCATAAGAAATTTTTGTTTTGATTTTAAAAAAATTTTGGATTGGTTTTCAAGGGGAGAGCAGGGAACAACTTTTAGTCGTCACATTTGCATGTGATACAAGCAATGACACACACTCATCGATAAATTGGCATGTACATAAGTATGTTATGATTAAATTAGGTTAAAATAACGGATCACGATTCTAAAACAAATATTTTGCAAAAATTTAAATTGTGTTAAAGACGAGGAGCGCACAAAGAAAATTGTTGAAAATTTTCGTCTCCAAAATTATACCCACAGTTTTCACCCATAGGAGTTGGAGCCATAGGTGCTTTTTTAATTTTCCTTTTTTCCGGACATTTTTTCTCTGCATTCGCTTAGCTAACAAAAACTATATAATTAGGCTACCAGAATGGTGAGATTAGGGGTTAAGTTGCGATTAAGGAGGTATTACATAGGTTAGGGTAAAAGTAATGTAAGGGAAGGGTGAAGGTGAGAAAGGTAAGGTTAGTTTGGACTTTAGTGAGGATAAGGTCAAGGTGACAAACAAGTTTTACTAAGAAAATTGAAATCAAAGTAAGTAAGTATAGTAAGGAAAATTTTTTAGAAGGATATGGATAGAATATTAGTGCGTTCTAGGTGGGTTTACTGTTTAGGTAAGGTTAGGCGGGATTTTACTCTGATATTAATTTGAACTTCAATATATGAAAAAATCAGCAATAAATACTTTGTTAATAGTAGCGGACAACGTCACTTCGGGTATTGCTAGTATATGTATACACTGCGCACATTGGGACAGAAAAGCCAAAAGCCTGTCTTAACTCAGCGGAGCCCTATAGTGACTGTCTTCTGATTGACTATTGTTAAAGGCAATAACATTTTTAAAACAAGGGAGAACGCTTTAGTCGAGTACATTGACTTTCAGATAGCTATTACTCAGCTAAAGGAAGTGCGAGGGAGATGGAAATATGCATGCAGCGAAGGGACTGCTTTCACTGCATGAACTCCATTATTCGCTTATAAAGCCAGTGCTTAGTACGACGAAAACTGCTAGGTAACCATAGGAGTAAGCGAGAGGCGAATAGGTAGCTAACGCCTTTAGCCGGGGACTTTCTTCACCGCAGTACTTATGTAGATAAGCTAACGAAATGGTAAGGAAATACCAAAAAAATACCTGATTTAGCGGATGAACTTCGATGAACGCCTTTAGCCGTGGCCCAAAGAATACAATATTTGATCTTTGGCCGTGTTTGTGTAGAAGCGGTATGCCAATAACAAGAATTAATTGGAAGGAAAACTTCGAAAAACAATGGAAAACTGCTAGGTAACCATAGGAGTAAGCGAGAGGCGAATAGGTAGCTAACGCCTTTAGCCGGGGACTTTCTTCACCGTGCTACATGCAAAGCGGGTGAACTCTGAAAACTTCGGTAACACTACAAAAGAATAATATTTTTCGACTAGTGAAACCACGGTTGCCAGATTTGGCTCTTTTGGGCCACTTTTTTATAGTTTCCGAGATCTCAGACAAACAAGCGGACATGGCTAGATCGTCTCGTCTAGTGATGCTGATGAAGAATATATACAGTCATGTGAAAAATAATAGGAACACCTGCAACAAAAATGTTCCAGCTTACGTATCTCCATAAAGAAATAAAGTTTCAAAAAATGTCTCACTAGATACCTTCAAAAAATATTTAAACATGAAAAAAATGACTTCACAAAAAACAAGAAAGAAAGCTAGCTTCGGCCAGCCGAAGCTTATATACCCTTGCAGATCGTTCCTATTAACTTACAAATCGCAAAAATTTTAAATTTCATATTATTTTAACATTATTTTTTCTATCCTTCCCTATTGCAGCAGAATATAGCCGTCCGGTTTTTGTTAAATTTAATTAAAAACTCGGAAATATAAAAAAATTCATATCATCATAAGAGAATACAATAAAAACCAACGGAGCTATAATTTGTTTTCAATTAATTTCCCATTAATTTTTCGATCGTTCCTATGGCAGCTATATGATATAGTGGTCCGATTTTAATAAAATTAAAATTGAAATTCGGAAATATTTAAAAAGAGTTAAGTCATAAAGTAGAAGAGAATACAATAAAAACCAAAAAAGCTACAATTTATTTCCTATTGCTTTCCCATTAATTTTCCGATTGTTTCTATGGCAGCTATATGATATAGTCGTCCGATTTTTTAAATATTTTATTCGAAATCGGAAATATTTAAAAAATAATATTTCCAAGAGTAGAAGGTCTTATTTTAAACAAGAAAGGAAGCTAGCTTCGGCCAGCCGAAGCTTATATACCCTTGCAGATCATTCCTAATAACTTACAAATCGCAAAAATTTTAAATGTCTTATTGTTTTGACATTAATTTTTCTATCCTTCCCTATGTCAGCTATATAATATAGTCATCCGATTTTTGTTAAATTCCGAAATATTAAAAAAATCATATCCTAGAGTAGAAGAGAATACAATAAAAATCAACGGAGCTATAATTTGTTTCCAGGGACCGAAAATAACTGTTATTGTAAATTTTTCTTACAAAATAAAACAACGCACTTAGAAGGGCCATTTTTTTAAATACACCACTATTTTTATTAGCCATTGGAGTTTACAAATCCGTAATGATTTTTATTTTTTGATTTTTATAATAAAACTCAAAAAAGAACTGTAATTTGTTGATTTTTATAAATAACAGTTATTCCCTTGACATTTTTGAAAAAATGAAAGAATTAAAAAAAACATGCTAACCATGTTTTATATAACTTACTAAAAATTTGTTAAAAAAGGCAACCGCGCATATTTTAAAACTATATTTTTTTAAAATTTATTTTACCCACAAAATCGCCATAAATCAAGTTTGAGTTTTATTTTTGATCACGACGAATAACTGTTATTTGTCAACTTTTATTATAAAACTAAAAAAATAACAGTTATTCTTTGAGTTTTACTTTACAAATCAGAAAATAACTGTTAAAGTGTGATTTTTAAAATAAAACTTATAACAGCTACAGTCCCTGTTTGTTTCCAATTAATTAATTCGATCGTTCCTATGGCAGCTATATGATATCAAATAAAAACACCTCTTAACGAGGTAAAAAACTAGTGACGATCGCACCTTCAACGTACAAAAGTTCTGATATCAACTTTTGTGACGAAAAATGATTTTAGATGCGACTAAATAAGTACGCTACCTAAAATTTACTCGTTCGGCCCGCTTTAGCAAATATTTAATATCTACACGAAAGTTTTCTGTTGTAGCGTGCCGAATGAACAAATTTTAGGTAGCGTACTTATTTAGTCGCATCTAAAATCATTTTTCGTCACAAAAGTTGATATCAGAACTTTTGTAAGTTGAAGGTGCGATCGTCACTAGTTTTTTACCTCGTTAAGAGGTGTTTTTATTTGATATCAGAAGTTTTTGTATGTTTACTTTTGCTCTCATAGGTGCTAATATTAACATTTAAATAAATTGGTCATAAATCATAATTTGTAAACTATTGTAATTTAACGAAATAAGTTAAAAAGGCGTTGAAGTATTTCAAAATATTTTTTAAACGAGGTATAGCACATGTCTGTACCTTTAGTAGTGTAGAACTTACAAACTAACAAAATTTAGCTATTTTTAGCTTTTTTCCCGCTAAAGTAGCGGCTTTTTCCAAAAGTCGTAGAACAAAAGATTCCTATATGGAACTCTTAAGTGCAAATTTACTGATTTCATGACCCTAAAATACAGTTCGGATACCCTCACACAAAATTCAATACTCAGGGAGCGTTAGTTGTTCGAGCTGGCAAAAGTGGCTATTTTCGTATAAAAATAACTTTAAAACGTGACTTTTTACAGTAATGTGTTATATACCAACATTTAAGGAATCTCAAGGGCTATACAGTTTAAAGTTTTGAAGAAAATCGTTAGAGCCGTTTTTGAGAACAATAAAAAAAAGCTAAAAAAAAAGTTTTAAAAAATTGTCTTTTGTTAATATCTTTTTAACTATTACATTTACACAAATTGCATATAGAAGGCGTTTATAGCATTTAAAAATACCTTTCAAACGAGATGTAGCACAAGTCTGTAGCTTTAGTAGTATAGAAGTTAGCTAAACTAGCGAGTTTTTCCAAAAGTGGTAGAACAAAAGTTTTTTATATCAATGTGATGAACGTGATATCAAATTTTCAAAACTTAAAAAACATGTTTTGGGCAAACTGACAAACAGAATTAAATTTTCATTTTGAGAAGACGTAGAAAATCGTATTTTGGCTATAACTTTTGAACGGAGCGTCGGATTTTATCATATGACCCCTCATTCGACGAGTATTTTCAATAGGAACACAACAAAAACATTGCGAGGGGGCATTTATCCCCACCGGCCCCAACAGCTCCAAATTTTGAAATTTGCACTTTTTCACTTTAACCGCTCTCTCTCCCAAGCCAATTGATTTTCTTAAAGTCTTGGTATGCAATCCTTTAAGTTTTTGCAATACCTTTCGATTGGTGTATTACTCATTACGATCGGACTATCACAGCAGCACACTCTCCTGGTGCGCTTCGTCACTACATGGACTGCCGTCCATAGTGATAGTCGTCCGATTATGATTAAATTAAAATTGAAATTCGGAAATATTTAAAAAGAATCATATCCTAGAGTAGAAGAGAATACAATAAAAACCAAAGAAGCTAGAATTTATTATACCCTTGTAGAGGGTATTATAATTTCAGTCAGATGTTTGCAACGCAGTGAAGGAGACGTTTCCGACCACATAAAGTATATATATTCTTGATCAGCACCAATTGCCGAGTCTATCTAGCCATGTCCGTCTGTCCGTTTCTATGCGAACTAGTCTCTCAGTTTTAAAGCTATCGCGATGAAACTTTCCCGAAAGTCTTCTTTATATTGCAGGTAGTACATATGTTGGAGCGAGCCGGATCGGACCACTATATCTTAAGGCTCCCATAGCAATATTCAAAACAAATATAAGAAAATTCATTGTAACTTTGTTGGAAGTAGGCGTTTTGATTTTTGAAAACTTAAAAACAAAATTTAAATATGCACGCTGAATCTGGAATCCCTGGAACTGCACCGAGTGAGCATTCTTTTATCTGCAAGGGTATATAAGCTTCGGCTGGCCGAAGGTAGCTTCCTTTCTTGTTTCCTATTACTTTTCCATAAATTTTTCCAATCGTTCCTATGGCAGCTATATGATATAGTCGTCCGATTTTTAAAATATTTAATTCAAAATTCAGAAATATTTAAAAAATAACATCTTTAAGAGTAGAAGGTAATATTTCAAAAAACAGCAAAGCTAGAATTTTTTAACGATTTTTTTTTATGATCGTTCCTATGGGAGCTATAAGATATAATTGTCCGATCCCGTCGGTTCCGACTTATATACTACCTGCAATAGCTTCAAAACTGAGAGACTAGTTTGCGTAGAAACGGACGGACAGACGGACCGACGGACATACGGACAGACGGACAGACGGACATGGCTAGATCGACTCGTCTAGTGATGCTGATCAAGAATATATATACATTATGGGGTCGGAAACGTCTCCTTCACTGCGTTGCAAACTTCTGACTGAAATCATAATACCCTCTGCAAGGGTATAAAAATGTGCATGGCTTTTAGATTTTAATTATTTTACGACTGAAAAATAATAGGGACACTTGCCCACAAAATATTGTTCTAATTTGTTAATACAAAAGTAATCACTGTTAGTTCTTTTAACAATTTAAAATCTAAAAACTTAGATACAATAATTTTTTTATCCAAAATTAAAATAAAACTGAATTGCAACGTGTAATTTAATATGTACTCAAAAAACTTCCAAAATAATGGTCTTTCTTTTCGTAAAGTGATTCAAAAATTCAGTAATTATATCCAAATGTAATAAAACGTTGTAAAAAGTTCAACGCAGGAGGTGAAAAATCTTAATTGTTAAAAAACAGTGTAGACAAGACGCGTTTATAATCCCCACTCTAGTTTTAAAGATAGGGCCTTGAAAATTATAATATATACTCCCTATGCACAAATAGAATTTCGGTTTTTTTCCATTTTTTGAAAAAACCTTACGGTTGTAAAAACACCACCCACAGCCACACACCACCCACCTCCCCATTATGGTCAACACCCTAAAAATGTTCAGAATACATAATATTTACAAAAATATAAACATATTTATTTAGAAAAAAATATAAAATAGGATAGGATTAAATAAAAATTGTTATTATCCTTCACCTTAAGTCTCTGAAGAAAAAGCCAAAAAGTTAAAAATTTGGTGGTGTATTTTTTTAAAGGGGCAAAAACGGGAAAAAAGCGTAGATTTTTAGCTAAAGCTTTACAGAACTAAAAGAGCTAAAATAGACATACACAAGACATTAAATAACTGGACAATGCAAACAGTTACAACACAACTTGTTTTGAGAAAAATTTAAGCATACCTTGCCGTAAATTTTCCATATTTTTGTTTATTTTTTAGCCCTCTAAACACTTTGTACGTCGTTGGGAAACTTTAAAGTAAAATTAGCGCGTTTTGAGCACGTTAATCGATAGACTTTGATCGGCTACAACAAGTTATCGGTGGCGCGTAAATTTTTTTTAAAAATTGTTCTAATAAGTTTAACCATTTTAGAATTAAAAAAAAAACAAGAAAGGATGCTAGCTTCGGCCAGCCGAAGCTTATATACCCTTGCAGATCATTCCTATTAATTAACAAATCGCAAAAATGTTCAATTTTCTAATATTTTTCATTAATTTTCCGATCGTTCCTATGGCAGCTATATGATATAGTCGTCCGATTTTGATCAAATTAAAATTGAAATTCGGAAATATTTAAAAAGAGTCATATCCTAGAGTAGAAGATAATACAATAAAAACCAAGGAAGCTAGAATTTATTTCCTATTACTTTTCCATTAATTTTCCGATCGTTCCTATGGCAGCTATATGATATAGTAGTCCGATTTTTTAAATAATTAATTCGAAATTCAGAAATATTTAAAAAACAAGAAAGAAAGCTAGCTTCGGCAAGACGAAGCTTATATACCCTTGCAGATCATTCTATTAATTTACAAATCGCAAAAATGTTAAATTTCTTATTATTTCACATTAATTTTTCGATCGTTTCTATCACAGCTATATGATATAGTAGTTCGATCTTTTAAAAATTAAAATCGAAATTTGAAAATATTTCAAAATAGTCATATCCCAGAGTAGAAGGGAATGTAATAAAAACCAACAAAGATATAATTTTTTTTCCCATTAATTTCCATTTAATTTTTCGACCGTTCCTATGGCAGCTATATGATATAGTGATCCGAATTAAAAAACAAAAAAACCGAAATTCAGAAATATATAAAAAAAAAATATTCCCAAGAGTAGAAGGTAAAATTTAAAAAAACACCGGAGCTAAAATTTTAATACGTTTTTTTTTTTGATCCTTCCTATGGGAGCTATAAGATATAGTTGTCTGATCCGGTTGGTTCCGACATATATACTACCTGCAATAGAAATACGACTTTTACGAAAGTTTCATCCCGATAGCTTTAAAACTGAGAGACTAGTTTGCGTAGAAACGGACGGACAGACGGACGGACAGACGGACATGGCTAGATCGACTCGTCTTGTGATGCTGATCCAGAATATATATACTTTATGGGGTCGGAAATGTCTCCTTCACTGCGTTGCAAACTTCTGACTGAAATCATAATACCCTCTGCAAGGGTATAAATATTCCCAAGAGTAGAAGGTAAAATTTAAAAAAACACCGGAGCTAGAATTTTTTTACGTTTTTATTTTTGATCCTTCCTATGGGAGCTATAAGATATAGTTGTCTGATCCGGTTGGTTCCGACATATATACTACCTGCAATAGAAATACGACTTTTACGAAAGTTTCATCCCGATAGCTTTAAAACTGAGAGACTAGTTTGCGTAGAAACGGACGGACAGACGGACAGACGGACATGGCTAGATCGACTCGTCTAGTGATGCTGATCAAGAATATATATACTTTATGGGGTCGGAAATGTCTCCTTCACTGCGTTGCAAACTTCTGACTGAAATCATAATACCCTCTGCAAGGGTATAAAAATTCGAAATTCAGAAATTTAAAAAGAAAAATACTCCCAAGAGTAGAAGGTAATATTTCAAAAAATATCGGAGCTATAATTTTTTTTCCGTTTTTTTTCCGTTTTTTTTCGATCCTTCCTATGGGAGCTATAAGATATAGTTGTCCGATCCGGTTGGTTCCGACATATATACTACCTGCAATAGAAATACGACTTTTACGAAAGTTTCATCCCGATAGCTTTAAAACTGAGAGACTAGTTTGCGTAGAAACGGACGGACAGACGGACGGACAGACGGACAGACGGACATGGCTAGATCGACTCGTCTAGTGATGCTGATCAAGAATATATATACTTTATGGGGTCGGAAACGTCTCCTTCACTGCGTTGCAAACTTCTGACTGAAATCATAATACCCTCTGCAAGGGTATAATAACATCCCCAAAAGTAGAAGGTAATATTTCAAAAAACACCGAAGCTAGAATTTTGTAAAGTTTTTTTTTCCGATCCTTCCTATGGGAGCTATAAGATATAATTGTCCGATCCGGTCGGCTCCGACATATATACTACCTGCAATAGAAAGAAGACTTTTGCGAAAGTTTCGTCCCGATAGCTCAAAAACTGAGAGACTAGTTTGCGTAGAAACAGACAGACGGACAGACGGACATGGCTAGATCGACTCGTCTAGTGATGCTGATCAAGAATATATATACTTTATGGGGTCGGAAACTTCTCCTTCACTGCGTTGAAAACTTCTGACTGAAATCATAATACCCTCTGCAAGGGTATAATTAGTTCTTTAACAAAGTAATTTTTATTTTTTGCGTTTATGCCAAAAAAACGGACTCTTTCCCCAGTCTGCAATCGTCAAACGTCGATTTTTATACCCTTGCAGAGGGTATTATGATTTCAGTCAGAAGTTTTCAACGCAGTGAAGGAGAAGTTTCCGACCCCATAAAGTATATATATTCTTGATCAGCATCACTAGACGAGTCGATCTAGCCGTGTCCGTCTGTCCATCCGTCTGTCTGTTTCTACGCAAACTAGTCTCTCAGTTTTTGAGCTATCGGGATGAAACTTTTCCAAAAGTCTTCTTTCTTTTGCAGGTAGTATATATGTCGGAACCGACCGGATCGGACAACTATATATTATAGCTGCCATAGGAAGGATCGGAAAAAAAAGCGTACAAAAATTCTAGCTTCGGGGTTTTTTGAAGTTTTAACTTCTACTCTTGGGAATGTTATTTTTTAAATATTTATGAATTTCGAATAAAATTTAGAAAAAATCGGGACAATCTCTAAAGATTATAAAATGAAAGACCGATTTTTAGGGGGATAGCAGCCAAGTTTTTTCACAGTATTCTATTGGGGGCGTAGGCGCCCACTAAGGTCTGACATGTCCCCCCAGTGGCTCCAAACAGCTCCAATATCCATATTTACAGCAAAAAATCATTAGATGTCCTTAAGCTTAACTTTTAAAATAGTTGGAGCTTCGAAATTTTGATTTTGCAGAATTTTATGTCTTGAATAGGCCTAATTAGAAATCCAAAAGAAATTTCGATATCCCCCATAATTTGGGGGCTACATTTTAAATTAACTTTTCGATTTAAAAAATCTAAACCGCTGCTCCGATCAAGATGAGTTTTGGCTCAATAGTTATTCTATGGCCCAAATGCTTAAGTTTAATTTTTAAAGTTTTTAACATTTTTTTGAGTATTTTTAACGAATTTATTTAGATTTCCTAAGTTATTGCGTTGCATTTTGTGGGAGCCTGCCGAGAGAGTGAGCAGCCATAAAAGAAATCCTAAAAATATTTTAGGTATGGGGTTTGAAAGATAAAGGGTGTATCTTTTAAAAAACTTTAACATCGAATCAAACCATGCATCCATTTGCCTCTGAGAGCTCCGCAAAGTTGGCCAATTTCAGCATTATTCGAACTTTGAGGTCCTTTTGCTAAGAAGCCTTGCGTCGGGGAATTTTTTGGAAAACGCAGTTTAACTTGGGAATTCGTAACGAATCCAAAAATAAAGCATCCTTCGAGGTAATAATAGTGTAATAGTGTAATCGTTCACGAACTGGAAATAATACTATACTAAGATTCGAACTTTTCATCAAATACGTATGTACATAAGCATATTAGGAAATGTTTTGATTTGTACAATGCAATACATACATACAATGTATGTTTATGTTTCTACTTGAAAGTACATAATGTGCTTAAATACAATTAAAATTATTCATTTCCTTTAAGCCAATGCAAAATTGGAAGAGTTTAAAATTAATAATTATCAATCAAATGTGGAATCGGAAAATAATAAGTTACTTCGCTACTTTTGTATGGGATGTCAATCTTTTCGTGTGTGTACAAATGTTTTCGTTTCATTCAAAGCAATAAATTTAAAAATAACAAATTCCAATTTACAAACAAGTGTACATTTGTGCGCAAACTAAAATTGCATTGATAACATTGTAACTGATAGAAGGTATAAAAATTCACTACTTTTACTTAGATCGCATTCATTTATTATATAGCTCTACCAGTAGCCTTCGGATTCTCTCTCTGGAAGAATCTTCTAGAAAGGTTGTTTACGCAAAGGTTTTCAACAAACGCGCAAATAAGATATAAGAAGGTCCTGACAACCTAATTTCCTAACTGCAAACTAATTTTGAGCGAACGAAGTCGCTCCGGGTATGGGCTAGTATATCATATAGCTGCCATAGGAACGGTCGGAAAATGAAATGCAAATTAATAGGAAAAAAATTATTGCTTCTTTGGTTTTTACTGTATTCTCTTCTACTCTGGGATATGACTCTTTTCAAATATTTCCGAATTTCGGTTTTAATTTTATCAAAATTGCACTACTATGTCATACAGCCGCCATAGGAACGATTGGAAAATTAATGAGAAATAATGGAATATTGAACATTTTTGCGATTTGTTAATTAATAGGAATGATCTGCAAGGGTATATAAGATTCGGCTGGCCGAAGCTAGATTCCTTTCTTGTTTTTAATGAAAACTTATTTAAAAAGGCTCGAAAACTAGCAGCAAAAAATGTAAGGCCAAGCCAACCAAATATAGTTATTATTTTAGACGTGTCTTTAATACAATAGACGGGTCCATGCAAAGTAGTAAGAGATTAAGCCCCATACCATAGCTGATCATTCTTCATTGAAAATGGTTTTAACTGTGAGTTTTAACATTAGGGCGGTGACTATCAGTCTTTTTGAATATGAACTTAAGCAAAAACAAGAGATAACGCTATAGTCGGGTTGGTGTCCCGGCTATCTAATACCCGGCTAAAGGGAGTTCGAGGGAGTTGGATATATAAAATTTTTTTGATTGCGTATAACTCTATATAATGAATGGTCTGATTTAAGCAATGTCTTCTACATTTCGATAGGTATAAATATACACAACAAAATTGCATTTATACTTCTCGGAAATCTTTAAAGATGTGGGCGCAGGATCCATTTTAAAATCGTTAGTGGGCGATTGTGGGCGTTAGAGGGGGCGTGCCGCTCGGCAGAAATAAATTTGAGCTGCGTAGGAAGCCCAAGAATATGTGTGGAAAATCTCAACATTTTAGCTTTTATTAGTTTCCGAGATCTCAGCGTTCATACGGACTGACAGACAGACAGACAGACGGACATGGCTAGATCGACTCGGCTAGTTATCCTGATCAAGAATATATATACTTTATAGGGTCGGAAATGCTTCCTTCTAGCTGTTACATACTTCTGCATGAATACAATAAACCCTTTTACTCTACGAGTAACGGGTATAAAGAATGGTCCGATTTGAAAAATGTCTTCTACGTTTCGATAGATATAAATATACTCAACAAAATTGCATTTATACTTCTCGGAAATCTTTAAAAGTGTTGGCGCCAGACACATTTTAAAATCGTTAGTGGGCGATTGGGGGCGTTAGAGGGGGCGTGGCGCTCGGCTGAAATAAATTTGAGCTGCGTAGGAAGCCCAAGAATATGTGTGGAAAATCTCAACCTTTTAGCTTTTATTAGTTTCCGAAATCTCAGCGTTCATACGGACTGACAGACAGACAGACAGACGGACATGGCTAGATCGACTCGGCTAGTGACTCTGATGAAGATATATACTTTATAGGGTCGGAAACGCTTCCTTCTCCCTGTTACATACTTTTACACGAATACAATTATACCTTTTTACTCTACTAGTAACGGGTATAACGGCTAACTTCGGCCAGCCCAGTTTTAATACCCTTGCAGATTAAAATTTGACTACTTAAAATTTGACTATTTGTTTTTATGGGGGCTATCGGATATACACGTCCAATCGGCACGCGCTTTTACCCTGATCAATAGCTTTTACACTGTGCGAAATATCTTGAATTTTGTTCCTATTGGAGTCCTATAGCTATAGCTATATGGACGTCCGTTCGGGTCGATTTTCAAACTTGATCTGCGTACACATTTTTGGGATGACTGTGAAAGTTTTAAGTCACTAGCTTTTAAACTGAGCTCGCAAACGCTATATCGACCAGTTTTTTAAATGCTGCAGTCGAAGTAGCAAGAGTCACGTCATTTTTCATTTTTCTTGCTTCGACTGCCTGTAACTTTTTAATATGAGCTGTTACTTTTGCTGCTGCTTCTGAAAAAGTCAGCAGTCGCAGTCGAAGCAAAAGCAAAATCCAGGCACAAACGATTGTCGAAGCAAAAGCAAGTCGTTGCTTTCTGATTTTTAGCTTCTGCTGTGCTGTTGCTTTCAGTCGGTAGCAACAGTCGAAGCAGCAGCACAGCAGAAGCTAAAAATCAGAAAGACTTGCTTTTACTTTGACAGTCGTCAGTGCTGGGATTTTGCTTTTGCTTCGACTGCGAATGCCGACTTTTTCAGAAGCAGCAGCAAAAGCAAAAGCACGCTTAATGAAAATTCAGACAGTTTTTTAAACACTGATATCGACTCCCCTATTAGGTTAGGTTAGGTGAGCATGGTTGGGGATTATAAAAATAATCCCCTCACTTAGGCCGCCTTGGGCCCCTTGTGATACCCAGTGTTGGGAAAGGTACTGTGTTTTTTTACCTAGGTAAGGTAAAAGGTATTGGGCAAAAATAAATACCTAGGTAAGGTAAAGGTACTTAAATTTCCCAGTACCTAGGTAAAGGTATAAGGTAAATATATTGTTTTTTTTTTTATTTTTTTATAATTGTTTTGTTTTGTTCAATGTAATCATTTAAACTTAAAATAAGACTAGTTTTCAGTTTTTAGTCGTCTTAATCAAACAATATCTTTTCATTTCATTTAAATTTAAATGTTTTAATTTTGTGCATATATTTTTAAAACACGCGGCATGAATAATTGTATGCACGTATCACTTCATTAATGTATTTATGAAACCCTCATGTACATATTTGGCGCGTAAAAATTCCGTATGTAGAAACATTGACTATGTATATGTATATGCCGTTTGTTTACGTACATATTGCATTTTTGCGCGCCAAATACACTTTGGTTTCATAAATAAATTGATGTAGTGATGGGAACATACATACGTGCACAAAATGATATAAAATAAAACTGCGATTAGTTTTAACTTCACAAAACAAACGATAGAACGGCTGAATTCGAATGATTTTTAATGCTGCGTTCCGACTATTACAATTCCGAAACGAAACGATACAATGAAACGATACTACAGTATCGCAGTCAGATTTGGCTATTTTAAATCAGAGCAATGTTTAATACCTATGTAAGTACCTTCATAATTCCAAAGGTATATAAAAATCTGTAGCTAGGTAAGGTAAAAAGTACTCAATTATTTTTATACCTAGGTAAGGTAAAAGGTACCACTAAATTGTACCTAGGTACATACCTAGGTAAAAGTATCTAGGTATGTCCCAACACTGGTGAGAGGTGAGAGGGTATACAATCTTTGTTTGAGGAGAAGCTTGCAGGTAGCTTTGGGCTTACCCACCGTGTCCTTATCGCGAAGGATTTCGGTGGTTGTCCCCTGTCTTGCTAGTTCGTCCGCTATGCAGTTGCCTTCGATGTTACGATGTCCAGGCACCCAAATGAGGCTGATACTGAGATGAGTGGACATCTCGTTCAGAGATTTGCGGCATTCAGAGATAGTTAGTGAGGGCTGCTTGACTGTCCGAAAATATGAAGATGTCTGTGTTGCAGCAGCAGCAGCCATATCAACTTCCAGAAAGTATTGCTAGCTGCTGCTTCGACTGTTGGTACCGACTGAAAGCAAGAGCACAGCAGAAGCTAAAAATCAGAAAGCAACGACTTGCTTTTGCTTTGACAGTCGTCAGTGCTCGGATTTTGCTTTTGCTTCGACTGCGACTGCCGACTTTTTCAGAAGCAGCAGCAAAAGCAGGCTTAATGAAAATTCAGACAGTTTTTATACCCGTTACTCGTAGAGTAAAAGGGTATATTAGATTCGTGCAAAAGTATGTAACAGCTAGAAGGAAGCGTTTCCGACCCCATAAAGTATATATATTCTTGATCAGGGGCACTAGCCGAGTCGATCTAGCCATGTCCGTCTGTCCGCCTGTCCGTCTGTATGAACGCTGAGATCTCGGAAACTACAAAAGCTAGAAGGTTGAGATTTTCCACACATATTCTTTGGCTTCCTACGCAGCGCAAGTTTATTTTAGCCGAGCGCCACGCCCCCTCTAACGCCCACAATCGCCCACTAACTATTTTAAAATGGGTCCTGTGCCCACATCTTTAAAGATTTCCGAGAAGTATAAATGCAATTTTGTTGTGTATATTTATACCTATCGAAATGTAGAAGACATTTTTCAAATCGGACCATTCATTAAAAAGTTATACGCAATCAAAATATCTACATATATCTATCCCCCTCGCACTCCCTTTAGCTGAGTTACGATTATTAGGCGGGACACCAAACCGCTTTCGCACTTCCTTTAGCTGAGTGACGGGTATTAGATAGTCGGGACACCAACCCGACTATAGCGTTCTCTCTTGTTCAAACACTGATATCGACACCCCTATTAGGTTAGGTTAGGTGAGCATGGTTGGGGATTTTAAAAATAGTCCCCTCACTTAGGCCGCCTTGGGCCCCTTGTGATACCATATGATCTCAGAATAGATCCATTTCCTGAGCTCATGGGTTATTGGGTTTCTCGAACCAGTTGGTTCTTTTCAGAAAACAAAGTAGTTTTGGGATGCTTGTGCCTTGTATGGCGGCAAGGTTCGGAAGCGTGTAGCTTCCTAGTGTATGAAAACGTTTGAGGTCGTGTGCTGGGCAGAAGCATAGAAGGTGTTCACAGCTGCGACAGTAGTCGTAGCTGCTGAGTCCTAGCCTGCGCGCGTGTGTCCGTAAAAGACAGTGGCCCGTGAGGGCATTAATTAAGGTTGAAATGTCTGTCATGTTACATTGTAGAAGGGTTTTGGTTCTTTTCGGGTTATAATTACCCCAGTTGAGCCTGGAGGTGTGGCATGCTGAGATCGTATTCCAACGGTTGTTGGAGAGGGTATACAATCTTTGTTTGAGGAGAAGCTTGCAGGTAGCTTTGGGCTTACCCACCGTGTCCTTATCGCGAAGGATGTCGGTGGTTGTCCCTTGTCTTGCTAGTTCGTCCGCTATGCAGTTGCCTTCGATGTTACGATGTCCAGGCACCCAAATGAGGCTGATACTGAGATGAGTGGCCATCTCGTTCAGAGATTTGCGGCATTCAGAGATAGTTAGTGAGGGCTGCTTGACTGTCCGAAAATATGAAGATGTCTGTGTTGCAGTGTTTTGTTGTATCCAGGTAAGACATGGCTTCCTGGATTGCCATCACTTCTGCTTGGAAGACACTGCAGTGATCTGGTAGTCGAAAAGAGATTTTTATGTCTAGTTCAGACGAGAAAACTCCCCTTCCTGTTTGCAAGTTAAGCTTGGAGCCATCCGTGTATATATTGACGGCGTTCTCGATCTGGTGAGGGAGGTGATCGGAGTTTATGCGAGTGGGTATGAGGATCTTGTATCTTTTTTAGAAGTTGACTATGGGTGGGACGTAGTCTGTTACGTGTGGTATATAACGCTGGTTTGTTAGTATAATGGAGTGACCTGATGAGCTTGTAGACCAGGCCGATGCTTCGTGGAGCATCAGCGCCGTTGCTGATGCCCAGCTTTTGGCCAGCAGGTCTAAAGGTTCTAGGTCAAGAATTGTATTCAATGCTTCAGTGGCGGTTGTGCGAAACGCCCCACTTATGCAGAGTTCAGCGCTTCATTGGATCTTGTGCAGAGTCTTTAAGTTGCAATTCTTTTCTAGAAAGTGCCACCAGGCGATGTTTCCGTAGAGGAGAATGGGTTTGACTATTGCAGTGTATAGCCAGTGGACTATTACGGGAGAGAAGCCCACTTTCTCCCTATGGCTCTTTTACAAGCAAAGAGTGCTATGGCCGCTTTGCGTGTGCCGTCCGCGATGTTCTCTGTCCAGAGGAGTTTCTTGTCAAGAATGACGCATAAATACTTAGCTTGGTTGCTAAGGGTAAGGCGAGTTTGGTGTAGTTTTGGGAGAGTTCGATTTGGTAACTTATACTTCCTTGTAAATAGAACTAATTATGTCTTTTCTGGGTTTACACCCAGTCCGCAGTGCGCAATCCACCTTGAGAGTGTGGATAGGGCTGTCTCCATCCGGTTGCAGAGTGTTTGACGAAATTTTCCTTGTATTACGATAACCACGTCGTCCGCATAGGCCACCACTTTGGTTCCCGCTTCCTCTAGAAGTGATAAAAGTTTATTAACAACTATAACCCATAGCAGAGGGAAAAGTACACCGCCTTGCGGTGTTCCTCTACTAACGTTCCTAGTCGATTGTGCTGATCCCATAGTGGAGTACACTTCCCTACTGGTGAGTATGGTGTGAATGAGTCCCACTATAGGACGCTCAATGCCCAGTTCCGTCATAGCGCCAGTGATAGCCGTTGGGGTGACATTGTTGAAGGCGCCTTCTATGTCTAGGAAGGCTGCCAGGGAGTATTCCTTGTTATGGAACCCTCTCTCTATACAAGATACTAAGGAGTGTAGGGCAGTATCTGTTGATCTACCTTTACGGTACGCATGTTGTGCATTGGAGAGTAAACTACCAACCCTAGGTAGTTAGTCTGATGTGTGTGTCAATAAGCCTTTCCACGGTCTTTATCAAGAAAGAGGAGAGGTTTATTGGACGGAAGTCCTTTGGAGAGGTGTGAGAGGGCTTGCCGGCTCTTGGTAGAAATATTACTTTTATGTCCAGCCATCTGGATGGTATGTGATTCAGTGCCAGACAGCCGTGGAATATGACAGTCAACCATGGAAGGGTCGTATCTATTGTCCGTTGTAGTTGGGCCGGCAAGAAGCCGTCAGGGCCAGGTGATTTGAAGGGCTTAAAGGAGCTAATCGCCTATTTGATGCGTTCAGGGTTTGAAGTGCTCGTCGAGGTTCTCCTCTAAGTGCAGGTCCTCTACAACTTGAGTGTTTTTAGGGAACCGGGTGTCTAGCAAGAGTTCTGAAGTTTCCTGGATATTTCCCGGCTAGGTGTCTTCGTTGGTTTTTAGGTATCCAACGGTTACTGGAGATTTTGCTAAGATTCTTCTGAGTCTGGAAGCCTCCGCTGTAGATTCTATGCTACTGCAGAAGTTGGCCCATTCTCTTCGCTTTGATATTCTAATTTCCTTTTTGTATTGGCTTAGCTTCGTATGGTACATGTTTCAGGAAGCTTCGCTGTTGTTATATTTAGCTTTGTTGAAGTGACTTCTGCAGTCGTTGGGGAGCTTGGGGTTGAACCTTGTCAAGAGGCTAAGAGGCTCTGGCTCAGAGGGTTCAGACGGCAACCACACCCTCGCCCTTGGTCTGGACGGGATATCCGCTGCCTCGCAGACGGCCAGCTTGGCTCCGGGGTAGACCTCGCCAACTTTGGTGATGGCAGCCTTATAAAGCGCTGCCGATCTCTCTCACCCTGCATCTGTGCAGTCAGGAAGCGGTCCTGGGTTTTTGTCCAGCACTTTTAAGGCCACCGTCGCTACTAACCAGACCTCACTGGTTCCTTGGGATCCTGCCGCCTTCATCGTTCTGGTCAATGACGCCGATGATCTTCCGATCCCTCACCACTTCGGCAAAGGACCTAGACCACGTGCCGCGACTGGTTGTCTTGGCCGTCTTGCTCGCTGGTTGCGCCAATTGTTGAGCCCGCTTGTTGCTGTCGCTTGTTATCTTTGCCGGGTCAAAGTCTGGTATTACCGCCTTTGCCCAGGTTATGTCTTCCTGGATCTTTAGGTAGTCCTCCTTGGATTTTTGATCCTCCCGGATGGGGTTGGTGGCCAGACGTTTTAAGATGCGGTAAGCCTTCTTCCGTTTAAGCGGTCCTGCCTGGTTAGGTGGTGTCCGCTTAAACTTCTTGGCCCTGGTACTTACCACAAGGTCAGCCCTTGCACCTTCCTCCGGTTGGTTTGGCTGGTGAGCCGCCCCGGCATTGGTGGGTGTTTTGGACTGGCCTTTGCGGTTTGTTGGGGCTACTTGACTGCGTGGTCCGCTGGCCTTGGCTGGTGTCGATGTTGCATGCATGGGGGCTTTCGGTACGGCACCCTTGCTCATTTGGTTGTCTTTGGTGTTGACATCCGACTTTTTAAGAGTGTCGGACTCTGCGTTTATTTTAATATTACTATTTAACTTCTCCATGCTTGTTTCCACGAGCTGCGGAGAAAGGACAGGTCCACCCGGGCAGAGATCCGCTGTACCCGGGTAAGGCTGGTTAGAACATGCTGTCGCCACTTGCCTGAGCCCACCGTTAGAGACTGAGTTATTTGTTGAGTCGGGCTCCCAGCCAGATTGACTCTCGGCACGGTTCGAGTGACACCTTAGTCCAGCCCAGGGTGAGATGAATGTTGGGGGAATAGGGAAGGAGGGGGTGTGTCGGAGGCGGCAGCACAAGCGCGACGTCGGCAATGCTACGGCGCAGATACCCGCTGGCTGTCCGGGGCTACTTATTCGCGATTCATGTTGGGGCTTAACGGTGCCTGGGCCGTGTCAACATCCACGCTTATTCGTAGCTACCCTGGATAACCCGGTGCATTCGCTATCCGCAACCTGCGACCCGTTCGGTAGCCTTTAGCTCGGCGCCCTCCAAGCCATTCCACTAGCTCATTGGCCGAAGACTCCCCTATTGATCCTGATCAAAAGTATATCACTATGGACGGCAGTCCATGTAGTGACGAAGCGCACCAGGAGAGTGTGCAAAGGCGACTACTATTATATAGCCGCAAAATTGAAAATCTGCTGTGATAGTCCGATCGTAATGAGTAATACACCAATCGAAAGGTATTGCAAAAACTTAAAGGATTGCATACCAACACCTCAAGAAAATCAATTGGTTTGGGAGAGAGAGAGGTAAAAGTGAAAAAGTGAAAATTTCGAATTTTGGAGCTGTTGGGGCCGGTGGGTATATAACGCTGGTTTGTTAGTATAATGGAGTGACCTGATGAGCTTGTAGACCAGGCCGATGCTTCGTGGAGCATCAGCGCCGTTGCTGATGCCCAGCTTTTGGCCAGCAGGTCTAAAGGTTCTAGGTCAAGAATTGTATTCAATGCTTCAGTGGCGGTTGTGCGAAACGCCCCACTTATGCAGAGTTCAGCGCTTCATTGGATCTTGTGCAGAGTCTTTAAGTTGCAATTCTTTTCTAGAAAGTGCCACCAGGCGATGTTTCCGTAGAGGAGAATGGGTTTGACTATTGCAGTGTATAGCCAGTGGACTATTACGGGAGAGAAGCCCACTTTCTCCCTATGGCTCTTTTACAAGCAAAGAGTGCTATGGCCGCTTTGCGTGTGCCGTCCGCGATGTTCTCTGTCCAGAGGAGTTTCTTGTCAAGAATGACGCATAAATACTTAGCTTGGTTGCTAAGGGTAAGGCGAGTTTGGTGTAGTTTTGGGAGAGTTCGATTTGGTAACTTATACTTCCTTGTAAATAGAACTAATTATGTCTTTTCTGGGTTTACACCCAGTCCGCAGTGCGCAATCCACCTTGAGAGTGTGGATAGGGCTGTCTCCATCCGGTTGCAGAGTGTTTGACGAAATTTTCCTTGTATTACGATAACCACGTCGTCCGCATAGGCCACCACTTTGGTTCCCGCTTCCTCTAGAAGTGATAAAAGTTTATTAACAACTATAACCCATAGCAGAGGGAAAAGTACACCGCCTTGCGGTGTTCCTCTACTAACGTTCCTAGTCGATTGTGCTGATCCCATAGTGGAGTACACTACCCTACTGGTGAGTATGGTGTGAATGAGTCCCACTATAGGACGCTCAATGCCCAGTTCCGTCATAGCGCCAGTGATAGCCGTTGGGGTGACATTGTTGAAGGCGCCTTCTATGTCTAGGAAGGCTGCCAGGGAGTATTCCTTGTTATGGAACCCTCTCTCTATACAAGATACTAAGGAGTGTAGGGCAGTATCTGTTGATCTACCTTTACGGTACGCATGTTGTGCATTGGAGAGTAAACTACCAACCCTAGGTAGTTAGTCTGATGTGTGTGTCAATAAGCCTTTCCACGGTCTTTATCAAGAAAGAGGAGAGGTTTATTGGACGGAAGTCCTTTGGAGAGGTGTGAGAGGGCTTGCCGGCTCTTGGTAGAAATATTACTTTTATGTCCAGCCATCTGGATGGTATGTGATTCAGTGCCAGACAGCCGTGGAATATGACAGTCAACCATGGAAGGGTCGTATCTATTGTCCGTTGTAGTTGGGCCGGCAAGAAGCCGTCAGGGCCAGGTGATTTGAAGGGCTTAAAGGAGCTAATCGCCTATTTGATGCGTTCAGGGTTTGAAGTGCTCGTCGAGGTTCTCCTCTAAGTGCAGGTCCTCTACAACTTGAGTGTTTTTAGGGAACCGGGTGTCTAGCAAGAGTTCTGAAGTTTCCTGGATATTTCCCGGCTAGGTGTCTTCGTTGGTTTTTAGGTATCCAACGGTTACTGGAGATTTTGCTAAGATTCTTCTGAGTCTGGAAGCCTCCGCTGTAGATTCTATGCTACTGCAGAAGTTGGCCCATTCTCTTCGCTTTGATATTCTAATTTCCTTTTTGTATTGGCTTAGCTTCGTATGGTACATGTTTCAGGAAGCTTCGCTGTTGTTATATTTAGCTTTGTTGAAGTGACTTCTGCAGTCGTTGGGGAGCTTGGGGTTGAACCTTGTCAAGAGGCTAAGAGGCTCTGGCTCAGAGGGTTCAGACGGCAACCACACCCTCGCCCTTGGTCTGGACGGGATATCCGCTGCCTCGCAGACGGCCAGCTTGGCTCCGGGGTAGACCTCGCCAACTTTGGTGATGGCAGCCTTATAAAGCGCTGCCGATCTCTCTCACCCTGCATCTGTGCAGTCAGGAAGCGGTCCTGGGTTTTTGTCCAGCACTTTTAAGGCCACCGTCGCTACTAACCAGACCTCACTGGTTCCTTGGGATCCTGCCGCCTTCATCGTTCTGGTCAATGACGCCGATGATCTTCCGATCCCTCACCACTTCGGCAAAGGACCTAGACCACGTGCCGCGACTGGTTGTCTTGGCCGTCTTGCTCGCTGGTTGCGCCAATTGTTGAGCCCGCTTGTTGCTGTCGCTTGTTATCTTTGCCGGGTCAAAGTCTGGTATTACCGCCTTTGCCCAGGTTATGTCTTCCTGGATCTTTAGGTAGTCCTCCTTGGATTTTTGATCCTCCCGGATGGGGTTGGTGGCCAGACGTTTTAAGATGCGGTAAGCCTTCTTCCGTTTAAGCGGTCCTGCCTGGTTAGGTGGTGTCCGCTTAAACTTCTTGGCCCTGGTACTTACCACAAGGTCAGCCCTTGCACCTTCCTCCGGTTGGTTTGGCTGGTGAGCCGCCCCGGCATTGGTGGGTGTTTTGGACTGGCCTTTGCGGTTTGTTGGGGCTACTTGACTGCGTGGTCCGCTGGCCTTGGCTGGTGTCGATGTTGCATGCATGGGGGCTTTCGGTACGGCACCCTTGCTCATTTGGTTGTCTTTGGTGTTGACATCCGACTTTTTAAGAGTGTCGGACTCTGCGTTTATTTTAATATTACTATTTAACTTCTCCATGCTTGTTTCCACGAGCTGCGGAGAAAGGACAGGTCCACCCGGGCAGAGATCCGCTGTACCCGGGTAAGGCTGGTTAGAACATGCTGTCGCCACTTGCCTGAGCCCACCGTTAGAGACTGAGTTATTTGTTGAGTCGGGCTCCCAGCCAGATTGACTCTCGGCACGGTTCGAGTGACACCTTAGTCCAGCCCAGGGTGAGATGAATGTTGGGGGAATAGGGAAGGAGGGGGTGTGTCGGAGGCGGCAGCACAAGCGCGACGTCGGCAATGCTACGGCGCAGATACCCGCTGGCTGTCCGGGGCTACTTATTCGCGATTCATGTTGGGGCTTAACGGTGCCTGGGCCGTGTCAACATCCACGCTTATTCGTAGCTACCCTGGATAACCCGGTGCATTCGCTATCCGCAACCTGCGACCCGTTCGGTAGCCTTTAGCTCGGCGCCCTCCAAGCCATTCCACTAGCTCATTGGCCGAAGACTCCCCTATTGATCCTGATCAAAAGTATATCACTATGGACGGCAGTCCATGTAGTGACGAAGCGCACCAGGAGAGTGTGCAAAGGCGACTACTATTATATAGCCGCAAAATTGAAAATCTGCTGTGATAGTCCGATCGTAATGAGTAATACACCAATCGAAAGGTATTGCAAAAACTTAAAGGATTGCATACCAACACCTCAAGAAAATCAATTGGTTTGGGAGAGAGAGAGGTAAAAGTGAAAAAGTGAAAATTTCGAATTTTGGAGCTGTTGGGGCCGGTGGGGATAAATGCCCCCTCGCAATGTTTTAGTTGTGTTCCTATTGAAAATACCCGTCGAATGAGGGGTCATATGATAAAATCCGACGCTCCGTTCAAAAGTTATAGCCAAAATAAGATTTTCTTCTTCTTCCCAAAATGAAAATTTAATTCTGTTTGTCAGTTTGTCCAAAATATGTTTTTTAAGTTCTGAAAATTTGATATGACGTTCATCACATCGATATAAAAAACTTTTGTTCTACCACTTTTAAAAAAAACCCGCTAGTTTAGCGGGAAAAGAGCTATAAATAGCTAAAATTCGGAAAGCCGTAACTTCTATACTACTAAAGCTACAGACTTGTGCTGCATCTCGTTTGAAAGGTATTTTTAAATGCTATAAACGCCTTTTATTTGCAATTTGTGTAAATGTAATAGTTAAAAATATATGAACAAAAGAAAATTTGTTTAAACTTTTTTATACCCTTGCAGAGGGTATTATGATTTCAGTCAGAAGTTTGCAACGCAGTGAAGGAGACGTTTCCGACCCCATAAAGTATATATATTCTTGATCAGCATCACTAGACGAGTCGATCTAGCCATGTCCGTCTGTCCGTCTGTCCGTCCGTCTGTCCGTCCGTTTCTACGCAAACTAGTCTCTCAGTTTTAAAGCTATCGGGATGAAACTTTCGTAAAAGTCGTATTTCTATTGCAGGTAGTATATATGTCGGAACCAACCGGATCAGACAACTATATCTTATAGCTCCCATAGGAAGGATCAAAAAAAAAACGTAAAAAAATTCTAGCTCCGGTGTTTTTTTAAATTTTACCTTCTACTCTTGGGAATATTTATACCCTTGCAGAGGGTATTATGATTTCAGTCAGAAGTTTGCAACGCAGTGAAGGAGACATTTCCGACCCCATAAAGTATATATATTCTGGATCAGCATCACAAGACGAGTCGATCTAGCCATGTCCGTCTGTCCGTCTGTCCGTCCGTTTCTACGCAAACTAGTCTCTCAGTTTTAAAGCTATCGGGATGAAACTTTCGTAAAAGTCGTATTTCTATTGCAGGTAGTATATATGTCGGAACCAACCGGATCGGACAACTATATCTTATAGCTCCCATAGGAAGGATCGAAAAAAAAACGGAAAAAAACGGAAAAAAAATTATAGCTCCGATATTTTTTGAAATATTACCTTCTACTCTTGGGAGTATTTTCTTTTTAAATTTCTGAATTTCGAATTTTTATACCCTTGCAGAGGGTATTATGATTTCAGTCAGAAGTTTGCAACGCAGTGAAGGAGACATTTCCGACCCCATAAAGTATATATATTCTTGATCAGCATCACTAGACGAGTCGATCTAGCCATGTCCGTCTGTCCGTCTGTCCGTCCGTCTGTCCGTCCGTTTCTACGCAAACTAGTCTCTCAGTTTTAAAGCTATCGGGATGAAACTTTCGTAAAAGTCGTATTTCTATTGCAGGTAGTATATATGTCGGAACCAACCGGATCAGACAACTATATCTTATAGCTCCCATAGGAAGGATCAAAAAAAAACGTAAAAAAATTCTAGCTCCGGTGTTTTTTTAAATTTTACCTTCTACTCTTGGGAATATTTATACCCTTGCAGAGGGTATTATGATTTCAGTCAGAAGTTTGCAACGCAGTGAAGGAGACATTTCCGACCCCATAAAGTATATATATTCTGGATCAGCATCACAAGACGAGTCGATCTAGCCATGTCCGTCTGTCCGTCTGTCCGTCCGTCTGTCCGTCCGTTTCTACGCAAACTAGTCTCTCAGTTTTAAAGCTATCGGGATGAAACTTTCGTAAAAGTCGTATTTCTATTGCAGGTAGTATATATGTCGGAACCAACCGGATCAGACAACTATATCTTATAGCTCCCATAGGAAGGATCAAAAAAAAAAACGTATTAAAATTTTAGCTCCGGTGTTTTTTTAAATTTTACCTTCTACTCTTGGGAATATTTTTTTTATATATTTCTGAATTTCGGTTTTTTTGTTTTTTAATTCGGATCACTATATCATATAGCTGCCATAGGAACGGTCGAAAAATTAAATGGAAATTAATGGGAAAAAAAATTATATCTTTGTTGGTTTTTATTACATTCCCTTCTACTCTGGGATATGACTATTTTGAAATATTTTCAAATTTCGATTTTAATTTTTAAAAGATCGAACTACTATATCATATAGCTGTGATAGAAACGATCGAAAAATTAATGTGAAATAATAAGAAATTTAACATTTTTGCGATTTGTAAATTAATAGAATGATCTGCAAGGGTATATAAGCTTCGGCTTGCCGAAGCTAGCTTTCTTTCTTGTTTTTAGCTTTTTTTTAATTTTCTCAAAAACGGCTCTAACGATTTTCCTTACAACTTTAAACTGTATAGCCCTTGAGATTCCTTAAATTTTGGTATATATCATGTTTATGTAAAAAATCGCGTTTAAAAGTTATTCAGAAACGAAAATAGCCACTTTTGCCAGCTCAGAACAACTAACGCTTCCTGAGTGTTTAATTTTGTGCGTGGGTATTCAAACTGTATTTTAAGCTCATAGAATAATTTCAATTGTTTTAAGGAGTTCCAAATAGGAAACTTTTGTTTTACGACTTTTGGAAAAACCCGCTGCTTTAGCGGAAAAAAAGCTAGAAACAGCTAAATTTCGTTAGTTTGTAAGTTCTACACTACTGAAGCTACAGACATGTGCTATACCTCGTTTAAAAGGTATTTTGAAATACTTAAACGCCTTTTTTACTTAATTTGTTTAAATACAGTGGTTTACAAATTATGATTGACCAATTTAAATTTAAATGTATATACTAGCTCCTATGAGAGCAAATATAAACAAACAAAAACTTCTGATATCAAATAAAACAAGAAAGAAAGCTAGCTTCGGCAAGCCGAAGCTTATATACCCTTGCAGATCATTCTATTAATTTACAAATCGCAAAAATGTTAAATTTCTTATTATTTCACATTAATTTTTCGATCGTTTCTATCACAGCTATATGATATAGTAGTTCGATCTTTTAAAAATTAAAATCGAAATTTGAAAATATTTCAATATAGTCATATCCCAGAGTAGAAGGGAATGTAATAAAAACCAACAAAGATATAATTTTTTTTCCCATTAATTTCCATTTAATTTTTCGACCGTTCCTATGGCAGCTATATGATATAGTGATCCGAATTAAAAAACAAAAAAACCGAAATTCAGAAATATATAAAAAAAAATATTCCCAAGAGTAGAAGGTAAAATTTAAAAAAACACCGGAGCTAAAATTTTAATACGTTTTTTTTTTGATCCTTCCTATGGGAGCTATAAGATATAGTTGTCTGATCCGGTTGGTTCCGACATATATACTACCTGCAATAGAAATACGACTTTTACGAAAGTTTCATCCCGATAGCTTTAAAACTGAGAGACTAGTTTGCGTAGAAACGGACGGACAGACGGACGGACAGACGGACGGACAGACGGACATGGCTAGATCGACTCGTCTTGTGATGCTGATCCAGAATATATATACTTTATGGGGTCGGAAATGTCTCCTTCACTGCGTTGCAAACTTCTGACTGAAATCATAATACCCTCTGCAAGGGTATAAACACCTCTTAACGAGGTAAAAAACTAGTGACGATCGCACCTTCAACATACAAAAGTTCTGATATCAACATTTGTGACGAAAAATTATTACACTCGTCATTAAATACACTTTCTAAGATTTTCTCATTCGGCACGCTGCAATAGAAAATGCCTATGAAGGTAAAAAGGCTAAAATAGTATGCTAGGGCGGGCCGAATGAGAAAATATTAGAAAGTGTATTTAATGACGAGTGTAATAATTTTTCGTCACAAATGTTGATATCAAAACTTTTGTATGTTGAAGGTGCGATCGTCACTAGTTTTTTACCTCGTTATTTGATATAATTTATGGGGTCGGAAACGTCTCCTTCACTGCGTTACAAACTTCTGAGCAAAATTATAAAAAGTATGAAAAGAAGTTAAAAGAAGAGAGAACGTTATAGTCGGTTTGGTGTTCCGACTATCTAACACCCATCACTCAGCTAAAGGGAGTGCAAGGAAGATGGATATATAACATTTTTTGGATTACGCATTCATTTTTAATGAATGGTCCGATTTGAAAAATGTCTTCTACATTTTGATAAGTATAAATATACACAACAAAATGGCATTTATACTTCTCGGAAATCTTTAAAGGTGTGGTCGCTAGACACATTATAAAATCGTTAGTGGGTGATTGTGGACGTTAGGGGGGCGCTGCGTAGGAAGCCTAAGAAAAAGTGTGGGAAATCTCAACCTTCTAGCTTTTGTAGTTTCCGAGATCACAGCGTTCATACAGACAGACAGTCGGAGAGACAGACGGACAGACAGACGGACAGACAGACGGACAGACAGACGGACAGACAGACGGACAGACAAACGGACAGACAGACGGACATGGCTAGATCGACTCGGCTAGTGACCCTGGTCAAGAATATATGTACTTTATGGGGTCGGAATCGCTTCCCTCTAGCTGTTACATCCTTTTGCACGAATGCAATATATCCTTTTACTCTAACAGGTATAAAAAATTAAATGTTTGTTTCTTTTCCAGAATTACTACCAATATCATGGAACTTCTGATTGCGTCCCTATTATTTCTCACAGGCATTGTTCTTAAGATTTTTTCTTTATATTTAAGTAGTGCAAACATCAAGCAACTAAAAAAAATTTAGATATCAGCACAATTATTAAAAATAGTAACTTTATGACTCTATATGCGGAAACGGAAAGGTCTCCTTCACTGCGTTGCAAACTTCTGACAGAAATTGTATTCTCTGCAAGGGAGCTCAGAGAAGCTGGGTTGCCTAAAATGAAATTTTTGAAATTTGAATACGGGAATCGTTTGTCCATCATGTGTCCACTTGTGTCCACCCTTTAGTTTTTTTTGTCCACCTCCAGTTTCAAATATATAAAATTTCAAAAATTTTCGAAAATCAAAAATTTGAGTTTTTTACAATTGTTTTGGTGGACTGATATGTTCTCGAAAAATTCGTCCAATCCGATATCAAAGATGCAGCCAGCCAATTTACCCTCATACTTCTTGAGGTATAAACTTGAAATTGGATCACGATCCTTGGTGATTCCTAGGTGCCAGTTAGTTACCTCTTCACGAAGTTTTCGAAGAGTTGGTAGCTTCGGGATGTAGCTCGGCTATGGGTCGTCACCTTTCATTTCCTTGGTTGCTTCCTTTCTCCATAATGGCGCTTTTTTAAAATTAACTCTTCCCCGATTTCAATTTGTCTGGATCCTGTGCACTGCCGTTTTTTGTTATGTGGAATTCCTCGTGTGTCTGGTACCGAAACGGAAATCGAGATACCGCACTGCTCTTCGAGTTCCACAAGGCAATGTCCTTTTAATATTGAACTGCACCTACTTCAATATCCTTCTATCTTAAGCCATATATTGTCCACCTTGTCCGAAATTTTGGCCTTCTTAAAATTAAATCAGCACAATTATTAAAAATAGTAACTTTATGACTCTATATGCGGAAACGGAAAGGTCTCCTTCACTGCGTTGCAAACTTCTGACAGAAATTGTATTCTCTGCAAGGGAGCTCAGAGAAGCTGGGTTGCCTAAAATGAAATTTTTGAAATTTAAATACGGGAATCGTTTGTCCATCATGTGTCCACTTGTGTCCACCCTTTAGTTTTTTTTGTCCACCTCCAGTTTCAAATATATAAAATTTCAAAAATTTTCGAAAATCAAAAATTTGAGTTTTTTACAATTGTTTTGGTGGACTGATATGTTCTCGAAAAATTCGTCCAATCCGATATCAAAGATGCAGCCAGCCAATTTACCCTCATACTTCTTGAGGTATAAACTTGAAATTGGATCACGATCCTTGGTGATTCCTAGGTGCCAGTTAGTTACCTCTTCACGAAGTTTTCGAAGAGTTGGTAGCTTCGGGATGTAGCTCGGCTCTGGGTCGTCACCTTTCATTTCCTTGGTTGCTTCCTTTCTCCATAATGGCGCTTTTTTAAAATTAACTCTTCCCCGATTTCAATTTGTCTGGATCCTGTGCACCGCCGTTTTTTGTTATGTGGAATTCCTCGTGTGTCTGGTACCGAAACGGAAATCGAGATACCGCACTGCTCTTCGAGTTCCACAAGGCAATGTCCTTTTAATATTGAACTGCACCTACTTCAATATCCTTTTATCTTAAGCCATATATTGTCCACCTTGTCCAAAATTTTGGCCTTCTTAAAATTAAACGCACAAGTAAGTGGCACTTTTTCATACACGCACTTGGCAATCCTTTTTCTGTTACGCCTTAGGGGCAATTGATCTCCATGCCTCTTCATCCAACTGCAGGTTCAAGTAAAGAATGGGCAGAGGTCCATTTTTTGATGGTTCGCTTAATTCGTACTCTGGATCATCTTCAGGTGCTGTTACTCGCAGTGTTATTCGCCTCTGATATGCCACATCTTTGTTTCACAGTAGTCAGTATGGTATATCGATTAACTCGGGCATATAGGCATATGGCTTCTATCCAAACATCGTCACTTCTCGGCTTCAGAGTTCCGTTTTTGGTAAAAATATTAACATTACAAAGTGCGTCCACTATGGTGGTGACATCAACTGGTTTGGGTGTCATCGTGTTAGATAATTTAATTATTCACTTCACTTTTTGCTATGTTTAAACTGTTTTTAAATACTGTTTGTATGTTTTTAATACTAGTGTACCTTATTATCAAGAATAAGTCTTTAAAAAACTTATATATGTATTAAAAGTAATATACATATATCAGTGGCAGATCTAGGATTTTGAAGAAGAATTTTTTTGTTGCATACTTTTTGAATATCAAAATTTCTTTCATTTTTTACCCGAGTGGGGGGTGATATATCACCCATATCACCCCCCGTGGATCCGCGCATGACATATATATAAAGAAATGTATATGAAAAAGAATATATAAAAAGACTGTAAGCTAAATTCAAAGAATTCGGAAAACAAAAAACACAATGACAGGGAATATCTCAGAATTTTGCGCAACGCCACTTCACTCGTATATCTTGTGGAACAAAACGAAGGAATATTCACAACACTGATCACACTTATGCACCAACACTTATGACACAGCACGAAATTGTGGTATCAAAAGAATTTTAAATTGATAAAATCACAAAACAAACTTGAAAATTTTGCAAGTCTTAAAAAGACTCTTAACAAAATTAACAAGGATACACAATCACAAAGATTCAGAATTTCGTACAATGCCACTTTGCTTTAATTCACGATTCACAATAGTTCTGGTACACTGCAAGCATTTTCAAATATCGCGCACAACTTTTCCCTTCACTTTTCACACAAAAATAGACTAATGGTGCGTTCTAGGTGTCTATTTTTATACTTATATATTACACAGGTAACGTCATTGCAAACCCCAAAATCGGACTACCCATTCAGGCTTAAAAATATTTCCAATTGTTAATTTACTACCTGGTAAAGTTCTCCATTCAGAAATTTGGCTGTTGAATTTACCTATTTGCATAACTCAAGTCGAATCAAACGACTAAGGTGTGTTTCAAAACTATACGACACCAACGCACTTTTTTTTTTTTTTTTTAAATTTGTAGAGTTGTTGTTGTTTATAGAAAGCGAAACATTTAAATGCAGATCGAAAGAACCATGTATGATGTGTACGAAAAAAATTCCACGCGTCCTTGATCCTCTTTTTAAGGACTTACCGCTAATTTTTCGAAATATAGTCTATTTTTTGGCTATGTGCGATTGTTTCATAATTTTCCGGTTCCAATGATCAAACTTAACCGATATTTTTTTCCTGGTTAAATATAAACTAAAAGATTCAATTTTGTGAGTAATCCTGCCCAAAGGTCCTTCCAAGCTTCAACCCATACATAAATATTGAATATGTCTCTCTACACCTTAAAAAAGTAGTTTTTCGAATTCATATCTCACAATTCGTCTTAACTTTTGTCTGGTCAATATTCTTAACACTTTTAAATCTAATAAAAATCCTGTTCAGTTCATTACGTGCACGAAACAGACCTAAACAAGAAAGAAAGCTAGCTTCGACTAGCCGAAGCTTATATACCCTTGCAGATCGTTCCTATTAACTTTCAAATCGCAAAAATTTTAAATTTCGTATCATTTTAACATTATTTTTTCTATCCTTCCCTTTTGCAGCTATAGAATATAGTCGTCCGATTTTTGTTGAATTTAAGTAAAAACTAGGAAACATTAAAAAAAATCATATCCTATAGTATAAGAAAATACAATAAAAGCCAACGGAGCTATAATTGGTTTCCAATTAATTTCCCATTAATTTTTCGATCGTTCCTATGGCAGCTATATGATATAGTCGTCCGATTTTGATAAAATTAAAATTGAAATTCGGAAATATTTAAAAGGAGTCATGTCCTAAAGTAGAAGAAAATACAATAAAAACCAAAAAAGCTAAAATTTATTTCCTATTACTTTCCCATTAATTTTCCGATCGTTCCTATGGCAGCTATATGATATAGTCGTCCGATTTTTAAAATATTTTATTCAAAATTCAGAAATATTTAAAAAATAATATTTCAAAGAGTAGAAGGCTTTATTTCAAAAAACACCGAAGCTTTAATTTTTTTTACGTTTCCTTCCTATGGGAGCTATAAGATATAGTAGTCCGATCCGGTCGGTTCCGAGTTATATACTACCTGCAATAGAAAGAAGACTTTTGGGAAAGTTTCAAGCCGATAGCTTTAAAACTGAGACTAGTTTGCGTAGAAACGGACAGACGGACAGACGGACATGGCTAGATCGACTCGTCTAGTGATGCTGATCAAGAATATATATACTTTATGGGGTCGGAAAAGTATCCTTCACTGCGTTGCAAACTTTTGAATGAAATCATAATACCCTCTGCAAGGGTATAAAAACCTTTTTTTTATGAACTGCCCTTTTGGAACAAAACTGTTTTATTTAAAAAATATTTGATTTTGGGCTATACATTCTGTCAAAATGAAAAAATTTGTTCTTCAAAACCTTAATAAACTAGAGCTGCAAAACTATCGATAGTGTAGTCAGTCGATTGTTTGACAGCATTTCAGTCGACTGTTTCGATATTATCGACTAGTCGTTATTTGACATTAGAAGAAAAGTTTTTATCAGGAATGAAAACCCCAAAAACCAATGGAAAACTGCCTGTAGGAGTGGCGGCAATACATATCGCCATTCCAACAGCGAATATAAAGCTTGCGACTCAGGTCGGCTCAACGTTTTCTAATGTTTTAAAATTGGCGCCAGTTAATTTGCTTGCTGGTTGGGAAACCAGCTGGTTTACAATAAGACCATGCTACAAGGCAAAGCGGGTGAACTCTGAAAACTTTGGTCACACTACAAAAGAATAATATTTTTCGACTAGTGAAACTCTTAGCCGAACTGAGTACTAGGCTTTATATTCCAAGTAAATAATAAATAAAGCCTTAAATAGTGTTGTTTTTTTTTAATCAGTCTGTATGTAAATTGAAATATACATAAAAGTCAAATTTTTAATTACTAAGGACCCATTCGTTCTTGTTTAAAAAAAGTAACATGTTAATATTTCTGGACTTTTGCGCAGATCTTCGATCTGAAGCAATGTAACCCGCTTTGCTGAACATTCGCTCAGATTCAGTTGAGGTTGCTGGGATAAGTAAATATTTCCTAGCGCAGCATTTCAAAGTTTCATATTTTGTTGCGCAAAAGACATTTTGCGTTCGTCTTGTCGATTTTTTGGAACATCTTCCAAACATCGGAACCTCTCGGTTTCCCTTTTTCTTGAGAGTCTACTCGTAACCAAATTAATAGATTATGCTGATTAAATAATTTAGTTGTACTTACCATTTTCTTTGGAAACAGCTAAAAACTTCTCCATTTTAAATGAAAATAATTTCAAAAGATTCTTTGGATTTTATAAAGAAATATTAGAGTTAAACTATAGAAATGAGCTACAAACGGTACTTGATTTAAAAAAAAGTCGATAGTAGTCGACTGAAAATCGACTGAACAATCGCAAAGCATACTATCGACTTGTAGTCGACTTCAGTCGATCTTTTGTCAGCTCTATAATAAACTTTCCACATTTACAATTGGAACATTTCTTTTAAGTATTTTCCAGTGTTTTCTTCATGGGATTTTATTGAGGGGGCGCAGACTGGAAATCGCGTTTCAATTGTTCCGAATGGAAAAAATGCTTATACCTTCCAAAGTTTTGACTTTTTCAAAATTCTGAAAGGTGCACACAAGTGGACACATTAAGGACATATCAGTCCACCAAAAAATTTGTTTGAAAAATTCGAGTTTGTTTTTTTTTTAAATTTAGTGAAAACTAAAAAGTGGTATATCTTCCAAAGTATTGACTTTTTCAAAATTCTGAAAGGTGGACAGTGTCCACTGGACACATTAAAGACATATGGGTACACCAACAAAAAAATTTTGAAAAATTCGAGTTTAATTTTTTCGAAATTCAGTGAAAACTTAAAAGTATATCTTCCAAAGTTTTGGCATTTTAAAAATTCTGGAAAGTGGACACAAGTAGACACATCAAGAACATATCAGCCCACCAAAAAAAATTTTGGATTTTCGAAAATTTTTGAAATTCTATATTTTTGAAACTGGACGTGGACAAATAAACTAAAGGATGGACACATGATGGACAAACGATTCCCGTATTCAAATTTCAAAAATTTCATTTTACCCAACCCAGCTTCTCTGAGCTCTGCAAGGGTATAAAAAAGTATCCACCAAAAATTTGTTTAGTTCATGCGCGGATCCACGGGGGGTTATATGGGTGATATATCACCCCCCATTCGGGTGAAAAATTAGAGGATTTTGGAATTTAAAAAATATGCAACAACATTTTTTTTTCTGATATCACCCTAGATCCGCCACTGGTTTACACAAAAAGGTTATTGGGAAAATGTACCTATACGGATAGTTAAATAACTAAAATAGTAACGTGTGTTATGTTTTTGCTTTGGGTACTATTTAATAGTAAAACTAGAGCGAGCGTTACAGTCGAATACCTCGACTTTCAGATACTCAGCCAAAGGAAGTTCAACAGAGATGGAAACAAGCATGCAGTAAACCGACTGCTTGCAGTGCTAGAATTTCATTATTTGATCATAGCTTTTCGATAAGTATTAATAAGGACAAAAAACATATGTGGTTAATCCCAACTTTCTAGCTTTTCCCGAGATCTCTGCGTTTATAAAGACAGACGGACGGACATGGCAAGATCGACTCGGCTAGAGATCCAGACTAGGATTATATATGGGCACTTCCACCAAAAAGTCCACCAAGCCAAAAACCTTTAAACTTAAAAAAAACAAGAAAGGAAGCTACCTTCGGCCAGCCGAAGCTTATATACCCTTGCAGATAAAAGAATGCTCACTCGGTGCAGTTCCAGGGATTCCAGATTCAGCGTTTCTATTTATTTAAATTTTGTTTTTAAGTAGTCAAGAATCAAAACGCCTACTCCCTACAAAGTTACAATGAATTTTCTTATATTTGTTTGAATATTCCTATGGGAGCCTTAAGATATAGTGGTCCGATCCGGCTCGCTCCGACATATGTACTACCTGCAATAGAAAGAAGACTTTCGGGAAAGTTTCATCGCGATAGTTTTAAAACTGAGAGACTAGACGCATAGAAACGGACAGACGGACATGGCTAGATGGACTCGGCTATTGATGCTGATCAAAAAAATATATACTTTATGTGGTCGGAAACGTCTCCTTCACTGCGTTGCAAACATCTGACTGAAATTATAATACCCTCTACAAGGGTATAAAAATTTCACATGATTTTGCAGCCATATTAGTTTCTAATTATTTGGATCCTGAGCTAAACTAAAAATGTGGAGTATAGTTTGGTTATTTATATGACAAACCCCATTAATATACGCAAAAGTAAGTTAGCCATTTTTTTCGTTATTTTTTGGACCTGTCTTATGTTGTTAGTTATCCATAATGCTAATATACGCAATTTTTCTGTTCTGAATGCTTAATTTACACGTTTAACTATTAAGATAAAGGAAAAATAGCCAGCAATTAAGGGATAGAGGTAAAGAAATCCACTTTACAAAACGGTGAGAAAAAATGTCCCGAGCGACATGTTCACATGTGTTTGAAACTGCATAAAAAAAACGGCAAACTATTTTTTAGTAAAACCAAAACCATTTCACAGCGAAATGTTTGGACAACATTCTAAAAAAATCGCATTTAAATATTGCATCAGAATTCGCTAAATTCTGGTGTTGAATGAACTTCTCAGAAATCTACTTCAATTTTTGTCTTAAGAACTAAAAGTGGTACCGAATCAAGATTTTTACACAAAATATAGTTTGGGAAGAGTGAAAAGAAAAGCCCATTATTAAAATTCTCGTCCGTCCTGCAAAGTAAAATTTAGCTAATGGAAGGGTAAATTTATCCAGGTGGCAAATCGGTTTTCGTTTTCTCGTCCGTCATTTAAAACTACAAATAAAAGGCGCACTAATTTGAGACTAGCTGGCAGCCCCACAACAGAAGAGTTAACGCATTGACAAAAATTAATCGAAAAACTATCGAAAACGAGGACGGAAGCTAACTTGACTAATGACGAATGAAAACTTGACTAGAATAGCAACATGAATTAATAAACAACAAAATATTTTAAAATTGAAAAAAATTAAAATTTAAAATTTTTCACCCTATTGTTCCTATGGGAGCTATATGATATAGACGTAAGATCGGCAGGCGCTTTTACCCTGACCAAGGTAAGCATAAAATAATACGATTTGAAAAGTTTCATGTGAATAGCTTATATTCTGAGCGAAATATTCTGAAAAACTTCCAATTTTGACCGATTTTACCCTATTGTTCCTATGGGAGCTATAAGATATAGACGTCCGATCGGCACGCGGTTTTACCCTGATCAAGGTATGCATAAAAGAATAAGATTTATGTCAAAAGCTCTTACACTGAGCGAAATATCTTCATTTTGTGAAAGCTTTATATATATACTTTATGGGGTCGGAAACGTCTCCTTCACTGCGTTACTTCTGACCAAAATTATAATACCCTCTGCAAGGGTATAAAAACCATAAATCAGTCATACTAACAGCTGATGATATAAGCAAAATTTCAAACTAATAAAAAAACAATTTCGGCAGAAAGAAAGTTTCGCGGTAAAAATGATACCGATGAACAGGAGACAATTCTTGTAGAACCCGTGTCTTCGGAATCGCCTCCGGGAAATTGAATTGTTACATGCGTGCAAAGTCCTATGACTTTCGGCTATTGGCCATTCATAAAAATCAACAACATTTTCTTGAAGATCTTCAATATGCTGGTATTTCATATATTGTTTTGAAAAAGACGCTATAACAAAAGAAACTTCCTTAACAACTCGACAGGCTGTGGCCACGCTAACAGTTATAAGAAAACTGCCGCTTGCGTAGAATCTAAGAGCTATTAGAAGCTTAACCCATGACTATATTGACGTTTCCCTGTAATAAAGGTTTTTGATTATATGGAATTAATTATATCAAATGAATGCCCTTACTTCTTTACTTTAGATTCACGTCGCAAAACAATTTTTTGCAAAGCAAATAGTACCGTGCTTTTACGCAAGCGAAACCTTTTAACAAATTCCTTATCACTGTAATGTTCTAAGTAATTCCTTTGGTCGAGATATCTGCGCCGATAGGTTCGCACTTCAGACAATTTAAAGATATCCCACAGAGTTTGAAGATAAATCGCTCGGGAATTCATTTTAAAAAATAATTGGATGACTCTAACAATTTTGATTTATGTTAAACTGTAATAAATAGAATCAGCAGTTTTCGAATGAAGAGTGGAACCAGTTTGACAACACTCGAATGTCTGGCAACACTTGTGCACAATCCAACCGCAAAAATTTGAAACGGTGGATGAAGTACCGAGACAAAATTTGTCGCTACCTGCGCTAACATAAGGACGAGGAAACCATTTTTTGTTTATCGCTCCGTTGTCTCGGCAGGCAAACTAAAGTACGGACGAGAAAACGGCCCTAAAGGTGTGCAAATGTTTCGAGCGATAACACTAGTTTACAGCCGAAATGCTCCCCAGCAATTGATGGCAAATTCTGTTAGATTTGGACCCCTAGATCACGAAAATAATACTAAATTTTTTTTCGATGGCACAGTTTTTTTTTAAAGATTTTTTCGATTTTTTTCCTATATCTCGGCAGATATCCACCATCGGCCCATCGGTTGGGCCAGTTTTAGTTTTATTTTAAAGTCAATAGATCAGAGCTTAACTTTGCCATACAGATCAATACGATTGGATGAGTAATGGCAGCGCAGAAGCTCGACAAAGAGGAAAAATGTGTTTTTTGGTCGTCTGTAAGTCGGCTGTATATATCGTAAAAACTCGAAATAAATCCGTTGAAAAATCATAATGGGTACAAACTTAAAGCTTACATCCTACTGAATAAAACAAGTCGGATATGGCCCCAATCCATGGAAAACTGGATTTATGGTGGATTTTTTAAGTTCGGATTTTTCCACTTTTTTCGGTTGACAGAGTCCAAATTTAAGATTTATCATAGGCGGCGACATGTAAACAAAAATGAGTGGTGACGGCAGCCGGGTCAAAAAATAGCTAAATTTAAAAGCTAGAAAATTATAAAATAAATTTAATTTCTGAAAATTCCTTTAAAAATATAAAATTGCTTGCGTTAAATTCACTTTAATAATTTTCTAGCTTTTAAATATCTGATTTAGCTATTTAGTGACCCGGCTGCCAACACCAATTATTTTTGTTTACATGTCGCCGCCTATGATAAATCTTAAATTTGGACTTTGTCAACCGAAAAAAGTGGAAAAATCCGAACTTTAAAAATCCACCATAAATCCAGTTTTCCATGGATTTGGGCCATATCCGACTTGTTTTATTCAGTAGGATGTAAGCTTTAAGTTTGTACCCATTATGATTTTTCAACGGATTTATTTCGAGTTTTTACGATATATACAGCCGACTTACAGACGACCAAAAAACACATTTTTCCTCTTTGTCGAGCTTCTGGGCTGCCATTACTCATCCAATCGTATTGATCTGTATGGCAAAGTTAAGCTCTGATCTATTGACTTTAAAATAAAACTAAAACTGGCCCAACCGAGTGGATATCTGCCGAGATATAAGAAGAAATTCGAAAAAAGTCCGAAATTTAACATTTCAAACTTTAAAAAATCTTTAAAAAAAAACTGTGCCATCGAAAAAAATTGAGTGCTATTTTTGTGATCTAGGGGTCCAGCACTAACAGAATTTGCCATCAATTGCTGGGGAGCATTTCGGCTGTAAACTAGTGTATTCAGTAATATATCTGTGCTGACTACTATGATATTTTTCTCAAAAAAGCAGTATTTTTCATTCGCGTTTGGGGGGGGCCAAACGTCATTTTAGACCATAAGTATGTTCGCCAATATGGCTTAGAATCCTTTAAAGATTACGTTCCCCCTGTACGATTTTTAGGGTCCCAAATCGACCCACCCTATTGTACTTAGTTAAAAATAGTCACAGTCATAACGCAAGCAATTTTATATTTTTAAAGGAATTTTCAGAAATTAAATTTATTTTATAATTTTCTAGCTTTTAAATTTAGCTATTTTTTGACCCGGCTGCCGTCACCACTCATTTTTGTTTACATGTCGCCGCCTATGATAAATCTTAAATTTGGACTCTGTCAACCGAAAAAAGTGGAAAAATCCGAACTTTAAAAATCCACCATAAATCCAGTTTTCCATGGATTTGGGCCATATCCGGCTTGTTTTATTCGGTAGGATGTAAACTTTAAGTTTGTACCCATTATGATTTTTCAACGGATTTATTTCGAGTTTTTACGATATATACAGCCGACTTACAGACGACCAAAAAACACATTTTTCCTCTTTGTCAAGCTTCTGCGCTGCCATTACTCATCCAATCGTATTGATCTGTATGGCAAAGTTAAACTCTGATCTATCGACTTTAAAATAAAACTAAAACTGGCCCAACCGATTTGATATCTGCCGAGATATAAGAAGAAATTCGAAAAAAGTCCGAAATTTAACATTTCGAACTCTAAAAAATCTTTAAAAAAAAACTGTGCCATCGAAAAAAAATAAGTGCTATTTCTGTGATCTAGGGGTCCAGCGCTAACAGAATTTGCCATCAATTGCTGGGGAGCACACCAAGAATATTATTTTGTAAACTAGTGTAATATGGAAGTATATGGAATATGGGACGCTCCATATCAACCCGGCCACCCCCCTTTTTTTTTAATTTTCTATGTGGAAAGTACCACATTGATTGCAAAGCCCCTTGCTTCCAATATTTTACCTCATACCCATTTTTTCAATGTTACCACTCTTTCGCCGTATAATCGCGTAAAAAAGAAAACACAAAATCATTTTTATCCTGCGAACGAAAGAAACAATTGGCATGGTTCAAAATCAGAAAAACCTGTCTTTCCATAGCCGGTTACGAGAAAAATAATAGATTTTATTAGACCGTAGATGACCAAGCGATAGCGTTTTTAAAGTCTAAAAGTAGGATTTCGTCCAAAGGGCCAGTCTGCAAAAATACCATTATATTTTTCTCAGAAAGCCCCATATTTAACGGATTTTATGCCACTGATTTCAAAGTGGGATCTCTCTTGAGGAATTAGCTATGAATTCTTTTGTACGTTTTTGTAGTAGTTAACTGTCAGAAAAAGCTAATAAGTAATATAAAATAATCGTATATGCTTTGGAAAAAATTAACAAATCAATGAAAAGAATTCATAGCTAATTCCTCAAGAGAGATCCCACTTTGAAACCAGTGGCATAAAATCCGTTAAAACTCGGGCCTTTTGAGAAAAATATAATGGTATTTTTGCAGACTGGCCCTTTAGACGAAATCCTACTTTTAGACTTTAAAAACGCTATCGTTTGGTCATCTACGGTCTTAAAAAATCTATTATTTTTCTCGTAATCGGCCATCGAAAGACAGATTTTTCTGCTTTTGAACTATGCTGATTGTGATTTCGTTCGCAGGTTAAAAATGATTTTGTGTTTTCCTTTCAGCGCGAATATACGGCGAAAGAGTGGTAACATTGAAAAAATGGGTATGAGGTAAAATATTGGAAGCAAGGGGCTTTGCAATCAATGTGGTACTGTCCACATACAAAAAAAATCAAAAAAGGGGGTGGCCGGGTTGATATGGAACGTCCCATATACTTTATTGGGTCGGAAACGCTGCCTTCTACCTGTTGATACCTTAGCACGAATACAATATACCCTTGTGAGAGTAACTATTTGATTGGTAAAATTCACAATTCTGTGGTTTATCATCCTTAAAATGTGTTTTAATATAAATGTTTTAGGATTAAGTAAAAAAAATACATTTGAAATTATCTTTATATAATTTTATTTTTTTAGACAACATATCGGATTATATAAGAAAATGCTGCATAAATGGTCTTCGACATGCGCGAACCACTGCCTCCTGCACAAATATCGATATAGCCCCAATAATAATTCCACAACTTTGGCTTGGTCTGTGTCATTCTACACTTAAAGTCTGCTGTTCTCGAGAACTGGATAATCAAAATTGTGAGCTAGGTCGACTTGCTGCCTTGGACGGTACTCGGTGTGACAGAGAAGGAAATTTAACTTCTAATTCTTATGCAACATGTTGTCGTTCTTGTCAAATTGGATTGGCAGTTAAAGCTAGTAAAGTCAATTGCAAGGATCCATTATTTTCATTTCTTTCCTCAATTGAATCATATCGAGCTTGTTGTTATGAAGATTTAGATTCCACCGTAAAATCTGATATTGGTAAAAAAATAACTGACAATTCTATAACTGAGGATGGCGAAAGTCAATTGGATTCTGAGGAGGATATGAATGGTACTATTGTCCTAACCGATGATGGTAAGTTGTTGAAACGCCTCCCCCAAAAGCATAAAATATGATTTTACCTCACCCTTAGACGACATATGTGGGAAAATTGAAAATCTGTGCGCCCACATATGCGAAAACACTATTGACGCATATCAATGTAAGTGTCACCCCGGATTTATGTTAGATAATAACAACGTCACATGCTCTCCGATGCAACCCAATATATGTCCGAGTGGCTACAATTTAGATAAATTGGAAAACAAGTGCATTGACATTGATGAATGTAGGGAAAATATTCATGAGTGTAAGTTATCCCAATACTGTCATAACACGAAAGGTGGCTACCACTGCTTAAATGTGAAAGCAAAGGATTGTCCGCCGGGATATCACTATGAGAGTGAATACGATGAATGCAAAGGTAAAATTGTATTGCTATTTCAAAGCTAATTTTAATAAAACCCACCTTACAATAAAACGAGAGCTGTAGCAATCATAGATTTATTATACCAGTAACTCTTAAAGTAATAGCCTCTTCCCATAGAGTCCATCCGTGTTCCCACACAGCACCGTCCACATCAGCTGATTTGAAGAGCAGTTGCTCATCGCAACAGGGGGTTCAACTAAGCAAAAATGTCGTAAAATTTCGTTATTATAGAATAATTGCATAATATTACATTTTTTAAAACATACCTGAACTTTTATAACATATCCTATAACAAGTATGCAATGCATTGCCCTGCATACATTGATGTATTCGTTTGCAGTCAAAAAACTATGCTCTTTAGCATTATTTAATTTGTTCCCGCCATCGATTCGATCTCTTCTCGTAGTTAACGTTTTATTTTTCACAGTTAAGAGGAAGAATTCAGATTTGCACCGAAAAACATCGCATAACTATCGCATAAATGAGCAGGTCAAAGTCAGTCAAACTTACGGATCATCCGTTTAACGGATGGTGGATGGTGGGTGGCTCTCTATGGAAAGACGCTTTGAAAAATGGTATATTTTTTATTCGGGGAAAAGTATGTAACAGGCAGAGGAAAGGCGTTCCCGACCCTATGACGTATATATATTCTTGATCAGTATCACTAGCCGAGTCGATCAAGCCATGTCCGTCTGTCTGCCCGTGTGAACGCGGAAATCTCTGAAACTATAAGAGATAGAGAGTTGGGGTTTTGGATATACAGACACCTACTTTCATAAAATAAACATGCAAAAAAAATGAATAAAATGGGTTAAATGCGCCGCTTTTTTGCTTTTACTTATACATAATGCTAATATCTTCCAAAAACATAAACAAAATTACATATTTTCAACGAAAATACTTAGTTTTCAACAAAAAATCCGACTTTTAAGGTTCAACGAATAATCGGACACTCGCTGAATACGGTTATTTTTTATGGAACTTGCTGCAAACTTGGGGTTTTTGGCATTGAGATTACTTTGTAGTAGAGATTAAGAGAAGAAACCATCACTACACTGCAAAAAAAGTTGAAATGGCTCCAAGGAAAGCCATTTTCTGTGAAACTTCGTCAGTTGATTGGAAGACTCAATTTCGAACTGAAAACTGCACTGGATTGGTCGGAGAAGTCATGTCTATTGTTCAGGACATTATTATGAGGTTCCGGGATACATTTTAATATGAGGCGGGAAAGGCCAAATCAAGATGTTAATGACGGCATAATTCCAAAGTACCTTAACATTTTAAAGGATAAAAAACATTTAAAAAATTATTTTTTAATATTTTTTTTGTTGATCTGAAAGTGCATTAAACAACCGACAAAATGATGTATCGTTTATAAAAATCGGTTTACAACTTACCTAAAAGATGGGTTCGAGAACATTCTTGTTAAGCTGAAAGCTTCGTTTTTGTTGAAATTTGTATGGAAATCGTGCTTTTTGACCAAGCAGTTATCCGTTTGGTTATAGTTTGGTCCAATTTTTAGGTAAGTTGTGAACCGATTTGAGTTTTCCAATCAACTGACGAAGTTTCACAGAAAATGGCTTTCCTTGGAGCCATTTCAACTTTTTTTTGCAGTGTAGTGATGGTTTGTTTTCTTAATCTCTACTACAAAGTAATCTTAATGCCAAAAACCCCAAGTTTGGAGCAAGTTCCATAAAAAATAACCGTATTCAGCGAGTGTCCAATTATTCGTTGAACCTTAAAAATCGGATTTTTTGTTGTTTTTGTTGGAAAACTAAGTATTTTCGTTAAAAATATGTAATTTTTGTTTATGTTTTTGAAAGATATTAGCATTATGTATAAGTAAAAGCAAAAAAACGACGAATTTAACCCATTTTATTCATTTTTTGTGCATGTTTATTTTATGAAAGTAGGTGTCCGATTAAGCGATGGAGCCACTGTACATTTATTAGCTTACCATTCCCATGCCGCGAAAGCTGTGACGCTCACAGTTTTAAAGCTATAGAAAAATTTTTCGCCAAAATGATTGTTACTATTGACTATTACTATTTTATTTTTAATCTATAACTACTTTAAAAAAAATCGTAATATTTTTAGAAATTTGGTATCACAAGATTAAGAGCTGAAGTCGTCAAATAAATTGGTCAACTAAAAAACCATCGCCTGAATGTGCGGTTCAATTATGGCCAAAAATCGCATTTTATTAACTTTGAGATCTGTTTACCAGAATCCTTTAGTAGGGGACTTTTTTCGATAACACATTTGAAATCTTTTAGTTCATAGAGGTATATTTTTGGTGTAACAGGTGGTTAATAAATGTAAAGCTTTTTGTGGATGTTGAAGGTGTGTCCTTTATTGGCCATGAATAAAAAGAATAAACTTATGTATATACTTTTTTAGATGATCACGAATGCAAAGATGACAGCTCAAAGTGTACCGCGGTCAAGAGTCAATCATGTGAAAGCGGTTTCATTTTAAAAAACGGAAGTTGTACAGATATTGACGAATGCTCTCATAGCACATTAAATCATTGTCATATTATTAAACACCAGGAATGCAATAACACTATGGGTGGCTATTCCTGCCACTGCCAGGCTGGATTTAATTTGGATGTCACCCAGAATCAGTGCATTGGTAAGTATGATTCTCATATATTACAATATCGATAATATCTTTTTGGCTTTTCATAGATATAAATGAATGTTCAATAAACAACCACAACTGCCTTCCGACTCAAAGATGTGATAACACGATCGGATCATATATATGCACGGTATTACGAACTACTTAAATACAAAATTGTTCTCTGTTACGTATATTTTTTATAGCGTCTTCAAAGCTGCGGCACAGGGTACACCTTGAATGCCCAAACTGGACATTGTGACGGTAAGGAATTGAATAGAGCTACTAAAAGCTCATTTCATATCTAACTAGTAGGGTGAAAATTAGCCTTCTTGACAGCCAAAATGCAAAGCTAAACCCAATAGTTCCTTCATATTTATGCAGACATGTTATAGATTAGTGCGGTACCGTTTACAACTGATTTTTGTTGACTTGGCATCTTGTTCAGAATGCCAAAATCTTCGTCTGCTAGAGATATGTCGCTGGAAGTGCTGGAAGATCTTAATTCCCGAGTTGGTTGTTCAGCCACAATCTGGGAAAGCACAAGCGCTTACATTTCAGTGAAGTCGTTGGCAGGGACTTTTCTTGAATTTTGTCTTGGGACCGCCACATTTCTGCCCAAACACTTCCAAAACGGACTGAAGACTTGCGTCGCTTTCACGAAAGCCTTAATGGCATTTGTAACTTTGTACGAATTAGGCGTTTTGATTTATGACAATTTAAAAACAAGAAAGAAAGTTAACTTCGGCCAGCCGAAGTTTATATACCCTTGCAGGTATGCCTACCTAAAATGTTGTTTTTACATTGTCAAATATCAAAAAGCCTACTTTCTATAAAGTTTTTTCTATTATTTTGTTACTTATTCCTATGGCAGCAGGGACCGTAACTAACAGTTATTTGTGATTTTTATTTTAAAAAGACTACTGTGATATTTGGTTTTAAACGTCAAAAATAACGTTCTTTTTACTCTTGTCCACAAAGTATATGCATTTCAACAAATCTGGAAAGCAAATTAACTGATATTTGTTCATGTCTATAAAGTGCATAAAAACCAATTAAATTGTTGATTAAAACTTGTACAAATCTCAGTAGGCCTTTTAAAATAAAAATCACAAATAACTGTTATTTACGGTCCCTGTATGGCAGCCATAAGATCCGGCTCGTTCCGACATATGTACTACCTGCAATAGAAAGAAGACTTTTGGGAAAGTTTCGGAAACGTCTCCTTCACTGCGTTGCAAACATCTGACTGAAACTAAAATACCCTCTGCAAGGGTAAAACAAGAGAGAACGCTTTAGTCGGGTGCCCCGACTATCAGAAACCCGTTACTCAGCTAAAGGGAGTGCAAGGAAGATGGAAATATAAAACTTTAATCAGGAATAACTTTTTAACGAATGGTCCGACTTGAAAAATCGATAGGTATAAATAAACGCTACAAAATTGCATTTATACTTCTCCGAAATCTTTAAAAATGTGGGTCCAGACACAATTTAAAAGCGTGGCGTTCGGCTGAAATAAACTTGCGCTGGGATCATTTCTGTAGTCAGTCTTCACATACTTTCACACTAGCTGAAAGCCAAGTGCACTCGCGTTGATGAGTTGAATCGTTCTAAGGGATCAGATTGCAAGGCTAGCACTGATCCAACGGCACACGATTTGTGAAAGGGGAGGGTAACAGCCACAAGCTGCCGATCGTATTTCGATTAAGTGCTCGAGTTAGCTATTCGGGAAACTTACGGGCAGCTAAGACAGATGACAGACGAAACAGACGATCTATATTATTTTTCCCAGGCACTTTTAATAATTCTTTCTGGTTATGTGGGAGAGGTGAGATGCTTACCAAGAACCCACCCCATCCGTCGAGCTCAGCCGCCAAAATGGTGCCTGAACATCGGACTCATCTCCCTCGGCCCATGTCTTCAGGACAGGGCCCTAATACGCCTACGTAACAGAAATGGCGTAATCGCAACGTTCTAGCTTTTGTAGTTTTCCGAGCTTCCTATGCGGACGCTTCCTTTGTAAGTCACTTAGTCACTGGACTAACGATTTCTATTTATCTTAAGTAAGCAGGGATTTTTTGACAATTATCTTGAGGGGCTTTTCCCACTTTGAAGCCAGAAGGGAACTGCCAGGAGTTTTACAGTATGGATGGTATCCACAGGTCTACAGGCTGGACCTTCGGGCAAGGCCGCAGCCGGGTTTCTCGTAGGCCAGAGGAGTTAGTCAGCTGATGAGTGTAGTATCGAGTATTCGACTCGTCTGCGGGTCAGAAATGGGCTGGACCTTGTGGCGAGACCGCAGCTGAACTTCTTGTGGGTTAATGCCGAATTACTTCATTGGCAAGGAAGGATCAACCCTTTTTCTAACTACTGGGATAAACAAATATGGAAGGACCAGCCTTTCCACTAACTACTGGGTTGCACAGGTTCTCAAGGATCTAGCCTTTCCACTAGCTACTGGGTTGAACAAGTAAGGAACGATCTAACTACTGGATTTATCTAGCCTTTCTACCAACTACTGGGTTAAGGGGTTATATAACTTTTTTTTTCCAAAAAAAACGAACATTTTTTTTTGCTGAATCCTAAAGAATATCCCCTAGAGAACTATTTGATCGATCTTCTTCAATTTTTTTTTAAATTATTCGTAATGATTGTGCCGAGTTCGTGAACGATTCAGTTTTTATGCGCCAATTTTGATTTCGCAGATCAGAATTTTTAAATAAAATGTTTAGAACTCGAAAAATCAACTTTTTGGAAAAATTGTTACTGTATGCAGAAAAAACCAAATATTCTTGAAAATAACACTGTGCAGCATTTTTAGTGCTTTTTAAATTTACCTCGATGGATGCTATATTTTTGGATTCGTTACGATTTCCCAAGATAAACTGCGTTTTCAAAAAAGTTCCCCGACGCAAAAGGACCTCAAAGTTCGAAAAATGCAGAAATTGGCCAACTTTCCGGAGCTCTCAGAGGCAAACGGATTCATGGTTTGATTCGATGCTAAAGTTTTTTAAAAGATACACTCTTTATCTTTTAAGCCCCATACTTAGAATAATTTTAGGATTTTTTTTAAGGCAGAAATAGATTCCAGAAAACATAGTCAAAAAACTTAAAAACATACAGCTGCGGTCAAAATAGTAGTAGTGTTGCCGCCCTGTGTTTTTAAAAGTTTGTTGTTGTAATTCATCTTCTGGTAATATTGTATTGATTATAATTGTACTATTAGACTAATTGGATAAGAAAAGTGACAACAAAAAACTTTTAAAAACACATGACGGCAACACTACAACTATTTTGACCACAGCTGTATGGTTTTATGTTTTTGACTATGTTTTCTAAAACTTGTTTCTCCCTTAATAAAAATCGTAAAATTATTCTAAGTATGGGGTTTGAAAGATAAAGAGTGTATCTTTTAAAAAACTTTAGCATCTAACCAAACCATGAATCCGTTTGCCTCTGAGAGCTTTGGAAAGTTGGCAAATTTCTGAATTTTTCGAACTTTGAGGTCCTTTTGTTAAGAATCCTTGCGTCGGGGAACTTTTTGGAAAACGCAGTTTAACTTTGGAATTCGTAACAAATCCAAAAATATAGTATCCATCGAGGTAAATTTTTTATGCTGCATAGTGTAATCGTTCACGAACTGGAAATAATACTATACTAATACAAATTGTTTGGTTTTTTGATATCAGTTGACCTGCTGGACTTCCATCGTGGTCACCGCTTTAAAAAAAAGGGTTCCATAACTTCGTAAATTATTCATGTTTTTTCAAGAACAAACGCTTGTTGTTTCGATAAAAACATGTACTATCAATAAATAATAACTTCAGAGTCATAAATTAATTGCTACACACCTGGAAAAAAATCGAAAGTTCCCTTAATTTTTTCGCTCAAAAAAGGTATATAACCCCTTAAACAAGTTTGGAAGGATCCACCCTTTCCACTAACTATTGGGTCGAACAAGTACCAATCCTTTCCACTAACTAATGGGTAAATTAAGGTGGACGGGTTTTTCTTACTGAGGTTATTTTATTTTGCAGTTGACTTTTATTTGTCCGATCCCCGCTTGAAAGAAGGGGAAGGGACAAGATAAAATAAATACTGCTGAGATAATTTATATTTATACACTTGTAGAGGGTGTTATAATTTCAGTCAAAAGTTTGCAACGCAGTGAAGGAGACGTTTCCGACCACATAAAGTATATATATTCTTGATCAGCATCAATAGTCGAGTCCATCTAGCTTCTATGCTAGTTTCTTCTAGTTATGCTTCTCTTCTCTTTGTAAAAAGAAGGCGTTTTGATTTCTGACATTGTAAAAACAACAAGGGTAGATAAACTAGGGCTGGCTAAAAATCGGTTGCCCCGAGCCACCTGGTTCCGGGGTGGACGGTTTGGAACTCAACTTATTCGAACTCAAAAATCGAACTTTAATAACTGTCTCCTAATCACTTTTCCCTTATAAATATAAATAAAATCGAAATGTAGAAAGTCATAAGTCGTCACAAACTTACCGTTTATGTAACCTTTTTCTATCGGGGTTTCAAATTTTTCATACTTTTTTAAAAGGACTTGTGTCCTTAATGATTTTATGAAGTCATCGGAGACTAGACCCTTTACAGTCGAGAACTCTTTTAGTTCGCTACCTTGTCTGCGGCATAGTGCAGCTAGCCTTTTGTCAATCATTTCTGCTGAAGGCTGCTAGTTTTCCTTGCCGTTCGCCGTTTTAAACTTGTCCGATTTTAACATTTTCTTATACATTTCGATTGGCATTAAAACTTTTACAAAATCTGTAAAGATGTGAGCGCCAGACTTTTTGAAAGACCTTTAAAGTGACTGTGTGCGTACGTGTGGGCATGGCGCTTGGATGAAACAAACTTGCGCTGCGTGAGAAGCCAAAAAATATGTGTGATTAATGCCAACCTTTTAGCTTTTGTAGTTTCCGAGATCTCAGCGTTCGTCCGGACGGACAATATACCCTTTTACTCTACGAGTAACGGGTATAACAATGGTTAATAAAGGTAGTCGCCTTGTTGACTTGTCCTTTATTGATTCTGAGCCGATGGCTACGATCTGTGGTTTTACTGTGTAGCCTCATGACAAATTTGATAATGTGTCCGGGTTTGGATTTGTGAATCCTTTGTACTAATTTTAAAAATTAAAAAAAACGAAAAAAAAAGAGTTGAAAATTGTATTTTTTTTTGTCAATCACAGATAAAATTGCTAATATTTCTCGCTAATTGATCTACATTTGAAAAAACTTTTCTTTTTAGATGATGATGAATGCGCACTTAGAACTCATAATTGCCCTTTTAACTACGATTGCCACAATACGAAAGGATCATTTCGATGCTATAGAAAAAGCACCACAAGCTCAACCACTACAACGACATCAACTACAGTTTCACCTTTAGAGCCTGCACGAAGGGCAAATAATAGTCGATACCCATATCCATTAGCTGTACATCCGGATTACTCAAGTCTCAGCTATGCCAATTCCCCGATATCCCGATTGGACTGTTCTCCCGGATTTTATAGGAATAATCTTGGTGCATGTGTCGGTAACTAGAAAAATCATATTTAAGGTAACATTGGAATATATTGATGAAGATTGTATTCCAAATGCTGTGGCAAACAAACGCAGAAAGAAGTTTGAAATTAAAGCGCCCATTCGCTGGAGAATTTCACAAGAGAGCCAAAATTATGTTATGTATTTTTTTAACGATTAGCAAAAGGACCTCAAAGTTCGAAAAATGCTGAAATTGACCAACTTTCCGGAGCTCTCAGAGCTCTTAAAAGAGACACTCTTTATCTTTCAAACTCCATACCTAGAATAATTTTAGGATTTTTATTCCTTAATAACACTGTGCAGCATTTTTAGTGCTTTTTAAATTTACCTCGATGTATTCTATATCAAATAAAAACACCTCTTAACGAGGTAAAAAACTAGTGACGATCGCACCTTCAACATATAAAAGTTCTGATATCAACATTTGTGACGAAAAATTATTACACTCGTCATTAAATAGACTTTCTAATATTTTCTCATTCGGCCCGCCCTAGCAAACTATTGCAGCCTTTTTCCCTTCACAGGCATTTTCTATTGCAGCGTGCCAAATGAGAAAATATTAGAAAGTCTATTTAATGACGAGTGTAATAATTTTTCGTCACAAATGTTAATATCAGAACTTTTGTATGTTGAAGGTGCGATCGTCACTAGTTTTTTACCTCGTTAAGAGGTTTTTTTATTTATTTATTTTTTTCGCCAACGGATATACCTTAACTGGCTACTTATACTATCCAACAAATTATATTACGTGCTAACATTTACAAAATAATTAATTAACCTATGTTTCAAAATGGTTTTATTTGGGAAATAGTCTGATTGCATATCAGCTGGAAGTGCGTTAAACTCAGATAAAGCCCTATAGAGAGGCTCATTTTGGGAATAATTAGTCCGCCTCAGCTCAAGAAAAAAGGGATCAAAATTCCGCAGTTGCCTAAAAGGAGCGTTAAATCCAACTTTCGAGAGTAGCTCAGGACAGTCGATACCACCATTCACCAAATCAAAGATAAAGCAAATGGCCAGGATATTTCTACGATGCGCAAGGGATGGTAGACGAACAAGCTTGCATTGCTGGTGATAAGAAGGAACAGGGTGTAACAATCTTAGCGGCAATAGAGCAAATTTCAGAAATTGTTTCTTTAGCCGCTCTATTCTATTTCCATGAGTTCTAGTAAAGGGATTCCATATAAGAGCGGCATATTCTAGCTTAGATCGGACAAATGCGAAGTAAAGCGCAAGTCTGGTGTAGGGATCAGTGAATAGCGAAGCGTTCCTTTTCACAAATCCAAACATGGCATAGGCTCTGGGCAAGATGTAATCGAAGTGTGCTGAGAACTTAAATTTCGAGTCAAACATCACACCTAGATCCAGGGATTCCTGCCGCAGCTGTAAAGGTTGACCATTAATATTATGAGATGTGAAGAAATTATATACAGATTTACTGTAAGTAACATAGAAGCACTTGTTTATGTTTAGAGGAAGCGCATTTCGGCTACACCAAGAGCTCAACGAATCTAAGTCCTGTTGAACCGATTGTGAGTCTGTCGCTATTTTAATAGACTTAAAAATTGTTAAATCATCTGCGTACAGTAGACACTCTGAAGATAGACAGAACCTCACATCATTAATGAAAATAATGAAAAGCAGAGGTCCCATAGCACTCCCCTGAGGGAGGCCTGAGGTTGCCAAATAGGAATCAGAGAAATTTCCATTAATATTCACTCTGTAAAGACGATTGTGTAAATATGATTTTATCCAATTTAGTAATGCCGAATGGATACCCAAGCGAGCTTGGCTTACCATCACAGTCCGGAGTGTAAGATTCATCAACGTCTTCAACGGCCTTATGAATATTCTCTTCCAGCACGATTAAACTAGCTAAATTCAATAGAGGAGTAATCGCATTTAAGGTTTGAGAATCATTCCAGGCTCCTGTTGGCTCAAAAATAACTTTGAAATAAGAAGCAAAAAGATTTGCAGTTTCTATATTTGAATGCGAAGATAAATTCCCTAGGAACATGGCAGATGGTACTGAAGAAGGTTTTTTCTTTGAATTTATAAATCGCCAAAAAGAGTTGGGATTACTTTTTAGTCCGATCTCAACATCCGCTATATACTGATTGTACAGAAATTTATTTAGAAATTCAAACTCACGTTTGTGCTGCAAGTGTCTATTCCAATCATAAGTATCGATTTTTAAGCGTTTTTAAACCTTTTGTATACCAAGGCAATTTGAATGAACTTTGGTCCCTTTCTCGAGCATTGTTCTTAATAATGTTTAAAATAATTACTAAAAAAGTGTCATAACACGACTCCAAACTAATATGTGATAAAACTGATTCCCAGTTAATGGCAGATATCTCATTTCGGATGGAACAGAGGCTGGTTTCATTGAAAATAAATCTAGGAGAATGTTCAGCTGAAGGCGCAAAACTATAAAAGTTTATACCTAGTAGCAATGGCCTATGATGGATGTCACAATTGCTTATAGGTGAATTACATTGAACTAAGGAAAAGTTAATATCAGCGCTAGGAAATACTAGGTCTAAAATTTTATGTAAGTTATTGTATATATTATTGACTTGTATTAAGCCCATACTGAAAATATCATCGATGAAAAGAATCTCTTGTGGTTGATGTATGTTGCTTGGCAGTGAAGATTGATGGTCCGGATCCTGGACCATCCGAAAGAAGACAAATTAAACTCGCCAATCACACAGATATGTTGATGGTCCAGCAGATTATTGTAGATGTCGGTAATGTTTTCCAGATGAGCCTTGTAAAGTTTATAAGATGCATTTGTTGGTATATATGACGCCACAATTAGCAGAGTTTCATATTCTCCAATTATCGAAACAGCAACTTGATCCAGAAGGGTATCTTCAATAAGAAGTCCAATTGCCAAGCAGCGCAAATTGCAGCGAACAGCTACAATTAGCACAGTGGGTTTTCGTGCTATCTCTGTCTTTGCGGAACACATGGTACAATTTGGAGTCGAAGAATTCATTTGAGTAAAAGTTTATGCTAAGCCAAGTTTCAAGTAAAACTATAACATCAAACTCGCATTGTGATGTGGCAAGGTATACTTGCTCCGCCTTTGTCCGCATTCCAGAGATGTTTTGAAAATAAACTTTTAACGGGGCTGTAGCATGATCAACAACCTCTGGATTCGTATTTAATGCATTATAGTCCAATGCTATAGGAAGTATATGATCTTGCGATCCCAACGTTGTAGGCCCGCAGATCACCTTCAGTAATGTAGTGGTTTTGATACGTATTTTATCATGCATGCATTCCTGTAGATTGTTAGATGCTTTTAGCGAAGAGTAACTAGTTCTTAAGAGTGATGGCAATGGCGCTGTTAAGGGAGCATATCTATCCAAGTTGAGAAGAGAAGGGCAATGTTGTTGTTGATGGAGCCATCGAGAAAAGCCAGACCAAGCTGCCGATGAGAACTTCAGCTGACCTTGTTGTTGATTCGATTGTAAACAGCGGAAAGCTCCGAAGAGCGCGCTTAGAGCGGGAATATTGATAAAATGCGATAAGAGCGCCTCGCTGGGGAGCGATTGACGAACTTCGCGGAAAACAGACAACAACAACTCCAGCTGATGTTGTTGATTGCTTGACTGTGATGAGCGCACAACTCTAGAGAGCGCGCTTAGAGCGAGATGTGAGATGGAAAATGATGGATGCTCCTCTCCAGAGAGCGTTTAACGAATGTCGCGCAAAGCAGAGGACGACAACTCCACCTGATGTTGTTGTTGCTTTGGCGGTGATGAGTGCACAACTCCGGAGAGCGCGCTTAGAGCGAGAAGCTTGGTGAAAGATGATGAGAGTTCCTCTCCAGAGAGCATTTGACGAATGTCGCGCAAAACAGAGGACGACAACTCCAGCTGATGTTGTTGTTTGTTTGACTGTGATGAGCGCACAACTCTAGAGAGCGCGCTTAGAGTGAGATGTGTGATGGAAAATGATGGGTGCTCCTCTAAAGAGAGCGTTTGACGAATGTCGCGCAAAACAGAGGACGACAACTCCAGCTGATGTTGTTGTTGTTTTGGCGGTGATGAGTGCACAACTCCGCAGAGCGCTCTTAGACCGTGAATTTTGATGGAACCTGGTGCAAAATCTTCTCCTGAGAACTTTTGATAAACGTCAGACAAAACAGAAAACGAAGAATCCAGCTGATGATGTTGTTGATTTGTCAATGCGCTCCAAGAGAGTGCACTGGGAGTGACGTATGAGGGATTAATGGTAGCAACTAGCGATACCGAAACCAGCGGGCGTTGACCTTGCGAATAAGTAGCATGAAGATGAGGAAGCGGATCATGACAATTTGCCGTAGTAAAATCGACATCAGAAGCGCCGATTATTGGAGGTTTTTTGAGTCCGATGTATGATGATTGTGCGAATCCAGGACGTTCCCATCAACAATAGGCCTATCCCTATGGACGAATCGACTGACTTTGATTGGATTCGGCCAGAATGCATTACTAAACACAGTCTGAAAGTGCTGCTCTGGTATTCCTAATTTAAAATTGACGAATTCCAATGTAGCGACATCTACTCCATTTTTGACTAAAGGCTTGCAGATTATGGTAGAGGTATCCACGCCTAGCTTATTTGCAACATATCCACTCACAGAATCAGATTTTACATGAGCTCTGAATCCACCAATATGAAGAAATTTATTAATCGGCACAACGTCGAGTTGTTCACAACTAGCAGCTTGACCAATTATTTGTCGGCAGTAGAAACTGGTGCGGGGGGAACCAGGTCTGCATGGTTGGCTTGGCGATCACTTGAAGAAGCTGGAGCCAAAGGTTTCACCACTTTTTTTCGCCGACTGACATTGTTATTGTCAGTATCAGACATGGGAAAAGCCTTCAGAAACTTTGAGTTTAAGTCCATGTATAGACTCTTCAAGTCATGAAGTTCTTCCATCACTTCATCGATTTTGGAGTGTGCATCATTACTCACAACACAGCCATCACACTGCCAGAGTAGATTCGGCATATTTGTTAATAATCTAATAGCATCCTCAGGGAGATCAACACGTGCAGTGTGAAAAGTACGGCGACAAAGCGGCATATTTAATCTAATAGCATCCTCAGGGAGATTAACACATGCAGTGTGAAAAGTACGGCGACAAAGCGAAGAGCAACGGTCCGCCTTAAAACCGCGCTGCTGTGACTTCAGCATTGCACTCGGAGCACGAATAAGAATTCATAGCGAAAAGAAAACACGTCTGACTACAACGAATGCTAATAAATTATTATTATTTGATATCAGAAGTTTTTGTTTGTTTACATTTGCTCTCATAGGAGCTAATATATACATTTAAATTTAAATTGGTCAATCATAATTTGTAAGCCATTGTATTTAAACAATTTAAGTTAAGTTTTTCCAAAAGTGGTAGAACAAAAGTTTTTTATATCGATGTGATGAACTGACAAACTGACAAACAGAATTAAATTTTCATTTTGGGAAGACGAAGAAAATCTTATTTTGGCTATAACTTTTGAACGGAGGGTCGGATTTTGACAAATGACCCCTCATTCGACGGGTATTTTCAAAAGGAATACAACTAAAATATTGCGAGGGGGCATTTATCCCCACCGGCCCCAACAGCTCCAAATTTTGAAATTTTCACTTTTTCCCTTTCACCGCTCTCTCTCCCAAGCCAAATGATTGAAAATACCCAAAATAAGATTTTCTTCGTCTTCCCAAAATGAAAATTTAATTCTGTTTGTCAGTTTGTCCAAAACATGTTTTTTAAGTTTTAAAAATTTGATATGACGTTCATCACATCGATATAAAAAAGTTTTGTTCCACCACTTTTGGAAAAACTCGCTGGTTTAGCGGGAAAACAGCTATAAATAGCTAAAATTCGGAAAACCGTAACTTCTATACTACTAAAGCTACATCTCGTTTGAAGGGTATTTTTAAATGCTATAAACGCCTTCTGGATGCAATTTGTGTAAATGTAATAGTTAAAAAGATATTAACAAAAGACAATTAAAAAAAAAATTTTTTTAGCTTTTTTTTATTTTTCTCAAAAACGGCTCTAACGATTTTCTTGAAAACTTTAAACTGTATAGCCCTTGAGATTCCTTAAATGTTGGTATATAACACATTACTGTAAAAAGTCACGTTTTAAAGTTATTTTTATAAAATTTGCACTTAAGAGTTCCATATAGGAATCTTTTGTTCTACGACTTTTGGAAAAAGCCTCTACTTTAGCGGAAAAAAAGCTAAAAATAGCTAAATTTCGTTAGTTTGTAAGTTCTACACTACTAAAGGTACAGACATGTGCTATACCTTGTTTAAAAGGTATTTTGAAATACTTCAACGCCTTTTTAAATTAATTCGTTAAAATACAATAGTTTAAAAATTATGATTTATGACCAATTTAAATTTAAATGTTTATATTAGCACCTATGTGAGCAAAAGTAAACAAACAAAAACTTCTGATATCAAATAAAAACACCTCTTAACGAGGTAAAAAACTAGTGACGATCGCACCTTCAACGTACAAAAGTTCTGATATCAACTTTTGTGACGAAAAATGATTTTAGATGTGACTAAATAAGTACGCTACCTAAAATTTAATCGTTCGGCACGCTACAACAGAAAACTTTCGTGTAGATTACAAATATTTTTAAAATATATTGGTTAACTTTACCAAACGATTGATTTGTGTATGCTTTTCTTATAAACAAAGTTTAAAATATTTTTAACTTGTATTAAACGTGCGCTTTTTTTATACTGTACCTTCAGATATTAATGAATGCGTGGAACACAATCCTTGTGGTAACCATCAACGTTGCATCAACACAAACGGTCATTTCCGCTGCGAAAGTCTTCTTCAGTGCTCGGCCGGATACAAGTCAGCAGTAGACGGCAAATTATGCATAGGCAAGTAAATATCTGAAATTGTCTAAGTCTTATTCAAAAAAAAACATTAAATGAACTGGCTTTTATAGTGATCCAAGCCAAGAAATATAGTTCTCTATTTTTATTGCAAATATTTAATAAATGATAAGTTAACAACTCAAGTTTTGTTACTGTATCATGGTACTAAGTACAAAAAAATCGATTGGGAAAATTAAACAATATAATAATAAAATAGTCATTAACCAGCGAATTGTCAATTTGACTCATGAAATAGATAATTCAGTTAATTTTTAACATGTTCAATAAAATAAGAAATATCTCAATATTTCGTTGTAGAAATGTTAAGATTATAAAAATCTGTGTACTCGAAAGGAGTATTCTAATTTCGGTTAAAAGTTTGCAACGCAGTGGAGGAGACGTTTCCGACCACATAGTGTATATATATTCTTGATCAGGACCAATAGCCGGGTCCATCTAGCCATGCCCGTCTGTACGTTTCTATGCGAACTAGTCTCTCAGTTTTAAAGCTATCGCGATGAAACTTTCCTACAAGTCTTCTTTTTATTGCAGTACATTTGTATTGTAGTACATTTGTCGGAACAATCCGAATCGGACTACTATTTCTACTTTTATCTAAACCAAAAAATAAAAGAAAAAACATTGTATCTTTGAAAAAAGTAGGCGTTTTGATCTTTGACAATTTAAGAACAACATAAGTAGGCAATAATATATCTGTAATCCCTGGTATTTAATTTACCTGTAAGGGTTTATAAATTTCGGCTGGCCAAAGCTAACTTCCTTTCTTGTTTTTTGATATTTTTAAAATCTTTTAGGAAATCCCATATTTTACTGTTTTTTCTAAACATTTGGGTATGAAAATTTTAAGATTAGATTAAGAATGAATTACCAATATAAACAATAAATTATACATTAAAAGCCAACGTGTCAGAGCGCAAGCTCTAAAAATAAATTAAAATGAGTACAGCACGACAACAACAACCAGACGAACGTCGACTTTCGTCAATCAGAAACAAAGCTTACCTCTGTATACGAGCTGATAAGTCAATAGAAACAACGAAAACTGCAACCCCCCGACCCCTACGACCTTACCAACAATATAACAACAACTACCAGCACAATGCCCGCTTTTACCACTGTGACTTTGACAGTAACAACAACCACCAACACAACAACAACTATGTCCACTGCAGTCACTCAGCGCCCGGCATCGTCAGCTCTGACCGGCAAGCTCCCCTCCCCCCAACAAAAAATTACGAAAAATGCTAAGGGAACGTTAATACAAACTAGAATCGATCCCGTAATCTTCTAGAAAAACCAACGCACCAAAAGTATCAAAATCAAATACTATCACTGTGCCGAAAAATCTGCTGACCAATAATAGATTTTCGATTCTTAGTGACACAAACGAAGATAATACTGCCACTCAAACAACCACGGCCAAGAAACCAATGCCACAACCCTTTTACGTTTGTCACGGAAATTGTGCTGAGCTAGTCAAAAAAATAGCTGACCAAATTGGAGCCAACAAGTTCTATGTCACTTCTATAAAAAGAGGTAACATAAATGAAATAAAAATTCAGGTAAACGACGAACAAGATTATCGATCAGTGGCCAAATACCTAGATGAGGTAGATTCAAAAGTAGCAAAGGGCTACAAGTAGCTATCAAAGGAATTGAATCAACACACCCTAAAGAAAATAGTCATAGATGTGCACCTATTTAGGTGTCAATGTGACACTATTGAGTTTCAAAATGTCTTTGATCCGAAGTTCATCAAGTTGACCCAATTCTGGTGTCACTTTAATACTTTCGAAAATAATAATAATTACAAAAATTTGAAATTTTCTTGAATGCTCCTGTAACCATTCTACCATGATGAAATCATTGCTAGACTTAAAGAATAGGGGCACAACCCTCGGAATGTATATAAGCCTCCTGGTGAAAATAGCAAGGCCAAACGAGACATATTCTTTCATATTCTAATCATTCAAAAAACGTTTGCCTGTTTTCACCTAAATGTGCTAGGTGCGCTGGCGACCATGACACCAAGGAGAAGGATAAATGCCCAGCACTGAAAGAGGATCAGTTTAAGTGCATCAACTGTGGAACTCCACAGAACGTCAACGTTCTCAAAAGCAAAATGTTGCTGCCAAGCCAGAATGCTTAGTTTCCTTTGCGTCCTCCTGTTTCCTCAAGTCAGCCATTGACGTCATCAAATTCATTTAAAAATTTATTGCGTCAGCTAAGTCAGCCTAATTTTGAAAATACTACTAAGGCCTCTATGCACGGTTTTCAGATTTGGGTCTTTTGATCCAAATCTGGCTCTTTTTTTCGCGCTGGCTCTTTGGCCCATCTCATAAAAAATTTTTTAAGTGTCAACCGTGTCTCTGTGGTAGAACAACCTGTTCAGGACACACTCTTAGAATTTATTAATAACTTACAAAAGCAGAAAGAGGCTGCTGTATATGCCCAAGCGGCGGCAATTGAAAAACTACTGGAACATTTTGATCAAATGATGTCAGTCATGACGATGATTTTGCAAATGCTACAGAGCGTGATGTCCAAGCACGCCATTGAGTCAACGCGCTGCAATGACTAACTACGGATTAAATATAGTAATATGGAACGCTAACAATCTAGTTAGCAAATCCTTGGAGGCTGAGCACTTCCTCCAGGAACGTAACATTGACATTTTGTTAATCTCAGGTACTCATTTTACCAGCCGTTCTTTCTTTCGAATCCATGGATATGCTGTGCACTGCGCCAACCACCGTGATAATAGAAATCGGGGTGGTGCTGCTATCATTATTAAATCGTCCCTGGACTGTCACCTGAGCACCACAATAACTGCGCTTTATTATTGGAGTTGATTGGAATGCACACCATAGCTTCTGGGGTTGCAGACGGTCCTGCCCTCGTGGAAACACTCTGATGACTGTTGTGTCTAGCTCAACCATGCAGATTCTGGCCACTGGGGGACCCATGCATTTTCCCTGGATCAATGTCATTGGGCACGTTCAGCAGAACAACATGATACCTGATCACTGATGGGTCAGTAATCAGTGATCAAGTTTGTTCTGCTGAACGCTCATAATACATTTTAATGACGTAAAAGTAAAACAAGAGAGAACGCTAAAGTCGGGTTCGTTCCCCGACTATCTAATACCCGTCACTCGGCTAAAGGGAGTGCGAGGGAGAGGGATATATATCCTTTTTTTGATTGCGTATAACTTTTTAATGAATGGTCCGATTTGAAAAATGTCTTCTACATTTCGATAGGTATAAGTATACACAACAAAATTGCATTTATACTTCTCGGAAATCTTTAAAGATGTAGGCGTAGGACACATTTTAAAATCGTTAGTGGGCGATTGTGGGCGTTAGAGGGGGCGTGGCGCTCGGTTGAAATAAACTTGCGCTGCGTAGGAGGCCCAAGAATATGTGTGGAAAATCTCAACCTTCTATCTTTTGTAGTTTCCGAGATCTCAGCGTTCATACAGACGGACAGACTGACAGACGGACATGGCTAGATCGACTCGGCTAGTGACCCTGATCAAGAATATATATACTTTATAGGGTCGGAAACGCTTCCTTCTCCCTGTTACGTACTTTGGCACGAATACAATATACCCTTTTACTCTACGAGTAACGGGTATAAAAATATATCAAATAGTGCGCGCGCAATTGAAAAAAAAATAGTTTTCCTGCCGCAGCAACTGCAGCACTGCCCACAGCTATCGTAGATATATAAAATATATCAAAAATGGCTGAACAATTATAAAAAATTAAACCGAATTTATGTTTTTTATTCAAATTATTATGTTAATAAGTTTCGATATTTCGACTATCGATACATGCCAGAAGCCATGTATCATGTATCAAGAAAAGGTAGCGTACTATTTTTACGCTACCTGATACCTGGTCACTGATGCAAAATTCTTGCATCATGATTAGTAATCATGTGCGTTCAGCAGAACTATCGTGAGAAATCCATCAGTGATCAGGTATCATGTTGTTCTGCTGAACGCGCCCATTGATTTTGCTGTGTATAGAGGTATCCCGTGCAGACACCTTTCAATCTCTGCATGTTCGGGCCTTTCCTCTGATCGTATCCCGCTCCTGATATATTTCTCTGTGGCTTCCTATCACCAAAACTAGGCTTTTACCTCGGGGCTCGGATATCAGATGTTTCAGTGCCAGGCTCACTGCTTTGACTGAAGATAACCCTCCGCTTGTCATCACGGATCACGTTGAATCGTTTGCTCAGGTTTTGGTAGACAAGATCCATCAAGCTGCCCCTCCTGCTAGAAGTGTAACTATTCCGCCGCCAACATGGGCTTCTTCGAAACCTGAAATTGCAGCCTTAGCCAGACAAGGTCGTACACTTGGACTTGGCAAGGTGGAGGGCTGCCGTGTCAGAACTCAAAAAAAGTCCTTCGATTGGCAAAATCTGAATTTTTCGTGAATCAACTCAGTGCCATTGATACCAACAAGGATCATTGGTTTGCATTATGGAAATGCACACGAAATCTGAAAAGACAACCTTTTCACAGGTTTTCTCTTAAACGAAGCGATGGCACTTGGGCTCACAGTGATTCTGAAATAGCAGATGTATTTGCAGATAATCTGAAAAACCAATTTACTCCGTTCCAGTTCGCAACAGACCAGCAAGTTCGAGCCACAATTTCTCTCTCTTTCAAACATGAAAAGAAGAACTATTTTCTTGTGAGGCGTGTTAATTAAAAATGTGCCTACTTCGGCTTATACCAAAAAAAGGGGGTTCGAGATTCAAATCCCGCTCTCAACAACATTATTTTCTTTTTGTAATTCCCTGATCAAGAATATATATATTTTACGGGGTCGACAACGATTTCTTCTAACTGTTACATACTTTTGCACGAATACAATATACCAACCCAAAAAATAGCTCCAGCTAGAAACCCAGCCACCCGCCAAAATCTTCCATAAATACCACCAACAACGACTCCGGGAGTCTCGTTTGCTCCGGCGTTAAGCTACAACAACGTGTCTTACGCTTCAGTTCCAAAACCGACATTTGAACATACTACTCCAGTATTGTTGGAGGCTCCAACTTGGAGCAACAGGCATCGAACCATACTTTGGAAAGTATCTGCGTAAACACATACCAATTACCTAGTGGTCTTGAATTAAATACAGCAAATGCTGCAGGAGCTTGTGCGCTCTCAAAATCTCCTACTGGAGATTTTAATCAAACAAAGCTCTGCTTAGATGATTACTCCTAAAATATCTTCCTGGAACGCGAATGGCATTTCACAGCACAAATACGAGCTTATGCAGCTCCTTGATCATTATGACAACGCCATGCTCATATCAGAGATTCACTTAACAAATAAAAACTATTTTCATCTTACTGGCTACACATTTCATTCGACAAATCATCCTACAGTTAAGGCTCATGGACCTCCATGGAATTCTGATAAAGAATTGCATTACTACGACTTATATCCAAGCAACAGCAGTACACCTCCAAGCAACAGCAGTACACATCGAAACCCAAAGCGGCTTCCTTAACCTAGCCTCTATATACTGCCCACCGCTTTGTAGCAGTTGGTGACTACAATGCAAAGCACAACCACAGATCCAAAGAAACCTGACCTGATAGATTTTGCTATCACAAGAAGAGTTTCGCAGGCTCATGTTCGTGTGGAACACTTATCAGATCTATCATCAGATCATTCGCCCATCCTGCTTCACCTCTACGACCATCCTCAGGTTACATAACGCCCCCATTCTCTAACTACAGGTAAAACAGACTGGCTCCAATACAGAAAGTATGTAAGTACCCATATTGATGACTGCCCAAACATTTCCTGCGAAGAAGACCTCGACAATTCGGTAGAAGCGTTAGCGAATGTTATTACACTGGCTGCACAACATTCCACGCAACCTATGACATGTAATAAACCATTTAACAGCAGACATGCTTCTAGGCACATCGAAGAACTGGTATACAAGAAAAGAAGGCTTCGTCGAGAGTGGCAATCCCATAGATACCCAGCCTCTAAGGAGCGCCTAAAAATAGCCAACTACATACTTCGCAAAACACTAGAAGATGAAAAAATAGAGCTGAACTTTCCTTTATGAAGCAACTCTCACCAAATAGCAAACGATGTCCACTGTGGAAACAGCAACGAAGAAAGGGCGAATACATTTGCCCTCCATCTAGAATATATGTTGCCAATAATCTCCAATCCTGAAGCTAGCCCGCAAATTATATTCCATCCATATTTATTTATTTAAATTCCTAGCACTACAAGTTAAACTTATATATTAATGTGCTAGTCACGTGAATTACAATACTTTTGATCAGAATAATTTAGAAAATAATCTTAAGAAAAAACAGTTATTTTCTTTGGTGTTAATTATTTTGTGCAATGCCACTAATGCCCTAAATTGGATCCATGATTGAAGATCAACTTCAAATATCTTGTACGCTAAACTTGAAATCGGATGCCCACGTCTTACATTAAACACATATCTCGCAACACTATTAAACGCTACATTAAGTTTTTGTTTACTTGTTGCATCACTGTTTCCGAATATCTCGACGCCGTAGAATAATGCCGGTATTAAATAGGTTTTTGCCATTAGAAGTCTTGTCCCTTCTGGTAAGAATTGTTGAGTATGGAACAGTGACCTTAAAGAACCATATGTTTTTCCAATAGCTTGGTTAATATGGTCGCTCCAAGTGAGTGTTTTGTTGAATATGATACCCAGATTATTTGCTTTTTCAACATACTCAATAACTGCACCATCTATTACTAATGGTGTCAGGGTAGTGGTATCAACTAATTTATTATAGATAACCAAACATTTAGACTTTTTTGGGTTTATTTGTAGACCATTTAGCTTCGACCATTTGTTTACTACCGACAATTCAGTATTTGACATCACTACACATTCATTTATTCTGGACAAAGGACGCGATACACACATTTGAACGTCATCGGCATACATATGGACTTTGCACGAGGACACAACATTTGGAAGCTCATTAACATACATAGAGAAAAGAAGAGGTCCTAGAACAGATCCCTGTGGAACTCCTCTAGAAAGCTGTTCATAGTTGGAAGTTTGAGTGGACGTAACTATGGCTTGACGTCTGCAATTTAAGTAAGAGCGTATTAATTTCTCTGCTGTTACAGAGAAGTTAAACATTCTTATTAGCTTAGAGCACAGAATATCATAGTTCCCGGTGTCGAAGGCTTTGCTAAAGTCTAGAAGGGTCAGTAGAGTTACTTTGCCTTCCTCCATGCTTTCCCTGGTTTCCTCCACTATATTCAGCAAGGCTGTTACACAGCTACTATTTTTCCTAAAACCTGATTGCGCGTTGTTTAACAGACCATTTGTCTCTACATATTTGTTGATTTGCTTGGCCATTAGGTTTTCGCTTAATTTAGACAAATACGGTAGTATAGATATTGGCCTATAGTCACCATTTGCCTTACGAACAGGAAGTATTTTGGCGTCCTTGCATATTTTAGGGAAAGTGGAAGTGGTTAGCACACTATTTACGGCAAAAGTAACATGTGGCAAAATTTTTGGTAGTATGATTTTAATAAATTTGGGATCTATGTTATCAAGTCCAACTGCGTTTGATCGTATATTAAGGACGGCTTCAAGTACATCACATTCACTAATACACGAAAAGCTAAATCTATTATCACAGGTTATATCACAGTCATTGTTTGTCTCAGCATGATCACAGTACTCATTAAATGATACCTCAGGTACTTGGCATTGCACAAATTTTTGGTTTAATTCATTGATGTCCACATCAATTTCCAATGAAGGTTTTGGCTTACCAACGCCTAGTGCCTTAAGGTCTTTCCATTTTTGTCGAGTATCAACTGCATTTGTAAATTTAGAATTAAAATAGGCGCATTTACATGAGTGAATTAAGTCCGTTACTTTTTTTCGTAAGGTTTTGAACTCTTCATATAAATAATTTGCTTTATACCTTTTCCATTTTTTAAAAGCCGTATCTCTTCTTTTAATTTCACTTTCAATAGTGCTATTAAACCATTGGTGCTTATTTTGTTTCAATATTCTGGTTTTTATAGGAACACAGGTATTATATAAATGCAGTACATTATTTTGGAGACAATCAATTTGCTCATCGACAGAAACAAGACCATACAGCGCGTTCCAGTCACATTGATTACATTCAAACGCTAAAAGATTGTAGTCAATATTTTTGAAGTCCCTAAAAGTAATTTGGTGGTCAGTATTATCGATAGAAATGTCAAAGGTAACGAATATAAGGTCATGTTTAGAGAATGCTGGTACTGAGGTCTGGTCATATAAAAGAACATTGTTAGGTTTGTTTACGAAAAATACGTCTAGGGGAGTGTTGCAGGTACTAGTAAAATGCAGTACAAGAGTCATAAAGTCCCGAAACAAAAAAATGATTATAGAACTGCCAAACTGTGCAATACATCATCTGACCATAATATTTAACAGCATGATGAATTGGGGATATTATCCTCAACAATGGAGGAAGGGTGTCATCACAATGATCCATAAAACCGGAAAGGCCAATCAGCCTTCTGCCTATTAAAGATACTTGAAAAGCTGCTCCTCAATTGCATCAAGCAATACCTACAAGCCCACAATGCAATACCAATGCACCAATTCGGATTTCGTGAAAAACACGGAACTATTAAACAAGTAAACCGCATAACCTCCGAGATACGAAATGCATTTAAAAGACTAGAATATTGCTTCGCTGTCTTTCTGGATGTCGCAAAGGTCTTCGACCGCGTGTGGCTGGACGGTTTAATTCATAAAATCAAATTAATACTTCCACAAAGCACCCATACAATTTTGGAGTCCTGCCTACAGAAAAGTAGCTTTGCAGTGCGATGCATAGACTTCCTCTCTCCAAGGAAGTGTGCTTGGGCCGACATTGTATATTATTTACACAGCAGATCTACCAACAACCACTCTTATTACAATCTCAACCTTTGCTAGGTCTAAATGACCTCTTAGAGCAACGCAACACCTAGTAGATCACCTCGTGCTTCTGGAACAATGGCTAGCAGACTGGCAGAGCAGAGCTCAATCAAAGATATTCAGAACTATAACAAAAGCACCGTGGTATATACGGAATGAAAATATTCACAAAGATCAAAACGTAGGCTTAGTTAAAGACGAACTCGACAAAGCGAAAGCAAAGTACAATCTCAAGCTCCATCCTAATGCCCTTGCGCGGTCTGTAACCTGGACCCTTAGCTATACACGAAGAGACCTCCCCACCCAGCAACATTAGTTAGGGCCGTTATTCTAAACAATACATTTGTAATTAATAAAAATATATAAACTAGATTAAGATTTGCAAACTTGTAGTTAGTCTCTAAGAGAGAAGATTCAATAAATAAAATACAGCTTTCAAAAAAAAAAAAAAATCCCAAAAAAAACCAAAACTTTCCAACTAAAAACGTTTCCTATCTAAAATTTTCCCTATCAAGTAAAAAAAAAACACTTAATCTAGGGGAGAAACCCATGATCTGGGAGCACTGTCACAACTTAAATTTTATAGTACTTATAAAGTATATTCTATTCAACGCTAAGTACCTTAAAGGTATAAGAAAGCGTTTCCCACACTATAAAGTATATATGCATGCGCGGGTACACGGGGGTGATATGGGTAATATATCACCCCCCACTCAACTGAAAAATGAAAAAAAATTGGTATTTAAAAAGTATGCAAAAAAAATTTGTGTTGATATCACCCCCTCAACAAAATCCTATATTCGCCACTGATATATTCTTGTTCAGGATCACTAATTCGTATGTCCGTCTGTTTGTATGAACGCTGAGATTTTGGAAACTATAAAAGCTAACCTTATCATGTAAACAAGGAGTACTCCGGTTTTAGTTAAAAAAGTTTTGTCCCAAAAATGTAAATTGTGTTTACGGACAAAAGATTGTTTAAACGCCAGTTTCAATTGAAGATATTACTCGTTTTATGAGAGATTTAAAAAAAAATCTACAATTTTTAAAAAACATTTTTCTATTTGCTACATCACACCTTAAAAGTTATACGGTTCAAATAAAACATAAACTTTTTAAACGAGAATACATTTCAAGTAAAAAACAAGAGAGAACGCTATAGTCGGGTGGGTGTGCCGACTATCTAATCACTCAGCTAAAGGGAGTGCGAGGAAGATGAATATATAAATGGTATATAAATGGTTTATCTACTTGCAGTTCAAATACATACTTACCGTTTAATTAGCCTTCTTTGAGAGCTTCAAACGCTCTATCTCGATGGATCCCGTTTCAGGTATTGCACATTTTTAGATTTGGTTTCTAAAGTGTCAACAATCAAAATGCCTACTTCAAAAAGTTACTATATTCCTAAAAGAGCCATAAGATAACAGTGGTCCTACCGGGCTCGTTCCGACATATGTACTACCTGCAGTAGAAAGAGACTTGGGAAAATTTCTTCGCGATAGAAATGAACATACGGACAGACGGACATGGCTAGATGGTCTCGGCTATTGGTGTTGATCAAGAATATATATTCTTTATGTGGTCGGAAACGTCACCTTTACTGCAAAGATATAAAAAGCAAGCCAAAGTTTGATATACTGATGAGACTAACCGGTGATAGTAGTTATAACGTGACACGCATGGCAATATAGACTCGTTTAGTGATGCTGTTCAAGAATAAATAATTATATAGGGTCGGAAAAATATCCTCACTGCGTTGCAAACTTCTGACTAAAATCATACTACTCTATAAAATTGAGGCAATAATAAGATAGTCGAAATTGTTGTCACAGAAATTATTTCCAGCCGAAATTTGTTATAGTTTTTACGTACACCAATGCACAAAACCAACCGTCTTTGGTTGGAAGAGATTTTTGTGACACCCCCGAAAGGCATGTTTGTCGACCATATCTTCGATGATTTCTTTCAGTATACACTTAATTTTGTTTTATTTGTCAAAACCAATTTAATTTCGTGTAGGGGAGAGTGGGGGAATTTCGTCACAGGGGCAATTTCGTCACCTGCAATATCTCGGAATCCATAAGTCGTAAAAATATATAATTTTTTTGTTTTAGTCCTTCAAGACGGCCAGACACAACCAATGCATTTGTTTTGCACAGAAGGCCAAGATAATTAAGCTATAATATTAAATGTGTTTTAACAGTTCAAAAGCTACATTTAGTTCTTGACGAAATTTTTTCTGTATGCCACAATTCAAAAGGAATAAGATACACGATTTTTTATATAATACACAGTGCTATAATGTGCATTTCTGCGTCAGTGATTTTTAACTTCGCGCCTAATTTCGCAAGAAAAATAATTATTTCTAAAAAAGTACGGTCTGGGGAAATTTCGCCACCCTACGCTAAGGGTAAATTCGCACCTATTTTAAATACATATTTTTATATTTGACGAGCTGGCTAACGAACAGACTACCAGCAGCAGCAACAAATATAGGACGTCAACAAAAATGGTACGCTTGATCAGTGTAGCATATTTTCAGGCGTTAAACTCCCTACATATTTCAGGTGACGAAATTTCCCCAGTTGTGTGGTGATTTTACCCCCCTGTGTGGTGAGATTGCCCCAGTATATTGGTTTTACATTTTATTTTTTTATAAATCACCAAGCTAATTAAAAAAATAGGGGAATGTCACATTTTAAAGCTTGGTGCTAACCGCATTCAACAATAAAAATAGAAATATGATAACGTGTCTCAAGATGGACAAAAAATAGCTTTGAAAAAATGCTGACGAAATTCCCCCACTCTCCCCTACTTTTAGATTTCGTTTAAAACTGTAAATTACTCTATTTTAATAGACATTGATGAGTGCGACACTGGAGAACATAACTGTGGCGAAAAACAAATATGCCGAAATCGACACCAATGCACAAAACCAACCGTCTTTGGTTGGAAGAGATTTTTGTGACACCCCCGAAAGGCATGTTTGTCGACCATATCTTCGATGATTTCTTTCAGTATACACTTAATTTTGTTTTATTTGTCAAAACCAATTTAATTTCGTGTACTTTTAGATTTCGTTTAAAACTGTAAATTACTCTATTTTAATAGACATTGATGAGTGCGACACTGGAGAACATAACTGTGGCGAAAAACAAATATGCCGAAATCGAAACGGCGGCTATGTATGCACTTGTCCGATAGGCCATGAACTTAAACGCCTCGGCAGCAGTGGTGGCAATACATGTGTGGACATAAACGAATGCTCGCTAGATCAACGTGTATGTCCATCGAATGCACATTGCTTGAACACCATAGGGTCTTACTATTGTGAGTGCAAAGCTGGGTTCCAAAAAAAACCTGACAATAATAATGACACACAATGCTTCGATATCGATGAGTGCAGCGTGGTTCCGGGTCTTTGCCAACAAAAGTGTGTTAACTTTTGGGGAGGATATCGATGCTCGTGTAACTCTGGATACCAACTAGGACAGGACAACCGCACGTGCCATGATATAAATGAATGCGAAGTACATAAGGATTATAAGCTATGCATGGGGTATGTATTTGGTAATTTTATAACAGCTTCTGTTACTTACTGTTATCATATTTAAGATTCTGCATTAACACTCCCGGTTCCTATCAATGCTCCTGCCCACGTGGTTATTTATTGTCTGCAGACAGGAATACGTGTCGAGATATCGATGAATGTGCAACTGATTCCAATAACCAAGTTTGCACAGGCCGGGTATGTATTTCATAAAGGGTTCGATACCATATAAAAAGGATACAAAACACCATTTTGCGATCAAAACTTATACATATATTTTAACCTAAAACATTCAAATAGATTTGGAATCCCTTGAATGTTCTTTAAAACAAGAAATGAATTTCACTTCGGCAGGCCGAAGTTTTTATACCCTTGCAGTTCAACTACATACTTAACTTCATTGATAGCTTCAAATGTTTTATCTCGATGGGTCGTGTTCAGGTATAGCAGATGTATATTGGCCATTTATTTTTTAGATTTGGTTTTTAAAATGTCAGAAATCAAAATGCCTACTGAGTCAAAATCTCCCAAGTGGACTGCTAATATTTGCTAATTTGTTTGTATTCATTAATAAACACTTGCTGTTTTACTGTTTTCAAGGTCAAATTTGCGACGCAGTCTGCTGCTCTTCCTTTGCTTTTGTGATGTTTCTTTTGTGTTTGTAGACAATTTTGGATATCCTTTTATCCAATTCATTGTCGGTCGCGTGTAGACGTGTTTTCTTAACGCTCCGGAAAAACAAAAGAAAAACAATCTTTCACCCAGTTGAAAACGTTCGAAAATTTAGAACAGCGTGGTGTTGCGTTTCGCGATGTTAATCGCATATTGTAAACTAAAGTTTTAATTAATTTATTAATTAATCTTTACGCACTAACAATAAGCAAATAATTAAGAACGTGGATCAGCGCACTCAACGCCAAAAACAACAAGACGAAGCCCGTGAAAAAAATTCAGAGAGAGCAAGACAAACTTCGTCTTTCTTTGGCCCGCAACAATGCTTATTTCTCTTTTACGAATAATACTCTAGAACCGAAAGTGCAAGAATATGCAAGTTTACTGACCGCCGAAAACCAGAGAGCTAGTTCTTGCTCTTCCGCCCTGCTTCTCAACGCTCAAACGCCATGGAGTGAGCAATGCAAAACTCCAACCGAGCTTCAGCCACCTGGTGCAACAACAACAGCAACTACTACGTCAACTACAACGGCCTCTGTCGCCAACATTGCAATAACGACTCCACTCTCTTCTTCTGCAGCGGGTAAAGCAACAATACTATTAAGTGCAAAAATCGGGTCAAACGGCAAAAACAAAGCTACGGTTGAAGAAATGACAAATCCGCAAGCGGGTTCGGCCATGCAGACAGGCGTGGATCGCTACATAAATATTTCCAAGCGCAAGCTAACTCCCTCAAAAAATGCTGACGGCAATAAGCCCAAAGTAAACCGTACCAGCAAAGGCCCTGAAAATCTCGGGCCACCAAATGAAAATAGATTTTCCATTCTGGCGGAGCACGGAACAGAGTCTGAACAATTAGCCCCAAGGAAACTGAAGAAGCCACCTATCCTTATTCGGGAGAAGACCTCGAATGCCCTAGTCAACAAAATAGTTGAGCTAGTCGGAAAAGATAGCTTTCATGTTATTCCGCTTATGAAAGGGAATATAAGTGAAACTAAACTGCAAACCAGAACTGAAGACGATTGCCGAGCAGTGTCAAAGTACTTAAACGATGCCAAAAAGAATTACTACACGTACCAGCTAAAAAGCTGCAAAGGCTTGCAAGTTGTGCTTAAGGGAATAGAACCCGATGTGACCCCCTACGAAATTACAGAGGCTTTAAAAGAAAACGGTTTCTGTGCAAAAAATGTTATAAACATTATGAACAAAAACAAGAGCCGCAACCACTATTCAAGGTCGAGCTGGAGCCAGACAGCAGAACTTTGAAAAAAAACACAGTGCACCCGATCTACAAGTTGCAGTACCTGCTGCATAGTAGGATCACAGTAGAAGAGCGGCACAAACGGAACGGGCCAGTGCAATGCACGAACTGCCAGGAATACGGACACACCAGGGGTTACTGCACCCTCAGGTCAGTATGTGTAGCTTGTGGAAACATCCACGACTCCGAGCCCTGCCCTGCCAACAAGGAAGACTCTCTCACTAAAAAGTGTGTAAACTGCCAAGGAAACCACACAGCAAACTACAGAGGCTGTCCAGTCTACAAGGAGATGAAAAGTCGGATGCAACGAACGACAACGGCACGCTACCAGAACACACAGAACAATTACATGAGATCACAAACGACACCGGAAGTTTTCTTCGCAGAAGCAGCCAGGTCTTCATTTGGCCCTTCAATTACCACCAACGGCATTTCTTACGCCAGTGCTCTAAAATCAGGCACAGCTCACATAGAACCGAAAATGGATAACATCCCGCAGGCCATGGGACATCCCCAAAGTGACATGGAAACTATAATGATCACTTTGCAACATAATATGATGGAATTTATGTCCTTCATGAAAACCACCATGCAAACCTTTGTGCAAACCCAAAACATTTTGTTAAAAATACTCGCAGCTCAGCAGTCCAAATAAACTATGCCTAGTCTTCGAATAACTTTATGGAACGCCAACGCTGTTTCACGGCATAAACCTGAAATAAGTCAGTTTCTGAACGAAAACCACATCGACGTTATGTTGCTGGCAGACCAGCAAATACGGGGATACACGTTCTACAGCACAGATCATCCAGATGGTAAAGCACATGGCGGAACCGGCATCTTAATAAGAGACCGCATCAAACACCACTTTCACCAAAGGTTTGCAAAAAGTTATTTGCAAGCTACATCGATAAAATTGCAGTTGGGCAACTGCAACTCGCTTTTGGATCTATCATCGGACCACTCACCAGTGCTAATAACTCTTCTTGAAAGCCCGGAATTAATCGAGCATCCTCGCATCGAACCAACTGGCTGAAGTTCAAAAAGTACGTAAGTTCCCACATTGAACTGACTCCACAGCTCAACATCAAGGAGGACATCGACTGCTATGCCGATGTACTGGAGTCTGTACTCGTCGCAGCAGCCAAAGTCTCTACACCGCAAGGGAGGGATGGGCGCACACACCAACACAAAACTAACTTGGAAATCGAACAGCTTGTTTTGGAGAAAAGGCGTATGAGGCGTGCTTGGCAAACCAGCAGATCGCCATCCTCGAAACAAAGTCTTAAGGAAGCTGGTCGCAGACTTACCAGGGCCTTAAGGCACGAAGAAGTAGAAGCACAACGCCAGTACATTGAGAAACTTTCACCCACCAGCACCAAGCATCCCTTGTGGAAGGCCCACCCAAATCTAAGTGCGCCGTCCGAAACAGTAATCCCCATAAGAGACTCTTCAGGCAACTGGGCCAGAAGCGACAAAGACAGAGCTTGTACATTTGCTTTACACCTTCGAAATGTCTTTCAGCCAAACCCTGCAACAAATTCATTCGCACTACCGTCGCCGCCAATTCGAATCGAAACTGAGACGGACCCAAATCAGTTTCAACCAAACGAAGTTGCAAAAGTAATTAGCGAGCAATTGAAACCAAAAAAGGGCCCAGGCGGTGATCTAATAACTGCGAAAATGCTAATTGAACTCCCAAACTGTGCAGTTGAGGTCATTTGTAAACTCTTTAACGGGATTACACGACTTGGCTACTTCCCAAAAAAAAGGAAAAAATCGGCAATCATAATGATCCCAAAGCCAGGAAAAGATCACACAATACCAGCTTCAAACAGACCGATAAGTTTACTCTCGTGTCTGTCAAAACTGCTCGAAAAATGCCTTTTGACGCGCATAATCCCATATCTGAAAGAGCACAACGTTATTCCGGCACATCAATTTGGCTTTCGAGAAAGCCATGGAACAATAGAGCAAGTCAACAGATTAACAACGGAAATACGGTCTGCATTCGAATATCGAGAATACTGCAGTGCGGTATTCCTTGATGTTGCACAAGCTTTCGATCGAGTCTGGCTTGATGGCCTTATGCACAAAATCAGAACTATTCTGCCGGAAAACACTCACATGATACTTGAATCGTACCTTTAAAACAGAGAATTCGCCGTGAGATGCAACACTACAACATCCGACGATTACACTATAGAGGCTGGAGTTCCCCAAGGTAGCGCCCTTGGTCCAACTCTATTTCTCCTTTACACCGCAGATATTCCCACGAACGTCCGGCTAACTACTTCCACATTCGCAGACGATACCGCGATCATAAGTCGGTCCAAATGCCCAATTCAGGCAACAGCACTACTAGCTGATCAACTCGTGGTAGTGGAGAGGTGGTTATCAGACTGGCGTATAAAAATAAATGCGCAAAAGTGTAAACACATAACGTTTACTCTTAACAGACAAACGTGTCCCCCGCTTACTCTGAATAACACGCCACTTCCACAAGCTGACGATGTAACGTACCTTGGCGTTCACCTAGACAGGAGACTTACATGGAGGAAACATATCGAAGCTAAGAAAATTCATCTAAAACTAAAATCCATTGGCCTCCATTGGCTCTTAAATGCTCGCTCCCCCCTCTGCCTGGACTTCAAGGTCCTGCTCTACAATTCAACGCTTAAGCCAGTCTGGACATACGGCTCCCAGTTGTGGGGAAACGCGAGCAGCAGCAACATCGACATTATCCAGCGAGCACAATCAAAAATCTTGAGAACTATCACTGGGGCACCTTGGTATGTTCGGAACGACAACATCCACAGAGATCTTGGCATTCTGCCCGTAAAAGGCGAAATATCAAAACAAAAAGCGTCCTACCTCACCAAGCTAACTTCTCATCCAAACCAACTCGCCAGGGGGCTAGCCAGGGTCTCATACCGGACCCGATTGCAACGAAATGACCTTCCAGCTCAGCAATAGTTATTAGAGCCCTTTAATCTCGCGTCAGTCATCATGACTGCTAGATAGTTTTTTAATTTAAGATTTTTTGGTTATTAGCTCTCTTGCTATTGATGGTTGGCCAGCAGAGTTTTGATCTCCTGAGACCCTGCTTTTCCGAACAACTTTTGCTAGCTTGTGTTTTGTAGTGTTCGTGAATCCTTGCTTGAATCGTATTTAGGGATTCAGGTAGACTAGTTGTATAGGAGTCGTTTGCCGACCCCATTCGTGCAAGTTTATCCGCCTTTTTGTTTCCTGGTATATCATTGTGCCCTGGCACCCATGTTACCTGTACATGGTTGTTTGTTGCTAGTATGTTAAGAGCCGACTTACAATCGGCTACTAGTGTCGAGTTGGTTCATGCTGCTGCGAGAGATTTGAAAGCCGCTTGGCTATCAGAGTATATCCTTACCTTGGTATTCCTGAGGCATTGCTGAATCAAAGCTTGGCTGCTTCTAAAATAGCAAGAACCTCAGCCTGAAAAACTGTCGCTGATTCTGGGAGGTGGAATTTTGATTCTATCCCCCAGCTTTCAGCAAAAATTCCAGCCCCTACACCACAGTCCATCTTGGAGGCATCAGTGAAGAGTGATACCTCATCTTGTCCGGTTACATTCTCCCAGTCTTCCCTCGTTGGAAAAGTAGTCGTGAATCCGTTTCCAAATCTTATCTTCGCTGTCATATAATCCGTTTTGTTTTTTGCCAGATAGTTACTGTCCTCTGAGATACGGCAGTGCCCTGTGTGGTATCCTTTCCAGCATTTACTTGCCTTCAGTCTGGCCGCACTCTGCGCTGCCGTATCCTTTATGAAAAGTTCTATAGGCATTATATCCAGAGTAGTGTTCAACGCGGCAGCCGGGCATGATGTTAATGCCCCTGTAGCTCCTGCGCAAGCTAATCTCTGTATTCTTGTCAGCTTGATAATATTGTATGCCAGACTAGTGCCCCGTATGTGAGAATTGGCCTTACCACTGCTGTATAAAGCCATAATATTCGGGTCTAGTATCTCGAGAAGCTCGAGATCGATTCCATCTATTTTTGGTTTACTGTATGGTGGGATCTTTGTTCTTCGCGTGAAGAGCATTAGTTTGGTTTTACTAGGGTTTATACCTAGTCCGCAGGTTTTTGCCCATTCATTGAGGTCGTCTGCGTAGGCTACCACTTTTACTCCTCCGCTATTGAGTTCTATCAATATTTCGTTCATGTTGATAAGCCAGAGCAGTGGCGATAGAACCCCGCCCTGAGGTGTGCCTCTCTTCACAAAGCGTGTGAGGTAAGTGCCACTCTGATGTCTCCTTCAATGCCGATCGAGTTGAGGGAGCTCAGTATGGATTCGGCGCTTACATTATTGAACGCACTTTCTATATCTAAGAAGGTGGCCATTGTATATTTTGTCGATTTGCTTCTGTCGATTTGCCCTTTCGGTACGCATGTTGAGCGTCCGATAGATGCTGCTTCTCGGTGTTTTCCCGGATATGAATATCGAGCATTCGTTCCAGCGTTTTCATTAGGAAGGAGATAAGGCTGATCGACCTGCAATCCTTTGCTAGAATATGACCTCTTCTTCCTGGTTTTGGTATAAATACAACTTTGGCTTCCTTCCATTGAAGCGTTATGTGTGTTAGTTTGATGCAAGCCAGGACCATGCTTAGTCTAGCCGAGTCTTTTATACCTTCGAGCGATTCGCAGTAAGTCCTCTTTCTTGGCTGCGTATATCGCTTTTTTGTATGCTTTTTGTGCTTCTTTGTATGGCTCCCATTCCTTGGTAGCATAGCTGGAGTTATAGGCTTTTCTTGCCCTCTTTCTCAGAGTGCAAAGCTCTTTGGTCCACCTTATATGCATTGTTTAGAATGTTTGTTAGGTCCTCTAATTCCTTGCCAAGGGTCGTCGTAGAGGTTTGTACCCGTATTCTTCTGTTGCTAACTTTCGAGTAGACAATCTTACCGAATGTGTCCCAGTTTTTTCTACGGGGGTTACGTTTCGGTTCCGGTTTGCTAATCGGAATCAAAATTTCGAAAAAAATGTACCTGTGATCTGAAAAGGAATTTTGTTTCGACACTATCCACTTTTCAACCTTATATTTACTAAATTCTGTCTGTAAAGTGAGGTCTAACACCTCTTCCCATCCCTGAAATTCCCTAGTGCTTGGGAATATAAAGGTGGGTGTGTTACCTCTATTACATATGGTGATGTTGCGGCAAATAATATTATCAAAAAGAGACTCACCCCTTTCGTTGGTTTCCGAGCTTCCCCATAGTGTGTGCCCGGCGTTAGCGTCGCATCCGAGCACCAGGGTCGTCTTAGTATCTTCCGCCCATTCCAGCAGCTTGATGACTGGCTCAGGTGGAGCCGGTACATCATAGGCCATGTAGGATAAGGCTATCACCATCGATGTCCCATCTGCCGCCACGAGTCTGGCAACTGCTAGATCCGGTGTGCTAAGATTGGGGCTTAGAAGTGCGTTATAGTTATTCTTTATAATAAAACCTGCTCTCGGCCTACCTGTCGAGGTAGTATAAAAGAGTGTATATCCTTGTTGTGTTAGACCCGAGATTTGTCTGTCTCGAGTCCATGGTTCTGGAACGATGCCTATGTCAATGTTCCTCTCACTGAGAAGAACTGCAAGATTGGCTGAAGCATGCGTGCTGCGCTTCAGGTTAATCTGCACGACTTTAGGCATCGGTGTTGGGTGTTACGTCTGGGGTCTTGTCGTCGATGACCAGGTCATCCAACAGCTTGTTGGTGTCATCGACCTCCTCGAGAACATCATCAGGCTCTGCCAGGAAGACCTTGATCTTGGCCTTCCGTAGGCCGTACCGGATGGTGTAGTCGGCCTTCTCAAGCTGCAGCAGGCAGCGCTGGTTGATGAGGAAGTGGAACGGCTGGCTCGTCTTCATCTCCTTCTCTACTTTAAGTATCACCCAGTCCTCTAAGTGCACTTCTGGGTTCTGAGCCCTCAGCAGCGACAGCACCTTTCCTTGGTCAGTCTGCTCCTTTGGCAACTAAATGCGAGCCCGCGACCTCCTTGGAATCTCCCTGGCGTGGACGAGCCTAATGCTAAGGCCGTCCCATGCATCTCCAATCTTGGCTATGCATTCCGCCAGGAAGGACCTTGAGAACGAGTCATCGCACTTGATCACTCGGTGCCCCGTGACGATGTCTGACGAGTCGAAGGAGGGGATCGGACCATCTGGCACGGCTGATAGCCTTTCAGCTATCATGTCGGCCACCTTGACCTCGTTCTCCACCCACTTCCGTGGGCAAGCGTCCGTCGTCGTGCAGGTCGTCCACCAGTGCCATCGCGAGGCTGTCTCTGGCTACGTCGCTGAATTTCTTGGTCTTCTTCACAAAGGAAGTCGGTCTTGGCCCCCCCTGAGCGTCCTTTGCCCGTTTGGGTGCGCTCACGCTTGCCTCGTGCGAGCGGCCCCTCTATGTGTTGGCGCGTCCTCATGTATTCCTCGAAGTGTGCGATCTCCGCAAGGCATCGAGTCTTGTTATCCGCATCGCGCTGGTCAGTCTTGCCCTCTGCCTCATTCTTGGCAATCTTGCCGAGATTAAAACGAGCCCGACTGACCTTGGCCTTGGCCGGCTGGGTTTCGCTGTTGTGTGGGTTGATGTGCTTCGTGTCTAGTGGGGTGCTGGTCCTAGCAGCCCTTCCGTTCCCATCGGAGGCGGAGCACCCTGGTTGGGTGTTTGCGGCCCTTCCTCGATGGTAGCGGAATGGGTTTGGGGATTATCCTCCCCCGTGAGGTCCGAAGCTACGGTGTTAGGTTTCATTTTCAATACATAACACTAGTTTACAAAATAATATTCTTGGTGTGCTCCCCAGCAATTGATGGCAAATTCTGTTAGCGTTGGACCCCTAGATCACAAAAATACCACTAATTTTTTTTCGATGGCACAGTTTTTTTTTAAGATTTTTTAAAGTTCAAAATGTTAAATTTCGGACATTTTTCGAATTTCTTCTTGTATCTCGTCAGATATCCACCCGATTGGCCCAGTTTTAGTTTTATTTTAAAATCAATAGATCAGAGCTTAACTTTGCCATACAGTTCAATATGATTGGATAAGTAATGGCAGCGCAGAAGCTCGACAAAGATGAAAACTGTGTTTTTTGGCCGACTGTAAGTCGGATGTATATATCGTAAAAACTCGAAATAAATCCGTTGAAAAATCATATTGGGTTCCAACTTAAAGTTTACATCCTACCGAATAAAACAAGCCGGGTATGGCCCAAATTAATGGAAAATTGGATTTATAATGGATTTTTAATGTTAGGATTTTTCCACATCTTTTTATCGACAGATTTCAAATTTAAGTTTTATCGTAGGCGGCGACATGTACACAAAAATTTGTGGTGATGGCAGCCGGGTCAAAAAATAGCTAAATCAGATATTTAATAGCTAAAAAATTACAAAAGTGAATTTAATATTTGAAATTTATTAATTATCCAAATGGATGTTACTTATTAAAAATACGTACAGTCATAACGCAAGCAATTTTATATTTTTTTTAGAAATTTTTAGAAATTAAATTCATTTATATAATTTTCTAGCTTTTAAGTTTAGCTATTTTTTGACGCCGTTGCCGTCACCACTCATTTATGTTTACATGTCGCCGCCTATGATAAATCTTAAATTTGGACTCTGTCAACCGAAAAAAGTGAAAAAATCCAAACTTTAAAAATCCACCATAAATCAAGTTTTCCATGGATTTGGGCCATATCCGGCTTGTTTTATTTGGTAGGATGTGAACTTTAAGTTTGTACTCGTTATGATTTTTCAACGGATTTATTTCGAGTTTTTACGATATATACAGCCGTCTTACAGTCGACCAAAAAACTCATTTTTCATCTTTGTCAAGCTTTTGCGCTGCCATTACTTATCCAATCATATTGATCTGTATGGCAAAGTTAAGCTCTGTTCTATTGACTTTAAAATAAAACTAAAAAAACTGGACCAATCGGGTGGATATCTGCCGAGATACAAGAAGAAATTCGAAAAATGTCCGAAATTTAACATTTCAAAGTTTGAACCCATATTATTTTTGCATGGGTTCGGTTCGGGGTTCAAACCTAATCGATAGATAATGTTCCGGTTTGCGAACCGGTTCAATGATGAGCCGGAGCAGGGTTCGGGTTCGAACCAGGGTTCAAAAAATTTTTTTTAATGAAATAATAAAGTCAACATTTATTTCCATGTATTTTCATTGAAATATGTACCATAACATTAAGACTTATAAGTAAAGTTACTAGATTTATGATTTATAAAGTGTTTACCAGTTAAGGCAAAGAGTATACTCTTTAATCATGTAATTTTAATGTGGGCATACTGCGAAAAGTTTTGGAAGATGATAGTTATATATTATTAGATTGTTTGAGTTAGATGCAGTCATTGCATAGCCAAAAAATTTGCGCATTTTTATTTCCCTAAGTAAATAAACTCTATTTTAATATGATCAGAAACCCCCCACACAGTTGAATAAAAAAACACGAACACACAAAATAAATTTTTCGTGAACCGAACCGAATATCAAAAAAAAAAGTTCCGGTTCGGTTCCGGTTCAATTATAAAAAAATTCGGGGCTCCGGTTTACGGTTCGGTTCGTTCTCTAAAAAAAGTGAACCACTCCGGTTCGGAGTGGTTCAGCTCCGGAGTGGTTCACAGCCCTGTTTCAAACTTTAAAAAATCTTAAAAAAAAACTGTGCCATCGAAAAAAAAATTAATGGTATTTTCGTGATCTAGGGGTCCAACACTGACAAAATTTGCCATCAATTGCTAGGGAGCATTTTGGCTGTAAACTAGTGTAATCGCCCGCGTTGCTCGACCAGGCAAGCGCGGCGGGCCTGAGGGTTGTTGGGCTCTACGAAAAAGTCGACCGTGACTCCGTCCCAAGGCCACGGCAAGGCCACTTCCGACCCAGGGTTGCCCGGCCCTGGGAAGGCTCCGTTAAAACGCAGCTGGATTTACCCCTCAGCTGCAAACCTGTCGGTCAGTGGGCACGGGTCGCTTGGCACGCCTGACTTGAGGGTAGTCACTTTAAAGGCCTACCCAGGTCCGCCTGACTACGATTCGTCAGCATCCATAGTTACATTGCATTAGTTACATTTCCCAAAAGAAGATATGTGGAAGATATTTGTTATTCTTTTTTGCACTCATATTAAAAACTAAATTAATTTGTTTTTATGATTTAAATACAAAGAAAGAACTAGAAAACCTTATTTATTTATATTTCGAAAAGCTTGTGGAAAGGGGGAAGGGAGTTACACTTTCACAACCGTATACAAAAGATAATTTGAATATACATATCTTGGATGCAAATAATGAAATTTTGGCACTGTAACTTCACTGGAAGTATTTTTGCGCATCATCGCCATATAAGCCATACTAAGGTGCTATGTGAGCTATAGGATAGAGTCTTCCGATGTAGCCAATTTTTATACCCTTGCAGAGGGTATTATGATTTCAGTCAGAAGTTTGCAACGCAGTGAAGGAGACGTTTCCGACCCCATAAAGTATATATATTCTTGATCAGCATCACTAGACGAGTCGATCTAGCCATGTCCGTCTGTCCGTCTGTCCGTCCGTTTCTACGCAAACTAGTCTCTCAGTTTTCAAGCTATCGGGATAAAACTTTCCCAAAAGTCTTCTTTCTATTGTAGGTAGTATATAAGTCGGAACGAGCCGGACCGGACAACTATATCATATAGCTCTCATAGAGCAAAAAATGTTTTCAAAATCGGACGACTATATCATATAGCTGCCATAGGAACGATTGGAAAATTAATGGGAATATAATAGGAAATAAATTATTGCTTCGTTGGTTTTTATTGTATTCTCTTCTACTCTAGGACATAACTCTTTTCAAATATTTTCGAATTTCGATTTTAATTTTATCAAAATCGAACTACTATATCATATAGCTGCCATTGAAACGAACGCAAAATTAATGAGAAATAATAGGAAAATTAACATTTTTGCGATTTGTAAATTAATAGGAATTATCTGCAAGGGTATATAAGCTTCGGCTGGCCGAAGCTAGCTTCCTTTCTTGTTTTACTATATATTCAAAATATTTTTTTAGATTTTTGGGGAAAAATTTCATAACGATATCTCAACGGAAAATATTTATGGCCGCGGCTCCATACAAGCCCAACCAGTGTGCAATATAAGGAGTGTTGAGAAAATATTTTCCAATTTCGATTTTAATTTTATCAAAATCGAACTACTATATCATATAGCTGCCATTGAAACGAACGCAAAATGAATGAGGAATAATAAGAAAATTAACATTTTTGCGATTTGTAAATTAATAGGAATTATCTGCAAGGGTATATAAGCTTCGGCTGGCCGAAGCTAGTTTCCTTTCTTGTGTTACTATATATTCAAAATATTTTTTTAGATTTTTGGGGAAAATTTCATAACGATATCTCAACGGGAAATATTTATGGCCGCGGCTCCATACAAGCCCAACCAGTCTGCAATATAAGGAGTGTTGAGTCAGAGTGAAATAAGGTTTGGTTAATAATTATTTATCTTCTCCTGGTAATATTGTATTGATTACAGTTGTACTATTAGACTAATTGTATAGGAAAAGTTACAACAACAAACTTCTAAAAACACAATGCGGCAACACTTCTACAATTTTGACCGCAGCTGTATGCTTTTATGTTTTTTAACTATGTTTTCTAGAACTTGTTTCTCCCTTAAAAAAATCCTTAAATGATTCTAAGCATTTTTCAAACTTTGAGACAGGCAGACAGGCAGACAGACAGACAGACAGACAGACAGACAGACAGACAGACAGACAGACAGACAGACAGACAGACAGAGAGACAGACAGACAGACAGACAGACAGACAGACAGACAGACAGACAGACAGACAGACAGACAGACAGACAGACAGACAGACAGACAGACAGACAGACAGACAGACAGACAGACAGACAGACAGACAGACAGACAGACAGACAGACAGACAGACAGACAGACAGACAGACAGACAGACAGACAGACAGACAGACAGACAGACAGACAGACAGACAGACAGACAGACAGACAGACAGACAGACAGACAGACAGACAGACAGACAGACAGACAGACAGACAGACAGACAGACAGACAGACAGACAGACAGACAGACAGACAGACAGACAGACAGACAGACAGACAGACAGACAGACAGACAGACAGACAGACAGACAGACAGACAGACAGACAGACAGACAGACAGACAGACAGACAGACAGACAGACAGACAGACAGACAGACAGACAGACAGACAGACAGACAGACAGACAGACAGACAGACAGACAGACAGACAGACAGACAGACAGACAGACAGACAGACAGACAGACAGACAGACAGACAGACAGACAGACAGACAGACAGACAGACAGACAGACAGACAGACAGACAGACAGACAGACAGACAGACAGACAGACAGACAGACAGACAGACAGACAGACAGACAGACAGACAGACAGACAGACAGACAGACAGACAGACAGACAGACAGACAGACAGACAGACAGACAGACAGACAGACAGACAGACAGACAGACAGACAGACAGACAGACAGACAGACAGACAGACAGACAGACAGACAGACAGACAGACAGACAGACAGACAGACAGACAGACAGACAGACAGACAGACAGACAGACAGACAGACAGACAGACAGACAGACAGACAGACAGACAGACAGACAGACAGACAGACAGACAGACAGACAGACAGACAGACAGACAGACAGACAGACAGACAGACAGACAGACAGACAGACAGACAGACAGACAGACAGACAGACAGACAGACAGACAGACAGACAGACAGACAGACAGACAGACAGACAGACAGACAGACAGACAGACAGACAGACAGACAGACAGACAGACAGACAGACAGACAGACAGACAGACAGACAGACAGACAGACAGACAGACAGACAGACAGACAGACAGACAGACAGACAGACAGACAGACAGACAGACAGACAGACAGACAGACAGACAGACAGACAGACAGACAGACAGACAGACAGACAGACAGACAGACAGACAGACAGACAGACAGACAGACAGACAGACAGACAGACAGACAGACAGACAGACAGACAGACAGACAGACAGACAGACAGACAGACAGACAGACAGACAGACAGACAGACAGACAGACAGACAGACAGACAGACAGACAGACAGACAGACAGACAGACAGACAGACAGACAGACAGACAGACAGACAGACAGACAGACAGACAGACAGACAGACAGACAGACAGACAGACAGACAGACAGACAGACAGACAGACAGACAGACAGACAGACAGACAGACAGACAGACAGACAGACAGACAGACAGACAGACAGACAGACAGACAGACAGACAGACAGACAGACAGACAGACAGACAGACAGACAGACAGACAGACAGACAGACAGACAGACAGACAGACAGACAGACAGACAGACAGACAGACAGACAGACAGACAGACAGACAGACAGACAGACAGACAGACAGACAGACAGACAGACAGACAGACAGACAGACAGACAGACAGACAGACAGACAGACAGACAGACAGACAGACAGACAGACAGACAGACAGACAGACAGACAGACAGACAGACAGACAGACAGACAGACAGACAGACAGACAGACAGACAGACAGACAGACAGACAGACAGACAGACAGACAGACAGACAGACAGACAGACAGACAGACAGACAGACAGACAGACAGACAGAAAAATCGGCGAATGTCGGTTACTCCCCTCTGGCGGTGTTAGTTTTTGGTTTCCGTTTCCCAACATATGTTTCTAAACGCACGGATGACGTCACGATGTACGTATTAAACACATCTTTAGTTTCATATCACAGCTGAAATAATAACAGAAATTATTATATTTCTTAATCAAATAACTTCCCATCTCGTGGGAATCGAACCCCTTCCCTCACAGTTTGCAGTGAAACTCTACTAGCAGCACCAGGGAAGCATCACGTGACGCGATGTACAAAGTACATTCACATTTTGTTCTCTTCGGTTCACGGTTTTTACTCTTGTTTAGCCAATTATGTATGTGTTATATTACCTAAATCTTAGTTTGTATTAAAAATTACATATTTTTGAATTAAAAAAAAATAAAGAGACGCTACAAATTTCCGCCTCGACGTGGGATTGAACACAGACTTCCGAATATAAGCGCACAAATCAAATAATCCGCTCGCTTTAGACCCCTAGGCTACCGATTGGGGCGATTTTCTAAGATGTAAGGCGATTTTTACTGAATTTCAAATGCAAAATTTCTGAAAAGCAGAAAATGTTTCTAAAAGTGGATAACAAGAGGAGCTGAGGGTAAATTTATCTTATTTTTTAGATAAATAGTTCTGAAAAATATAAATTTTTTCTTAATTTCAAGGCGATTTTCAAAGTATGTCGATTTTCTTAAATTCAGGCCATTTTTTTTCTGAGTGTATAGGGCAATTATGTTTGGAAAACATGATTAGCATGATTAAGAACCTCTCGAATAACGTGTCGCACATGTCTGTATTTTAAGCCGTTCAGCTGCATGCGTTTAAAATGTATCTTTTTCGATCTATTTCCTGCCAAATTAGTGGCCGTCCACAGTGATATTTCAAATTTTATTCATAATTGTGCGAACTTTATATAATCCAATTTTTTCCATAATTTGCACGCCTTTTTTTTGACGGAAATTCACATGAATTTTTTTATAGTAATTAGGATTAATCATTATGATTCAAATTTTGTATTTATTAATTAAAATGGTCATATTTCACTTCTAGAATGACATATGCACCAACACCAGAGGAAGCTACAAATGTACGACCATTAATTGCCCATATGGATACACCATTGACCCAGATCAAAAAAAGTAAGTGCTTAAGAACAAATGTTAATCATTTACAGATAACACCAGTTCACAAAGTAAATCGACTATATATCGAAGACGGCCTTGGTTTCCTGGTAAAGTTCATCTCCCTGATTATGTAAAGTGCACTTAAGTTTTTTTTCTCTAGTTTTGAAAAGCCGATTTCAGTCATCATAAACTCATTTTACTGTTAATTTTTTTGTTCTTATTTGGGTTTTTTGTTAATCATATAATCAGGTCAATCAAACTGGAACATTTCGGATTGCCGAAGCCAACTTCCTTTCTTATTTAAAATGCTTTTGACATTTTACTTGCAGCCGTTGCCGACAAAACAGTAACTTCTGCGAAGGAGAAGATTGTTACACTCAACCGTCAGCTTATACATATAATTTTATTACCTTCGTTTCCAAGCTAATTATCGCACCGGAGGGTCGAACCATATTTACACTAAGAGGTCCACTTTGGTATGATAACATCGATTTTGATCTTAAGATTATTCGCATACAAGCAACCAACCATATTGAGAGAGCAACTGATAAGAATTTTGAGTACGTATTTTAATTTTAAAAGTAAAAACTTAACTTGTGGTTATACAACTAATTATATAATTAACAGCACTTTAAAAAATAACAACCAAGTCAATGTGCTACTGAAGAAATCACTGGAAGGGCCACAGGACATTGAATTGGAATTAAGTATGACAGTCTTTACAAACGGAATGCCTCGAGGAAAAAGTGTGGCAAAATTATTCCTTTTTGTTTCACAGCATACATTTTAGAAATAAATGCACTCAAAATATCGTACATTTCATTCTTTTGTTATTACTTCATTTAAGTTTTTTAATTTTTTTGTTAATGGATTGATATAAATTCGATAAGGGTTTAAATTACACTACTTTACATCCAAAACGATCCACAGCAATTGATGGCTAATTCTGTTAGAGGTGGAGCCCTAGATCACGAAAATACCACAATTTTTTTTTTTTTTGCACAGATGTTTTTTAACGTTTTTTAAAGTTCAAAATGTTAAATTTCTGACTTTTTTCGAGCTTTTTCTTATATCTCGGCTCATATCCACCCAATTGGGCCAGTTTCCGTTTCATTTTAAAGTCAATAAATTAGAGCTTAACTTTGCCATACAGATCAGCATGATTGGATAAGTAATGGCAGCCCAGCAGCTCGACAAATGTGTTTTTTGCTCGACTATAACTCGGCTGTATATTTCGTAAAAACTTTAAATAAATCCGTTGAAAAATCATAATGGGTACAAACTTAAAGTTTACATCCTACCGAATTAAGCAAGCTGGGTATGGCCCAAATCCCTAGAAAATTGTATTTATGGTGGATTTTTAAAGTTATAATTTTTCAACTTTTTTCGATCGATAGAGTCCAAATGTAATATGTAAACAAAAACAAAAGAGAACGCTATAGTCGGGTTGGTGTCCCGACTATCTAATAATCGTAACTCAGCTAAAGGGAGTTCGAGGGAGATAGATATATAAACAATTTTGATTGCGTATAACTTTTTAATGAATGGTCCGATTTGAAAAATGTCTTTTACATTTATACCTCTCGGAAATCTTTCAAGATGTGGGCGCAGGACACATTTTAAAATCGTTATTGGGCGACCGTGGGCGTTAGAGGGTTAGGTTAGGTTAACCCGGACGGCCCTCACGGGGCCACGCATAGGCCAATACGGCCCTTAGTTGTCCGGTTGATGCGCATGAACCTTGAGATAAGTTAAGAGGTTTTTGTGTCCATAAGGATAGAGGTGTTTTTGGCGAAGGCAAGTAGTTCTCCTGGTTCCCTGCTGGAGGCGTCTCCTATTGATGCCAGTACTGGGGCACCGAGGTATCTTCTTCTCGCTCTTGAGAGAGCCAGGCAGTTGCAGATAAGATGTTCCAGGGTTTCGATAGCCCCCGATTCATCACATTTCCTGCAGGCGCGGCTGTTGAGTATTCCGAGTGTGGTTGCGTGTGATGCGGCCAGACAGTGGCCTGTAAGGATTCCCACTAACAGTCTGCAGTCTTTCCGTGGTAGACGCCGTACATACTGGCTGAGTTTGTCGTTGCGCTCTTTGCAAATAGTTCTTGAGATTCGGCAGGTCTTGGTATTCCTCCACCTGCTTTTTGCTCGCGTGTCCGCCTGTTTCTCCAGGGCGCTTTGGAGCGTTCGGAGGGAAACAGGCACGTTCTCCGTTCTGTCGTTCGCCAGCTCTATGCCCTCCTTTGCAAGAACGTCAGCTGTCTCGCTGCCATCGATGCCCTGGTGACTGGGAACCCAATAGATCCGCACTGACTTTGTCGTGCTAAGGTTGTCTAATGCCTCCCTGCTCGCCATCAAATTTTTGGGAACTGACTGTTGACGACTGAATGGATCTTATCGCCGCTTGGCTGTCCACGAACAAGTTGACTACATCGTGTGGTCGATTTATATTTTGAGCCACTTCAGCAGCATTCCTTATGGCGAAGACTTCCGCCTGGAATATGCTGCAGTCATTGGGTAGGTTAAAGGACAGCCTTATTTCAGGGTCCGTACAGTATAAGCCCGCTCCTACTCCTCCTTCCATCTTGGAGCCGTCCGTGTATATATTGAAGTGTTGAGTCTAGTCCCGACCCGTTTTCCAGTCATCTGGGCTCATAAACGAGGTTGTTTTAACCTCCGGGCACGTTCTGGGGGTCATATGGTCCGTTTTGTTGATCATGCTTCGGCCGGTCGAACTATACCCGAAGCTTTGCGCCGTCATGTTACCTGATGCAACTAGACGTTGTGCTGCCTTTCCTGCAGTCAGTTGTGCGTGGATGTCTATGGGGTCGTCTCCGAGAATCGTTTCTAGAGCTTTAGTTGGGGTTGACTTCAGCGCCCCCGTTATGCAGACAAATGCCTGCCGCTGAATTCTCTCCATAAGCTCGGTGTACGTCGTATTTTCAGTCGCTTGCCATCACACTAAGGCCTCGTACAGCAGAGTCAGACGCACCACCGAGATGTAGATCCAGTGCATCAGAGTAGGTGACATGTGCTGCTAAGTATCTTCTTGGATGCATATAGCGCAATGGTGGCCTTTTTCACACTTTCCACTACATTAGATCTCCATGCTGTCCAGTACTGTGCGTTGACCTGAGTTTTCGGGGTCAGCTTAGTTGCGCAGATTTTCGGGGGGTCCATTTCGGTACCTTGTATCTCTTAGTAAAGAGAATGAGGTCCGTCTTGTCCGCATTGATACTGAGTCCCACCTTTTCCGCCCAATCACATATCTCCCTGAGTGTTGATTCCATTATGAAGCTAAGGGTCGGTGGACAAACTCCCGTAATAATTATTCCTATGTCGTCCGCATAAGCTGTTATTTTTGGGGCTCTCCTCTCGAGTCTCTTAATTAGATCGTATACCATCAAATTCCATAGAAGAGGCGAGCGGACCCCACCTTGTGGTGTGCCTTTATCATGGTGTCCCCTTTACCATGGAAGCAGTGCCCCACTCTAAATGTACCCGCCTGCAGCTAAGCAGGTTTCTTATCCATAGGCTTATTGCGTGGTACGTGTTGGTTACTTTTAGGCGAACCATTACAGCATCCGTCTTGACATTGCTAAATGCTCCAGATATATCTACGAATACTCAAAGCGCATATTCCTTAATGTGTAGGGCACTCTCAAAGGTTGCTACTAGCGAGTGTAGTGCCGTTTCCACAGATTTTCCCTTGATGTAGGCGTGCTGGTTGGATGACATAAGCCTCCCTACATCATTCCTGATGTGTAGATCCAGCAGCTTTGCCAGTGTCGAGTATGAAAGAGTTTATCGGCCTGTGACCCTTGAGGCTCGCGTGACTGCACTTTCCCCCTTTTGGGAGAAAGACAATCCGAGAGGTCCTCCATTGGATTGGGATATAGCTCGTGCTTAGACATGCAGAGTATAAGTTAACAAAACAATGGTGAACTGCAAGAGAAGTTGGGCAGTGCACGAAGATGAACGGGACACGAAGACTTACTGACTTACTCACAAGGTGACTGGTTGTTGTGGGCACCAACTTGCCGCAACACCCATCTAAGGACCAACATCTCCGTGAGCAGCGACGTGCCACGGTGTCAACCCCCTGCACGGGCTGTGCAGGCGGAGGATAAGGTCGGCAACTGCATTGCCTCATTATCCTAAACCTTAGCTGGCGCCCAGCCGAGTCGACGACCCCGACAAAATCTCGAAGACACGTGAAATAATTAAATCAAATCAAATCAAATTGGAATCCTAGGACGGACCAAAGGCCAAAGAAGGCCAAAACGCCCCAGAGGCACACAGCTCTAGCCCGAAAAAGAAGAGGGAAAACCGTTATAAATTCATGTGAGTGAAACCTTTTTTATGAATTGCTAGAAGAAATAAAAGGGATAGTAACAAAACATTATTTTCAAAAGTCAAAGAAATTGTAGTGAAAAGATCCAAACTTATAAATAACAAAATATTTCATATTAAGCGTTTATTTTGGGAAAGAGTGTTGGCAATAAAGAAAAGTAACCTAAACTCGAGTAATTTATTTCTTTACCTAGAAAAGGTGCTCAGCACGTGGCTGCTCTGTATGCTTATCTCTCAACCCCGGTGTTTCATTTTTTTTTGCTGTGTCTGACACTCGGAAAAAATACGGTAAACAGATGAGCGCTTAGCCTAACGCATAGCTTTGCGACGGTTCAATGTTAATTCTGTGATTTTTCTTTTGTTTTGCATTCCACTCTCGTTTGGTCTTCGTTATCAGTGCGAGACCAACCGATACCTTGACGGTTGTATGAGCGATTCAGAGTTTGAAGACTTAATTAGTCAGTTGAGTGAGCTTGTCTTATCAGAAGAGGACCTACAGAACAAGAAAAAAAGAGTATGGATCCACAACAACTACATACAGTCATAAATGCAGCGGTTGCGGCCGCATTAAGGGTGCAAAGAGCTGATTTTGAAGAAAAATTGAAAGAAGTAACTGATAGGTTCAGCGCTGCAACAGTATCTGCTCCTGAAATTGCTGTTTACTTGCCTGTTGCAGTATCCGGTAATGTGAGTTGTGAAGAAGGCCTTGATGCGGTGAAGTCATTGCCTGAGTTTGATGGGTCACAGGGAAAATATGTTTCTTGGCGACAGGCAGCAGTTGCTGCATATGAATTGTTCAGAGGATGTAGCGGTAGTTCAAAGCATTATCAGGCTGTTCTCATAATCCGCAACAAAGTTAGGGGATCTGCTGACTCTGTCCTTTCATCCTTTAATACCGTCCTTAATTTTGATGCTATTATTAGCCGCCTTGACTTTACCTATTCCAATAAGCGTCCACTACACTTGCTCGAGCAAGAGCTCACAACACTCAGGCAGGGACAGATGTCTATTACACAGTTTTATGAGGAGGTTGAGAAGAAGCTCATACTACTTACAAACAAGACAACTATGACATATGAGGCTGACCAGGCTCGGTATATGAATGAAAAGCATAGGGCTGATGCCCTTCGTGTGTTTATTTCTGGTCTGAAGAGAAACTTAACAGATGTGCTCTTTGCTGCTCAGCCTAAGGACTTACCTTCAGCGCTAGCGATGGCTCAGGAGATAGAGGCAAACCACGATCGGCATGCCTTTGCGGCACAGTACGCCAGATCCATAGAAGATAAATATTTTAGACAGGCCCAAGGTCGTCCCTTACAAAGGTCACCCGAATCCAGCCATGAACAGACATTTAAGAAGGGGTGGAAAAATCCGTATTTTACTAGGGATCAAGGTCAACGACCCGTTGTTGATAACAGACCGTTCGAAAAGATGGACGTAGATCCAACATTGTCAAAGTTCAAGCAATCAGTAAACTTCCAGCGCCCTCAGGGTTCTTCGTTGCCACAGCGACTCGATGCTCAGCAGCAGAGTGCAGAAAAGAGACCGAGTAGCTCTCAAAGATTGTCTGACTTTAGGCGTCAAAGAGTTAACCATCTGGTTGAAGTTGATCAAGATAATCAAGCTGAAGAGCATTATAATCAGATTGCTAATGATGCGGTAGATGATATTGACGGTGAAGAAGAGACGGACTATGAAAGCGATTCTGTGAATTTTTTAGGGGTTCATCCCTGCTTCCGTTCATCCAACGAACAGTAGCGGGAAAATCACTAAAGTTTCTAGTGGATACGGGGGCCTCTAAAAGCTACATTAAGAGTGAGATAGGGTTGCCTTCTTCAGTTTCCGTCGACTCACCTTTTATTGTGAAGTCGCTTCATGGGTTTGAAAAAATAGAACGCAAATGTCAGTTGGGTCTTTTTGGTGTAGAAAGCCCTTTTTTCTTTTTATCAGGACTTAAAACGTTTGACGGTATAATCGGTCTTGACCTGTTAGCGCAAGTAGGTGCGACTATTGATCTCAAAACCAATTCTATTAACTTTAATGGCGGACGTGAGGACCTGCACTTTCAGAAGTGCGCTCAAGTTAATTTCACGAAAATTGAGGATATTGTCGTCCCCCCTACAGTGCAAGAAGACTTTCAGCAGATGATGTCAAAATACTCAGGTGCTTTTGCTGACCCAAATAAGAAATTACCGTTCAACACAAATGTTGTGGCGACTATTCGGACAGAGGATAATGAGCCGGTTTATTCCAAGCTGTATCCGTTCCCTATGGGCGCTGCCGATTTCGTCAATCGGGAAATCGAAGACCTACTCAAACATGGCATTATTCGAACATCTCGGTCTCCCTACAATAACCCCATATGGGTTGTCGACAAAAAAGGCACCGACGCTTCGGGATCGCCTAATAAACGCTTAGTGGTAGATTTTAGGAAATTAAATTTAAAAACTATTGCCGATAGATATCCAATGCCGAGTATAAATATGATTCTGTCAAATCTCGGGAGGGCAAAATATTTCACCACCCTCGACTTAAAGTCTGGATATCACCAGATTGAACTTTCTGAGTTGGACAGGGAGAAGACTTCTTTTTCGGTCAACGGAGGCAAATATGAGTTCTGCCGCCTACCCTTCGGTCTGAAAAATGCCTCAAGCATCTTTCAAAGGGCCATAGACGATGTTCTACGGGATAAGATAGGGAGGATCTGTTACGTCTATGTGGACGACGTTATTGTCTTTTCAGAGACTGAAAAGTCTCATGTTTTCCATATTGGACAGGTTTTAAAGAGCCTGCAAGAAGCCAACATGCGCGTGTCCCGGCAAAAGTCACAATTCTTTAAAGAAAGTGTCGACTTCCTTGGTTTTGTTGTTACAAAAGAGGGTACTAAAACAAGCCACGAAAAGGTCAAAGCCATCAGGGAGTTTAAGCAGCCTAGCAATTTGTTCGAGCTGAGATCATTCTTGGGCTTAGCAAGCTACTATAGATGTTTTATCAAGGATTTCGCATCAATAGCGAGACCTTTGACGAATATTCTGAAGGGTGAAGGTGGCAGGGTCAGCAAATACCGTTCAAAAGGCATTGAGGAGGGCTTTGATAAGTCTCAGTTAAGCGCATTTGACAAGCTTAGAAATATCCTTGCTTCAGAGGACGTTATTCTTCATTATCCAGATTTCACGCGACCATTTGATTTGACGACCGATGCGTCATCCTTAGGCATAGGTGCAGTCTTGTCTCAGGGAAACAGGCCTATAACAATGATCTCCAGAACGCTGAAAGATAGGGAATTAAATTATGCCACAAACGAGCGAGAGCTATTGGCCATCGTATGGGCATTGGATAGTCTCCGACACTACCTTTATGGGAAAAGTGACATAAACATATTTACGGACCATCAGCCCCTTATATTTACAGTCTCTGACAAGAATCCAAATTCGAAGCTTAAGCGTTGGAAAGCCCGCATTGAAGAGAGCGGCGCAAGGGTTTTTTACAAGCCAGGGAAAGAAAACTGTGTGGCAGACGCTTTGTCGCGACAAGATATTCATGCTTTGCAGAGCTCAGCAGAATCAGATCAAGCCACTATTCATAGTGAAGAATCGTCAACATTTGTCATTGAGGCCACGGAAAAGCCACTTAACTGTTTCCAGAACCAAATTGTGTTAGAAGAGGCGTCCACTCCGAGTAAGCGACTATTTATAGTTTTTGGTACCAAAACTCGCCATCAAATCGATTTCACCGATTGGGAGACATTACTGGATTTAGTGAAAGATGTAGTAACGCCCAATGTAATGAATGCCATACACTGCAAGCTTCCAGTCCTGGCCCGTATTCAAGATGGTCTGATTCGGCTCTTCCCTGCCACTAAGTTGTGGTACTGCAAGAATTGGGTGGCGGACGTTATCAAACCAGACGAACAAAAAGAAATACTAGTTGTGGAGCATAACAGGGCCCACAGGGCTGCTCAGGAGAATATTAAACAAGTGCTGCTAGATTATTATTTTCCAAAGATGGGTAAAATCGCTGCCGAAATCGTTCTAAACTGCAGAGTTTGTCAAAAGGCAAAATATAATAGGCACCCATTAAAGCAGGAGTTAGGAATAACCCCAATACCAACGCGGGTAGGAGAGATGTTACATATGGACATCTTCTCAACAGGGGGAAAGTACTTCCTCACTGCTGTTGATAAATTTAGCAAGTTCGCGGTCATCCAGCCAATAGCATCGCGTGCTATATTGGATGTAAAGGTCCCGATCCTTCAGCTGGTCAACCTTTTCCCTAATGTTAAATCAATATATTGCGATAATGAGGCATCATTTAAATCCGAAACGATACGATTCATGCTGAAAAATCAGTACGATATTGATATGGCAAATGCCCCACCTTTACACAGTACGTCGAATGGTCAAGTGGAAAGGTTCCACAGCACTCTTATAGAGATTGCCAGGTGTCTAAAATTGGAAAGGAAGATAGACGATGTCACTCAATTATTCCTTCAGGCGACTATAGAATATAACAGGTCATTTCACTCTATTACAAACAAGAAACCTATTGAGATCATCTATGCTGGCGCTGAATTAGCCCCGGTTATAATCATGAACCTAAAGAAGGCACAGCAAGAGCAGTTGGATCGAAATAATCCAGCTCGGCAGAACAGGGTATTTGAGGTAGGTGAGAAGGTTTTAGTAAAAACCAATAAGAGATTGGGGGACAAACTTACGCCTCTGTATGTCGAGAACAAGGTCGATGCTGACATTGGGACAACTGTCCTAATTAAGGGGAGGGTGGTCCACAAGGACAACATTCGATAAGGGCCACATACAGCATTTTTGCCTAGGCTTACTGTATCGGGTTGAACACTAACAACTTGCAAAGGTAGGGACTTACCATACATTTTAAAACGCAAGCTCAGATAAACGCTCACACAACCAGGATCAGTACAATAATAAAGCATTCCACAAATTAATAATTTGAATGTCGTCATCTATGCAGTGTCTTATCAGCTCGATAAATTTAAATATAAAAACATCTGGATTGCCCTCAGTCTCCCTAAAATAAGTGTTTTGGATTTGGCAAAGTTGACTCTAATATCCCAAAAGCGATTCTGAAAGAAGGTATCACAGAGGTTAGCTTAGACAGCTGCTTAATGTGGCTGACATGAAAACCCTAGATATTAAGAAATCACTGAATTTTGTACCACTTATTTTTAGTTTTTATAGTAGATAATTTCCAATTGTACAAACCGCCCGCATTTCTCACATCGATGAAGACATTGTAGCGGAGGTTAAAACTAGAATCCTCGCTATCACGTCAAGGAATGTGCTACTATCCACTTGAACCTTTGGTCAGCTCAGCCCAGCGACTAGCACCCGTTACAACTACTTTCCACCAATTTGAACGCTCCCAAAAGCAAGCTCTCCACGTCAACGAAATGCAATGTGACACTACCCCTTTTGAAGCCTGCCCTTTCTTTACTAGCTAAACGAAGAAAACCTGCAGCACATAACGGATATCCAAATGCTTAAAATAGATGGCAGCGGCGTCAATCTGTTTCGCGTGCTGCGAAACAAAGATTTTTAAGGCTTATCAACAGTCGGCGAAGCGGAGCCCCGATACCGGTGGCGCAATCCTTTTTAATATGGACATGGCCGAGGACGTCCATTTTTCAAAAGAAGGGGAGTAGTTAACAAAACAATGGTGAGCTGCAAGAGAAGTTGGGCAGTGCACGAAGATGAACGGGACACGAAGACTTACATCGGTCGTGATCCGTGCGAGCTAGGGTTAAGTTTAAGTTCTCTCACTTTGTAAATCAGTTCTTCGCTGACCGCCAGACAATAAAGGCATTTCTTCTGAATTGAACGATACTTGTTCTTTGTCACTGCGAGTATCAGAGCCGAAGCTAAGACCCAGCAATCGGCTTGTTCGAGTTACACGAGGAAGGTCAGCAGCGTTATCGTCACCGATCGTGGCCACCACCTGGTCTCGATTCGCACTCTATAGCAACCGAGGCGTTCACAAGGTGACTGGTTGTTGTGGGCACCAACTTGCCGCAACACCCATCTAAGGACCAACATCTCCGTGAGCAGCGACGTGCCACGGTGTCAACCCCCTGCACGGGCTGTGCAGGCGGAGGATAAGGTCGGCAACTGCATTGCCTCATTATCCTAAACCTTAGCTTATATTTCATATAGCCATGGGGTGATCCTTTCCTTGGTCGCCTGTAACATGGCTGGAGATTCCATCTAGTCCTGGTGCCTTGTAGCCCGCAAAAGAGTCTATGGCCCAGTTGATTTTCGTAGTTGTTACTAGATCGTTTGGGGGGCGTTCTTCGCCAGTTCCTATGTCTTGGTGCGTGCTGGCGTCTAAGACATCCGTGCATCCTGGAAAGTGCGATTGCATAAGTGCTGTTAGGGCCTCTTCACTGCCCTCAGTCCACTGTCCATCCTCGCGTTTTAGCTGACTCTGTATGGTAGGTTGCTTTGAAAGCAGCTTCAGGAGTCTAGCTGTTTCCGGGACATTCTCGATGCTGGTGCAGAAGTTTTTCCACGAGCTTCTCTGCGCCCTGCGTGTTTCCTTCTAGTAATCCCTCAGTAGGATTTTATATTCCTCGTTAATGATCTCATCGTCTGCCTTTTTGGCGATTTTGAAGAATTCTCGGAGGTTATGTCTTTGTAGTGTAAGTTCCCGATTCAACCATGGTGGCCTGGTCTTCTTCCTTGTTCTTGAAGTCGGACATGATGCGTGATACGCATCCAGTAATTCCTTGGACAGGGTCTCTAGGGACCTTTATATGTCTCTCTCGGATTTTAGTACGCCTGGCTGGTCGCGAGTTTCGAGGTCACTGTCATTGTAAACTTTTCCCAGTTCGTGTTCCGGGGGTTTCTATAGACAGCTACCTTTGGAATGCGGAAAATCATATCTGAACTGAATATACCTATGGTCCAAAAAAGATGGCGTTTTTAGGACCCTCCATCCGGAGACCGAAGTACTCTGTCCCTTTACAAGTATTATATCTAGCACGTTTGACGAAGTGGGACCTACTAAGGTGTGCTCCTCCCCCACGTTTGCAATATATAGATTAGTAGGTAGAATAAAGTCTAAGAGTGACTCACCTCTGTCGTTGATGTCTGAGCTTCCCCACACGCTGTGGTGTGCATTGGCATCTGCACCAATGAGGAGTTGGTCATTCTTCGAGCCTAGCTCCACCAAGCTGCTCAGCTCGTCTGGTGGCGCTGATCTGTCGTGTGCCATGTAGCAGGAGGCTACTAAGAGGCGCTGCTCCTCGCTTTCTAGCATCACCGCAGTCAAGTCGTCAGAGCTGTAATGAGGCATAGGGTTAGCATGGATATCCTTCCGCACAAGTACGGCGCTTCTGTTCCTGCTTACCGTTGGTGAGTAGAATGTATTGTAGTTTGAGGACCTTAGTCCGGCCACGATATTGCCCGAGGCAATCCATGGCTCTTGAATCAAGGCTATGTCGACGGGCCCTTGCTCTAGGGCAATCAGGAGCTCCGCCGATGCGAGTCTGCTTTTATGAAGATTGAGCTGCAGCACCCTCAACGTCATGGGTTGCTGGCTCATCTCCGCTTAACGGGTTGGCTATTACAGTCAGGTCACCGTCCTCTTCGTCTTCCGAGTCGTCCAGAGCAAGTTCCTGGGCGGCATCCACGATGGCTTCCAGACCTAGGTCCTTCTCCACCTCGCCTGCCTGCAGGATGTGTGCGCCTTCGTCGTCGGGGTGTCGCTTCTTGAGGCGCAGGTAGACGCTACCCATGCCCCACGCCATCTTCCCGAATCTTGGGTACAGCAGATTCTCCGCCTCCTTGTTGATTTAGAGAACCACACTTTGGCCCCCTCGTTGGGTAGAGGGCTGGCCATGTGCAGAATCTTCCAATTCGCCGTTGGGACGACTGGATTCTGCCGTTGAAGCAGCTTCAGCGCCCGATCCCCTTGGATTGCGACGGGGAAGAGCACTTCCGCATTTGGTATGGATGGGATTAATTCCCTGTCCACAACCTCTAGCTTGGCGCCCCCCCCCCCACAGTGCCTCCAGTTGGCAGACCGTTTGCGTCAGCCACTTCCTGGTCGGTACGTCGTTGCACTTCAGGATTTTCACGCCATTCATGCACCCTGCACCATCGAATGTGGGCATGGGGGCTGTGGGTGATTCGTCCATCCGTGCAAGGAGAGACTCGATCAGTCGCGCATGGACGATCTTCCAGCGCGCTTCCGTCATCTTCCCATTTTCGTCGTTCTTGTCAATGAGTGCCACGATCAGGTGTCGGTTGACTACATCACTGATTTTAGCCCTCTTGTTGGGCTTCTGTGCTGCGTTAGAGGGGAGCTTGGCTGAAATAAACTTGCGCTGCGTAGGCCCAAGAATATGTGTGGACAATCTTAACCTTCTAGCTTTTGTAGTTTCCGAGATCCCAGCGTTCATACGGACAGACAGCCGGACAGACGGACATGGCTAGATCGACTCGGCTAGTGACCCTGATCAAGAATATTCATACTTTATGGGTTCGGAAACGCTTCCTTTTTGGCTGTTACATACTTTTCTACGAATACAATATAACCTTTTACTCTACGAGTAACGGGTATAATGTGAAGCACTCCAAGAATATTGTTTTGTTTTACGCACTTTGGTAATTTTGTAAAACGACACAAAGCCATAACGCGTTCGCTTAAGTTTTTCATGAAAGACTATAAATTTAAAGATGCGATTAACCGCAACATTTGGCGACCGTGACAAATGGTAAAGTCCGCGTGGCTGTTTAGAGGTTATAATTTTAGTTTATAAAAGCTGGGGACCAATCCGACATTGGCCAGCCTGCAACCGCAGCATCTTCAGTGTGATCGTCGTTGGAGACATCATCAAGGCACGCACTGGATTCCCGCAAATCAAAGGGCGCAACATCGGCAGTGGATTGGAAAGGCGCAGGTCGCAATCGCTTAAAAAATTCTCCACGAGCGGGATTACTACAATCAAGACGATTCCCTCCCTCTACCCAACCAGTGAGATTTGCCGCTACATAACCTGCAATATTCGCACATACGCAAACTGCGCCGTAAATATAAAATCGTGTGCCACGCACTCAATAACCTGTGAGTAGACTTACAAATACATACAAACATAAAATTCTTGCTGGTAGTGTGATTACTTTTCTGAAGGTGGTACATTACGGCATAAACAACCGTTGCTTTACGCATACCAATACGTGCTGATTCTGTGTCTGCTTTTTGCTCAAAACTATAATGCCGGGCTGCACACGTGGTACAGTTTCACCTTCAGATAAGCTTTTCGTTTCTTCTTTGAACCGTAGTTTTTCAGCTCTCTACTCTGCCGCACTATCCTACTACCGTTTAAAATGACAAAAGATTCGGCAGCAGAGGCAGTTGACGCAAAATCGACTCCCCTTCGACTACAGCGCTTAAAAATGGAAGCCAACATCGAAAACTTAGCGGCCAGAGTGGACAGGGAGTCCGATGCAACCGAGTTCACCCACGAAGAGTTAGATTGTCATTTGCAAATTTTAGAGTCTTACTTTCGCCAGTTGTGTCAATTGCAAACACGAATTGAAGAGCTGAATTATGCGGTCGACGGTAGAGCTAAGGTGAAAACATACATTGTTCATTAACGCCAAAAGCAAAATAAAATCTCGAATGATTAAATACAACCATTCAGCAGACGTCAGTGCTTTGAATGCCTCCGCCAGTGTACATTCTTCCCGTTTGCCTAACTTAAAGTTGCCGCACTTCGATGGCAAATATGCGGACTACAAGCGATTTGAAGTCGTGCACAGTGACCCTGGAATCTCAGCTATTGACAAATTTAATTATTTGTTGAGCTGTCCAAGCATTTCAGGTCACTGAGGATAACTATTCAAAGGCATTCAACAGGCTGAAAGAACGTTACGACAACGATGTGCCTATTTTTCTCGATTCCATTTCTAAGCTTTTCAACTTGCAATCCTTCTCGAACTCAGACGCTACGGGATTGCAACGCCTTGTGGACACATCATCAGCGATCCGAGGATCATTGTTATCGTTGAAATCACCGAACGACGTCATGAATGATAAATTTGCTTCTATCTTGATAAATTTGCTTCTATCTAAGGTCGATGCGGAGACCAGGTTAAGCTACGATGAGAAGCAGTCATTTTAAAGGTTCATAGACTGGGACGAGTGCTGCAAATTTTTGACACACCGCTGTCAATTCTTGGAGGGCCGATCACGCGCCATCGACACACACCAACGACAGAAGACAAACCAAATGCATTTGTCCAAATCGTTCATCACAACAAATGCAAGTTGCACATACTGTGACTCGGGCAGTCACTACATCACACAATGCAAGTCGTTCTCTGCACTTCAACTCACGCAGCGGAAAGTCTTCGTAAAGAAAGCCATGCTTTGCTTTAATTGCTTGCGCAAATCACATGTTATTACGGATTGTTCATCTAAATCTCTATGCAAAGGCGCTCAGGGCGCTCATCACACTCTTTTGCATGCGTATAGCCCAAGTCCAACTAAGGCTGATTCGATGACAAACCAACCACAGCAGAGCCTGATTCCAGAACACGCTGATTCTCACCAGCACAGCAGACCTAGGGTGTCTCTAATAGCGCGCACGGCCAAAAGAGGCATCATACCGACAGCACTAGTGCAGATCAAGGATGGATATGGAGACTTCCAAATTGTTCGGGCACTTCTAGACTCAGGATCCGAGGTGAATCTGATCACTGAAGAAACTGCCAAAAAACTCCAGCTAGCAAAGTCTCTCGTTTCTCGTTTATAACACTACTCAAACTGTAAACTACAACGTTTATACAGTTCTTAAGTCTCGCGTCTCGAAATTCAAGTGGTCTTCTCATTTCGCCGTGATCAAAAGGATTTGCAACCACCAGCCCAGCGAACCAATTGACATCTCACAATGGGACATTCCAAATGGATTAGTTTGGCTGATCCATCCTTTGATGAATCTCACAGGATCGACGTGCTCATAGGGATAGAAGTATTTTTCGAGGCCATTCGCAGCGGAAAGGGCGAGGTTGGCCCAGGAATGCCCGCATTCATCAACACAGCATTTGGCTGGATTGTCGGTGGAATCGCATCACACTTCACAAATATCAACATACAAGTACAATCTCATTCAGGAAAGGATGTCTCTCGACGAATGCTTGCACAAGTTCTGGGAAGTGGAGGAATACAAAACCGCACCTCAGAGATTTAGTGAAGAGGAGCAGCTTTGCGAGCAACATTATTCCAGGAATCTCGTTCCTGGACAGACAGACTGTCCAGGAACGAGATTCCTCTATAGTTAGATGTCATCTCGGGTCGCCATTCTTAAAGATCGGAAAAATTATTGCTATTTGAAAGCTCTTTGGGACTGTTTCGGATTCCAAGAAGTTGTTGAATGCAGTGACAAAGCTGGCTGTGAATTGCGGCGTAGCGTACTTCATGAATTCCGATGGTATCCTATCTGGCCCGAATGCTTTTCTTTCATTTTACATTGCAATTGTATTTTCCACTTCATGTCCTGTTATATACCCATCTAAAATCGTCTACAGCATGCGGGGTCAGCTGAGCCATAACAAAATGCAGCAGGCGAATCTCCCGTAAAATGGGGCTGTGTCCTATAAAGTGCACAATGTTTTCCTGCTCCCTCATATTACAGATTGGGCATACAGAGTCGCTGGCTGTCACGTTTGGGATGTAGCTTAGTGGGAGGATTTCCCCCTGGCCATAAAAATGGTACGGATCTTCTCCACAGTGAAAGCATCTGTAAAATAGTTCTTGACTCCCAGATCGTATTTAAGAGTCCTATGAGTCAGCCGAGTTGTGCTTCTCCTTGATTCCGTATCGAACTGAGTCCTATACGTTTCTTGCATATGTATTAGTATACGTTGCACCCATTGCGACCATTGAGAAGGGTCGGATAACTGTAGTCTTTCTCCATGGACCTGAACCAAATAGTTCGCTAGAATTCGCGGCAGCCTACGTTCGGGCATTGATACCACTCTCTGGATATATCTGAAATGCATTTCTGCTGTAAGGATATGCAGCGGCGGCAGTCCTGTTTCAAGATATAGCATCCTGTAAATCTGGGTAAACGAAAAATCTTCTTTAAGAAGAATCTAAGAAGACTTTCAACTTCTTCATAGGGTAAGATGCTCCAGACCTACGCGCCGTAACATAATATTGACCGCATTGCTGCACTAAACAGCTTGTACTTGCTACTCATAGGAACTTCCTTTTTCCCTAGCAGCGATTTCCATGTGCAATTTATGGCCAGTTTTCATCTCGAAGTTTCTCCTGTAAGTGGTTGTTGAAACGACCGTTGTGGTCCAGACTCCCAGATACTTATATGTCTTGACAATATCTAACTGAATTGACCCTATATTCCACTTTTCTTTTTGCGCTAGCCTTCTCCAATGCCTCTTGAAGATTAGAACTTTTGACTTCTCGGTGTTTACTGATAATCCCCACAATAGACAGTATTTGTGCAGAGCATTAATCATTTCTTGCAGTTCGTCGGGTTATTCGGCGAGGACCACAATGTCATCTGCATACAGCAGCGCCTTAATCACGCATCCGCCTATGTGAATACCGCATGGCAGGCTATCCGTGATGTCGTTTAAAAACAGGGAAAACAGAAGGGGGCTGAGTAGACAACCTTTGTTGACTCCAGCTTCAGTGGAAAACCACTCAGATAGTTGTTCTCCATCCCATACTGCCGCCAAGTTATCCGAATACAAGCTCTGAATGACGTTTAAAAATGTGGTTGATATGCAAATAATGCTGAGCTTGTGAGTTAGGATTCATCTGTTTATTGAGTCAAAGGCAGCTCTGAAATCTACAAAGAATGCGTATAATTTTTTTCCACCTTGCTATACTTGTGAGACGGAAAATGTTGTCTACCGTCGAATATCCTTTTCTAAAACCGGCTTGGAATTCAGTAAGAATATCGTAGTCTCTTAAACAGTTTTTAAGCCGTTTGAGTAGTAGCGCAGCGAAGTATTTAGCTAACGCTTTTTGGAACGAGATTCCTCTATAGTTAGATGTCACCTTCGGGTCGCCTTTCTTAAAGATCGGAAAAATTATTATTATTGGAAGATCACGGAAATGGTTTTCTAGAGCATCTGCATTAACTTCCATTGATTTTACAAATGAACTTCCATTGAGTTTCTTAATAGTAGTCTAATTAGCCCTGCTATCTGTTATGGAATCCAATGACCTTGCTAGGTTAGTGTAAAATTTCGTCCGAGCATTTTGACAAGTTAGCTTGTATGCGGCGTTGGCTTCATGGTACATTACCGCTGCGCTTGCTGAATTTGTTGATTTTAGCTGCGTTAGCATGTTAAAAGAAAGCATTCACACGGCTCCGTGTACCACTCCTGTTTAAAATCTCTGGGCTTTCTTCGACCTCGTGTAATAACGGCTTCGGTGATGCAATCGGTAAGAAACAATCAATTTCATCGGGGGTTCTCAAATCTGCCACACAACTTTTTGTCAAGTTTCGGTCAAACTTTGTCCTATAGTTCTCCTTCTCTCGATTTCGCCAAATCAGACTTGGCAGAATTCCAAGCGGCGCTGTGACTGCGTTCGATGTTGTAGAGAGAGTGACTGTAACTTCCAGCGGCAGATGGTCAGAGAATATTTGACCGCTCACTTCCAAGTCTTTGGTGGTTTTTATCCATGTGCCGCGTACCATACATAGGTCGATGGTAGACCGAACTTCACCTCTCATAAAGGTGTAATCGCCCAAAGGATCGCCTGACGACCTTCCATTTACCGCCGTGAAGCCGAACAGCTAAATTAGATCCATTAGGTGGCGGCCATTGGCGTCTGTTACTTTGTCTTTGGCATTACGGGCTTCATTGAGGGCACTTATGCCTAACTGTTGGTCAAATCCGAAAAGTTGCGCTTCTCCCAACCTTGCGTTACAATCTCCTACACACAAAAAATAAACTTGGTAAAATCAACTGTAATAATTGTCAAACAGGCCCCAACCAGCAAAATTGTCAATTCTACTAAGTAAATAGTTATTCCACAACAACTAAAAATATACATTTAGCAAGGACACACACCCAAAGTAAAAACAAAATACACGTAACTATTTTAATAGTTACGTAACTATCTTTGTTGGTCAATTTTACCAAGCAAATTTGTTTGTGCGTATGATCAGTGCACTTTCATTTAATCGGACATGGTTTAAAACCTCATATACCAGTAGGTGCACCTTTTCGTTTTCTGCAGTCCTCGGTTGGATAATAATTGCCTCATCTACATGTATGAAACTAATTATATTCTGTTCGTGAAGTTCTTTTTTCATACCGTATATCATTCCACCGCTTGCTGGTTCGGATGGCAGGCATCCACCTAAGCACAAAGTCTTTAAATTTTACTTTAACAGCATCCAATTTGGATTCCAGAAATGTTTCAGATAGAATGAAAATTTGAAACGACGCAATGTATTGCAAGAAATCATTATATATAAGCTTATTTTTTATACCTGTTATAGGACAATATTCTGATCTCCAGTCTCTCTATGGTATCGGGCTCTTTAATCGCATTTACACCTGCAACATTACTACATTCTATCATAGGACTACATTTAATACATTTATTTTTGTTTCTATTTCTTTTGGCTTGGAACGCATACGTAATGTTAGACATTTCCAAACTGTTTCCGTATATTTCTTTTAATTTATGTTCAGCTGGTTTTCCTTGCCACATAAAAAAGACATCCAATTTCCGTCTACGTTGATGCTGTCGTTTTGTACTTTAACTTTTGTTTCCCTGCAATTGGCCAGAAGAATCTTTTTTAGCTCTAGAAGAGCCACTTTGTTTGCTTGTTGTTCTACTGTCAAGTCCTTGTCAAGGAACACCTGGCTTCCACGTAACTTATGACCATTCTTCAAAATGTTTTCCGCTTCTCCTTGGGATTCGCATTCTACCAAAACCCTCATTTTGCCATCTCGCTCATCGGAAGCCCTTGAACTTTTCAATTGCAGTTTCTCTTCAATTAGACAAATAGCCAGTTTGCAATTTTTATCTACTTTCAGGCCTTTTACCACTACGATTATTTTCTTTTGTTGTTCTAGCAACATATTTATCGTACGCTTATCGGCTTCTCTATCAACGCGAAGGCTTATCACCTTCTTTGAGCCTCGTGTTGTCGTCGGTTAGCTGTTTGACCTGCAGCGAAATGGAACCAATGTCGCTTTTCAGATCATGTTTTAGCCTTTCGACGTCAGATTTCGTTGGCAGGTCTTTTAACTTTATATCAAGCAGCTTCGAAAAGGTTGATGCCAGCTCCCTCAAGGACGCTCCTCCTGCTATATTTTGGGACATATTCTCCAGCTTCCTCTTTTGCGACGCCTGCACTCGTGATAAGTAGTTATCTTTTTCATCCGAACTAGACATGACTTCTATAAGATTTATCTACACGCCTAGAAGTATGCACTATTTTTTCAAAAAGGTAACTGGCGCCCTCCAACGGTGGCCGCTACTGGACAGGTTTTAAAATTTACGTAGAATGTTAGGCAACTCACTGCGGCTGCGACCAGTTGACGATTACCACCTCTAGTATTGTTTACGTCTTCCCACGCCGGTTCAACTCGACCGCGTTTTCCTGCCTTTTCCCGGTTTTTCGCAGCTTTTGCCGAAAAAAATGAGTAAAAACCTGGTTCAGCTTCTTGGAAAACAAAGTGCTAATTTTCCTGGGGTCGTTGCTCCACAGGTGATCCTCCGTGTTTTCTGAGGTCGGTGAGCCGGGCGTCGTCATTTGACCGTAAGTTTATGTTTTTAATGGTGCGGGTGTCTTGATATGAGACACTTTTCTCGGAGCCTGATAAAAAACTCAACTACACGGTTTCACTTCTCTCGGAGATATTGTTGGGAAACACAGAAAATTTTACTGGACTTGTACTTTGTGCCTAAGCATTACCATGGAAATGAGAACTTTCATGAGGCAAACGAGATCTGGGTTCCAAAAGGTTCGGACTCAACTCAATGTCCTCTCTGACATATTTGATTCCGTCGAATCTTAATTTCTGGGCCTCAAACTTCTAAGTGAATCTCCTAGAGGGAATATTCCCAATATTCAACCCAATGTTGAACTTATTGCCGATAATGCACTGCTCTCCGTACCTCCTTCGCCGTTGAACATCTCTCATCGATCACCATCAATACACCTCTACCAGCCTTACCTAATCCCTCAAACAATGATGACCCAGCTACAGCTACTACTGCTAATGTCCCTGATTCCGCTGACGCCGATCGTACTCTACTGGATTTAACTTCCCTACATACTGAAGTTACAGATGTTGGTCCTGGCACCTTAACTTCCGCACCACGACCGCTTATGGAGTTCTCAAATTGCCGACCGTCCGGATCTGCTGGCCACACCAGCGCTACCGCAAATGTTCCCAATCCCGATGAACTGCCGTTAACATCTGTTCCTCGCCCATTTGAATTACCATTGCGCGCAGTCTGAACTTCGGAAAGCAATATTTGTGTCCCGCTTGTCACCTGATACTACGCCGGGAGCCGTCAAAAATCATTTGTGCTCCAAGTTAAAAGCTACTCCTGATATTTTTATAATTAACAAATTTAATACAAGCGTAAAATTTTCTCATTTAAAATTTTCCTTCCTTTTCCGAAGCTTATATACCCTTGTAGATAAAGCAATGCTTACTCGGTGCAGTTCCAGGAATTCCAATTTTGTTTTTAAGTAGTCAAGAATCAAAACGCCTACTTCCTACAAAGTTACAATGAATTTTCTTATATTTGTTTGAATTTTCCTATGGGAGCCTTAAGATATAGTGGTCCGATCCGGCTCGCTCCGACATATGTACTACCTGCAATAGAAAGAAGACTTTCGGGAAAGTTTCATCGCGATAGCTTTAAAACTGAGAGACTAGTTCGCATAGAAACGGACAGACGGACAGACGGACATGGCTAGATAGACTCGGCTATTGGTGCTGATCAAGAATATATATCAATAAAAATTAAAAAAAAATTAAAAATTAAAATTTATGTGGTCGGAAACGTCTCCTTCACTGCGTTGCAAACATCTGACTGAAATTATAATATCCTCTACAAGGGTATAAAAAGGTATACTGATTGATATTGTCATGCCTTGAGGAGGCCTAAAGTGGACAATTTACTTCCGATAGTCAAACAAAGGCACGAATATATATGTATATATAGTCCTGGGCGATGAGATCTCGACGCTCTGGATCCTGGGCTTTGGAAGATATAATAATTTATATATATATATATATATATATATATATATATATACGTGAGCCAAACCACTGTTCTTAACTACATTATTTTTACTTAAGCACAAGCATATAAACTATTTTAGCTGCATGCGTCGACTTCAACGGCTGGTGGAGAGAATTTTTTTCTAAAATTACTCATCACTGTGCACTCGATGCCCTTTTAAATAGGTTCAAGTAATGGGCATTCAAACTTGTTTCACAATTTGTTCAGTTATTAACGTGGCTATCTTCACTGACGGATCATGTTTCTGATCTCTTGATTTTCAGTTGTTCACTATTAATTTTCATTGGCTCGCTTTGGGCTTTGCTGTTTTAACACATTTGGTATGTATTCGTGCAAAAGTATGTAACAGGGAGAAGGAAGCGTTTCCGACCCTATAAAGTATATATATTCTTGATCAGGGTCATTAGCCGAGTCGATCTAGCCATGTCCGTCTGTCTGTCCGTATGAACGCTGAGATCTCGGAAACTACAGAAGTATAAATGCAATTTTGTTGTGTATATTTATACCTATCGATTTTCAAATCGGACCATTCATTAAAAAGTTATACGCAATCAAATAAATTTTATATATCCATCTCCCTCGCACTCTCTTTAGCCGAGTGACGGGTATTAGATAGTCGGGACACAAACCCGACTATAGCGTTCTCTCTTGTTTTTTTTTTTAAATTGGGCAATAGTCACTTCGCCTCGGAATGGATCGCTGCTATGTCTTCTTCAAATTCAGTAGCGTGGGGATCACAAGCGCTGCGTAAATTTACATCAGAGTATTTTGTCCGATGATGTCCTAATGTCCGATCTTCTCCACGGTTTTGGTGATATTGGCGGCGGAGTCCGTCTCTTCCGATCCTTGCTAATCGAAAGGCGTGTCCTTATCGAGGACAATTGAAGAGGGCAACGGGTCCTGTGTCCTGGTTGCATTGGACTTCGTGAGCAGATGCCCGAAGCCCGCGAGGAAAATCCTCCTCCTTCGGAGCTAGTGGCTACCGTCAGTATGAGACCAAAATAGATTCTGCCTGCATTCTCTATTCGACTACGGTCTTTTATACCAGTATAGAGCTTTTTCTCAGCCCCCGTGATAGATTGGGTTATTTAAGTGTTCCCAACTATGAATTTCCCTATCGGTAACGTCAATGCCCGACTGATGCACTTTGCCAGCTGCTGGTGTAGGGTTACCAGTAGGTCGATCGCGGTCGTTGTTCTGACCGAAAAGATCGTCAAATTGCACATTCCTTTGCTTGTTTCGGTGAGTCAACGGGTCGATTGCCCCTCTCCCTTTGCCTTGAGATTCGCTGTTGTTTCCTACGTGAATCTTTCTCCATCAAATAAATTTAAGGAGAGGGCGCACATTCCTTTGCTTGTTTCGGTGAGTCAACGGGTCGATTGCCCCTCTACCTTTGCCTTGAGATTCGCTGTTGTTTCCTACGTGCATCTTTCTCCATCAAATAAATTGAAGGAGAGGGCGTACGTAACATGATATCAACTTAGCAGAACATCTCATAATTTTAAAAATAATTGAGCGGCAAATTTTTTTTCTTTCACGAATAATTTACGGATAAATAACGGCAAATTGTCGATAGAAAAAAATTTGCATTTTCCAAAGTTGCATTGCTAACTTTATGCGCATCATCTTTTTGACCTGCTCATATATTCATTATGATTTTATCGATGGGTTAACTGACTTGCCCTTAGCTCAAATCAACTCAGTTTAAAATAACCGAAATAGACTTTCCTGAAGATCTTTATCACCCCACTCTATCTATATCTGTTGAGCTTTTAAACCGATCTTACAAATCGACTGCACTAACCCCTTGTCCGATCAAATGTTTTCGGAAAACAGATTACACTGGCCTTCATAAGTACCTTTCGATGATTGACTGGTCATATCTATTATTTCCGCCGTCCTACAATTTTACAACTCCATTTATCCGGCCTTGGAAGCTTTTGTCCCAACACTGGATATATCCCCTTCTTCCAAGCCCCCGTGGTTTTCCAAACATCTCTCGTGCCTTAAAAACAAAAAATCCAGGCTTTATAAAAAATATCAAAAATCCGGCTCTCTACTTGACCTTGCCCGTTACTCCACCATCCGCTCCCAATTCCTTACTAAAAACAGTCAATCCTATAATCTATACCTATCATAGTGTTAAAATAACTTTCGCACTTTGGATTAGTCTAAAACAATTTTTCTCGTTCGTTAACTCCAAGCGAAAATCAAATGCATTTTAAAACACTGTGCTTAAAATCTGTTATATCCAATTACACTTATTTTTTAACTTATCAGTCTCTTTGACCTGCCTACCTAGGATCTGAAATAAGTCTTACATAATTCCTCTTCATAAAAAAGGTTCTTGAGTCATCGAAAATTACCGTGGCATTGTTAAACTATCAGCTATTCGTAAACTTCTGGAACATCTTATCACTCTTCAATTACAACATCTCTTCATTTCCTTAATATCTCCTTCTTAGCATGGGTTTATTAGGCATCGATCAACGACGACCAATCTCCTTGAGTTCTCGGACTTAATTAATCAAGGTTTCTTTTTATAAACGACCTACCTCAATTTATATCATACTCGTCTATTTTTATGTACGCCGATGACATCAAAATTTGTTTCTCCTATTCCGATTGGTACCTTCATTCTCACCTTCAATGAATTTCATAAGTGGTGTGTTAATTAATCTCCTTTTCCTGAACCATGCAAAATGCAAACATATTATTTTCTACCCTTCCTCCTTCTTGTCTCCTACAGTAGCCATATTACTGCAACGGTAAACAAAGCCAAGGGTGTGTTAGCTTTCATAAATCGATGGTCCAAAGAATTTGACGACCCGTACACTACCAAAACACTGTATGTAGCTTTAGTACGTCCGATTCTGGAATACTGTTCCAGTGTGTGGAGCCCGCAATATAAGGAACCTCAGAACATTATCGAATCGGTACAAAAGCAGTTTCTGATCCTTGCACTGCGTAATCTTGGATGGGATTCTGGCAGACTACTTCCATCTTATCGAGCCAGACTTAAATTAATCGACTTGCCGTCTTTACAACACAGTTTAATTTGCAATGCCATAATGTTAGTCCATAAGCTTCTTTTGGGTCTCGTTGATTCTGAATCATTCAAGTCAAGTCAAGCATATGTTAGCAGATAATTGTTAACCAACTAAATAAATAAATAATAAGGTCTTTAGCTAGGTAGAGAAGATATTCTCTTCTTCTTAAGAATTTGCTGTTTTTGAAGAAAAGATTTAAATATCCAACCAAGTATTATTTGTAGGATTTATTTTAAGGGAGAAATAAAGTCTAGAAAAAAGGGTAAAAAAAAACAAAAGCATACAGCTGCGGGCAAAATAGTATGAGTGTTGCCGCCCTGTGTTTGTAACTTTTCTTATTCAATTATTCTAATAGCACAATTATAATCAATCACTATGGACGGCAGTCCATGTAGTGACGAAGCGCACCAGGAGAGTGTGCGAAGGGGACTACTATATACACACGAAGAAATGAAAATCTGCAGTGATGGTCCGATCAAAATGAGTGATACACCCATCAAAAGGTATCGCAAAACAAGAGCAATGAAAGTGAAAAAGTAAAAATTTTGAAATTTTGAGCTTTGGGGCCGGTGGGGATAAATGCCCCCTTGCAATGTTTTAGTTGTTTTCCTATTGAATATATCCGTCGAATAAGGTTCATATAATCAAATCCGACTCTACGTTCAAAAGTTGTAGCCAAAAGAAGATTTTCTTCTTCTTCCCAAAATGAAAATTTAATTCTGTTTGTCAATCTGTCTCAAAACGTTGGATTAAAATCCTGGAAATTATATATGGTGTTAAATAACTCGCTAGTTTAGCGGGAAAACAGCTATAAATGGCTCAGTTTTGTAAGCCCATAACTTGCGAAATACTTAAGCTACAGACTTGGGCTTCGGCACGCTGCAATAGAAAATGCCTGTGAAGAGTGAACAAGAAAAAGGCTGGAATAGTTTGCTAGGGCGGGCCGAATGAGAAAATTTGAGAAAGTGTATTGAATGACGAATATAATAATTTTTCGTCACAAATGTTGATATCAAAACTTTTGTATGTTAAAGGTACGATCGTCACTAGTTCCTTACCTCGTTAAGAGGTGTTTTTATTTGATAATATTGTAGCCAAGAGAAGATAAATTACAACGAAAAACTTGTAATAACACCGGGCTTCAACACTACTACTATTTTGACCGCAGCTATACAGGGGTAGTCAAAAGTATTTTCACAAATGTTAATGTTAACTGTACTTATATTTTGAACTTATAATATAAACTTTTGGCACATATAGAAAGGTCACTTCAATTCCGTTTAAATGACACAAAAATTTTCTTAATCCATTAAGACCCCTTAGAAAAGTGAGCAAATTGTGCGAATGTCAAATTTTCAACTTTTTTCCTTGGGCTTTAAAGAAAAATGTTTTGATGCAAAGTTGTTCCACAATCAAAATTAATAAAAACTGAAAATACAAATTTTTCAAAATATTTTTCCTTTTATTTTTTAATGATTTTTGAATGGAGACCTCTCAGTAAAATTTTGCATGAAAAGGAAGAAAAAGTGGCTAAAATAGCTATTTTCAAAAAATCATAAAAAATACAAGGAAAAATATTTTGAAATTTTTTTTGCAGTTATTATTAATTTGGATTGGGAAACAACTTTGCATCAAAACATTTTTGTTTTAAGCCCCAGGGAAAAAGTTGAAAATTTTACTTAAAAAAAAAAATTGTCTAATTTTATAACTTTTTAAAGGGATCTTAATGGGTTAAGAAAATTTGTGTGTAATTTAAACGGAATTGACGTATATACAAATTATATATTATATATATATATATTATAAATTCAAAATATAAATACAGTTAACATTCAAATTTGTGAAAATACTTTTGACTAGGGTTGTATGTTTTTTGACACCGTTTTCTACAATTTATTTCTTCCTTATAGGGTCGGAAAAACTTCCTACTCCCTGTTACATACTTTTGCACGAAAACAATATACCCTTTTACTCTACGAGTAACGGGTATAAAAAGGGAAGAATTTAAAGTTGTAAATTAAACACTCAATATTTTGAATTCAAACCAAATACATTTTAAAGAAGAAAGATCAAGGAACACTATGAAATTAACTGCATTAAAATATTCCTTCACAAAAAAGTAACTTCTATTGGTGTCGCGTGCGAAAGTCTTGGTTTTTTTATATATCTTAAAAACGAAAAATGTCCCAAAGTCAGCCCAGCACATATTTTAGTGCTAGTCAAGACCTTTAATTTGAGCCTAGTGCCAAAAGAAAACATGTACTGGAAGATAGTTGTTTTCACCTGCAAAGCGTACGAACGTCGCGTGCGACAGCAGAGAATTGCCCATCGAGTATTACCCCTGTAGTTCGCCGGGACTGGTCCCGAACTAGCGAAATCGCCATACACCGGGGGCTTGGGACTAACTCCCGTTCATACCACCCGCAATGTAAATTTCTATCCACTTTTACCACGGCATGTCCTAGGCGGTGGTCATATGGCGAAGTTCTGCATTACCTTTCGCCACAAAAGGGACCGATAGGTGGTCCCATATTATACCCCTTTTCGCCACAAAAGGGGCCACCTATCGGACCATCTATCGGACCACCTATCGGTCCCTTTTGTGGCGAAAAGGGGTATTAAATGGGACCACCTATCGGTCCCTTTTGTGGCGAAAAGGGGTATGAAATGGGGTTGGTGTTTTCAATACCAAAAAAGCTGAATGCTATGAAACTTCCCTAGAAAAAATACTTTTTGTTAAATTAATTTATTGTATTATAAGTAGACAATTTTTCTATTTTTTTAATTTATATTTATTGAACAAATTCCTCTGCTGACACGTTTTTGTTGAGTACCTCATTGTTGTTATTATTTGATTTGGATTTATTTTTAAAAAATCGTTTCTTTTGCAATTGAATTGCCTTGGGAATCAATATTTCTGCATTACCAGATTCTGAAACAATATCTAAAAAAAAATAAGATTTTAGTGTTTTAAAATAAAATGAGAACAGAAACTAACTTCGGCAAGCCAAAGTTTTAATACCCTTGCAGCTTTCAGGAATAAAATTGTGACTAGAAAAGCATAAATATAAAATAAGAATAACCAACAGTTAAATGTAGACTTATTTCACGCTTTTGAAACTTGAACCGACAGACAGACGGACATGGTTAAATGGATTTACTTTATAGGTTTGAAAAGGTCTCCTTTACTGCGTAAAAAACTTCTGGACTAAATTATAATTCCCTCTGCATGGGTTTATATTATATTTTAAGATTTTGTTATACAAGCCTGTTTACATCAAACCATGTTTTAAAAGTGAAAAGCAGAAAAAGACAGAAAGAAATAGGATTAAAGACAGATGGCATTCTAAGTAAATAGATTGAAATTGAATCAAGAAACTAAGTGTATTATAAAAAATACAGTTATAAAAATAACCTACCGTGAAGTGCACCATAGAAATGTGTAAAGGAGTTTACGGCTTTTTTTTCCAGAAAGGCCTTTAACATTAAATCCTACAACAAACTCATCCGTGAGAACCCTCCGCAAGTTTTTTAAACCCCCTTCTGGCAGCAACAACGATCTCATGGCTTTAATCTAAAAAGGAAGAAAATTTCACTAAAATATTTATATCAAAGAAAAAAGACTTACGTAGGAGTCCTTTGCACCACTATTTCTCCTTCTCCTCTTTAACAAATCGACGAATGTGCCTGTTGCTGTTCATGGCTAAATATCACACATTATTAGGTATTTCACTTGCACAACTCATGGTGTTACTCACCTGTTGACGACACTTCAGATCACAACAAAATATAACACTTTAAATGCACAATAAGACAAATTAAATACATGTTTACAAAATTTGGCGCAAACGTTGGGCTAGTGATGGTAGCGGGGTTGGGTAGTTATGGCAATCCGTTACGATTAATATTGCGACTACCGATATCGTATAATCGATGGCAATAAAAACATTCGCTAATATTATTTTTGTTTAGTTCTATGTATATAAAATTAGGTACTTATATATTTATTTTATATATCTAAGCACCAATAAAATCCGCTTGTTATGGAAGAAAAGAAAACGTTTTGCTACTGAACCACCGCTATTGTTAAAAATATTGCTGCAGCTAAATTGCTCATTATTAAATATAAATAATATAAAAAGAAATAAAATTCTATCATTTATTATTTTATTTTATCTCATTATCAAGTTTTTATTTTATTATTTTAACTTTTTTTAAATTTGTTTTTTATATAAACAAAATAACGTTGTATTCGTTATTAAAATCATTATATACTTGTCAAAAATTTCATTTTACAATTTTTTTAACTCATATAGAAGTGTTCACATAGAAGTGTTCACTCTCCGATAACTCTTTTGCTCTTGTAAAAAATACACACGCCACCTATTGACCCTTAAGGGACCACTGGGTGGTCGATCCCTTTTCTACCCCGAAAGTGCCACCGGCCCCCTTGAGAACTACAGGGACTATAAAAGAGTAGATGTCGATTTGCGTCATGTTCCCCCAACCCAAACCATAAAACCCAAAAATACTGGAAAAAATTGGGTCTGAATCGTGTGTTAGAGGAGGTGTGCACTAAGAAAGGATATTTTGAAATTCGGCTGCAAAATTGGTTGAATAAAACATCAACCATTCCCACAGTTTTTAACCAAACAAGTTTATATTTATATACCCGTTACTCGTAGAGTAAAAGGGTATATTGTATTCGTGCAAAAGTATGTAACAGCTAGAAGCAAGCGTTTCCGACCCCATAAAGTATATATATTCTTGATCAGGATCACTAGCCGAGTCGATCTAGCCATGTCCGTCTCTCCGTCTGTCTGTCCGTCTGTCTGTCCGTATGAACGCTGAGATCTCGGAAACTATAAAAGCTAGAGGATTGGCATTTTGCATGAATATTCTAGGAGCTCCTACGCAGCGCAAGTTTGTTTCAAAAAGGTGCCACGCCCCCTCTAACGCCCACAAGCCCCCTCTAACGCCCACAGTTTCGAAGCTATTATGAAACAAGAGAGAACGCTATAGTCGGGTGCCCAGACTATCAGATACCCGTTACTCAGCTAAAGGGAAGCGAAGGAGATGAGATACTTTGATCCGCCGTAACTTTTTAACGAATGGTCCGATTAAAAAAAATTCTTTTACATTTCGATAGGTATTGATAAACACAATAAAACTGCATTTTTACTTTTCCAAAATATTGAAATTTTTAAAAGCGTATATAAGCGATTGTGGGCGTTAAAGGGGGCGTGGCACCCTTTTGAAACAAACTTGCGCTGCGTAGGAACTCCTAGAATCTGCATGCAAAATGTCAGACTTCTAGCTTTTATAGTTTCCGAGATCTCAGCGTTCATACAGACAGACAGACGGACAGACAGACGGACAGACGGACATGGCTAGATCGACTCGGCTAGTGATCCTGATCAAGAATATATATACTTTATAGGGTCGGAAACGCTTCCTTCTACCTGTTACATACTTTTGCACGAATCTAATATACCCTTTTACTCTACGAGTAACGGGTATAAATAGTAACTGATATGTATTCGCTTCGTCAATACCTATCGATTGGCCAAGTAAAAAATTGCCACGCCCACTCTAACGCCCACAAACCCAATAAACGCTTAAATTAAACCTGGCCAGCGCCTACATTTCCTACAATATCTGGCGGTAGGTGGCGCAATACAATATACACTAGCGCCATCTAGGAAATGGCATTGTAAAAAATCTTCCTTTTTTTCTGTGGTCACTCTAATTCACATTAATGTGAACATAATTATGTTAATGCAAATTTTAAATTATTTGAAATGGGGCGCGCATTTTGTCTCTTTTTGCTCGTATACGTTTTTCACAAGTGCATTCACCTGCGCTAGAGAGAGACGGAAGATGTGCTAGGCAGAATTGAAAGTTCTAGAAAGCCTCTTCTAGAAAGAGATCCCTGGGTAAAAACCGAGCGGCGAAAAACATATTTATATTAAGTTGTTTAGCTGAGTAACGGGTATCTAATAATCGAGGCACTCGACTATAGCGTTCTCTCTTGTTTTTAAGCTTTGTTTGTGGAAATCTTCGAAATCCCAGAAGATGAGCCCCAATCGACTTCCGGTTGGGGCACTTAATTAATTTTTCCGCACCGATTATGCGATCGGATCCGTTTTTGTTTTAAAGTATGGAGCTATGCCATACAATAAGTAAGGATATTTATACCCGTTACTCGTAGAGTAAAAGGGTATACTAGATTCGTGCAAAAGTATGTAACAGCTAGAAGGAAGCGTTTCCGACCCCATAAAGTATATATATTCTTGATCAGGGTCACTAGCCGAGTCGATCTAGCCATGTCCGTCTGTCCGTCTGTCCGTCTGTCCGTCTGTCCGTCTGTCCGTCTGTCCGTCTGTCCGTCTGTATGAACGCTGAGATCTCAGAAACTACAAAAGCTAGAAGGTTGAGATTTCCCACACATATTCTTTGGCTTCCTACGCAGCGCAAGTTTATTTTAGCCGAGCGCCACGCCCCCTCTAACGCCCACAATCGCCCACTAACGATTTTAAAATGGGTCCTGCGCCCACATCTTTAAAGATTTCCGAGAAGTATAAATGCAATTTTGTTGTGTATATTTATACCTATCGAAATGTAGAAGACATTTTTCAAATCGGACCATTCATTAAAAAGTTATACGATTTATAAATTGTCAACATATATCTTTCTCCCTCGCACTCCCTTTAGCTGAGTTACGATTATTAGTCGGGACACCAACCCGTCACAGCGTTCGCACTCCTTTTAGCGGAGTGACGGGTATTAGATAGTCGGGACACCAACCCGACTATAGCGTTCTCTCTTGTTTTTTTTTGTTTTTTTGACCCACGTTTGATTTTATATGATTTTTTTTTTGCGGGGGTTGCGGGGGGCCTTTTTGGCAGCACGTTGTTTTTGTTTTTCGCAGCACTCACGAACGTCAGCAAAAGCAGAGCGAGAGAGTAGTGAGCAGAGAGAGAGAGTCATTTGAAGCGAAAGAGAGGCGGCCAATGTTTTTTTTCTGGCTTGAAAATACCTGATCAAAATTTTACTATTTGGATACCAGAACCGATTACACTATGCAGGATCAAAAATTTACCTCGATGGATGCTATATTTTTGGATTCGTTACGAATTCCAAAGTTAAACTGCGTTTTCCAAACTTTTAAAAACACAGGGCGGCAACACTACTACTATTTTGACCGCAGCTGTATGTTTTTAAGTTTTTTGACTATGTTTTCTGGAATTTATTTCTGCCTTTAAAAAATCCTTAAATTATTTTAAGTATGGGGCTTGAAAAATAACGAGTGTATCCTTTAAAAACTTTAACATCGAATCAAACCATGAATCCGTTTGCCTCTGAGAGCTCCGGAAAGATGGCCAATTTCTGCATTTTTCAAACTTTGAGGTCGTTTTGCTAAGAATCCTTGCGCCGGGAAACTTTTTGGAAAACGCAGTTTAACTTGGGAATTCGTAACGAATCCTAAAATATAGCATCCATCGAGGTAAATTTAAAAAGCACTAAAAATGCTGCACAGTGTTATCTAATAAATGGAATTCTAAGTCAAAGTGTAGCCAACCCATTAAGTGCGTAAGGAATATTTGTTTTGATTTTAAAAAAATTTTGGATTGGGTTTCAAGGGGAAGGCAGGGAAAAACTTTCAGTCGTCACATTTGCATGTGAGAAACGCAATGACACACACACACATCGATAAATTGGCATGTACATAAGTATGTAATGATTAAATTAGGATAAAATAACGGATCACCCAATGCTTGCCATTCTAAATCAAATATTTTGCAAAAATTTAAATTATGCTAAAGACGAAGAAGATTGTTGGGAAATTTCGTCTCCAAAATTACATCTACTGTTTTCACCCAAAAGAGTTAGAGCTTTAGGTGCTTTTTTTAATTTTCCTTATTTCCGGAAATATTTAACTCCAGCTGTTGATCCCCAGCCGACATTGGGGCACTTATTTTTTTGTTAAGCTACCAATCCTGCGAGCGGATCCGTTTTACGCTTAATGCATTTTGGCCGTAGCCTTTCATAGTTATTTGTGTGTTATTTTTTATATATTCTTTTTTATGTGTTTAGGGTTTTGGGGGTTAGATCTGTTCGAAATAAACGGTAAAAAAGAGTAAGAGTTTTTCTCTGCATTCGCTTAGCTAACCAAAATGATATAATTAGGCTACCAGAACGGTGGAGTTAAGGTGCGAAAGATAAGGCTCGTTTGGACTTTAGTGAGGATAAGGTCAAGGTAATAAACAAGTTTTACTAAGAAAAATGGAAGTTAAAGTAAGTAAATATAGTAAGGAACTTTTTTTTTCAGGTGAGACTAAAGTTAGGTTAGCTAAGAAGAAGAAAAACTGGTGCTAAGGTGGGTTAAGACTAGGAAATAGTGAAAACAGCATAAAGATGCTAAAAAAGTGTGCCGACGGTTAGAATAAAATAGGTGGGGTTAGGGTGAGGTAATATTAGGGTTAATGCGGTGTTAAGGTAAGGTATGTTATGGTTAGAAGGATTAGAATATAAGTGCGTTTTAGGTGGGTTTACTGTTTAGCTAAGGTTACGCGGGTTTTTCCTCTTTGCTAATAGTAGCGGACAACGGCGCTTCGGGTATTGCTAGTATTACAATAAAATAAAAAATAAAAAAATTATAAAATTATTGTTTATTTAATAAATAATTGTAGTTTTTAATAGATTAAAAAATGACTGTTTACTTTTTGTCATTTAGAAATTGTCTAAACTTGCTGCGACGTTTTTTCCTAGAAAAAAGCCGAGGCCTTGCTCCACCTTTTTGACAAAAACCGATTATAACTAACAATATGGCGCATATGCTAAATTTAAAAAAAAAATTTTTGGTGGGGAACCCGTTAAAATTTTTTTAAATCTTAATTTGTTTTTATTTTAAGAAATTAAAAACTTTTTTTTTTAACATTTTGTTTTTAAGAAGAGGTTTTAGAGGAATTAATGCAAAAGACACGAAGTCAATCGGATAAGTACAACCGGAGATTCAGATTTTCAATGAGAGGGTACTTTTTCAAAATTAACGTTTTTTGGCAAATTAAAAAAATTAAAAAAAAAATAATAATTTTTTTCGGCCAAATCCTGATACACGTGCTTACTGATTTTCCGAATAGTTCACGTAAAAAAAGTTTCAGGCAAATCAAAAATGTGACCCAAGAAAAGATGTTCGGTTTGTAAAAGAACCGCCCATATGTAATAAAGGTAACACACCCAACTTCATATTCCCAAGCACTAGGGAACTTCAGGGATGGGAAGAGGCGTATATACAACCCTAGTCAAAAGTATTTTCACAAATTTGAATGTTAACTGTACTCATATTTTGAACTTATAATATAAACATTTTGGCACCTTTGGAAAGAGCACTTCAATTCCGTTTAAATGACACAAAAATTTTCTTAACCCATTAGGCACCCTTTGAAAAGTGGGCAAATTAGACAATTTTTTTTGAAAGTCAAATTTTCAACTTTTTCTCTGGGGCTTAAAACAAAAATGTTTTGATGCAAATTTGTTCCCCAATCAAAATTAATAATAACTGCAAAAAAAAAAATTTCAAAATATTTTTCCTTGTATTTTTTATGATTTTTTGAAAATAGCTATTTTTGTCGCTTTTTCTTCCTTTTTATACAAAATTTTACTGAGAGGTCTCCATTCAAAAAATCATAAAAAATACAAGGAAAATTACTTTAAAATTTTTTTTTGCAGTTATTATTAATTTTGATTGGGGAACAACTTTGCATCAAAACATTTTTGTTTTATGCCCCAGGAAAAAAGTTGAAAATTTGACTTTCGCAAAATTTGCTCACTTTTCAAAGGGGTTTTAATGAATTAAGAAAATTTTTGTGTCATTTAAACGGAATTGAAGTGCTCTTTCTATAGGTGCCAAAATTTTATATTATAAGTTCAAAATATAAGTACAGTTAACATTAACATTTGTGAAAATACTTTTGACCACCCCTGTATATATATAGGAGGTGTAAATATAAGGTTGACAAGTGGATAGTGTCGAAAAAAGTTCCTTTTCAGATCACCGGTACATTTTCTTCGAAACTTCGATTCCGATTAGCAAACCGGAACAGAAACGAAACCCCCGTAGAATAAACTGGGACAAATTCGGTAAGATTGTCTACTCGAAAGTTAGTAATAGAAGAATACGGGTACAAACCTCTACGACGACCCTGGACAAGGAAGTAGAGGACCTAACAAACATTCTAAACGATGCATATAAGGAAACATGCAAGGTTTCATACTCTAAAAAACAACACCCTTTATGGTGGACCAAAAAACTATGCACTCTTAGAAAGAGAGAAAGAAAAGCCTATAACTCCAGCTATGCTACCAAGGAATGGGAGCCAGACAAAGTAGCACAAAAAGCATACAAAAGGCGATATACGCAGCCAAGAAAGACTCTTGGAGGACTTACTGCGAATCGCTCGAAGGTATTAAAGACTCGGCTAGACTAAACAAGGTCCTTGCCAAAGGGTATAACAGCCCAACTCTATTACACAAACAAGACGGATCAGCGACTGAGACACTGGTGGATACACACTTTCCAGGCAACCTCCAAGAAAAGCCAGCACCTACTGAAGGTCAGAGGGCTCATCAACCAACACACACAAAGGATATCATAACCATTGCAAGAATCAAATGGGCGATAAACTCTTTCGATAAATACAAGAGTCCGGGGCCAGACGGCATTTTCCCGGCAATGCGGTCAGCATCAGTAGGTGGCTGAAAGCCATTTACATGGCTTGCATCAGACAATCACACATAACGCTTCTATGGAAGGAAGCCAAAGTTGAATTTATACAAAAACCAGGAAGAAGAGGTCATATCCTAGCAAAGGATAATAGGACGATCAGCCTTACCTCCTTCCTAATGAAAACGCTGGAACGAATGATCGATATTCATATCCGGGAAAACAACGAGAAGCAGCATCTATCGGACGCTCAGCATGCGTAACGAAAGGGCAGATCGACAGAAACGGCACTACAGAAGTAGTCTGCCACAAAGAAAAATCGCTGCATTTTAACCAACATAGGATGGCCACCTTCTTAGATATAGAAAGTGGGTTCAATAATGTAAGCGCCGAATCCATACTGAGCTCCCTCAACTCGATTGGCATTGAAGGAGACATCAGAGCCTGGAGTTATGCTCACGAGCAGGACGATAACAGCCGAACTGAGTGGCACTTACCTCACACGCTTTGTGAAGAGAGGCTGTGAGGAGTCGTAAAACTCCCCACAAATCTCGAGGCAGGAGAGCCCCTAGCAACAGCGAAGGCAGCGAGAATGCGGCAGAATCCGAGGGCATCCAGGTCCACCGGTAAATTCTGGACCTTGGACCCGGCTAAAGCGGAGAGACCGTGAAATAACGGTGCCGCGTTGGACCTTGGACCCACGCCGCCAGAGGGCAATGAGGTCGAACGGTGAATCCGTGGACTTCGGACCAGCACAAGGAGGATGCACCGTGAACTAACGGGACATCTTGGACCTTGGACCCGATGCGTGCCGTGTGCAAAGGGAACTAACGGGACACACTTGCACATTGGACCCTAGCGAGCCGTGTGCAAAAAGGGAAATAACGGGACCCCGCCGCTGCCTATAAAAGGGACGGCGCAGGCGCAGCTCGGGACAGACAACCAAGATACGCGAGCGAAAGTACAAGTGCAACCAACGAACCAGAGATCAAGATCAAGAGACAAGTGCGAGAATTCAATCGAGTGCGTGGCCGTGAGAGTACCGAGTAACCGAGTGCTCAACGCCCAGATCAAGATACCAGAGTCAAGACGCTAGGCCAAGGCTGAGACTGCAACGGTGAGATCTGCAGGACGCAGAGATTGAAGTGGAGACGAGTGCTGGACAGGAGCAGAGTCGAGAGAAGGACGAGCTAGAGAAGGACGAGCTACCGGCAGGGTAAGCGCGGATCAAGAGTTTGTGCCAGGCGTCGGGGTTACGGTGGACTGACGAAAAGGCTGAATCCTAGGATTTGACCTGTCGGGACATTTGCTTCTCAGGCTAGAGCCAGACCGACCTCAGGGAATACGACGAAACAGGTGGTCCCAGGATTATTCTGGTCGGACCCGAAAGGAAGGTTGTGCAGACTTTTGAGTCCTACAAGCCGGGTGGAACTGGAGAGCCGCCGTTGGAGAACGACGCCGCAGGAGTCCACAAGTAGCACGAAGAGATACGACAGCAGCGACGCCGTCGAGGAGCACCGCAGAGAATCGTACGAAGAGAATCTTGAGCCGAGGAAGGCACGTCGCCGACCCGGCAAGCCACTACAGCCAGCTGACGAAGAAACCAATTCCAGCGAAAACAAAAACTAAATAAAGTTTTCCGATTTGTCCCAATCGGATATCTCTGCATTTTCTTGGGTCACGGGCAGTCACGCAATACAAATTTGGTGGGACGAACACACAATATCTCTGAGCTAGTCGCGGCGTTTACGTAGCGATCAAACAGTAGAAAACAGTTCGTTACATCTGGCGCCCAAGCGTGATTGTCCCGATCAAGAAAACAGATAGGAGATGGGCAAGTCGTGGCTGTATGCCCTCAAAAGGGATGACTTTCCCGCCATCGCAGCAGCCCTTGGAATCAGGCTAGAGGGTCTCGTGGATGACATGAGAAAAGCACTGTCGGAGTTCATAGACCGCACAACCAAAGAACCGGAGACAGTTGCCATCCTCGAAGCGTTGGAAAGGGAATACGGAAAGAAGACTCCCGAGATGAAAATCACAAACGCAGAGGGATTGGTGAGCAGTTTGGACATCCAAAGCCTCAGGGACGCCGGCAACCAGGAGCGACGAAACTCCACTCAAAGGGAGAACAATCGGGAAAGGCAGGAGGACTCCGATCAAAGGAAGGACAGGGCCAAGACAGAAGTGCCGGCCTACGCCAAGGTGGCGAAGCAGGTACGAGTGGACCTTCAGGTACGACGGCCACGATAAACCCCTGGAGTTCCTAGAACAAGTAGAGTGGTCAGCGGTGACGTACGGGCTCAACGCCGATCTAATCCCCAGAGCGATGCCGGAACTCCTGCAGGGAAGAGCCCTCAAATGGTTTATCGCCAACAACAGATTCTGGGAGACTTGGGCAGACTTCTCCCAGAGCTTCAAGGAATTCTTCCTGCCCAGGGGCTTCATGGTGAAGCTAGCCGATCAGGTCAGGCAGAGGAAACAAGTCTTCAATGAGTCTTTTAAAGACTACATGGTAGACATGCAGACCTTGATGCGGCCCCTGGATATGTCCCGAGAAGAGGTCCTGCAGAAGATAATAGAGAACAGCACACCGGCGCTGAGGATATTCATTCGCCCGTACGAGTGCAAGGACCTGGACGCTCTGATGGCACTGGCAGACGACTTCGAGGAGTTGGACCAGCAAAGGAGGGAGTTCGAGGAGGCCAACACCCCACAGACCAGGATACACCCCGTACCCGCAAGAAGAGAGTTTGAGCACCCCGTTGCCGCGCGAAGGGATTTCCAACACCTTGTAGCTGCACGACGGGAATTCGAACACCCGGGAACAGCACGAAGAGAGTTCGCGCACCCAACAGCCACTCGAAGGGAGCAAGGAGCAGTCTGCAGAAGGTGCCAAGACGGCACAGATGCTCCCTGGAGGCGAGGTCCACAGGACTAGAGGACAGAGGGAAGGAGAGGATACGTCACAAACCCGGCAACAGCATGCCGACGTTGCGGAAGCCAAGAGCACTGGGCAACAGAGTGCCGAAACCGCCCGGTGCTGTTCTGCTGGAACTGCGGAAAAATAGGCATAGTGACAAATAATTGCTGCCCGAGATCGGGAAATGCCCAGCGATCCCAGCCGCCGAGGGGCAACTAGGGTTCGCGAGGCACTGCCCCTCAGATTTAATGGGCGACCTGAAGGCGGAAGAAATGCAACTGTCCGCCACAGTGCTCATAGCCGGGAAGAGGCTGAAGGCCACGGTGGACACCGGCGCCACGGCTAGTTTTATAAGCGAGGAGCTGGCGGACAGGCTGCAGGCGGCAGGACAGGTCAGGCCCACGAGGAGGCAAGTACGGATGGCAGACGGACGGTGCGGGAGCATCACCTCACAGCTGGAAATAGGAATAGGACTCGGCACGAGAACTGTGGTAATACAGTTGCTGATCCTTCCTGGAATCATAGACGCCCTGGTGCTAGGATGGAATTTCCTAACTACAATAGGAGCGAAAATGGAATGTGCTGGACTTCGGGTGGCAATACCACCAAGAAACAGGGAACAAAAATGCACAGAGGAAAGAATGTCCGTCGCGGTCACGGAAACGCCAAAAGAATTCACGGAAGAGGACGCAGCTGAATTCCTAAAAACAGAATTGGCAGATTTGGAGAATATACAAGGAACGTCGACCGTAGCTGTGCACAAAATCACCATGAAAGATGATCAGCCGGTCAAACAAAGGTATTATCCCAAGAATCCCAAGATGCAAGGGGAAATTAACTCCAAGGTCGACGAGCTACTCGAAAAAGGCTGCATAGAACCGTCGAAAAGCCCCTACAGCTCACCAATCGTCATGGTCAGGAAGAAGACAGGGAAATGGAGGTTGTGCGTAGATTTCCGGCAAATAAACGCAAAGTCCGTTGAGGACGCGTATCCGATGCCAATGATAAACTACATCCTGGACCAACTGAGAGAAGCCAAGTACATCAGCAGCTTGGATCTAAAGGACGGGTACTGGCAGATACCCTTGGAGGCGGACAGCAGGCAGTACACAACCTTCACAGTCCCGGGAAAAGGTCAATTCCAATGGAGAGTCATGCCATTCGGACTACACTCGGCATCGGCGACATTCCAAAGAGCGTTGGACCAGGTCATAGGGCCCGAGATGATTCCGCACGCTTTTGCGTATCAAGACGACATTATCGTCATCGGACGGACCATAAAGGAACACATGCAGAACCTAAAAGAGGTGTTTAGAAGACTGCGGGCAGCAAACCTGAAAGTAAATGCTGATAAGTGTAAATTCTTCAGGAAGGAGTTGCAATACTTAGGGCATCGAATTACAGACCAAGGCATTGGGACGGACCCGGAGAAGGTCTCGGCTATAGCTCAGCTGAAGCCACCGGCAAACGTTAAGGAGCTGCGCCAGTACCTGGGGGTGGCATCATGGTATAGGCGATTCGTACCAGATTTTGCCACCATAGTACAGCCCTTGAACGCACTCCTCCGGAAGAAAGCAAAATGGGAATAGACGAACGATCACCAGCAAGCGTTCGAAGCCGTCAAGGCCAGGCTAGTGGCTGATCCAATCCTGGCATGCCCCGATTTCAGCAAAACGTTTGTACTCCAAACAGACGCCAGCGATTACGGCCTCGGTGCTATTCTCACACAACATTCGGACCAGGGTGAGCGGGTAATTTCCTACTCCAGCCGATCCTTGAACGGGGCGGAAAGGAATTACTCTGCAACAGAAAAAGAATGTTTAGCGATCGTGTGGGCCATCAGGAAATTAAAACCTTACCTGGAGGGCTACCACTTCAAAGTGATAACCGATCACATGGCCCTGAAGTGGTTGAATAGCATCGAGAGTCCGTCCGGCAGAATCGCGAGATGGGCCCTGGAGCTACAACAGTACGATTTTGAAATCGCATACAGGAAGGGCCAGCTTAACATAGTAGCGGACGCCCTGTCACGGCAGCCGCTACCAGAAACGTGCCGAAGACTGGAAAATAAGGAAACCGATCTACAAGAACGAGCACAATGCCCCTGGATAAAGGAAATGCAAGGAAAGGTTACGCAGAATCCACAAAAATACCCCGATTATCTGATGGAAGCCGACCGACTGTACCGACATATTCCACACAGGGCTGGCAACGAGGACGTAGTCGCCTGGAAGCTGTGCGTACCCACCGAGTCGAGAAAAAGGGTAATCTCTGAAAATCACGACATGCCAACGGCCGGACACCTGGGCAGTCGGAAAACGATTGCAAGAGTGGCAGCAAGATACCACTGGCCGGGCATGCATCGAGACGTACGGAAATATGTGCGGAACTGCGAAAGCTGCATGAAATACAAGCCTAACCAACTCCAGGCAGCCGGAAAAATGCTAACACAAATTCCGGAGGAGCCATGGGCTACAGTATGCGCCGATTTCGTCGGCCCCCTGCCACGGTCAAAACACGGGAATTCGATGCTTCTAGTCTTGGTGGATCGATTCTCAAAGTGGACCGAAATCGTGCCCATGCGAAGGGCAACCACGGAAACCCTTCAAAAGGCCATCAGAGAACGGATAATTTCACGATACGGAGTGCCTAAAATAATGATAACCGACAACGGCGTGCAGTTCACAAGCAGAGCGTTTAAAAAGTTCATGGAGGAACTGGGTGTCCGACACCAGTTTACAGCACCGTACACGCCACAAGAAAACCCGACGGAGAGAACCAACAGGACCGTGAAAACAATGATTGCGCAATTCACCGGAGCCGATCAGAGGACGTGGGATGAAAAATGGCCAGAATTACAGTTGGCCGTGAATACAAGTGTGGCGGAAACAACGGGCTATTCGCCAGCGTTTATCACGCAGGGTAGAGAGCCGAGACTCCCAAACGCGCTGTATGACGAGCAGACAACCGGAACAGGAAAGGAGACACAAACACCCACGGAAAACGCACAAAAATTAAAGGAGATCTTCGAGTTGGTCAGGAGAAACATGGAAAGGGCGGCGCAGGATCAGGCGCGTCACTACAATCTCCGAAGGCGACCATGGAAGCCGAAGGTTGGGGACAAGGTCTGGGTCAAGGAGCACCACCTGTCCAAGGCAGTAAAGGGCTTCGCGGCGAAATTGGCCCCAAAATTCGATGGGCCGTTTAAAATCACAAAGTTCACCTCGCCGGTGATCTGCACGTTACGGCACGAGGAAAGCGGCAAGGAAAAAACAGCACACATTAGCGACCTAAAGCCCGGGAGTGAACAAAGTGGGACGACCACGACATCGAGGGAGCACTGTGCTGTCCGTTAGCGGGAAAAGGAGAGAGGACGATACGGTGTATCGAAACGGGCACAACACATGGAACACACACGGATACACGATCACACACACACAGGAGCGCGAGAGCGGGTCAGAGGAGGGTCAAAACCGCAACTACCGTTACCGGCTGACGCACACCGATGCAAATTCCGTAGGAGGCGTACGCGGAGGTCAAGTCCCGTTACCGGTACAAGCCCGGCGAAATAACGGAACAGGAGCGCGGCGGAAGAACATAGGTTACGCGGAGAGTAGAGCAGAGCGGATCTGCCTATTCGAAAATCTTAAGCAGCAGCAGCAACATGTCCAACGTAACGCAGAGCAGCGAGTCCGAGGCACGTGAGGCCGGCGCCGGGGAACAGCCCGCAGCGATATGGAGGCAGGATCCCGAATCCTACCTCCAGCTGTGCGCGTCACCCCTGGCGTCGCGCTCTCCGTCGCCGTCGGAGGAGGAGGACCGCGGCGAAATTCCGGACGTGGAATTGGAGGACGACGCGGACGAGGAGGCACGGATGCCGGACGACGCTGGATCCGTGGTGTCGCTCTCGTCGGATGACGACGACGAGACCTGGGGAGGCCTGGACTCGGTCACCCCGGAGGTGTCCTCGGACGAGGAGGATCACCTGAGACGAGAGGAGCAGGTGAAGCTCAAGTCCCACCGCCTCCAGATGGCAAGGCAGGGGAAGAGCTATATCCCGCTCGGGATGGCGCCGCCGACGAATCGCGGAAGGGACTGGCGGCAAATGTTCCTGGCGCGCCGGATCACGCACGCCCGGATATGTGGGCAAATGAGGCGACAGGCGGTCGCCGAGATCGCGGTCCAGAGGCTGCTCAAGACGGCCGAGGAGGAGGAGGCCCGCCTGTGGGAGCCGCAACCGCCACCACCGCCGCCACCGCCAACAACACCGCCAACAACACCGCCACCACCGCCGGCGACATCAACACCGCCGCCGCCACCACCACCGACGACACCACCACCGCTGCCAACACCGCCGCCACCACCGCCAACAACACCGCCACCACCGCCGCCACCACCGGCGACACCGCCCTCACTACCGCTGCAGGAGCAGCAGGAGGCATTGCGGATCGCGGAGGAGCGACGGGTGGTCGAGGCAGACGGCGGGACGTGGCATGAGGCGGTCGTGACGTGGCGATGGCCGGCACAGGAGTGCAGGAAGAGGACAAGAGGAGAGACGCCGTTGGAGAAGACGGCGTGGGAGTGGCCCAGTCCACTGGCAGCGACGCCGAAGATCGTGCGGCAGGCCTCGTGCCCCGAGGCTCGTGCCCCGCCGGAGAGGCCGGAGCTGCAGCGGCAGCATAGCGCGAGAGGCGAGCCGTGGACGCCGGTCGCGGAGGAAGAGTGGCCACCGGAGGTCGCGGCTGAGGCGAGACGGCAGCGGGGGAGAGCGCGGCAGAAGCGATGGGCCAAGTTGGTCGTCGCGGAGGGTATGCGGTACCGGATAAAGGTATCCGTGGCCGGCGAGGCCGCAGTTTACCGCGCCCAATAAAGGTGCCCCAGTTCGGGGCTAGAACAACAGAGAAAATATGTTCTGGGACAGGGGAGGGTACGCGCGGCAACATACGCGCAGGCGCAGCCAGCGCCAACAACAACCACAGCAACAACAACACAAGCAGTAGCACCGACTGCAACACAACAACAAAAAGGGGTTAACGACCTCTACGGCAGCCATGCCGGGAGCGGACCGAGGGGCGCGAAAGCTAGGCGCGCGGGCCGGCAAAAACGTCGCGAGGCTGCCGCAGGCGCGGGACACCGGGGCACTTGCAGTCGCAAGGCGTCTTCCGGGGCGCGCGGGGGCCAGGATCCGCACCCCGGAGCATCCAGGGGCATTCATAAATGCATCAACATGGAGCTGCAAGAAGAGAAAATGGTCAGATGGCTGGAAAACGGAGGAAAACAACACAAAAACACTTACCTTTTCAAAACAGCCACGCGGTAATGAAAAATCGGGATGGGGGCGCTGCGATAGCGGCGGTCGATCGATAGTGCGATCGATAGGGAACACGATATGGAAAATACTAGATTTTTCACAATGGCCACACTATTGGTCACACTGCAACTGGAACGAGAAATGGCAACGCTAAACATAGAAAACTGGAATTGGAGACATGGAAGTGGCAACGCCGCTCGTCACGATCGATGAACGCGATTATGAGTAGGAGCGGAGTGGCCAGATTGCGGAAATAGAAGCGGCGTATTTCTACGAGGAGTGGCGCGGAAATTCAAAATTCCGAGCGGAGGCGAGGATCAGCAACTGAGGAGAGAGAATCGTCAAGGAACAAGGAGCAGGAGCAAGGACGGCGCGGGAGGATCTATACGCGGGGGTCAAGATGCCTATAGGACACGGCTGAGACTGGCATCGCTGCGATCCGACCGGTGGCCAACGGCAGGAGAAAGGCATCAGCGAGGGTTAGACGCGGTCGTCGAGATTCCTACAGGGAAAGGCTGAGATTGCACCGCTGCGTACGGACTGATGGCCAACACAAGGAGTAGGGAACCAGGAGCAACGGAGGACGAGGACAACAACGAGGAAGCTGAGATACGTCGACGGAATGCGCCGAGAGGAGAAAGCACCTTCTTCAACAAATTTCCGAAGAAATGGGGAGATGTGAGGAGTCGTAAAACTCCCCACAAATCTCGAGGCAGGAGAGCCCCTAGCATCAGCAAAGGCAGCGAGAATGCGGCAGAATCCGAGGGCATCCAGGTCCACCGGTAAATTCTGGACCTTGGACCCGGCTAAAGCGGAGAGACCGTGAAATAACGGTGCCGCGTTGGACCTTGGACCCACGCCGCCAGAGGGCAATGAAGTCGAACGGTGAATCCGTGGACTTCGGACCAGCACAAGGAGGATGCACCGTGAACTAACGGGACATCTTGGACCTTGGACCCGATGCGTGCCGTGTGCAAAGGGAACTAACGGGACACACTTGCACATTGGACCCTAGCGAGCCGTGTGCAAAAAGGGAAATAACGGGACCCCGCCGCTGCCTATAAAAGGGACGGCGCAGGCGCAGCTCGGGACAGACAGCCAAGATACGCGAGCGAAAGTACAAGTGCAACCAACGAACCAGAGATCAAGATCAAGAGACAAGTGCGAGAATTCAATCGAGTGCGTGGCCGTGAGAGTATCGAGTAACCGAGTGCTCAACGCCCAGATCAAGATACCAGAGTCAAGACGCTAGGCCAAGGCTGAGACTGCAACGGTGAGATCTGCAGGACGCAGAGATTGAAGTGGAGACGAGTGCTGGACAGGAGCAGAGTCGAGAGAAGGACGAGCTAGAGAAGGACGAGCTACCGGCAGGGTAAGCGCGGATCAAGAGTTTGTGCCAGGCGTCGGGGTTACGGTGGACTGACGATAAGGCTGAATCCTAGGATTTGACCTGTCGGGACATTTGCTTCTCAGGCTAGAGCCAGACCGACCTCAGGGAATACGACGAAACAGGTGGTCCCAGGATCATTCTGGTCGGACCCGAAAGGAAGGTTGTGCAGACTTTTGAGTCCTACAAGCCGGGTGGAACTGGAGAGCCGCCGTTGGAGAACGACGCCGCAGGAGTCCACAAGTAGCACGAAGAGATACGAGAGCAGCGACGCCGTCGAGGAGCGCCGCAGAGAATCGTACGAAGAGAGTCTTGAGCCGAGGAAGGCACGTCGCCGACCCGGCAAGCCACTACAGCCAGCTGACGAAGAAACCAATTCCAGCGAAAAGAAAAACTAAATAAAGTTTTCCGATTTGTCCCAATCGGATATCTCTGCATTTTCTTGGGTCACGGGCAGTCACGCAATACAAATTTGGTGGGACGAACACACAATATCTCTGAGCTAGTCGCGGCGTTTACGTAGCGATCAAACAGTAGAAAACAGTTCGTTACAAGGCACACCTCAGGGCGGGGCTCTATCGCCACTGCTCTGGCTTATCAACATGAACGACATATTGAGAGAACTCAATAGCGGAGGAGTAAAAGTAGTAGCCTACGCAGACGACGTAGTGTTGCTAGTATCAGGACCATTCCCAGATGTCATTAGTAACATAATGACAGGGGATCTTACCCGACTCAATGAATAAGCAAAAACCTGCGGACTAGGTATAAGCCCGAGTAAAACCGAACTGATGCTCTTCACGCGAAGAACAAAGATCCCAACATACAGCAAACCAAAAATATATGGATTCGAACTCGAGCTATCGGGTAAAGCTAAGTATCTAGGAGTGATACTAGACCCAGACTGAAGGCAAGTAAATGCTGGAAAGGCTAACACACAGGGCACTGCCGTATATTAAAGGGCAGCAACTATCTGGCAAAGAACAAAACTGATTAAAACGTATTCACGACTACCTTTCCAACGAGGGAAGACTGGGAGAATGACAGAGTAACGGACAAGATGAGGTATCACTCTACACTGACGCCTCCAAGATGGACTGTGGTGTAGGGGCTGGAATTTTCGCTGAAAGCTGCGGGATAGAATCAAAATTCCCCCTTCTAGAATCAGGGACATTTTTTCAGGTACTTGAGGTACTTGCTATTTTAGAAGCAGCCAAGCTTTCGATTCAGCAATGCCTCAGGAATACCAAGGTAAGGATATACTCTGATAGCCAAGCGGCTTTCAAATCTCTCGCAGCAGCATGAACCAACTCGACACTAGTAGCCGATTGTAAGTCGGCTCTTAACATACTAGCAACAAATAACCATGTACAGATAACATGGGTGCCAGGGCACAATGATATACCCGGAAACGAAAAGGCCGAAGAACTTGCATGAATGGGGTCGGCAGACGACTCCTATTAGACTATTTACCTGAATCCCTAAATACAGTCCACGCAAGGATTCACGAACACTACAAAACACAAGCTAGTAAAAGTTGGTCGGAAAAGCAGGGTCTCAGGAGATCAAAGCTCTGCTGGCCAACCATAAATAGCAAGAGAACTCGAGAGCTAATAACCAAAAGTAAAAGGGATATAAGAAGGATCACGGCACTCATCACAGGCCATTGGGCCATTGGCACACAAGCAACGAAGATAGGGCTTCCGTACAACGTTAGTTGCAACGAAGCTGCAAAGAAACAGACACACAGGACGCAGGCTGGTACTGAAGAGAGCGCGGACACAACAATTTTTGAGGATGTGGATCAAAACGGAGCTCAGCACTTGGAGGACCTCAGAGAGGACTTCACCACTTCTACCTACCTACCATAGGCGGTTCTTGTAACTGCGAATTTTCACGCATGATCTTTGATCTTTGGTGCACAAAAGAGGGCATAAATGATAAAACTCGAAGAGTGACTAGTTTGGTAGAAGACAGAAAGACTAATCAAAATTGTTTTTCTCAACATTTCATTTATTAAAAGTTATTTGTTAATCTTTTTTTAGAATTTAAATACATGGAATGAACGAGAGAACCTCATTTGTTTATATTTCGAAAAGCTTGTGGAGAGGGGGAGAGGAATTACATTTTCACAAATTTATACTGAAGATAATTTAAATATGGGCAATTTCTGCTGTCGCACGCGACGTTCGTACGCTTTGCAGATGAAAAACCCACCTTCCAGGACTTCTTTTCTTTTGAGGCTAGGTTCAAATTAGCACTAAGATACGTGCTAGGGCTGACTTTTTGGCTTGGTTGACATCCTCAGAGAATTGCCCATATACATATCATGGATGCTAGAGCATTATTATAATAATGCAATTTTAGCACTGTAGCTTCACTGGAAGTATCTTTCCGCACCATCGCCATACTAAGGTGTTAAGTGAGCTATAGGATAGAGTCTTCCGATGTAGCCAATTTTTTTACTATATATTCGAATTCAACAATTAAGGAATTAGTTGTTGTTATTCACGTCTGAAATTGGGGAACGGAATGTTTCCAAACAGACAACGAAAATAGCTTTCACACACTTTAGAAGTTTAAGCGACAACAAAAAGGGTGACACGCCCTAAAACAATCGCATAATGCAAAAGCATAAAAAAATGCGTACGTTTCGAATTCAACAATTAAGGAATTAGTTGTTGTTATTCACGTCTGAAATTGGGAAACAGAATGTTTCCAAACAGACAACGAATATAGCTTTTAAGTATGTCAACACCCTATAAGAATGTAATTCTAAATGCCTGTCACTTATGGGCACTTCCATATTGTCGCTCGGGACATTTGCACACCTTCAAAGTTGAAAAAAATTGGAAAAAATAGATTTTAATTTTAATAATCGGCTTTTCTTTTCACTGTTCCCAATCTCCATTTTGTGTACAAATCTTGATTTTTTAACACTTTTAGTTTTTAAGATATCTTAAAAAAACTGCCGTATTCGCCCGGGACGAAAATTGAAGTGAATTTTGGGGAAGTTCATTCAACACCAGAACTTAGCGAATCCTGATGGAATATTTGAATGCGATTGTTTTAAGAATGTTGTCCAAACATGTCAACGTGAAATGGTTTTGGTTTTACTCAAAAATTGTTTGGCGTTTTTTTATGCAGTTTCAAACACACTTGACCGGGACATTTTTTCTCACCGTTTTGTAAAGTGGATTTCTTTACATCATCTATCCCTCAATTGCTGGCTGTTTTGCTTTTAATTTAATAGTTTAAAATGTAAATGAAGCATTCAGTACAGAAAATTTTCACATTCATATAGGATAAATTAATAACAGAAGACAGGTCCAAAAAATAAAAAAAAAATACAAAAATTAACTTAAATTAATTAAATTTAACTTTTTGCGATATTGATGGGGTTTGTCATTAAAATAATCAAACTATACTCAAAATTTTTAGTTTAGCTCAGGATCCAACTAATTAGAAACTAATATGGCGGCAAAATCATGTGGAAATTTATTTTATTTAAGTTTAAAGGTTTTTAGCTTGGTGGACTTTTTGATGGAAGCTAGCTTCCTTTTTTTTGCGGTTTAGGCCTAGTACTTAGTACGAAGAAAACTGCAAGCTAAGCATAGGAGTAAGCGAGAGGCGAATAGGTAGCTATAGTAGCAAACGCCTTTAGCCGGGGACTTTTTTCACCGCGGTACTCAGATGAGCTAAGGAAATAGTAAGGAAATGCCAAAAAATAACAGATTTAGCGGATGAATCCGATGAACTCCTTTAGCCGCGGCCCAAAGAATAGAAAATTTGATCTTTGGCTGTGTATGTGCAAATAACAAATTATAAATGGAAGGAAAACCCTAAAAACCAATGGAAAACCGCCTGTAGGAGTTGCGGCAATACATATCGCCATGCCAACAGTAAACTTAAAGCTTGTGTAACGTAGTTTCCTGGCTGGGATATGGCTCAGTCCGGCCAGGGTCGCTTACAGAAAAATTTATAAGTTGGGGACTTTGGAAATTTTTGTAGAGGGTGAGCCGACTCAAAGGTGGAAGTTGTCGGGCGCACGTTAGGGTTATGTAATCGGGCTCGTAGGGGAAGATTTTGGGAAAACAACCGGGTGGGTCGTCGGTAATGGTACACCAGTGGGAGCAGAGGCTTGACGCCTGGCTGCGATCCCCGAAGGATGCACGTGGGGGTGGGTAGTGCTACACTAGTGGGAGCAGAGGCTTGGCGCCTGGCTGTTATCACCCAAAAATGCACACGGGAACCGGGAAATAGTACACCAGTGGGAGCAGAGGCTTGGCGCCTGGCTGCGATCACCGAAGGGTGTACGTGGGGGTGGGTAGTGCTACACTAGTGGGAGCAGAGGCTTGGCGCCTGGCTGCGATCACCCAAAAACGCACACGGGAACCGGGAAAATGGTACACCAGTGGGAGCAGAGGCTTGGCGCCTGGCTGCGATCACCGAAGGGTGCACGTGGGGGTGGGTAGTGCTACACTAGTGGGAGCAGAGACTTGGCGCCTGGCTGCGATCACCCAAAAATGCACACGGGAACCGGGAAAATGGTACACCAGTGGGAGCAGAGGCTTGGCGCCTGGCTGCGATCACCGAAGGGTGCACGTGGGGGTGGGTAGTGCTACACTAGTGGGAGCAGAGGCTTGGCGCCTGGCTGCGATCACCGAGAGATGCACGTGGGAATGGGTAGCTAGACGCTAGTGGGAGCAGAGGCTTGGCGCCTGGCTGCTAGCACCCAAAATATACACGCGAATGGGGTTTAATAGACACGCAGGTTTTCAAGTTTCGGATATAATATTTATTGAATGAGAACCTATGGGTCCCTGCCTATACCGCACTCCTTGATTTAACGCTACTCACTCAGACAGATTCGGTCAACACGAAACAAAATCCAACGTTTCTTGGCGGCAGATAAAGCTGCTATTCGCTGCTTCTGGTGGCGGGTTGTTGTATCCAGGGAAGGCGCGAGACAAGCACGATGGCACGTGGTTCAAGAATCGCGAGCACGTGGTTCCAAGACGAGTCGGTACTGGTTGTCGCGGCGGACTGGGGTCGCGAGCGATCGCGTGTGGTCTCCTTCAAGCTCTGGTCACAACTGACTTCTCCTTGTCCCAGTTTTAAAGCCGCGGCCCAAAGTTATCCTCCTTTCTTCATTCTCGCTGCTTCTGCCCTCTGCTCGGCATGCTACTGTGGTCTCGCTCTTACACTTACTGAGTGTTTCGTAGATAACTCTCTGGAAAGTTCTGTCTCGATCTGCCGCCTTCGTTGATCCAGTTCGGTCGCTCACGCTGCTCTATGCCTCCGCTGCTGCTGTTCCCTCTCTCCGCTGCTGCTCTCTCGTTTCTATGCACCCCCCTACACCCTGCTAGCTAGAGATGGCCGTGGTTATCTTAATAATTATTTATTTATATTATGGTTCGGGAACAACTGGAACTTCATGTTCTTAAATTATAAGGAACTTTGCGTGTTTTTGTACGGCCAATTCGGGCCGTTACACCCCCCCTTTACTTCGCCGGACGAACAGAGACGGTGACTTCGTTCTTGGTGTTTATCCTCACCCGGTAGTGTTGTCCGTTTCCCTTTTCCAGTACCCGGATATTGCGGCGGAGGTTTTTAGCCACCCGCGCCTGTAGTCTCTCCACGACGTGTTGCGGCAGTTGGTGCTGTTGCGCCGGGTGTACCCTCCAGTTCGCTGGGATGGGAATCCATCCGCTGTGCTTCATCCGGTCGGCTATGGGTCTTTGCTGGTGGGACTGGCCGGGTCCGTCTGGGGGTACGGAGTTCGGTTCCTCGGTAGCAGCGCTTGCGGTGTCCTCTGACTGTGCCTGCCCGATCCTTTGGCGTCGCTGGGCCTCGGCTGAGGTGCTGGGCATGTTGTCGTCCACTTCCAGGCGGAAGCGCCGTATTGGTTCGCCTTCCGGGTGAATAAAGTGGGCGACACATCCGGGGATTGTGTTGTCGCGGCGAACTACCTGTTGGGGCGGCGAGTTACCGCCTGCGGTGTCCTCCGGCTGTGCCTGCGCGATCCGTTGGCGGCGTTGGGCCTCGGCTGAGGTACTGGGCATGTCATCGTCGACTTCCAGGCGGAAGCACCGTACTGATTCGCCCTCAGGTTGAAGGACCCGGGGGGTGCTTCCGGCGATGAGGCTGTCGCAGCGAACTCCCTCTTGAGGCGGCGAGTTACCTGGTGCGGGCATAACAGTCCCGGGTTCTTGGAAACCCTCCCAGGATCCATAAGCCGGTGGTGGATCATCGTCTTCTTCGTCGCTGATGTCTACCACCTCAACTGAATACGGCTGGTGTGGGGGCGTGTCCTGGTCGTCGGTGTTGCTGAGGTCCACTACTTCGACCGTCTCGAGTTGGGCGGAGGCCGGAACATGGTCGGTCACTACTTGCATGGGACTGATCGGGCGCATGTTGAGGTTCGGGAACCTGTCCGTTCGCAACGGTACCTCTTCGTCGACGTCCATTTCTACGTCGTTCGGTTCGGTCTCCCTGACCAGCGGCTCACCATTGTCATCGAAACCTTCCAGGTAGCGTTCCAGGTACTCGATGGTGTCCGCGCTGAGTTCCTCGCTGATAGTAAGGGGCGATTCACGAAGTGCTACTCCGACAGGTACGGGAAGTGTATCCGTCACCCCTTCGAATAAGGCTCGTTGGAAGTCGAGCTCCTCGTCCCCAGTTTCCTCCGGCAGTTCGACGATCCTGGCTAGGGTGCGACGAGAGGTCCGGGTGCGCCGGCGGTGGCTGCGGTGTGACGGGTCGCGGTGGCGTCCAGGCATGTTGGCTTAAAATGCTGTTAAAAGTATTACTTTAACTTATGAACCTACCTAGCTAATCTTGGGAGTGCGGTGTAAAACAGTTTGCAGATCTTACAAGTTAAAGTTACAAGTTTACTAGATAACTACCCTCCCCAAAACCTGGTTTACTTGATGGTGTCTTGGGCGTCTTCGAGTTCGCTGTCGATGTCATCCTCGTGGAAAACCTTGAGGTCGGCCAGGCCGGCTGTTCGCCTGCGCTTGGTCTTCGGGTCTTGGAGACGGATGATGTTTTGCGCTATGAACTTTACGACTTTAAATGGTCCGTCGAAACGTGGGGCCAACTTGGCCGCAAATCCATCTGCAGCCTTGGAGAGGTGATGCTGCTTTAGGAGGACCAGATCGCCTATTGCTGGTCGCCAGGCGCGCCTTCGTAGGTTGTAATGTTTGCCCTGGTTCTCGCTGGCCTGTTTTGTGTGTTCCAGAGCTGCTTTAAGAATCTCCTGGAGATGTGTAGCCTTGTCGGCGGGTGTCACGGGTTCTCGACCCAAATGTGGAGTGACTTCGTGGTAAAGTGAGCCCGGCAACCTTGGCTCCCGACCTTGAAGTAGATAGGCGGGGCTGAATCCGGTGGTGTCCGAGGCGCTAGAGTTGATGGCGAGACTTATCTCGGGCAAGGCTGCGTCCCAGGTCTTCTGGTTCCCGTCGATATATTGCGCTATCATCGTCTTGATGGTCCTATTGGCGCGCTCTGTGGGGTTCTGCTGCGGTGAGTACGGGGCGGTGTGCTGGATAGTCATCCCCAGTTGTCTTCCAAATTCCTTGAATGCTCGGCTGGTGAACTGCGTACCGTTGTCGCATACAAACGTCTTGGGCACCCCGAATCTGGCCAGGATTCGTTCGCGGAATGACCGAGACAGAGATGCTGTAGTCGCCTTGCGAAGTGGAACGAGTTCAACCCACTTGCTAAAAGAGTCGAAAAAGACCAGCAACATCGTATTGCCGTGGGTAGATCGGGGCAAAGGTCCCACGAAGTCGGCGCACAGCGTGTCAAACGGCTCTGTTACGAGCCGGGTGAACATCTGCCCAGGGGGTTTCAGCTGGCTGGCTTTAAATTTCTGGCAAGTTTCACACCTGCGAACGTACTTGACTACGTCGCGAAAGAGGCCAGGCCAGTAGTACCTCTGCATGATTCGTCTGGCTGTTTTCCGGATCCCCATGTGGCCAGCGGCGGGTTGGTCGTGACACTCCTGCAGGATACGCGCTCGAAGGGGTTGTGGCACACACAGTTTCCAGGGAATATAGTCTTCTTCTTCTGGCCGGTTTCCGAAGCGTCGATACAGCTGGTCGTTCTCTTGGACGTACTCTGGGTAGTTGGCTGGTTCCTCGGCTATCCTCGTCAACATCTTCTTTATCCAGGTGCAATGGCGTTGTTCCGTGGTGGCTTGTTGAAGTCGTTCCAGAGGTTGCCTGGAGAGCGCGTCGGCGACAATGTTTTGGTTTCCTCGGCGATAGTGCACGTCAAAGCGGTATTGTTGGAGCTCTAAGGCCCAGCGAGCTATGCGTCCCGTAGGGTTTTCGATGGCGTTAAGCCACTTTAGCGCTAAATGATCAGTGACTACATCAAAGTGGTATCCTTCGAGGTAGCATCGGAATTTACGCACGGCCCACACGATTGCCAGGCATTCTTTTTCCGTCGTGGAATAGTTACCCTCTGCCGTTGACAGCCGTCGACTGGCGTAAGCAATGACACGCTCCCGGCCTTCGATCTGCTGCGTCAACACCGCTCCGAGTCCAAAGTCGCTTGCGTCGGTCTGCACTGTGAACTTTTCCTCGAAATTCGGGCAAGCTAGAACGGGTGCTTCTGATAGCCTGGACTTCAGTTCTTCGAATGCTTTCTGTTGGGCGGTGTCCCACGTCCATTTTTGGTTCTTTTTGATTAATTTGGTCATCGGTTGTACAATGTTTGTGAAGTTTGGTACAAACCGACGGTACCACGATGCAATGCCAAGACACCTTCTTAGCTCCTTGATTGACGACGGTGGCTTAAGTTCTTGGATAGCGGCTATCTTATCTGGGTCTGTGTGAATGCCCTCCTCACTGATCTGGTGTCCGAGGTACACGATGCTCCGCTGGAAGAATTTGCATTTGTCCCGGTTGAGCTTTAGATTAGCTGTGCGCAGTCGGCGAAGTACCTCACGTAGATGCTGCAAATGTTCTTCGAGGGTTTTGCTAACGATAATAATATCGTCAAGGTACGCAAAAGCATGGGGGTCCATATCTGGTCCGATGACTCCGTCCAATGCTCGCTGGAATGTTGCTGGCGCCGAATGCAGTCCGAAGGGCATGACCTTCCAGTGATACAGGCCTCGGCCGGGCACCGTAAAAGCTGTATACTCCCTACTGCCGGCCGCCATCGGAATTTGCCAATACCCGCTCTTTAAGTCCAGTGTGGATATGTATTTGGCATTCCGTAGCTTCTCTAGGATGTGGTTAATCCGAGGTAGCGGGTACGCATCGGGAATAGAGCGAGCGTTCAGCTGCCTGTAGTCTACGCACATGCGGACGTCCCCCGTCTTCTTGCCGACAAGCACGATTGGCGCACTGTGTGGACTCTTCGATGGCTCTATCCTACCGTCGCGCAGAAGCTCGTCGACCTGGTCATCAATGATCCGTTGCATCGCTGGATTTTTGGTGAAATACCGCTGCTTGATTGGGCGGTCGTCCCTCATAACGATCGTGTGCTCCGTGATATGGGACACGCCTGTAAGTCCGTTGAACAGGTCCAGCTCGTCTTCCAACTCTTTCCTGGCCGCATGCATACTCTCCTCGACAACGATGGTGGTTGCTCTTGCTGATGGTACCTCGACGGTGTTGGCCACTGCTGTTGTTCCCGGTGATAGCCTAAATGGATTCCTCTGTATAGCTCTTGCGCACGGTGGAGGAAGAATATCGCTACTCTGACTCGTGGTGGTTCTCTGGGAGGCGACGGTGTTTGTGGTTGCTGGTTCAGCTGGGTGTTCCACTGGCAGTGCTTTCGGTGGAGACACGACGAGACGTTGCTGATCTAGCCGTTCTTGTCGTCCTGGTTGTACTGGGCTTGCCGTGGTTGGCGGACTCGATGCGGTGGGCGGGGCTGGTCGCCGCTGCGCTGCTGGACCTGGACTCAATGCGGTGGGCGGGGCTGGTCGCCGCTGCGCTGCTGGACCTGGACTCAATGCGGTGGGCGGGGCTGGTCGCCGCTGCGCCGTTGGAGCTGGACTTGTTGCGGTTGGCGGGGCTGGTCGCCGCTGCGCTGCTGGACCTGGACTCGATGCGGTGGGCGGGGCTGGTCGCCGCTGCGCCGTTGGAGCTGGACTTGTTGCGGGTGGCGGGGCTGGTCGCCGCTGCGCTGCTGGACCTGGACTCGATGCGGTGGGCGGGGCTGGTCGCCGCTGCGCCGTTGGAGCTGGACTTGTTGCGGTTGGCGGGGCTGGTCGCCGCTGCGCTGCTGGACCTGGACTCGATGCGGTGGGCGGGGCTGGTCGCCGCTGCGCCGTTGGAGCTGGACTTGTTGCGGGTGGCGGGGCTGGTCGCCGCTGCGCCGTTGGAGCTGGTATAACGGGCAGTAGCGTAAGGCTCACCTGGTTTATTTCAAGGGTGGCTTTCGCTTGACTGAGAAAATCCATTCCCAGGAGTACGTCGTCAATTGTAGTGGGCAGTATCAGGACAAGCATGCCTACCTCCTGGCCTCCCAAGCCAATGGTAACACTGAGGGCCTGGGTGACCTCTCTCCTGCTGCCGTCGGCGAGGCTAAGCGGGGTGATGACCGCTCGCTGATTTTGTTCGGTCCTGACCAACCCAGCGACTCTCTCGCTGATGAAGGTGCGCGTGGCTCCGGTGTCGACGGTGGCACAGAAAACCTGACCTTCGATGGATACTGATGCCACTATCCGGCCCCTCTCACACCGGAGAGCGGGATTTATTGTTGCAGAGGGGAGGCGAGCGCTGTCTCCGCCTGTTCCCTGGGTGGGCGGAGGCGCTCTTCGTTTCCCGTCGGTTTGGCACGGCAGCAATCGATCGTTCGTGTCCCTCGGCGGCCGCAGTCCCAGCAGAACAGGACCCGTGCGTTCCTGCATTCCCTGCTAAAATGTCCAGTCTGCGCACAGTTTCCGCAGGCATTCCGGACGTCGATCCTGGGCTCATCTTCAATGCGGCGATGGGTGACTTCGGTTGATATGGGTACTAGGGCGTTGGCTGCCCATGATCCCTCAGTGCGGGGCTCTCCTGGTGCTTGGTTCGCTGGAGCTGGGTTCCTAGTAGTCGGCATTTGCGAAGTCCTCGATGTCGACATTAGCTGGGCGTACCTGCGTTGGTTTCGGTCCCGGGTTACCTCGAAGTTTGTCACTAGCTGGGTCAACTTTGTCAGAGTGTCAAACTCGTGCCGTCGCGTGAAAAGTTGATATTCTGGGAGGAGGTTTTCGTATATCCGGTTTAATTCCTGGGTCCCGTCGTAGCGGGCTCGGCGCATCATCAGGCGTAGGCTTAGAGTAAAGTCCTTGAAGCTCTCCCCTGGTCGTTGGGTCTTGGCCCGGATCTCGTCCTCCAGAGTTTGAAAATAGCGTGGCGGCAAAAAGAAATCCAGAAATTCTGACCTAAATTCCTTCCACTGGGCTTTCTGTAGTTGGCTGACTCGAAACCAGTCTCCGGCTCGGCCAACTAATATGCCAGATAGCACCCTTGGCAACTGGTCCTTCTCGATCTGGTAGGCGTCCGCTCGCTCCTCTAGTTGCTCCAGGAAATGTAGGGGGTCGCCAGTCTCGCCATTGAAGAAAACGCCCCATGTCCGTAGCTTATCCGCCAGGCCGAACTGCAGCGCTCGTTCGCTGTCTGTTCGCAGAGAGGATCCAGGCGTTCCGGTCGCGCTGCGTCCAAGTGATAAATGCCCGCTGGTCCCGGCTGAGGGAACTTGTAGCAGGAGTTTGCCAACCTGTTGCTCCATCTTCCGCTGCCTGTCATCCACGTCACAGTCCGAGTGGTTCGGGGAAGGGTCACGTGAGTGGTCACGGGATTTGGCTTTGTATGTTAGCTCCAGCTCGGCTAAGCGCTCCAACCGCTCCTTGGGCAACTCCGCCTGGTCCACGTATGCGGACATCCGTTTCCGTAGGTCCGCCAAGGTGCCTTCTGGGGTTAACCCAAACTCCTTGAAGATGTCCTCCAGTTGCTCTTTCTTGACGTCGTAGATCCACTGCTTTCCCATAGTGTGTGGGCTCAGCGTGAGGACTTTGGTGAAATCTGTGGTTTAACTTAGCGCTAAAGTTCTGGCGTGCGGCTAGTGCAAGGTGATTGAGCAAGATGTGGTGATGGGTGATGCCCTACTCAGCATGCAGTCGGACAGAAATTTTCCTAAGGTGGCTATCGAGTTTCTCTTTCCGTGACAAGGATTTCCCGGGCTCGGACAATGGTAATGTGACCCCTTCGAGCTCAAATTATCTTATTCCAACTGGAAAAATTCTTTTTTTTTCCAAAAAAAATAAAACTGGTGACGTTTTAAGTCACGAAGGATGTAATCCTCTAATTATCCTGATTCCCTGTTAGTCCCTGTTCGGGCGCCATCTGTAACGTAGTTTCCTGGCTGGGATATGGCTCAGTCCGGCCAGGGTCGCTTACAGAAAAATTTATAAGTTGGGGACTTTGGAAATTTTTGTAGAGGGTGAGCCGACTCAAAGGTGGAAGTTGTCGGGCGCACGTTAGGGTTATGTAATCGGGCTCGTAGGGGAAGATTTTGGGAAAACAACCGGGTGGGTCGTCGGTAATGGTACACCAGTGGGAGCAGAGGCTTGACGCCTGGCTGCGATCCCCGAAGGATGCACGTGGGGGTGGGTAGTGCTACACTAGTGGGAGCAGAGGCTTGGCGCCTGGCTGTTATCACCCAAAAATGCACACGGGAACCGGGAAATAGTACACCAGTGGGAGCAGAGGCTTGGCGCCTGGCTGCGATCACCGAAGGGTGTACGTGGGGGTGGGTAGTGCTACACTAGTGGGAGCAGAGGCTTGGCGCCTGGCTGCGATCACCCAAAAACGCACACGGGAACCGGGAAAATGGTACACCAGTGGGAGCAGAGGCTTGGCGCCTGGCTGCGATCACCGAAGGGTGCACGTGGGGGTGGGTAGTGCTACACTAGTGGGAGCAGAGACTTGGCGCCTGGCTGCGATCACCCAAAAATGCACACGGGAACCGGGAAAATGGTACACCAGTGGGAGCAGAGGCTTGGCGCCTGGCTGCGATCACCGAAGGGTGCACGTGGGGGTGGGTAGTGCTACACTAGTGGGAGCAGAGGCTTGGCGCCTGGCTGCGATCACCGAGAGATGCACGTGGGAATGGGTAGCTAGACGCTAGTGGGAGCAGAGGCTTGGCGCCTGGCTGCTAGCACCCAAAATATACACGCGAATGGGGTTTAATAGACACGCAGGTTTTCAAGTTTCGGATATAATATTTATTGAATGAGAACCTATGGGTCCCTGCCTATACCGCACTCCTTGATTTAACGCTACTCACTCAGACAGATTCGGTCAACACGAAACAAAATCCAACGTTTCTTGGCGGCAGATAAAGCTGCTATTCGCTGCTTCTGGTGGCGGGTTGTTGTATCCAGGGAAGGCGCGAGACAAGCACGATGGCACGTGGTTCAAGAATCGCGAGCACGTGGTTCCAAGACGAGTCGGTACTGGTTGTCGCGGCGGACTGGGGTCGCGAGCGATCGCGTGTGGTCTCCTTCAAGCTCTGGTCACAACTGACTTCTCCTTGTCCCAGTTTTAAAGCCGCGGCCCAAAGTTATCCTCCTTTCTTCATTCTCGCTGCTTCTGCCCTCTGCTCGGCATGCTACTGTGGTCTCGCTCTTACACTTACTGAGTGTTTCGTAGATAACTCTCTGGAAAGTTCTGTCTCGATCTGCCGCCTTCGTTGATCCAGTTCGGTCGCTCACGCTGCTCTATGCCTCCGCTGCTGCTGTTCCCTCTCTCCGCTGCTGCTCTCTCGTTTCTATGCACCCCCCTACACCCTGCTAGCTAGAGATGGCCGTGGTTATCTTAATAATTATTTATTTATATTATGGTTCGGGAACAACTGGAACTTCATGTTCTTAAATTATAAGGAACTTTGCGTGTTTTTGTACGGCCAATTCGGGCCGTTACACTTGTCGCAGGTCGGCTCAACATTTTGTAAAATTTTAAAATTGGCGCCAGTTGATTTGTTTACTGTTTTAACCTAGTACTCAGTACGACGAAACCTGCTAGCTAACCATAGGAGTAAGCGAGAGGCAAATAGGTAGCTAACGCCATTAGCTGGGAAATTTTTTTCACCGCGGTACTCAGTTGAGCTAAGGAAATGGAAAGGAAATACCGAAAAAATACCAGATTTAGGAGATGAATTCCGATGAACGCCTTTAGCCGCGGCCCAAAGAATAAAAAATTTGATCTTTGGCTGTGTATGGGCAGAAGCGGTGTGTCAATAAGAAATTATAAATGGAAGGAAACCCTAAAATCCAATGGAAAACTGACTGTAGGAGTTGCGGCAATACCTATCTCCATCGCAACAGCAAGTTTAAAGCTTCCAACCCAGGTCGGCTCAACATTTTGTAATATTTTAAAAATGGCGCCAGTTAATTTGTTTGCTGTTTGTGAACCCAGCTGGTTTAAAAAATGACCATGCTACATGCAAAGCCGGTGAACTCTGAAAACTTCGGTCACACTACAAAAGAATAATATTTTTCAACTAGTGAAACTCTTAGCCGACCTGAGTACTAGGCTTCACAAAATATTGAGCGACCAGGTCGCAAGTTTTAAATGTACTGTTGGCAAGGCGTTATGTGTTGCCGCAACTCCTACAGGAGAGACAAGAGAGAACGCTATAGTCGGGTTGGTGTCCCAACTATATAATATTCGTCACTCGGCTAAAGGAAGTGCGAGGAAGATGGATATTTAAAATTGTGATTGCGCATAACTTTTTAATGAATGGTCCGATTTAAAAAAATGTCTTTTACATTTCGATAGGTATAAATATACACAACGAAATTGCATTCAAACTTCTCGGAAATCTTAGAGGGGAGCTTGGCTGAAATAAACTTGCGCTGCGTAGGAGGCCCAAGAGTATGTGTGGAAAATCTAAACCTTCTAGCTTTTGTAGTTTCCGAGATCTCAGCGTTCACACGGACAGACAGACGGACATGGCTAGATCGACTCGGCTAGTGACCCTGATCAAGAATGTATATACTTTATTATGGGGTCGGAAACGCTTTCTTCTAGATGTTACATACTTTTGCACGAATACAATATACCCTTTTACTCTAAGAGTAACGGGTATAAAAATAATATTTGAGCACTTTACTTTGTACAGCCCAAAATGTCTGATTTCATGGCCATACACACTATTAAATTTTGAACCGTAATGATTTAACCAGTTACAGTGATTTGAATTATAAAGTTTAGATTTAATGTTTATCTTTATCAATGTCATCTTATCCAAACAAACCCCTATAAATGTATATATTTTTGTCCCTTTCTAAGCCTTTAAAGAATGCTCTAATAAATGAGCCGAACAATGTCGTGGAATAACCGCATAAATATTGGCATGGGTTTCTAAAATTCGATTCTTTTTAATTAGACAAAATTAACTTCTTGTATGTATTCTGTGAAACCCTATCCGATATTTCGAGTAACAGACACAAAAACTTGGGCTAAAATTCAATATTTATTGCGGTGGCAAAGTTTTCTACATTTAATTAATGTATAAAAGTTGATATCAATAGGTGCATCCACCGTCTTGATCTCCACAAACCACAAACATCTGCTGAATAGGTATTAACAAACTATGCATTTGTTGCACTAAGGGCCGTTTTCTCGTCCACTTGTTAAATTTAAAGTAGGGTTGGTTAAAGCAATGATTTCCCATACGATTTCAACGTTTAAGCCCTACTTTAAACACACTACTTTAACAAACGGAGGAGTAAACGGTCCGATTTACTTGAGTATAATTAATGGATAACCTATTGGTGGCAGGACATCTACCAATAACAATGCTATTCTACACCCTTGTTTCGCATTGCACCGTACCTTTGAATTATAAACTTACAGGAATGATTTACAAGGTATACAAATAACATCGTATCTCTGATACCCAATTATTTTCAAGATCCAAATAAATTATTGATTATTTAATTTTCCGATTATGTTAACAATTGGTTTACACAACTTAATTTTCATACATCTAACTTAAAAATAAAAATGATCCGAAGAAAGATTCACTGTTCTACCCGTTCGCTCCTACCATCATTTACCGTATTTCTGTGGAGTTATTACCTAAATCACAATCATCGACAAATTCAACGTGCGTGAATGGGAAGTGACCATGTCTCCCGTTTAGTTCCCCCTCCCATTGTCCATTTATATTTGTTTTAGTGACTTTAATAATATCACCAATTTCCAGTTTCAATGCAGTCTTATCGTAGGCGTTCGGAACCCTTGACTGTTTTACGCGGGCGTATGCGGGCAGTTTGCGCTAAAATATAAATATTAAAAATATGTTAATGAAAAAATGTACTGCTTAGTACTTACGTTTAAATCGGTCCTCTTTAATGTGCTGTTAAGCAAGTGGGTAGATGATGAATTATTCTTTAATGTATCTTCGTCTATAAAACCCTCATGCTAAAAAAAGAAAAAATATCTAATAACTGTTTAGCACTAAATGAAAACGTTAATATTAATTCATAATATATCAATAGTAGAGCCCTGCACAAGTAAACTGACTCGCTTGTCAAACCTTAAACCCAACCGACCTACTTGAAACCCAGTTGGCTTGGGTCGTTTGGGTTTGGGTATTTGGGTAAATGAGTCAATTTTTACCCAAACCCAAACACTCAAAATAAAGACAGGTTAAATAGATCAAGTCAAACAAATTTACAGGTCGGTCCGGGTTGGGCTTTAAGTAAACTGTTGTAGTACATTTTATATTAAATTTTTATACCCGTTACTCGTAGACCAAAAGGGTATATTAAGTTCGTGCAAAAGTATGTAACAGGTAGAAGGAAGCGTTTCCGACCCTATAAAGTATATATATTCTTGATCAGGGTCACTAGCCGAGTCGATCTAGCCATGTCCGTCTGTCCGTCTGTATGAACGCTGAGATCTCGGAAACTACAAAAGCTAGAAGGTTGAGATTTTCCCCACATATTCTTGGGCCTCCTACGCAGCGCAAGTTTATTTCAGCGCCACGCCCCCTCTAACGCCCACAATCGCCCACTAACGATTTGAAAATGTGTCCGGCGCCCACATCTTTAAAGATTTCCGAGAAGTATAAATGCAATTTTGTTGTGTATATTTATACCTATCGAAATGTAGAAGACATTTTTCAAATCGGACCATTCATTAAAAAGTTATACGCAATCAAAATATCTACATATATCTATCTCCCTCGCACTCCCTTTAGCTCAGCTACGATTATAGTCGGGACACGAACCCGAGTACAGCGTTCGCACTTCCTTTAGCTGAGTGACGGGTATTAAATAGTCGGGACACCAACCCGACTATAGCGTTCTCTCTTGTTTATATTAAATTTGTTATATTACATTTTTTATATTAAATTTCATGGACTGAAAATAACTTATTTAAATAAGTGTTATGAGTTAAAAACAAATTTAAAGCCATAACAGAGTCCAAAAATTTTGGTAAAAATACCACTTAATTAGTTTAGCTCGGCAAATGGGAAAACTTAACAAACCTTTTTTTCAATTTGTGTAATAAAAATTGAAAATAAGTCCTATCCTTGAATTTTATTATATCGCGGTTTTTTGAAAAGTCGATGTAGAATATATCTTTCTCATTTCTTTAGTTTTTAGTGTTATTTGGTTAGGGCTAGTACTCAACCCAACAAAAAGTCGTCCAAAACAAAAACTTCATATGAAACAAAATTTTTTGACGTTGTTTTTCATATGAAGTTTTTTGTTTTGGACGACTTTTTGTTGGGTTGAGTACTAGCCCTTAAGTCGAAATAAATAGTTTATAAAAGTTTGGAATACTTTCTTGTGTGAGTTTTATTGACTTTTAAAAGTGTCCCAACTTACAAACCACCTTTTCAAACAGTCAATTTTTGACACTTTAGTTTGAAGCCAAAGGACCAACTTTCATAAGCGAATGTCGAAATGGTAGTATAAAAACAAAAGGTGTACCAACCTACAGATATCTCCCCTATGATTTTGGCTGTTTAAGTACACTGTGTTACAAAATGTAACCTTTTTTTATTTATTTAAAAACAAGAGAAAACGCTATAGTCGAGTAAAATTTTTATTTTCTTAAGTTTTTTATGGAATCAGCAGCAAACGCTTCTTCTGGGCGACTCTGCTTTTATACCCATCCATTTTTTTGCGGGATGAAAGGATTGTGGTGAAACGGATCTCTAGTGGTAGGCGAAGGGTTTAGCAGTCCATTCTGCAAAAAACCCTGCAGGAAAAATGCTAACTAGTCCGAAAATCAATTAGTTGTACAACTACTAAAAAAGCTACCGGAATTTTTCTCGATGCATTTCGGCTTAGAAAATGTGTGCTAGTCGAAAAAATAAATAGTACAAAACTAGTAAAATAGAAACTTGCCTCGGACTGGAACCTTTTTAACAAAAAAAAACATTAAAAATATGTAATTGGTAGAACAAATACATGTTAACGTATAGTTAAAAGGCAACTGGAATTTACCTAGTTGCATTTATAATTATTTAATATATTTAAATACATAATAACAATCATAATTCCTTTAAGGGACCGCACCAATTAGGAGAGCGTCAAATTAAACATCTTCAAGTACAAGTAAAATCCAATGAATTAATGGTTGATAGACCAGATTTTTATATTTTTCGAGAAAATATTTTTTTTAGTGTAGTTTAACAGCTGTAACCGTAAATTAAACCAGTTCGTTACATGAAAATGGATAACTTGCACTAGTTAACTTTCCTGACGCAACTAGTATTTTACTGGTCCAATACCGATTCCGATAAAAATTTTGTAAAAAAAGTTGGTAAAACTGACCCAAAATATGAAAAAAAAAATTTTTTAAGTATGCCAAAATATTTAAAGGATATATACGTATAGTTAAAAGGCAACTGGAATTTAACTAGTTGCATTTATAATTATTTAATATATTTAAATACATAATAACAATCATAATTCCTTTAAGGGACCGCACCAATTAGGAGAGCGTCAAATTAAACATCTTCAAGTACGAGTAAAATCCAATGAATTAATGGTTGATAGACCAGATTTTTATATTTTTCGAGAAAATATTTTTTTAGTGTAGTTTAACAGCTGTAACCGTAAATTAAACCAGTTCGTTACATGAAAATGGATAACTTGCACTAGTTAACTTTCCTGACGCAACTAGTATTTTACTGGTCCAATACCGATTCCGATAAAAATTTTGTAAAAAAAGTTGGTAAAACTGACCCAAAATAAGAAAAAAAAAATTTTAAAGTATGCCAAAATATTTAAAGGACACGATAGACAATAATGGTTAGCATTTTAAACGTCAAATTAAGTTTATTTCCTTAATAAATTTTGTGATTTTTAGTACAAAAATGAAAACCCGAATATTAATGTTGCCGTAATTTTCGGCTTTTTTTTTTGTTTATGCATGTTTCTCCTTTAAATTAAAAAATAAAGTACTAACATATATATATTTATGAAAAGGTAATAAAATAATCTTTATTTCTGCATTATTAAATTTTTGGTTTCATTAGTTTTAAACCTTTCCTTCACGTTTGAAGATAAAAAAATAAACCGAATATTAATGTTACTGACTGTATTAGGGTGGGTCTATGATATTTTTCTCTTGCAGATGGGGAGGGTCAAACGTGGTTTTAGGCATACAGTTTCTTGAGCAATATGGCTTAGAAATGCTCAATGATTGTTTTCCGCCCAAACGATTTATTACTTTTTTCCAGGGATTGCAAATAAGAGTTAACCTATTCAAAACAAGAAAGGAAGCTATATAATATAGTCATCCAATTTTTGTAAAATTCCGAAATTCCGAAATATTAAAAAAAAACATATCCTAGAGTAGAAGAGAATACAATAAAAATTAAAGGAAAATTAAAGGAATTTGTTTCCAATTAATTTCCCATTAATTTTCCGATCCATTTGTCAACTTTTATAATAAAAATTGGAAAAAAAAGAGTTATATGTCAATTTTTATACCCTTGCAGAGGGTATTATGATTTCAGTCAGAAGTTTGCAACGCAGTGAAGGAGACGTTTCCGACCCTATAAAGTATATATATTCTTAATCAGCATGACTAGGCGAGTCGATCTAGCCATGTCCGTCTGTCCGTCCGTCTGTCTGTGTGTTTCTAGCGGATATCTTTTCTTGTTTTTTAAAGATTTTTTAAAGTTCAAAATGTTAAATTTCGGACTTTTTACGAATTTTTTATTATATCTCGCCAGATATCCACTCGATTGGGTCAGTTTTAGTTTTATTTTAAAGCCAATATATCAGAGCTTAACTTTGCCAGATAAATATGATTGGATAAGTAATGGCAGCGCAGAAGCTCGACAAAGATGAAAAATGTGTTTTTTGGTCGACTGTAAGTAGGCTGGTATATATCGTAACAACACGAAATAAATCCGTCGAAAAATCATAATGTGTACAAACTTAAAGTTTACATCCTACCGAATAAAACAAGCCGGATATGGCCCCAATCCATTGAAAACTGGATTTATGGTTTTGGATTTATGGATTTTTAAAGTTCGGATTTTTCCACTTTTTTCGGTTGACAGAGTCCAAATTTAAGATTTATCATAGGCGGCGACATGTAAACAAAAATGAGTGGTGACGGCGGCCGGGTCAAAAAATTACTTATCCAATCATATTGATCTGTATGGCAAAGTTAAGCTCTGATCTATTGAATTTAAAATAAAACTAAAACTGGCCCAATCGGGTGGATATCTGCCGAGTTATAAGAAGAAATTCGAAAAAAGTCCGAAATTTAACATTTCGAATTTTAAAAAACCTTAAAAAAAAACTGTGCCATCGAAAAAAAATTAGTGCTATTTTCGTGATCTAGGGGTCCAAAACTAAAGGAATTTGCCATCAATTGCTGGGGAGCATTTCGGCTGTAAACTAGTGTAATCTACGATTGAATACCTTTCTGTTGATATGCCATATGTCTCCAAAATAATTTTTACCCAGTTTAATATATATATATATACATTATAGGGTCGATAACGCTTCTTTCTACTTGTTACACACTTTGAACGAATACAATTTATCCTTTTAATCTACGAGTAACGGGTATAAAAACAAATTTGAAAGTTTAAGAAAGAAGAAATAAGATAAAATCCGCGCGTATTTTGAATTTAACAGAGTTCCACAGAAATACAAATATATCGAGTCTGTAAAATTATTTTTATACGCACCGTTTGTATATAAGGAACCGGTATTTGCCCAATTTTCCCCGATGAATTTCGTGCAGTCCACCATTGATCCTCGTCTTTTCGAACTACTGTAAGAACTTCACCTCTTTGAAATGGCAAATCATCTTGATCCTTAAAAAATAAAAATTATTTTAATCACTATTAAATAAAATATCACTGTTTTTAAATGCTCACGCTGCCAACAAAATCGAACTTTCCTATAACTTTTTCCACTTTTTTAAACGCAGGTCGTCTTAGAGGGGTTGTATCCAAGTAATGAAGTGTGTAAAAAGTCAATAGTTTTGGTAGATTATCGAAAGATTGATCCCCTATGCGGTAAACGATGTGATCCTGTTGTTGAACTTTGTTAATGATGTAGTTGCTAACTTTTGTATCTTCTCTAAATAAACACAATATAAATTATTATATGTAAATATTTTTTATTTACACTTGCCAGTTTATATCAGCGTCTCCAGAAAAAAACTAAACTCCTTATTTACCAACAATTAATTAAAGCAAATATAGGCCGAGATCACTATGGACGGCAGTCCATGTAGTGACGAAGCGCACCAGGAGAGTGTGCAAGGCGACTACTATTATATAGCCGCAAAATTGAAAATCTGCTGTGATAGTCCGATCGTAATGAGTAATACACCAATCGAAAGGTATTGCAAAAACTTAAAGGATTGCATACCAAGACCTCAAGAAAATCAATTGGTTTGGGGGAGAGAGAGGTGAAAGTGAAAAAGTGAAAATTTCGAATTTTGGAGCTGTTGGGGCCGGTGGGGATAAAAGCCCCCTCGCAATATTTTAGTTGTATTCCTATCAAAAATACCCCTCGAATGAGGGGCCATATGATAAAATCCGACGCTCCGTTCAAAAGTTATAGCCAAAATAAGATTTTCTTCTTCTTCCCAAAATGAAAATTTAATTCTGTTTGTCAGTTTGTCCAAAATATGTTTTTTAAGTTCTGAAAATTTGATATGACGTTCATCACATCGATATAAAAAACTTTTGTTCTACCACTTTTGGAAAAACCCGCTAGTTTAGCGGGAAAACAGCTATAAATAGCTAAAATTCGGAAAGCCGTAACTTCTATACTACTATAGCTACAGACTTGTGCTGCATCTCGTTTGAAAGGTATTTTTAAATGCTATATACGCCTTCTTCTAACTTTTTTTTTAGCTTTTTTTTAATTTTCTCAAAAACGGCTCTAACGATTTTCCTTACAACTTTAAACTGTATAGCCCTTGAGATTCCTTAAATTTTGGTATATATCATGTTTATGTAAAAAATCGCGTTTAAAAGTTATTCAGAAACGAAAATAGCCACTTTTGCCAGCTCAGAACAACTAACGCTTCCTGAGTGTTTAATTTTGTGCGTGGGTATCCAAACTGTATATTAGGCTCATAGAATCATTTCAATTGTTTTAAGGAGTTCCAAATAGGAAACTTTTGTTTTACGACTTTTGGAAAAACCCGCTGCTTTAGCGGAAAAAAAGCTAGAAATAGCTAAACTTCGTTAGTTTGTAAGTTCTACACTACTGAAGCTACAGACATGTGCTATACCTCGTTTAAAAGGTATTTTGAAATACTTAAACGCCTTTTTAACTTAATTTGTTTAAATACAATGGTTTACAAATTATGATTGACAAATTTAAATTTAAATGTATATACTAGCTCCTATGAGAGCAAATATAAACAAACAAAAACTTCTGATATCAAATAAAAACACCTCTTAACGAGGTAAAAAACTAGTGACGATCGCACCTTCAACATACAAAAGTTCTGATATCAACATTTGTGACGAAAAATTAGTACACTCGTCATTAAATACACTTTCTAAGATTTTCTCATTCGGCACGCTGCAATAGAAAATGCCTATGAAGGTAAAAAGGTTAAAATAGTATGCTAGGGCGGGCCGAATGAGAAAATATTAGAAAGTGTATTTAATGACGAGTGTAATAATTTTTCGTCACAAATGTTGATATCAGAACTTTTGTATGTTGAAGGTGCGATCGTCACTAGTTTTTTACCTCGTTAAGAGGTGTTTTTATTTGATACTTTTATAGTAGCCCCTAACGTTAAATAAATCTAACCATAAATCTTTTCGGAATTAAATAGTAACTTGTTTCTTTTATACGGTCGTTTTGGAAAATTCAATCTAACTTAACCACAAGAGAAGTTGGGGTGGGCGCATTCAAAATTTGAATGCGTGCACCTCCTCTTGAGTTAGATTGAATTTTCCAAAACGACCGCATAAAAAAGACATGTAACTATTTAATTCAGAAATTCACAAATTGGTTGACCACTCTTGAAGATACAGTGGCTCCATCGCATAATCGAATACCTACTTTCATGAAATTAACAGGCAAAAAAATGAATAAAATGGGTTAAATTCGTCGTTTATTTTGCATTTATTTAAAAAATTGACCAAACTATAACTAAACGAATAACTGCTTGGTCGAAAAGCACGATTTCCCTACAAATTTCAATAAAAAAGAAGCTTTCAGCTTAATAAGAATGTTCTCGAACTCATCTTTAAGGTAAGTTGTTAAACTTACTTTGGAATTATGCCATCATTAACATCTTGATTTGGCCTTCCCCGCCTCTATTGTCAAATTAAAATGTATCCCGGAACCTCATAATAATGTTCTGGGCAATAGACTTGACTTCTCCGACCAATCCAGGGAATTTCCGTACAGTTTTCAGTTCGAAATTGAGTTTTCTAATCAACTGACGAAGTTTTAAAATAGCTTTCCTTGGAGCCATTTTAACTTTTTTTTGCAGTTGTTTCTGCTCTTAATCTCTACTACAAAGTAATCTCAATGCAAAAATCCCAAGTTTGCAGCAGTTCGTTGAACCTTAAAATCAGATTATTTGTTGTTTTTTTTGGAAAACTACGTGTTTTCGTTGGAAATATGTGGTTTTTGTTTATGTTTTTGTAAGAAAATTTGTGATTTTCTTAAATTAAAGATACCGCAATTACCAGAGCTGATGAACTATAGGCGTAGTGGCAACTTATGCTTAGAAAAGCCTCATTTACAGTGGCTCACAGCTTATTTCGTGCAGAGGTAAACTTAAAATTCAAACTCGTATAGCTAACAAACTATACGATAATTTACCAAAATTTAAATGCAGTTATGTTAGGCAGTATTCTGGCCCTTATTAACCCACTTCTTTATTTTTAGATTCCATAGAATAACACTTAAAATTAAGAAAAACTAAAATCATTGACTTTTTTAATGTCACAGCTTATTTCGTGCAAAACTTTAAAATTATTATTATTTGTAAATTATGGCTCAAAATGTGTTTTTTTAATTTCTGCATTGAAGCGCCTATTATTAACAATTTTTTTTGTAATTTTAATTATGTCAAATACACTAAAAAAAAAAGTTACATGCAAAAAAAATAAAATAATCAATTAAAATGTTTAAATGTATATTTTCGTATTAAAAATGTCGAAAAATGTATCTTAAATTTGCAGAATTTATTGAGCAAGGACCCAGTTCTCAACTATCCATGATCAAACGCTTCTTACAAAGGAATTAAGATACTACCGTACTGTTAAATTTACTATATATTTTTAATAATTTTAAGTCTGTTCCGGTGCAGATACTATTGTACAGGATGCATTTTGGGCCTATTGGTATCACTTAATTCCTTTGTAAGAAGCGTTTGATCATGGATAGTTGAGAACTGGGTCCTTGCTCAATAAATTCTGCAAATTTAAGATACATTTTTCGACATTTTTAATACGAAAATATACATTTAAACATTTTAATTGATTATTTTATTTTTTTTGCATGTAACTTTTTTTTTAGTGTATTTGACATAAGTAAAATTACAAAAAAAAATTGTTAATAATAGGCGCTTCAATGCAGAAATTAAAAAAACACATTTTAAGCCATAATTTACAAATAATAATAATTTTAAAGTTTTGCTCGAAATAAGCTGTGACATTAAAAAAGTCAATGATTTTAGTTTTTCTTAATTTTAAGTGTTATTCTATGGAATCTAAAAATAAAGAAGTGGGTTAATAAGGGCCAGAATACTGCCTAACATAACTGCATTTAAATTTTGGTAAATTATCGTATAGTTTGTTAGCTATACGAGTTTGAATTTTAAGTTTACCTCTGCACGAAATAAGCTGTGAGCCACTGTAGATTCTCTGCGGAAATGCATGGTTCTCTTGCAATCGCATTTTTAAATTGCGTGTTTTTCTATAAAAACAAAGGAGCACAGAAACTTCATGATGATTGACGGATGATCCTTATGGACATCCTTCGACCATGTTATCGGACGGAAACATTTTCTGATATATGTACAGGTATATATTTACATAAGTATAACGCAAGCGTACATATCACCTGATGAAATATCGATACAAATTTACAATTATTTATGTATTAAAAAACAAAAAAAGGTTTTCCACTGAAGAGAGTATTGGGCCTAGTATCGGAAGTCACATATTTTTTTGGTAGAAGATATACTGACAAGTGTACGTAGTTTTTTTTTCTTACCTTACGCAAAGTACATAATCCCCCGCTATAGAGTTACTGTCTCGAACTAAAAATACTCCTCGTTCACGCTCATTCATTAAAACTTCTGTAGCATCTTGTCGCGACATGGGACCAAAGTACCAGCTATTAAGAACATAGGTTAATATTTAGCATATAATTTATTGATACGACCATTTTACCTGCTTCTGTCTGAAACATCAAAAGGATCCATAGCTCAGGTTTACAATAAATTGCGTCCAGAATAAAGAAACATAAATGATAAAATTCACGGTGTCGCATATAACCGATAATATAACAATAGTCTTCAGTCAGTGCATATTTAAATTGATTATTTAAAAAACATTACAATATGATCATTGTTTGCCCTTTTTATATGTGTATCTACGCTGGGCTTAGAGCTGTGCGAAACATCGAGTCATCGATGTATCGTTATGTTTTCGTTTATTTCCACTACTATTTTGCTGGAAATTTCTTTACTGTTATGTAGTAGTCCCACTGACAACGCACACTAGGAAGGTCGAAAATCCACACCATACATTTTTCTGTACATTCAGTTGTATGGGCTTTATAGGGTCTTCCCACAGAGCTCCATCCACCATCTACTATCCGTTGAACGGATGTTCCGTAAGGTTTTGCCGTTCCAAAAATTTCCCAGTTACTCCGCCATCCAATTTTGACGGACTTTGACGGGCTCTTATATGCGATAGTTATGCGATATTTTCTCGATGTTTTAATATTGGCAAGGCAGAGGGGTAGTAAGAACGGAGTGTGGGGTACGGGAGGTTAGGCTCCAGTCATCAATATGTATGCATACTCGTTGTAGGATATGTTATAAATGTTCAGATATGTTTTTAATCTATTTATTGTATTATTCTACAATAAAATTAGGAAAACGCAATTTTACTACAGTTTTGCCGAGATGAAATCAACCTTCGTTTTTGTTCAGTTGAGCAACTGCTCATAAAGTCAGCTGTTATTGGATGTGGATGGAAACTCTATGGGGACACGAATTTACAATATGTCAAAAATCCAAACCGTTTCACACGTATGGACTCTATGGGAAGACGCTATTAGCCTAGTACTCAGTACGACAAAAACTGCTGGCTAAGTATAGGAGCAAACGAGACGCAAATAGGTAGCTAAAGCCTTAATCCGGGGACTTTTTTCAGCGCGGTACTTAGATGAGCTAACGAAATGGTAAGGAATTCCAAAAAAAATACCTGATTTAGCGGATGAATTCCGATGAACGCCTTTAGACGCGGCCCAAAGAATAAAAATTTGATCTTTGGCCGTGTTTGTGCATAAGCGGTGTGGCAATAACAAGATATAAATGGAGGAAAAACTTCAACAACCAATAGAAAACTGCCTGTAGGAGTGCGGCAATACATATCGCCATGCGAACATCAAATTTAAAGCCTGCGACCCAGGTCGGCTAAACATTTTTTAATATTTCAAAATTGGCGATACTTGATTTGTTTGCTCTTTGTGAACCAACTGATTTACAATAAGACCATGTTACACGCAAGGCGGGTGAACTCTGAAAACTTAGATCACACTACAAAAGAATAATACTTTTCGACTAGTAAAACTCTTACCCGAACTGAGTACTAGGCTTTTGAACCTATTAATTTTTTTTCCTTTGTTTTTTCCGTACCGAAATGTTTCCAGTCAGTAAATAAGGGTTCCCAACCTGAAGCAGGACAAATTGGTAAAATAATAAATATAGTAATACAAAAATTTTATTGAATTTTCGTTAGCTTTGAATTATTTGCTTTCTGCCAACATAACTGCCATAACATAATTTTTCACAAAGTTGTGTAATTCGTAAATAACTTAGGAACACAATAATGAACTTTGTTAAATTCCCACGAACCAATTCTTGTTTTCCATAATATTTGTGTGCTCCTAAATAAAAGTCCCTTATAAACTTTAAATACCCACAGGTATATCTAAGAATACAAAAAACCGATGTTTGTCGACATCTTCTTCAGAGCACCTAAATATAATTGAACACTGGAAATGTTTCGTAGAAATTTTAGCTAATGGCTTGAGGAAATACCGAAAAATAACATATTCAGCGGGTGAATTCCTATGTAAAGCCTAGTACTCGACACCTACTTCAGAGCACCTAAATATAATTGAACACTGGAAATGTTTCGTAGAAACTTTAGCTAATGACTTGAGGAAATACCGAAAAATACCATATTCAACGGGTGAATTCCGATGTAAAGCCTAGTACTAGAATGTAGCATGGGTTTGTCCACTCAGCTGATTTATAATAAGACTATGCTACATCATTGCGGGAGAACTCTGAAAACAATAGTCACACTACAAAAGAATAATATTTTTCGACTATTTTCTTACATCACTTCACTTCACTTCCGGGAAGTGTTGGATTTCTGATCCAAAAAAACAACACATTTATAACAAATCTTCTACTGCTGAAAGCATTCCACATAATTTTAATCATTATTTTTGAGTTTTATTTTTTCCGATCAGAAATAATGATTATTTTGATGAAATAATTTGGTAATTTTTATTTGTAATATTGTTATTTATGTAATATTGTATACTTGTAAATAAATATGAAATAAACCAAATCCATGCTTCGTCCTTGAATTATTTAACATATAATCTTCAAACTAACCTAAGACAGAAAAACAGAGATAATGAAATGATAAACGAGAGAACACTACGAGTTTCACTTCTGTCGTGCGTAGGCTGACACACCCATTTTTTTTTTATTCACGAATTTTTATTGTTTTTGTTGATTTTGTGTAAAAAACTATAATATTACCTGATAACACTAATTACTGCAGCTTTATTGTAGTTATACCCGTTACTTGACAAACCCATTTTCTTGTTATGTTATTTTTATATGGAAATCCGTGTATGTATATCAATAACACCTTGTGGTTACCTGTAAGCATTTGAATAGAAAACGCGGACAAGTGTGCATGTGTTATTAATGATCGACATACGATAAGTACGCTTTCGACAGATGATAGTAACATTTATATCGGTGTCACCGATTATTGATCGATTTTATATCCGCCATTTTGTAGATTTGTGTTGCATATAGTGAAAATTCGAGACGTCATAATAAACTAAATTGTTTACGTGAATGATTTTTAAATATTATATTAAAAGTGAGAATTTAATATTATGGAAAATATTGGGTGGTTATTTAAACTGCTATTGATGCCAAAGAAGTAACCCAAGTATACATAAATTGATTGCTTATGTGTACACATCTGAATGCATATGTATACATATATGTATATGCAGTTCAATCTGAAGTGAAGAAGCCAATAACTTGTTTTGTGCATGTGTGCAAGCCCACTTACTCGTACATAATGGATCTATATATAACAACGTAAATTTGAGAATCTTTGAAAAATTACATGGAACAAAAGGGTAATATATTTTATATTTCACCAAATTGTGTGCACATCTGTATATCCGTGAACTGGAATTGTTATCAAGAAAAAAATGATCTCAATTTATAAATGAATTTAATAATTTCCTATTAAGCGTTATAAAGTACGGAAATAAAAAAGAAAATAATAGTACGCTTTTATTGCACGCTCGAAAATGCATTTTTGCTTAAGTTTTGTATGCAATCAAGCAGCAAAATGCTTGTTCTTAGCGAATCTGCTTTTCTACCCATACATTTCTGTTGGTGGGATGAATGGATTGCGCTGAAACAGATTCCTAGTGGTGACCGTCCATTTCAACAAAAAAATCGAGAATTTTTTGTACCTTTGCTAATTTTTTTTAACTATATCACGCACATCCTTTTTTTAAGTAGGTAAAACTGGTCCAGAATATGCAAAAAAAAAATCTTTTAAAGTGCCAAAACATTTAAACAACCTTATGGACTAGCATTTTAAATGTCAAATTAAGTTTATTTCCTAAATAAATTTTGAGATTTTTAGTACAAAAAGGAAAAACTGAATATTAATGTGGCCTCAATATTCGGGTTATTTTTTGTTTATGCATGTATCTCTTTAAAATTAAAAATAAAGTATTAATATTAATATATCAATAAAAAGGTAATAAAATAAGCTTTATTTCTGCATTATTATGTTATTAATTTTTTTATTTACAAAGCTTTTATTCACGTTTGAAGTTAAAAAAACAAAAACCGAATATTAATGTGATCCACAGTAGGGTTAAAACCTTGAAATCGTATGGGAAATCATTGCTTTAACCCTACTTTAAAAACAAACGGACGAGAAAACGGGCCTTAACTTATGTTTAACTAAAAAACGAGGACGGAAGCTAACTTCGGCAAGCCGAAGTTTTAATACCCTTGCAGATTTCACGAATGAAAACTTGACTAGAATAGCAACATGAATTAATAAACAACAAAATATTCTATAATTGAAAAAAATAAAAATTAAAAATTCTTCACCCTATTGTTCCTATGGGAGCTATATGATATAGACGTCCGATCGGCACGCGCTTTTACCCTGATCAAGGTATGCGTAAAAGAATAAGATTCATGTCAAAAGCTCTTACACTGAGCGAAATATCTTCATTTTGTGAAAGCTATATCCGATTGTTCCCATGGGAGCTATAGGATATAGACGTCCGATCGGGTCGGTTTTTTCAAACTGGATCTGCGTACGACTGTTTTAGCACGACTGTTTGTTTTAGCACGACTGTGAAAGTGTTAAGTCGCTAGCTTTTAAACTGAGCTTGCAAACGGTATTGAAACAGACGGACATGGCTATATCGACTCCCCTATTAATCCTGACCAAGAATATATATACTTTATGGCGTCGGAAACGTCTCCTTCGCTGCGTTACAAACTTCTGACCAAAATTATAATACCCTCTGCAAGGGTATAATAAGTAACTTAGTTTTATTTATTTTTATTCAAAACAAGAGAGAACGCTATAGTCGGGTTTTTGTCCCGACAATCTAATACCCGTCACTCAGCTAAAGGGAGTGCGAGGGAGATAGATATATAATATTTTGATTTAACTTTTAATGAATGGTCCGATTTGAAAAATGTCTTCTACATATCGATAGATATAAATATACGCAACAAAATTGCATTATGGGCGATTGTGGGCGTTAGAGGGGTCGTGGCGCTCGGCTGAAATAAACTTGTGCTGCGTAGGAAGCTTTGTAGTTTAGCTTTTGTAGCTTACGAGATCTCAGCGTTCATACAGACAGACAGACGGACAGAAAGACGGACAGACGATCCAAGAATATATATACTTTATGTGGTCGGAAACGCTTCCTTCGCCCTGTTACATACTTTTGCACGAATACAATATACCCTTTTACTCTACGAGTAACGGGTATAAAAAAGCAAAATAATGTGAAATAATAGGCGAAAAAAAATATTTTAATGGCAGGATCAGGGTCAATCATATGCTAATACTAGGAAATATTTGCCCAAAAGTTGTTTTACCATTCGGTTCATTTTACGACGTTTTAAAGGACTCTCACTCTGCCAAAATTCAAGGCACACAGCTGACCCATGGGTTTAAAAGGCCAGGGAAGCGAAAGGGTCAAGAAAAAGGATAATGTCAACCCTTAGGTCTTAAAAGATAGGGGAGAGGTCTGTAGGTTGAGACACCTTTTGTTTTTAGTCTCCCATTTGGACATTCGCTTTTGAAACTTCACGTGTTAAGTACCGATCGAAAGCTTAGTCTTTTAGCTGTAAAATAAAGCAAACAAAAAATTGTTTTTCCCTTGGGGAAAACTAAAAACTATAAGGAACTATTTATTTATGTTAATTTAATCAATTTTAGCTCGTCCTAAATCATTTCCCATTCATTTTTTAAGAACTTCGACCAAATAACAATTAAAATCAAAAGGCTCTTTGAACATTCACTTTTCCCCTAATATCAAAGAAATGTGCTAGGCAGAAAGCGACCTCTGTTGGCCTAAGGCCTTTTTGTATGAAAAACGGGTGTCTCAACTTACACAAAATGGGATGTTTCGGGAAAAAATTAATAACTTTTGTTCTGACTGTCACATTAAGCTGATTCTTTTTTTAATTAGTTAACAGTTAATATACTAATGTTTTAAATCTCTTACCAAGTTAATTTAAGGACGTTATTAATTTTAAATGGAATTTTGAAAAAAGTAGGCAATAACTTTTTTGGTGCAAAATGGTACACGACTCTCACAGCTTAAATCTGGCTAGAGCCTGGCTTATAATGTTTTCCCCAAAAGTTTTTTCACTAAAAAGGACTACAAAAAAAAAAAAAATTTTTTTAGTGGAAAAGTTTTGAGAAAATTGAGTGTCTCAACTTACAGACTGTCTCAACCTACAGACCTCTCCCCTATGTATTTAGACTTTAGGTACGTAAGTGCGTTTTTCTCGAAACCACGTTTTGAAAGTCCGTGGTCATCGGCATTTCTAAACAGCTCAATCGATCGTTTTGTCGCATATTTTTCTGCATAAAAAAAACCCGCCCCCTGGCGTTTTTATATTTTTATACCCTTGCAGAGGGTATTATGATTACAGTCAGAAGTTTGCAACGCAGTGAAGGAGACTTTTCCGACCCCATAAAGTATATAAAGTATATATATTCAGCATCACTAGACGAGTCGATCTAGCCATGTCCGTCTGTCCGTCCGTCTGTCCGTCCGTCTGTCTGTCCGTTTCTACGCAAACTATTCTCAGTTTTAAAGCTATCGGCTTGAAACTTTCCCAAAAGTCTTCTTTCTATTGCAGGTAGTATATATGTCGGAACCGACCGGATCGGACAACTATATCTTATAGCTCCCATAGGAAGGATCGGAAAAAAAAGCGTTGAAAAAATTATAGCTTTGGTGTTTTCTCAAATATTACCTTCTACTCTTGGGAATATTATTTTTTATATATTTCTGAATTTCGAATTAAATATTTAAAAAATCAGATATCATATAGCTGCCATAGGAACGGTCGAAAAATTAAATGGAAATTATAACGAAAAAAATTATATCTTTGTTGATTTTTATTACATTCTCTTCTACTCTGGGATATGACTATTTTTAAATATTTCCAAATTTTGATTTTAATTTTAAAAAGATCGAACTACTATATCATATAGCTGCCATAGCAACAATCGAAAAATTAATGTGAAATAATAGGAAATTTAACATTTTTGCGATTTGTAAATTAATAGAATGATCTGCAAGGGTATATAAGCTTCGGCTTGCCGAAGCTAGCTTCTTTTCTTGTTTAACTTTAAGTATTTTTTTTAAGCCCAAAGTCGAATTTTTTAGGTGAAAAACGCATTTTTGACTTTGGAAGGGCAAAAAAAATGATTTAAAAAAACAAATTAAAAATCGCGCTTCCCAGGGGGCGGGTTTTTTCTTTTCTTAAGCTAAATGTAAAAGCAGAATGGAAATCCGATAATTTTTGGAGGAGATACAGTGGTCACCGCAAAACGCTTTTTTTTAATAGTGTTCCAGCAATCGCTTTGCCACCGATATATTAGCCGATAGTATAGTACATAGACCTTACCTATCCCCCCCCCCCCCCCCTTAAAAGACCCTGCAATGTGCTAACTTAATTTTTTTGCAGCTAGATAAAATGAAGTGATTTCAAAGGTCACCAATATAACCATTTAGACTTTTATAATCTTTTTACCTAATCACGTGCTATGCCAATCCTTTCCATAGACTTAAGGACTCGGAAAGTTGACCTTAAAAATAAATGCATTTTTTCACGCTGCAAAAAAAATGTAGTTAGCACATTGCAGGGCCTTCTGATCCTGCCATTATAATATTATTTTCGCAGAGATATGGGTATTTGAATTTTAAATTTTTTTTAAATAACCGTTTTTAGTTCAAATTAAGTTATTTAAACGATTAAGGATACAAATTTAGCATTATGCCATCTAGACAACAGAAGCAAAGCTGATTTTGAACAAAAAATTATTCAAAAACGAGGACGGAAGCTAACTTCGGCAAGCCGAAGTTTTAATACCCTTGCAGATTTTACGAATTAAAACTTGAATAGACTAGCAACATGCATTAATAAACAACAAAATATTTTATAATTGAAAAAATAAAATTTTAAAATTTTTCACCCTATTGTTCCTATGGGAGCTATAGGATATAGACGCCCGATCGGCACGCGCGTTTACCCTAATGAAAGTACGCACAAAAAAATACGATTTGGAAAGTTTCATGGGAATAGCTAATATTTTGCGCGAAATATCCTGAAAAACGTCAAATTTTGACCGATTTCACCCTATTGTTCCTATGGGAGCTATAAGATATAGACGTCCGATCGGCACGCGCTTTTACCCTGATCAAGGTACGCACAAAAAAATACGATTTGGAAAGATTCATGCCAATAGCTCTTACACTGAGCGAAATATCTTCACTTTTGTGAAAGCTATATCCGATTGTTCCTATGGGAGCTATAGGATATAGACGTCCGATCGGGTCGGCTTTCAAACTTGATCTGCGTACACATGTTTTAGGACGACTGTGAAAGTTTCAAGGCGCTAGCTTTTAAACTGAGCTCGCAAACGGTATTGAAACAGACATACAGACGGACAGACGGACAGACGGACAGACGGACATGGCTATATCGACTCCCCTATTGATCCTGATCAAGAATATATATACTTTATGGGGTCGGAAACGTCTCCTTCACTGCGTTACAAACTTCTGACCAAAATTATAATACCCTCTGCAAGGGTATAATTAGTTTTAGCGAAATAGTTAAAAACAACTCAAGTGTGCCAAAAATGTTGTTCGGGCAGATTCAACTCATTTTTATACCCTTGCAGAGGGTATTATGATTTCAGTCAGAAGATTGCAACGCAGTGAAGGAGACGTTTCCAACCCCATAAAGTATATATATTCTTGATCAGCATCACTAGACGAGTCGATCTAGCCATGTCCGTCTGTCCGTCCGTTTCTACGCAAACTAGTCTCTCAGTTTTCAAGCTATCGGGATAAAACTTTCCCAAAAGTCTTCTTTCTATTGCAGGTAGTATATAAGTCGGAACGAGCCGGATCGGACAACTATATCATATAGCTCTCATAGGAACATCGGGAAAAAAAATGTAAAAAAATTATGTCTTGGGTGTTTTTGAACCTATAACATTCTACTTTTGGAAATGTCATTTTTTATCCCATTCTGAATTTCGAATAAAATTGTTTCAAAATCGGACAACTATAGGGGAGAGGTCTGTAGGTTGAGACGGTCTGTAAGTTGAGACACTCAATTTTCTCAAAACTTATCCACTAAAAAAATTGTTTTTTTTTTTTTTGTAGTCCTTTTTAGTGACAAAACTTTTGGGGAAAACATTATAAGCCAGGCTCTATCCAGATTTAAGCTGTGAGAGTCGTGTACCATTTTGCACCAAAAAAGTTTTTGTCTACTTTTTTCAAACTTCCATTTAAAATTAATAACGTCCTTAAATTAACTTGGTAAGAGATTTAAAACATTAGTTTTTCATACAAAAAGGCCTTAGGCCAACAGTGGTCGCTTTCTGCCTAGCACATTTCTTTGATATTAGGGGAAAAGTGAATGTTCAAAGAGCCTTTTGATTTTAATTGTTATTTGGTCGAAGTTCTTAAAAAATGGATGGGAAATGATTTAGGACGAGCTAAAATTGATTAAATTAACATAAATAAATAGTTCCTTATAGTTTGGAGTACTTTTTGTGTGAGTATTATTGACTTTAAAAAGTGTCTCAACCTACAGACCTCTTTTTCAAATTGTCATTTTTTGGCACTTTTCAAAAAAAATTATTTTTTAGTTTTCCCAAGGGAAAAAAAATTTTTTTTGCTTTATTTTACAGCTAAAAGACTAAGCTTCCGATCGGTACCTAACACGTGAAGTTTCAAAAGCGAATGTCCAAATGGGAGACTAAAAACAAAAGGTGTCTCAACCTACAGACCTCTCCCCTATCATATAGCTGCCATAAGAACGATCGGAAAACTAATGGGAATATAATAGGAAATAAATTATTGCTTCGTTGGTTTTTATTGTATTCTCTTCTACTCTAGGATATAACTCTTTTCAAATATTTTCGAATTTCGATTTTAATTTTATCAAAATCGAACTACTATATCATATAGCTGGCATTGAAACGAACGCAAAAATAATGAGAAATAATAGGAAAATTACCATTTTTGCGATTTGTAAATTAATAGGAATTATCTGCAAGGGTATATAAGCTTCGGCTGGCCGAAGCTAGCTTCCTTTCTTGTTAACGATGCCAAATTGCCAGCATTTTTGCATTTTTTCTCACTTTTACAATTTTGACGAAGTGTAATAGAAAGTTGGAGAGCATTATATTACCTGTAAAATGAGTTATTTATGGTTGAAATCGGTTTAGCAAAACTCAAGTTAGAAATTAAAAAAGTGTCAAAAACGTTTTTTACACTTAAAAGAAAATTTTATCCATAAAAAAAATTTAAGTGCCATTTTCCTAATCAGGAAGACTTACCTAACCGGAAAACAAAGTTTTCATTCATGGTATATTTCATCGATTTTTTTTTGTAAACTGGTGTTACCAGTCTTGGTCTTACTACCAGGAGTATTTTTAATGCAGTTTCCTCCCGTTTTGAACGTTAAAAGCAACAAAATTAAATGCGTGTCAGTTGGGATAAATGCCCCCTAGTTATTCTAACTGAAAATACGCGTCGACTAAAAAATACCGATGCTTCGTTAAAAGTTATTCCAAAGTCAAGATTTTTGAGGACTTTCCAAAATTAAACCAACGGGGGTGTCAGAGAAATCTCTTCCAACTAAATTTCCCCCTAAAAGCAAGTCTCGGTGTCACAGAATCCGTTTAATAACACTGGTCGACAAAAAAATTCCCCAAGACTAATACGATTTTAGCTGTAGATTACAACCCCATACTTGGAAACTTTCCATCACAATTTTTTTCCATGGGCAAAGTACAAAATTTTCTATTTTTAGGAACTTTTTGCGGCTTAATAGCAAGAAAACCCTTCTATCCTAGAGCCACAATTTAGCGAAAATGGTAATTTGAACCTTTAACTTCAACAGTGTCCAATCACCAATCTACTTTTTTAAGGGTATTCAATTCGTTGGAAACGTTGAAAAGTGTAAAAGTCTAAGAAGTTCCAACAACAATTTCTATTCAAAACAGATTTAATTTTCCTCAAAAATCATCAAGCTATACCAAACAAAATAATTAAGCCTTTTCTTGTACGTCAATATCTTGTAACTATTTATACCCGTTATTCGTAGAGTAAAAGGGTATATTGTATTCTTGGAAAAGTATGTAACAGGGAGAAGGAAGCGTTACCGACCCTATAAAGTATATATATTCTTGATCAGGGTCACTAGCCGAGTCGATATAGCCATGTCTGTCTGTCCGTCTGTATGGACACTGAGATCTTAGAAACTACAAAAACCAAGCAAGAAAGTTCGGATTACCCACACAAATTCTTGGGCTCATACGCAGCGCATATTTATTTCAGCCGAGCGCCACGCCCCCTCTACCGCCCACAAACGATTTTAAAATGTGTCTGGCGCCCACATTTTTAAAGATTTTGGATAAGTATAATTACTATTTTCTTGTGTTTATTTAAATTACACATATCGAAATGTAGAAGAATTTTTTTTTGAAATCGGACCATTCTGTAAAAAGTTATGTCCGATCAAAGTTTTATATCTCTACCTCCCTCGCAATCCCTTTAGCTGAGTAACGGGTATCTCTTGTTTTTTGTCGACCTGTGTAATAAACATAATACATTTCTAAGATACAAGTGAAATAAATCTAGAACAAAATACAGTTTTGTGGTTTATTTAAATTATAATTTAAAATTTATTTCTTTTATACATTATAAAGAAGGACTATAACTGATATAATTATTCTCTTTGACTAGGTTCTCAAAAACTACAATGTTTTCATTGTATGTAGCATCTATCTTCCGTTATCCAGCGAATACTATATGAAAGCAACTTAGATCAATCATAAGTAAATGGTTCCAGATATATGGTCGGAGTCACATTTAAGAGTACAATATCATGCCTAAAACTAACCACAGCTTTCGAATCAAGGTTAAAAAACGGTATTCTTCGGGAACAGGTGAGTGCTATAAATATTTTAAATTACTTTCAACTGACTTCAGATCTTTTATTATAGGCTACCACAATGAATATAAAAGGGAAATCGAAAGAAATGTAAGGGGGCATTGTATCCAAAACAAACCCCCCAAAAGAAGTGCTTCAACAGTATTATATAACCATTTTTACGCACCAGCTGATTTAAGGATTTCTTCTAAAAAAACGTATACTGGTAGTGTTGAATGTAAATCCAACGATAAGCTGGTTACGCCCAGATATATGGGTTCCACCTTCATCTCTCTCTTGCCTCGAAAAATGCTTTCACGTCAAAGCCCTCATGTCCATTTTTTATTTCTATTATTGATTGCAATTCAAATTTCTTTGTCGCAGTCTATATTATTAGAGGAATTAAGTTCTAAGGACAATATAACTAATTCACAAGAAAAGTCAAATGGAAACAATAACTTTAGTAACAGCACTGGAAGTAACATGATTTCTGGAATCTCACCTATAGTGCAAAAGGATTATTTGGAAAAGTTAAATAACTTTGAGCGAAGTGTAGCAGCTGTACTAATAAAAGTGGCGTATGGGACAACCTCTACAACCAAGCGAAGCATACCAGATACTAGTTATTCCTTAGGTCTAACTACTGTTGCAACACCATTTTTGACGACACAAAGGTAATACAAAAAAAATACAAAAGGTTTTTATTATATAAATCGGACTGCTTTCCGTTGTCAAACAAGTGCTTGCTTGCTTTGTTGTCCAAATACCAAAATAAAAGTGAGCAAGCTCTTTTTTAAGGAAGGAGACTTAAAAGCAGGGATCGCAAGTAAGAATTACTTTTTTAAAAAAATTGACAAATAAGTCTTATTTTTCAATTTTTATTATAAAGTAAAAGTAAGTAATAACTCTTATGCTTCAATTTTTATTATAAACTTTTATAATAAAAATTGAATTGAAATAACTCTTGAACTGTGGGGTACATTGGTTTAAAATTTATATATGTATAATCTACGCTTTAATACCTTTCTGTTGATATGCCATATGTCCCCAAAATATTTTTGATGATGTAAAAAATACTATTATTATAAAAAATATGTTGGGGACATATGGCATATCAACAGAAAGGTATTAAAGCGTAGATTATACATATATAAATTTTAAACCAATGTACCGCACAGTTCAAGAGTTATTTCAATTCAATCTTTATTTTATTATAAAAGTTGACAAATAACTCTTATGCTTCAGTTTTTATTATAAAAATCAACAAAATTGAAGCATAAGAGTTATTTGTCAACTTTTATAATAAAAATTGAAAAATAAGACTTATTTGTCAATTTTTTTAAAAAAGTAATTCTTACGTGCGATCCCTGCTTAAAAGTAAATTGCCGATTTGCTCCGATTCTTTTTTTAATACTAAAATATCTTAGCTTCCTAAAACTTTTTATATTATTAAAATTAATTTACAATTTTGTTGTATACCAAAATTTGATAATTTGGGTGACCTAGCCTTCAAGTCAAAATTTCCAATAGGCGAGCAGGATATTTAAAAAAATACATTTATTTTGACTAAGAGTGAGGTAGAGAAAAAGAGCTGGGTAATACTCTAGCCTAGCAGACTCACCCGAAATTCCCGAAAAAATTATCCTGGACCGGGATTTCTTAAGAATTTACGTGCAAAATTAACTTGTCGGTCGGCCATGGTTATCTTGTAATTGAATTTAAAAGCTCCCGGGCTTTCTATAAAAAACAATGGCTGTTCTCATATTTCAATCAAAGTAATAACATTTTAATGAGTTCCTGTAAAATTATTTAATTCTTTAAATGAGTTGCTATAAAGTTATTTAATTGTTTAAATGAGTTCCTATAAATAACAAGAGAGAACGCTATAGTCGGGTGCCCCGACTATCAGACAACCGTTCTTCAGCTAAAGGGAGTGCGACCGAGATGGAGATATAAAACTTTGATCGTGCATAACTTTTTAACGAATGGTAAGATTTGAAAATTTTCTTTTTCATTTCGATAGGTATTAATAAACACATATTTTACTTTTCCGAAATGCACGAATACCTGTTTGCACGAATACAATATACCCTTTAACTATAACTTTTTATAGAATACGAGTAACAGGTATTAAAATGTACGATTAAAAAAAAAATTTATAAAATATTTTTATTTTTGTCTATTGGAAAAACTGTTATACTCTAGATTAGCGGACTCACCCTCGAAATTCGAGAAAAAATATCCTCAATGGACTGCGATTTCTTAGGAATTGATGTGCAAAAAGAACTAGAGTATTACCAAGAGCTGTAGCTTGATTCAAAAGTCAAGGTCAAGGTCGCGTAAAGCGACCACTTTGTGAATTGAAGGGTTCCATGGTCAGTTCTAGTCAGTGCGCATTGTTTACGATAGACTCCTGTACCACTTTTGGTTTGCATATTTTGTTTCAGCCGAGTGCCATGCCCCCTCTTACGCCCACAATTGCCTTAAACGATTTTACCTATATCTATCGAAATGTAGAAGAAATTTTAACTCGGACCATTCGTTAAAAAGTTATTCCCGATCAAAGTTTTATATCTCCATCTCCCTCGCACTCCCTTTAGCTAAGTAATGGGTATCTTAAAGTCTGAGCCTCAACACACAAGTCAATAAGTTTTTCGAACTTAAAACTTCGACATGTTAATAACACAAGTTTTTTACAGTGTGTGTTATTTTCTGAACCCTGAAATCGGAGAATTTTTATACCCTTGCAGAGGGTATTATGATTTCAGTTAGAAGTTTGCAACGCAGAGAAGGAGACGTTTCCGACCACATAAAGTATATAATTCTTGATCAGCACCAATAGCCGAGTCTACCTAGCCATGTCAGTCTGTCCGTTTCTATGCGAACTAGTCTCTCAGTTTTAAAGCTATCGCGATGAAACTTTCCCGAAAGTCTTCTTTCTATTGCAGGTAGTACATATGTCGGAGCGAGTCGGATCGGACCACTATATCTTAAGGCTCCCATAGGAATATTCAAAAAAATATAAAAATTCATTGTAACTTTGTAGGAAGTAGGCGTTTTAATCTTTGACAACTTAAAAACAAAATTTAAGTAATAGGCACGCTGAATCTGGAATCCCTGGAACTGCACCGAGTGAGCATTAAACTATAGGTGTTTGCTTTATCTGCAAGGGTATATAAGCTTCGGCTGGCCGAAGCTAGCTTCCTTTCTTGTTTTTGTTGCATTTTTGCTTTATTTCCTATCATTAAAGGGCCATCCCTAGCAAAATAAACAATACGTACAACAAACACTAGATGTCATTACTCGATATTTGGAGTGGAAACACTTATTTTGAGTAATCGGGTTACTGGCTCACTCGATAGGTTACCCCACATAGAGTGACTAGACTATAATACACATACGAAATGTCTCCTTCTGAGAAAGCACTGTACGGAACACAGTGCTATCGTAATTTGCTTACGATTTTACCGCTTGTTCAAAAGCCTTTGTCGCGCTTCTTTACTTGCTGTGAATTTAGTCCAGGAATGTATCCATCTGCAAGATTCTTGAATTCAATTTCCAATTTGAGAATCGCTATTATAAACGTTTCACAGTTAGTTGACTTTATTTCGAATGCCTTAAAATACCGTGCCATTTTGTTAACGGAATAAATTTTTCTCTATTCTCTAGTTTTTGGATTACGGAATGGCAAAGCCATGACCAATATTGAATAATATGTTTTTCTTTCAGATATCCCTCGGTACATAAACAACATAGTGCCACTGGTCGTCAGAAAAACTATGAACTAGACTTAGAGAGGGATCATGCGTTGCCAACGTCTGCGCCCAACGCTGATATACTAAAAAGTAATAACAATCCTACATACCCAAATCCAAACCGTCATCATTCACATGATAGAGACCGTCACAGGAACACCGCACAGTATATTTCGACTCCGATGCCATCCAGTAAGTTAACATCCCATACAAACTTGTTTGTTTTTTTAATGCATCGCAATTTTACAGTTCCCAACCTTTTAAAAAAATCGAATGCCGGACAACCACCTACAATACCAATGTACCCAGGTGATATTCCATCTTATTCCCCGCCGTCGAGAGCCTTCTTCACACCGCCGCTTCCGCCGGAGTATCAAAATCCGTTTGCCGACAAGCCCACCTTGCGTGGTACCAATAACGAGGGTCTTATTGCAATTAATAGGCGTCCGATCCCACCGCCTAGTTTGATGCCTAGTCAGGATCGAATCCCCATCCGCCCGCCAGATCTTGGAGGCAATAGCAACGATGATATTGTAAATCCGTTGGCCGATTTAAGTTACGTTAATTCTGGCTTAGATGCAAAGCACCCTCTTGAGTCAACTGCATTCCATGGAAAGGTGTCTGATGTGTCCACTACCGATCGTAAAAAAGCTCTCAATACACCTGCGCGTAGCAGCGGCGAGGATTTCTTAAATGAAAAGATAAGCAGCATAAAGGGACAGGGGTCTCATGAACCAGATGCCAATGATCCAGTTAAAAGACAAGAAGTTTTACCTAATATAAGACGTATTCTGGGATCGAACGGAAAGAATGGTGACATACCAGCGGTTTTGTTAAAGCAAGTAACTCAGCGACCCATAACTGGCATCCGACACCCGCCTTCTTCCCCAATTGTACTGATTGAAAAGTCTTTAACAAACGATGAAAACACAGATGCAGATGGAGCCTCTGTGGTTAGTCCTAATATCAACCAGAACAAGTACCAGCCTGGTCAGTTGGATTATTATGACAATGCTAATCAAACTACAGGAACTACACCATCAGCAGCTGCTGCCATTGGTGACGTATCAGCCACCTCATTTTCGTACGCTACCACAAACGCGGGTCAGCCGGGACATACAGGAAAGACCATTGACACTGTTAAGGGATTAGGTCCGAGCCTAGGCGATCATGATGCGGTTGCCGCTTCAGCAGCAGCTGCATCAGCACACACTACTTGGACCTGGGCCTGGAATATTCACATCTATTTGTCAGTTGTTCTCTTTACCATTTTGTCGGTATACTCACTTTACAAACTGCTGACTTATAACAAGCTGACACATTTGTTTGCACAGTCGTATTTTGTGTGCATCCATCTCATTCTAATTGTAATCTGCATAATGAGAATATTTTTCCTTTGTTTTGATGCATACAACGTACATGGTACTTTTAATATATTTACATCAGAACTCTTGCTGAATCTACCTTCAACATTCTTAACAGTAGCTTTCTCTGTACTCATTCTGTTTCTTTTTCTCAAATCCTTGAACCACAAAAACAATAGATATTCAGCTCTGATAAGACCGCTGACCGTGATTGTGGGCTGCGGCGTTCACGTTGTGCTTTGCATTACATTGCACTACGTTGAATCCTATACCCTAAAAAATCATCATTTATATTTTCAACAACAGCAGCAGCAGCAGTACTTTCGTAGGCAGCATCTTCACAATCATCAGGGCCAAGTTGCTGCTACAATGTCTCCATCGGCTATTTTGCCACCACCTCCCCGAGTCTTGACGCTCATATGCCAGATAATTTATATATTTATATGTCTAAGCTTGGGACTTCTATATCTCTATTTGTATCGCATTTTAAAACGCATTCTTCGAAGCAAATCTCAAAACTACATACACGGCTATCAGAATTTGTCCTACGCCATACACATTACGATTGCCACAGCTCTTCTTTTTGTTCTATTGGCTGCCCTTCAAATATTTGGTGCCATATGTATTTCGTCATCTCGTCAAACCAATATAGTCGATGTCGACTGGCTTCAATGGGGATATCAGTTCTCTTTGCGCCTTATAGAGATAGCAATAATAACATTAATATCCTGGGTAACTGGACTTAAAACCAGTGTCGGGAACGATTCTTTAAATGCTGTGAATGGGGACGTTCGAATGGTTGGCCCCGGAGTGGGCCCTATGAGTCCGTATGGCCAAGATGGTGGTCCAACTAACAATGCCATCAGGGAAAAACACGTTGGCAACGGAACTGGTACGCATAACTCAAATGTAACTAATTTCTTTCTGCCGTGCACATCAAGCTCTAGTCAAGAGCAGTTTGAAACCGACTACCCCGCTATTTGCAACGCAAATACAAATCTTCATACGTACACTATGCGGACGGGTAAACTTATATATGACGACAGCTATGCCCTGAATTCCATAGGGCCCTCAGCCAATGGATCTTCGAAAAATCGCCCCTGTGAATATCAACTACAGGAGCCTATGTACCAAAGACCTTATGATACGGGTTCGATTGGAAGTGCTCTAAATGCTCAGAACGTGACAGATTATGGAAATCAAGCTACTCAAAGCTACAAGCAACAACATCTATCACATCAATTGCACTTTCACGAGCAGCCCACGTACATGAGTACGGACTACATGACAGATGCTGCACCAGACCATTACGAAAATCCGAATTTCAATTTGCGCTCCACTAACAGTGCAAACGCCGAACAAATGCAAAAAGAAATTTATGATAACAATGGAGTTTGTTCTACCTCAGGTTCTGGATCTTCGCAGCAGCAAGTGGTTCTGTTGCAAAACGACAATTGTTATTCTGAGCCACTTGAGCAGGAAAACAAGCGGTATGAATTCAACATATTTGAGCGCCCCGTTTTTAAGGACAAATCAGTTCACAATGTTCAGTCCAACAGTGAGTGCTTTCAAGATAGGCAGAAGATTGGAAACGGTCGAAAGTGTGAAAAGAAGTTTTCTGGTAATGGCACGCTTGAACGTAATTTCTACGAAAATAAGAATCCCGAGCGCCGCAGTTCAAACTCAACCAATTCCTGCTCCTCATCAAATGGGGGAGCTGGAGGCCGATATGCTAGCTATAATTCATATGAGCGCGGGTTTTTCAACGGCGTTTGCAAGAGTGGCACTCTGAGCAGTATTGCGAGTGGTGGAATGACACTGGGCGGAGCTGCTCCAGGTCGTACTCTAGAGGCTCCAATTTCCTCTACTGGAACTCAACGAATAATCGCAAATGGAGCACAGACGTTGGGAATATCGGATAGAGACAGAGCCCACTATTATCAAAGAACAAGTGGACGTACTTCGAACCTAAGATCATTGCAGGGTGGTACTGGAACTGACATGTTTAAAAGTATGCCCATAAGGCAGCATCAACTGCAACAGCTACCTTATGATCATAATACAGAAGATGAAGAAGAGGAGGAAGACGATATAATATCAGGAAATAATGTAGAGTGTACAAACTTGATAAGCAACGACAGTGGTTCTGTCATTATTGCCGAAGACAGCACTCCCACTCCTATATCTATTAATGGCAAAACCTCTTCACTTGCCGGCGCGGCAGCAACTAAAAATTTGTCGAATGACCCGCTTTTACATTTAAATGTACATCCACAGTTGCATATTCAAAATAATGGAAAACTTCGTTCTGAGTTGTGCACTGCTTCATCAGCTTCTGTTGCGTCGGCATCTTCAAACTCATGCACAACATCCAGTGCTTCTGATAGTATGCTTGTGACAGATCAAGGTTTTCTTCGATTTCGGTCCATAGAGGATCAAAATAGTGCCCAAAATGGAACCAATGTAGATGCCGAAAGGGCTGTTGTATCTTCCCTTCGTCTTAAAAGTTGCGGTGCGACTGTAAGCGGCATCGACTGCTAAGATTCTTTTACGTCCCAGATACATAGCTTTGCATGTCATAACATAACCATCTTATTTCTGTAACTTACTATCAATCAAACACTGTCTTGATTGTCCGTTTATGCCAATAAAAGTAGTTAAATCACCACTTTCTACTATCTTCAAACTTGTGATATATATATAACAAAAAACTAGCGGAAAGCAGAATTAAATCAATATATATACGATTTTTCAGTATACCAATTTATCATTCGGTAAATAATTATCTTATGCTCACACAAAAAAGAAATACATTATTTTAACATTTATTTTTAAACACAAGATTTTAATGCTTAGCTGGGAAGTTTAAGGTTTATGCTTTCCTCATTACATAAATGTATTTTTTATTCACGAATCCATATATATTATATAACACATAGATCAATTCAAGCATTCATAAATGTATATTTCGTCCGCAACAATCCATTATTTACCTAGTAAATATGTATATAACTAATTACATATACTGATTGAAGATTTCATAAAATATATATTGCCCACGGGAAAACTTTTTTATATATTGTAATGTTTATTATTTTTAACTTACAACTAACATCCGTTGTAACTGCTTTTGTCACACAGGCAACCAAGTACTTCATCACACCGTTCCTGTGTAATTAACCTAGCGCAAAAATAAAACTAAAAGGGCTCTAATTTAAATTCGGTTTCTAAAAGTTTTTATTAAACAATTCATTTAATTTTGTTTACATAAAAAGGTAAACCTAAAAAAAAATAAATACCATATTTTAAAAAATTTACCAAAATCCAATTTCAAACAATTTGAATAAATAAACACAAAAACGATTTATTCAAATTAAAATAAAATGATATTGAACAATATTTTATTATTTTTTTGGCTTGTGCTTAATTAAACACTAAAGACAAAAGTAATATTGCTAATAATAGCAAAACCAATTCTTTAATTTTGAGTTAACACCAAGGCACATAAATACATACGATGTAAACAACATAACATTAGTTTTCAAGCTTATTAATATTCAAAAAAAATTATATAAAAAGGGCAAACGAACATAACACTGCAAATGATATTCCCATTCCTTTATTTTGCGTAGGCCAGGGCAAAAGTGTATTTTAAAACTTATTGATTTATGGTAGGATTATATATTTACTAAGGAACATTTACATAAAAATGCTTTTAATATAAGTAAAACAGCTTGTTAAAAATAAACGTTAATTACATAGTACTGATTAGTTAAGGCTTTTGCATTTTCTATTGTTAAAATGATCAAAAATAAATGTATTCGTGAAAATACTTATACTTTAAGGAAACAATTTATAAGGTTATAGTTTTAATATTTCCATGCAGCACCTTTGAACCGTCAATGACATGTTAGGAAGCCATACATTACTATTATTATAAATACCCTGTAAATATATTTTTATATCTCTATGGAATAATATATTTCCATAAAAATGAAATGACAAACATTTACCAACAATATTTCCGAATTATAATTATCCTTTACTTTGTACACATTGACAAAGAAACAACATGTATGCGTATTCTTGAATGTAATTACCTTTAATAAGCTAGCCAGGCAAAAATAAATATGAAATACTAAATTTACGTTAACTTTTTTTTGTACTCGGATTTTTATACAATCGCAGAGGGCTTTATAATTTTAGTCAACTACAATTTGTGTCTACGTCGGAACAATCATTCCTATAGGAGCTATAAGATAAAGTTGACCGATGTCGCTTGTTCCGACTTATATGCCACCTGGAGCAGAAAAAAGACGTTTGAAAAAGTTTCAACCCGCCAGCTTATCACTGAGAGACAAGTTTGTGTAGAAACCAATGAGACGGCTAGAACTCAGCTTCAGCGAAAAATGGGACCTTATCGGAGGTGTCACGGAAATCTCTTCCAACCAACTCTTTGTGCATTGATGAACGTTAAGCCTAGTCATGGTATAACTATAATTTGCTGTTGGGCTTTGTATTACCGCAACTCCTGCGTACTTTTTTTATATTTTTTATTTGTTATTGCCACACCGCTTCGGCACACACATAGCCAAAGATCGAAATTGTTTGTTAACACCCGGACTGAAGCCGTTAGCTACCTATTTGCCTCTCGCTTACTCCTATGATTAGCTAGCCGTTTTTGTCGATGTGAGGACTAGGTAAGCTTAGGAGCCAAAGGGCTAGTCTAAAAATAAATACCATTATGTTTTCTCAAATGTCTTTCAATTCAACGAATACGAAGTCAATCCTTGGGAAACTATTTCGATTTTAATGTTAGTGGTCAGAAATAAGACGAGTTGAGTTGCGTGTGTGTGGACTGTATTAATTTTTATTCTTGCCAGTTGCGAAGCCTATTCGATACTGAAGTGAATTTCGCAAAGCGACGCCGTCTTAGCGGCGTTGCCAGAAACTAAAGATATTGTGTATGTATACATGTTTTCTTGTACATAGGTTAAGTATATAGAACAGAATAGAGATGGCATTATGCGCCTATATGTTAGAGATTATTAAAAGCTGCAAGCGTTTACGAACAGTTAGGTAGGCGTTATTTTTTGACAATTAAAAAAAAAATTACTAGCTATTTGGTTTTGATTGTTTATAATAAAAGGCAAAAATGTCTCTGTTGCGCATATCTTCTTTATTGCAAAGCCAATTTCAATAATGTCGTTGCTTTTTCTTCTTCCACGTTTTCAGCTGATTTTGCAACAAATGCAGCCTATATGAACAGCTTGCAAAATTTGCTCCTACAACTTTAGACGGTTATGTGCAGGGGGCTTGAGTTATTAGTAGACATCGGATTTTAGGAAGAAATATATTTTAAACGAGCAGTCCAAACATTTTTTGGATTGCACACAAATTTGTTTTATGAAACGTATATTATTTTGAACGCGGCATATTTTTTGCAAATTCGACCTTTTTACGTATCTTTCACCTTAAAGGCATATTTCGGAATATACATTTGAAATCAGAGCTGTTTCTTACATAGCTCAAATGCCTACTTAAACTAATGATTATTATTATTGTATACAAGATACAACAAAACCACAAATACTACTTTACTCTGACTCAACTCTCCTTACGTTGTTGCGGTAAACAATAACAAAGCAAAGACAAAAACAAAAATGTATGAGAAAATTGGAAGCTAAAATTATACTCTGACCCCAGCAACAACATAAATACCTTGAAGTTTGTTTGTTGATTTATCGAGTTAATAAAAAATGGTGATTTCTTTGTATAAACTTTTTAAAACGCGGCTTTTAGTTTTCAAGAGGTATGCATAAATACAAAAAGTTGTATCAACCTTAGGACTTTATGTCATTTATATATTAGTAAAACGACTTAACAAGATGTTATGAACAATTGCACTTAGATCCAACTCGACATGTGGGTTGGGTGTTAGTGTGTTGGTCCACCGAGCTTGTAAGCACGAGTTCGATTCCCACAGAAAGTGTTTTTTTTTTTTAAGCGGTTTATACACATGAAAATTTATTTTTTTCTTAGCTGGTTTAAATCTTTGTCAAATTCCGCGTAAGTCGGCTGCAACCTAACTTTAAGTGATATTTCTCACAAAATAATCTTTATTACAAAATAATCATTAAATGGAGATTTTTATTTTTTACTCAAAAAATAATTATTATTTTCGGTCCTTGTTAAAAACTTTAAAGCCGTTGCGCACCGCCTAAAACGAATTATTTTCAACTTTATCTTTCTTTTATGGATTAAGAATAAAAAAGGCAGTATATGAAGGGATGAGAGGATGGCCTAGCTAGCTTCCTTTCTTGTTTTGTATGATATTTTTAATCATAATCATAATATTAAGAAAGGAAGCTAGCTTCGGCCAGCCGAAGCTTGTATACCAGCGGTCGGCAGCGTCCTATTAAGTGAGCATAGGGTTTTGTTCTGCCGGCGCGCTGCTCGCACACATATAACGTAGAACAGCGGTCTGCACACACACATCGATGAGCTGCCCAGTGCAAATTACTCACACAAACAAAATGTCAACGTATGTTTGTGCCGACCGCTGTTTTATACCCTTGCAGATAAAATAAATTCCTATGGGTGCCTTAAGATATAGTGGTCCGATCCGGCACGCTCCGACATATGTACTACCTGCAATAGAAAGAAGACTTTCGGGAAAGTTTAATCGCGATAGCTTTAAAACTGAGGGACTAGTTCGCATAGAAACAGACAGACGGACCCACGGACATGGCTAGATGGACTCGGCTATTGGTGCTGATCAAGAATATATATACTGTGGTCGGGCTAAAATTATAATACCCTCTGCAAGGGTATAAAAAGTCCACCCTTATGTACATATGTATGTAAAGTTAGACATACAAATGCATACTATTGACATAAAATTTCTTCCAGAAATCTTTTCCAACCAATTTTTTCGAACATTAATGTACAAAACCAACAGACTTCGGTTGAGAAAGATTTCTCCGACACCCCCGATTAAATATAAAATCGTGGTTTTTGACTAAAGTCACTCTTCTTAAAAGTTACCCATATACATATGTAATTACATATGTACCCCTGCAGTTCCCGAATTCAGACCGAGCGCTAAAATAGCACTGAATCGACTCTCACCAACCCCCTCTCTCTCAATCTCTCTCTTTACGAACAGGTGATGAATTTTCGTAAAAATTCACTAGGCCGACAGTGTCGCCGACGGACCGAAACGGTGCCAGAGACGACGCTCTCCCAAATTTTCCTCTCTCAATCTTTCTCTACCTGAGCAGTGTTAGAGACAACTTAGGCAAGAGCGATCGTGACAAAGGGAAGAGAACAAGAGAGATTGAAACAACAGATGTTGTTTTTCTTGCTTAGTATTCTTTTTAGTGTTGCCAGATGAAAATATTGCTTTTCCCCTAAAAAATCTCAAACAGTCGATACCCTGCAGGAAAAATGCGAACTAGTCTGAAAAACAACTAGTTATACAACTAATATAAAGCAACCGGAATTTGTCTGAATAAATTTGGACTACACAGGGTCTAAAAAATTTGTGCTAGTCGAAAAAATGATTAATACAAAACTAGTAAAAAAGAAACTTGTCTCGGACTAGTACCTTTCTGACAAAAAAAACCTTAAAAATATTTAACTGGTAGAACAAATACATGTTAGGGTCTAGTTAAAAGGCAACTGGAATTTAACTAGTTGCAAATGAAACACATATGATCCAAAAATATAGCCTAGAGTGTAAATGTCTTGGGGAATTTAGCACTAAACAAATCAAACACTCGAGGTCCTCCGTTCAATCCCCAGTCTCTGTACATTTTTTTTTTTTGTTTGGTAGGTGATGTTTCAGTTTTATTGTAAACTTTGTTTAATCTGTCCGACGCAATATATGTGTGAAAAATCACTGTTTATGAATTATGTCACACTAAAATTCATAAACCTTGTTAGGGCATTACAAAAGTGTGTGTCTACAAATCCAAAGGTCCCGGTTCAAGTCCTAGAGAGGGCGACTTGCCTCAAAAAAAGTAAGTTTGTTTTAATTCCATTTAATTATCATTTACTGTATTTGATTACATAATAATTATCAGAAATTCTCTAAGGACCGCGCCTATTAATTGGATACTAAATTAGGAGAGCGTCAAGTTAGGCATCGTCAAGTACTAGTGAAATCCAATCACTTGATGGTTTAGAGATTAATTTTTAGTTTATTCGTGAAAATATTTTTTTTAGTGTAGTTTAACAGCTGTAATCATAAATTGGTTAACTAGTGCAAAACTATTAGCAAATGGACTAGTTGTTTCCGACGACAAGCATATGAAAAATGGACCACTTCGTTACAAGGAAATGGACATAACTTGAACTAGTTAACCTTCTCGACCCAACTAGTATTTTAATAGTCCAAAACTGATTTCGTTTCCTGCAGGGTATTTTCTACCTAAAAAGTCCAGTGAACACTTTGGAAAACTCTTTCCATTTTCTTACGCTATTACGCTCGCTCTGCCTCTCTCGCTCAGACCCTCAGACCCTAGCGTTTTGATTGCATTTACGTTTTGATTGCATTTTCGTTTTGATTGCATTTCACGTGTTGATTGCACTTCACGTTGTTTTCGTAACGTTTTGATTGCCAGCGGAAAAGTATTAAAAAACTCAGCCGATCTGAGTACCTTTAGATTGGAAAAATCTGTGTATTCTGTATATGTGTATATCTGTATTTTTCAATATTCTAGTGATTTTTACAAACATTTGGGTAATCAAGTTTCCGAAAAAAAACCTAAACTTTCCCTCTAAAAAGGTCTTCCCTAAAAATCCCCCTAGCTAGTAAAGGGGGATAGCCCTTAATCTCCTTTTAATTTAAAATTTTAAAAAAATTATTTTTTTCCTTCACTTTTAGGAAACAAATTTTTTTTCTTAAAAAAAAGGCGGGACCACGCCAATTTTTCCAACAAAAATTCCTTTCAATTTAATATAGTAAAATCAAAAAACCGATTTGTTAATTATTGGGTAGTTATTAGTTAATAACACTGTGCAGAATTTTTAGTGCTTTTCAAATTTACCTCGATGGATGCTATATTTTTGTATTCGTTACGAATTCCCAAGTTAAACTGCGTTTTCCAAAAAGTTCCCCGACGCAAGAATTCTTAGCAAAAGGACCTCAAAGTTCGAAAAATGCTGAAATTGACCAACTTTGCGGAGCTCTCAGAGGCAAATGGATGCATGGTTTTATTCGATGTTAAAGTTTTTTAAAAGATACGCCCTTTATCTTTTAAACCCCATACTTAAAAAATTTTTAAGATTTTTTTTAAGGCAGAAACAAATTCTAGAAAACATAGTCCGTGTTGGCAGAAGCTGTACCACAGCTATAATTAAAATAGTTGAAGACATCAGGGAAAAAATGGATACTGACAACATAACATTTTTGACTCTTTTAGATTATAGTAAAGCATTTGATACGGTAAATCACGAAATTCTTTGTATTAAGTTAAAGCGTCTATGTAATTTCTCGCGCTCATCAGTGCAACTTATTTGTTCCTATCTAAGCAATCGCGGTCAGTCTGTTTTCGTAAATAATGTGTACTCGTCTTTTCTTTGTCTGAAGCGTGGTGTGCCGCAAGGATCCGTCCTAGGTCCACTACTGTTCTCAGTGTATGTAAATGATTTACCTAGTAATATGTCAAACTGTGAAGTACACATGTATGCTGATGATGTTCAAATGTATGTAAGCCGTCCTATTCGTAGAATTAATGAATGTATAAGTGTCTGTCAAACTGAATTGGAAATTGTTAGCCAGTGGGCGAAAATCAATGGGCTAGGATTAAACCCGAAAAAATCGAAATGTGTTGTGGTAGGTAAAAGAGTGATGGCTACCGGTGCATTGGAAAAATTATCTATTAATAATGCTCCTCTTGAGTATGTGAAAACTGCAATTAATTTAGGATTTACGTTTAATCAAACATTGACTTGGGATGATCACATTAATAAATCTGTGGGAAAAATGTATGCAATACTTAGAAACCTATACTTGACCAAAGACTTCTTACCGACCAAAATAAAAGAGACAATTGCAAAAATGTACCTTATACCGGTACTTTTCTATGGTCTAGAGGTATTTAGTGACTGCAGCTCCGTAGGTCAGCGCAAGCTGCAGGTAGCGTTTAATAATGTGGCAAGATATATTTATAATAGACAGAGAGCTGACCATATAAGTGACGTTACAACTAAAATCTTTAACATGCCACTTAAATCCTGGACAAACCTTAGGGCCCTATTACTACTCCATAAAATTATAAGCAAGCAAGAGCCGTTGTACCTATATGAAAAACTTATTTTTAGTTCGTCAAGAAGAACCAGAAACATAATGAGCATTAAGTATAAGTATCTATGCACAAGAAGGCAGTTCCTTGTATATGCTGTTCGTAATTGGAACCAACTTCCACATACTATCAAGGCAATCAGTAATGAAGCTCAATTTAAAAACGCACTGCAAGAATATTTTAAGACAAATTAATAGCACCACCAGAACCTAGAGAGAAAGTGAGAGTAACAAAAAAAAATCAAAAATTACAGGTTAAAATTAAAATAAACTAACTAAAAATTAAGAATTCAAAAATTTAAAAAAAAAAAAAAAAAAAAAAAAAAAAAATTAAAAATTATAATCAACATTTAAAATAAAAGTCAATTAAAATAGTAATAGTAGTAAGTGCCGACACAAATGTTAGCACATAAGTTAAGCTTTAAGTTCAGCCTTCAATTGTACACCCGTGACTAGCGCCTTAATTTATAAGTATGCTACATGCTTGTAGCGCTGGGATAGAAACAATCAAATAAATAAATAAAAAAGTCAAAAAACATAAAAGTATACAGCTGCGGTCAAAATGGTAGTAGTGTTGCCGCCCTGTGTATTTAAAAGTTTGTTGTTGTAATTGATCTTTTCCTGGTAATATTGTATTGATTATAATTTTACTATTAGACTAATTGGATAAGAAAAAATTACAACATGAAACTTTTAAAAACACAAGGCGGCAACACTGCTACCATTTTGACCGCAGCTGTATGTATTTCAGTTGTTTTTTGGAATTTATTTCTGCCTTAAAAAAAATCCTAAAATTATTTTATGTATGGGGTTTGAAAGATAAAGGGTGTATCTTTTAAAAAACTTAAACTTCAAACCAAGCCGTGCATCCATTTGTCTCTGAGAGCTCCGCAAAGTTGGTCAATTTCAGCATTTTTCAAACTTTGAGGTCCTTTTGCTAAGAATCCTTGCGTCGGGGAACTCTTTGGAAAACGCAGTTTAACTTGGGAATTCGTAACGAATCCAAAAATATAGCATTCATCGAGGTTTATTTTTGATGCTGCATAGTGTAATTAATGCCAAAAAAAGTGGTCAAATTACCCATAGTGCAACGTACCGAAGACCCCTACAAGTCAGCGAAGTTTGTACAAATCTATTAATTTAATGTAAATGTAATCTACCAAAAAAGAAGTATTAAAATGAATGGAAAATAAATAAGCCTTTTGATAAAGGCGATGAAATTAAAAATATTTTTTATGAAGATGGGTGGTGAACAGGTGATGATTTTAGGTAATAATTAGGCGCAAAAATAGCGCCGAAAAGGCGCCGAATTTAGTGATGAATTAGGCGATGAACAGGTGCTAAAAAAATTTTTAACAGTAATTCACTGCCAAAAAGGCGCTAAATGGAACTGCAGGATATACATATACATATGCACATACATACATACTGTCTACACATGCATACACATCCTTAATTACCGTTCTTGGTGAATCTTGATCTGCAGGGTAACTAGTCTCTCGACATGCATTAGAAAATAAAATTTGTCCAACCAGCCAGAGCCATTTGTGCAAGTACGTATGTACATATGTATGTAGGTACATCCATACATGTATATTCACTTTTGTTCACACATCCATAGGTACATACATATGTATGTATGTATGTTAGGGTGGGTCGATTTGGGACCCCAAAAATCGTATAGGGGGAACGTAATCTTTAACGGATTCTAAGCCATATTGGCGAACATACTTATGGTCTAAAATGACGTTTGACCCCCCCCAAACGCGAATGAAAAATACTGCTTTTTTGAGAAAAATATCATAGTAGCCAGCACAGATATCTTACTGAATATCAAGTTCAAATTTTTTTTTTTAATTTTTTAATACATCTGAGCTGACTACTATGATATTTTCCTCAAAAAAAGCTGTATTTTTCATTCGCGTTTGGGGGGGTCAAACGTCATTTTAGACCATAAGTATTTTAGCCAGTATGGCTTAGAATCATTTAAAGATTACGTTCCCCCTATACGATTCATCACTTTTTTCGGCCCCATACAAATCGACCCGCCCTAATGTATGTACTTAGATTTCACACATTAAGCTTTAAGCTCTTGTGTAGTTCAGTCGCAATAATAAGTTGTTAAACGTGCATGCCATGCCTTCCAACGGGAAATGCTTTTGTTTTACATAGTACAAATAAAAAACAGCCGTAAATCGGATATATTTTTTTAGAAACAAACGAATGTTTGCAGAAAGGAGTTGCAAGTCAATGTGTGTATGTATATTTTTTACTGCTTACATTAAACGTAAATAAATTAAAGATTCACTGGAGCCCCAATTGTGCATACAGATTCTTTAAGTATGTATATTCAAAAGGATTTGAGTTTATGTAAATGAAATACACATATACATATGTATTAACATTTGAAGTTAATATGTACATAAATATGCATACACATGTATTGTATACAAATGAATGTCGCAATGAAAGTACATCGTTCAGTCCGCTGATTAAAGTTCTGTGTACATAGTTGACCACAAAGCGTACATGTGTATGTTTGTGGCTACATACATATGTATGTATGAATTAGACTGGCGATATTTTTATGGACCCAAAAAAATGTACAAATGTATATGTATCTTAAAAACGTTTGACCATCCGCATTTGCAAAAGAAAAATAACCAGTATTTCATGAAAAATATCACAGTACCCTTAAAAAATATACATATGTACATTGGTATGGACGCTAAAAAAGTCTATCTACAGTCTATTTTTTGACCCGGCTGCCGTCACCACTCATTTTTGTTTACATGTCGCCGCCTATGATAAATCTTAAATTTGGACTCTGTCAACCGAAAAAAGTGGAAAAATCCGAAAATTAAAAATTCACCATAAATCCAGTTTTCCATGGATTTAGGCCATATCCGGCTTGTTTTATTCGGTAGGATGTAAACTTAGGGTTTGTACCCATTATGATTTTTCAACGGATTTATTTCGAGTTTTTACGATATGTACAGCCGACTTACAGACGACCAAAAAACACATTTTTCCTCTTTGTCGAGCTTCTGCGCTGCCATTACTCATCCAATCGTATTGATCTGTATGGCAAAGTTAAGCTCTGATCTATTGACTTTAAAATAAAACTAAAACTGGCCCAACCGAGTGGATATCTGCCGAGATATAAGAAGAAATTCGAAAAAAGTCCAAAATTTAACATTTCAAACCTTAAAAAATCTTAAAAAAAAACTGTGCCATCGAAAAAAAATTTAGTGCTATTTTCGTGATCTAGGGGTCCAAATCTAACAGAATTTGCCATCAATTGCTGGGGAGCATTTCGGCTGTAAACTAGTGTTATTGACTTTTAAAAGTGTCTTAACTTACAGACCTCTTTTAAAAAATGTCGTTTTTTGGGACTTTTCAAAAAAAATAATTTTTTAGTTTTCCCTAAGGAAAAAATTTTTTTTTTTTTTAGATAGACTAACCTTTTGATTAGTACCAAACGCGTAAAGTTTCATAAATGAATGTCGAAATGGCAGATTAAAAACAAAAGGTGTACCAACCTACAGACCTCTCCCCTATATAAAATAAAAAAATTAAACGATTAAAACCAAAAAAAACGCCTCAGAAAACAAAAGTATTCGTTTGGCATGGCTTTATTCCGAAGTATTTTAAGATTTTTAAGTTTAAAAAATAATTTTAAAATTATTTTCTTTGGTCTAAAAGAACATTAAACAACCGTCAAAATGAGGTATCGTTTATTAAAATTGGTTAACAGCTTATCTAAAAAATGGTCTATACCATAACCAAATAAATAACTGCTGCGTCGAAAGGTTCTCAAAACGTCATTGCGGACACGCTTTCGAGACAGAATGAGTCAGTGGATGAATTCGTGAACCTAGGACCGATTATTGATTTGAAATCAGAACATTTTCGCTCGTTGGAATACCTTGACCTGATTGAACGCATTCGTCAGAATCAGGAAAAACCCCGATCCCAATACCGGCGAGCTGGGCACAGAGCGCAGTATAGTGCACTGAAACTCCGATTCCCTCTCCAACCGAGGCTGTTGCCCGCAAACAAATTGATGCCGTACCATTACAGATAAAATGGTTTCCATACAAATTTCCATACAAATTTCCATAGAAACAAAGCTTTCAGCTAAATAAGAAAGTTTTTATATCCTTTTTATACACTTGCAGAGGGTATTATGATTTCAGTCAGAAGTTTGCAACGCAGTGAAGGAGACGTTTTCGACCCCATAAAGTATATTTATTCTTGATCAGCATCACTAGACGAGTCTATCTACCCATGTCCGTCTGTCCGTCCGTTTCTACCCAAACTAGTCTCTCAGTTTTTAAGCTATCGGGATAAAACTTTCCCAAAAGTCTTCTTTCTATTGCAAGATCGGAAAAAAAAATTATAGCTTCAGTGCTTTTTGAAATATTAACTTCTACTCTTGGGAATGTTATTTTTTAAATATTTATGAATTTCGAATAAAATTTATAAAAAATCGGGACACTATGTCATATAACTGCCATAGGAACGGTCGGGAAATTAAATGCAAATTAATAGGAAAATAATTATTGCCTCGTTGGTTTTTATTGTATTTTCTTCTACTCTGGGATATGACTCAATTTAAATATTTCAGAATTTCGGTTTTAATTTGATCAACATTGAACTACTATATCATATAGCTGCCATAGGAGCGATCGAAAAATAATGAGAAATAATAGAAAATTTTTGCAATTTATTAATTAATAGGAATGATCTGCAAGGGTATATAAGATTCGGCTTGCCGAAGCTAGCTTCCTTTCTTGTTTAATTTTTTCTTATTTCTCGGTACATATCCACCCAATTGGGCCAGTTTTCGTTTCATTTTAAAGTCAATAGATCGGAGCTTAATTTTATCCATAGAGATGAATATGATTGGATAAGTAATGGTCGACTGTAAGTCGGCTGTGTAGATCATAAAAACTCGAAATAAATCCGTTGAAATCATAATGGGTACCAACTTACAGTTTACATCATACCGAAAAAAAAGAAGCCGGGCCGAAATCCATGGAAAATTGGATTTATGGTGGATATTTAAAGTTCGGATTTTTTAACTTTTTTCGGTCGACAGAGCTCAAATTTATGTTTTATCGTACGCGGCGACGTGTGTCTTATAGTGTCACAGCGTTCACAGGGACAGACGGACGGACGAACGGACAGACGGACTTGGCTAGATCGACCCGGATATTATTTAAATTTAACATGCGGCCGAGAAAACGGCCCTACATTTATTTTTAAATTTAGTCGTCCGCATAGACGATTCAATAGATTCTTTAATTTAATTAATTATAACAACAAGTTTAATTTTTCCCAAGAAAAACAGTTTAGCTATCAAGCCATTATGGAGATAACGATGTTCCAAAGTCCTTTAGTCTGTAAACTTCCGCCAACTAATCTAAACTCTTTGAACAATTCGTTTCTTTTATATTGTCTGGACGACCCTGCGTTAATCAGAAAAAAAGTTTGCGCTTTATTTTACAAAGAGTTTATAGACGTTTACAATTGTGACCACTCTTAGTGACAAATGACATATATAAGCGAGAATGTGCTGTAGGTCTTGATTTGGCTTCCCCGTTACTTGTAGAGTAAGAGAGTATATTATATTCGGGGAAAATATAATATATAGGTATATTATATATATATAATATATATATTAGACTGGATCGATTTGTATGGTAAAAAGAATGATAAATCGTAGGGGGGGGGGGGTGGCCGCAATCTAAGCAATATTGCAAAAGAAACTATATGCCTAAAACCACGTTTGACCCTCGGTTTTAGGCATATAGTTTCTTGACCAAAATAGCAATAGAAGAAATTTTTTAATCGCACTATTCATTAAAAAGTTATGAGGTAAAAAAAAAATCATGTCAATCGAATAATCCATCGTTGTTTTATTGCAACTTAAAGTCCTATACCTCTAAGAAAAGCACCGTCCTCTCTTGTTTTTTTTTACCCTTCCCTATGGCAGCTATATAATATAGTCGTCCGATTTTAGTTAAATTTAATTCGAAATTCTTACATATTAAAAACAAGAAAGGAAGCTAGCTTCGGCAAGCCGAAGCTTATATACCCTTGCGGAACATTCTATTAATTTACAAATCGCAAAAAGGTTAAATTTCCTATTATTTTACATTAATTTTTCGATCGTTTCTATGGCAGCTATATGATATAGTCGTCCGATTTTTTAAATATTTAATTCGAAATTCAGAAATATTTAAAAAACAACATCCCCAAGAGTAGAAGGTAACATTTCAAAAACACCGAAGCTAGAATTTGTTAAATTTTTCTTTCCGATCCTTCCTATGGGAGCTACAAGATAGGGGAGAGGTCTGTAGGTTGAGACGGTCTGTAAGTTGAGACACTCAATTTTCTCAAAACTTATCCACTAAAAAAATTGTTTTTATTTTTTTTTTTGTAGTCCTTTTTAGTGACAAAACTTTTGTTGAAAACATTATAAGCCAGGCTCTAGCCAGATTAAAGCTGTGAGAGTCGTGTACCATTTTTCACCAAAAAAGTTTTTGTCAACTTTTTTCAAAATTCCATTTAAAATTAATAACGTCCTTAAATTAACTTGGTAAGAGATGTAAAACATAAGTATATTAACTGTTCACTAATTAAAAAAAGAATCAGCTTAATGTGACAGTCAGAACAAAAGTTATTAATTTTTTCCCGAAACATCCCATTTTGTGTAAGTTGAGACACCCGTTTTTCATACAAAGAGGCCTTAGGCCAACAGAGGTCGCTTTCTGCCTAGTACATTTCTTTGATATTAGGGGAAAAGTGAATGTTCAAAGAGCCTTTTGATTTTAATTGTTATTTGGTCGAAGTTCTTAAAAAATGGATGGGAAATGATTTAGGACGAGCTAAAATTGATTAAATTAACATAAATAAATAGTTCCTTATAGTTTGGAGTACTTTTTTTAAAAAGTGTCTCAACTTACAGACCTCTTTTTCAAAATGTCGTTTTTTGGGACTTTTAAAAAAAAAAAATTTTCAGTTTTCCCTAAGGAAAAAATATTTTTTTTGTTTTTTATTAAGCTAATAGACTAACCTTTCGATCAGTACCAAATGCGAAAAGTTTCATAAGTGAAAGTCGAAATGGCAGATTAAAAACAAAAGGTGTACCAACCTACAGACCTCTCCCCTATAGTTGTCCGATCTGGTCGGTTCCGACTTATATACTACCTGCAATAGAAAGAAATTATAAATTATAGTACCCTCTGCAAGGGTGTAAAAAATATATCTTTGTTGATTTTTTTTACATTCTCTTCTTCTCTGATATATAGGTTTTCTTTGACATTTTAAAATTTCGAATTAAATTTAACAAAATTCAAACAGCTTTATTATATAGATGCCCTAGAAAGGATCAGCAAATTAATGCCAACATAATAAGAAAGCAGATACAATTTTGTTGGATGTTACATATATGGAAGTAAATCTAAATTTAATGTTTTTGTAAGTTAATAAGAATGATCTACAAGAGTATATAAGCTTCGGTTGGCCGAGGCTAGCTTCCTTTCATATTTTAAACTATTTTACTATATTCGCACGTCATTGTAGCTATACATTCAACGATCTTTTTTCATTATTTTACTTCCTTTATGGTTTTGTGTAGGTACAAGGTGCAATATTCGAGATTATATTGCTAATCTAATCCACCAAAACAGTTTTTAGATTAAGAATTCTGTTATCTCACTTTTTCTTGAGTTATTACTTAATATTTGGCCCTGCCATGTTTCAAAATATATATTCGGATATGTGCACATATTTGTATATAAGTGTTTCTCTAATTTGAAACTATCTTTTTTTTAATGAGAATACTTTGTAAACATATTCGAAAATCTTGTTGTGAATACTATTTTTAGATATCCGTAAGGGCTACAGAGTGTGGGTGTTATCAAATAATTTGGGGTCCTATCAACTTCAACGTAATTCTATTGCGAAAATACTTTTTAAAAGCCTTACTAACTAGTTCAGTTACAAAGCGCGGCGAATACGGACTTGATTTTTGTGGCGGAAAATCGTATTTCGAGAACTTATCATTGCAAATATAAAATTGACAAAAGAGCCGAATCGAGTAAAGGGAAATTTTAATTGTGTTTCATATTAAAGTTTCCTAGGTAATTTCCCCAATACATTCATTTAACTTTTTACTTATCCATCATAAGTATTCACTTCGGTTTACAATTATTTGTTCAAACCCTAATTTTCTTATCCTCTTTTCCGATTGCACAATTCCTTACGTTTGATTTCAATTTAGTGAAATATTCTTTATTCCTTTAAAATCAAATTCGGTTGGCTTCCGACTTTGGTTGGAAGAGATTGTCGATATTGTATTTGTTGAAAAGTATGTTACAAGTTAATCGTTTTTATATAAAGTAATTCTATTGTCATTGCCTAAACGTGTATGGAAAAATTGTAGTATATAAAAAGAATAGGAAATAAATACAAAATATACCGAGAAACACAAAAAAATACTCCGAAATACAAAAGACCCTAAAAGTACCTAACTTTTGCCCACATCTAGTTGCCTATACACAGCCTATGTAAAAAAAACAGGGTTATGTCAATAACCCCATAACTCCATAACTCCACCCCAGTGTAAATAGGCTATAAAAAAGCGTCAAAAACGTTTTTTACACTTAAAAAAAAAACTGTACCATACAAAAAATTAAAAGTGCTCTTTTCTTACACAGGGAGCGTATTTCATCAATTTTTTCTTGTAAACTGGTGTTATCATACAAACGACTAAATAAATACACTTTTCAAAATGTTCGCTAAGACCACCACAGCATATTTCCATTTCTTCGTTTAAATACGGTAGTCGCCTTTCCATACTCTCTTCACTTCGTCACTACGTGGACTGCTGTCCACAGTGATAAGTAAAATACATATTTACGAGCAGAAGCTCAACGAAGATGAAAAAGGTTTTTTGGTCTTCCGTAACTTTTATTCATGACTTTTATATTAAAAGTCTAAAAATAACTGTTATTGTGCGACTGAAACACAAAAAAGTCCAAAATATCTCTTGCCAATGACGTCAATAATTCTCATCTGTTGAAATTCGGTTGGAATTTGTACTTATGTATGTTCTTATACAGGGGTGTCACAGAAACCGTCGACGGTTTTGGGGACGGTTGGTTTAGAAACCAACCGACCAAAACCGTTGGTGTCACAGGAATTCAAGAGATTTATTTTTTTCGGAAAATTTACCAAAAAACGACCAGGGCTGGACGCATACACTAAATATCGAATATTCAATAACACAGGTCAACAAAATGGACTTTATTAAAAGGTGCAGGCCTATTGGCATTAAAACATGTTAATATAGACGTATATAAGCATATCTGCATACTTAGTTTTCGCGTTTAACGGGTGGTATTTGGGCAATCGCGGTTTGAAAAAAATAGCAACATTAAATTTTATGATTTAAGATATCTTCGAGGGTCTGTGCTCAGTTGTAATAATACCTACGCCAAAAAATTGCTTAGATGCCCTTCTACATTAAGAAGAACTTAAAAAGTAACAACTATTTTTAAATCTCATTTTACATAAATATCTGACACATTCGTAAAAATGTGCCTTTCAATTTGGTTAGCAGTAGGCGCCGAACATAGACAAATTATATTTTTAAGGGGATAATATGCCTTAAAAAAAATCCCCACCACAATTTTAAGGCGACGCCACTGTTATCTTTAAAAAGCCTACTGTGTAAAATCACGACAAACTCGTTACATAAGAGTGACTCTAAAATACTTGTTACTTTTCCCATTCTTACGGAAAAAATTCTATAAATTCCATTTTTCGAAGTACAATAGTGGGATTTATCTCAAAAATTCGGGAAAAGACGCCTCTAGATGCATGTAAAATATTTTAGGGCACATATTTTTCCTTGTATTTTTTTAAGCCTGTTCACCGCATCAAGTTGGTTGTAAATAGAGGTGAACAAATTACTTCAATGGCTCATAGGCTTTTATTAACTCAAATAATGATGGAACCTTAAATGCAATTATGTAGAAGGGCATCTAAGCAATTTTTTGGCATAGGTTTTATTAGAACTGAGCACAGACCCTCGAAGATATCTTAAATGAAAATATAAAATGTTGCTACTTTTTTCAAACCGCGACTGCACAAATACCACCCGTTAAACTCGAAAACTAAGTATGCAGATATGCTTATATCCGTCTATATTAACACAATTTAATGCCCATAGGGCTGCACCAAAAACACTGTTGGCCTGTGTAATTATTGAATTTTATTTGACTTATTTGGACTATTTTCCAATAAATTTTAAACTTAATTTATGTTTTTCTTGCAAAATTACAAAAAGAATATATGTTTAAAGCGCATATTGTACATAATAAAAGAAAAAAATTAAAAATTTGAATTACCCGCCAGGCTACATATTGCAGCCCTGAACAACGGTTTGCCGCGGCTGCGTTGGTTTATTTTCATTTCTATATTGGCAAGATTTTTAAAAGCAAACCAAAATGCCGTCTGCTTGCGAAGGTACTTGCGAAGGCATAAACTGCGAGAGGCTAGGACGCAGAGGAGATCCTTACAAACGGTTTTACATGGACTACCATGGAGATTTAACCCATTGGCCAGGTCCTTTCACAAGAATGCGGCCGCCCTAAGTAAATCCTTTGGCAATGTCGATATTATCGCGAATGAATCGGAAGAATTTGGTGTCTTGCGCTGGTAACCTATGTTTACCCCTGAAAATTAGCAAAGCTTATTAGTTTAAATTAATAATAAACAAAAATGTTGTACTTTTTTACATGTATGTCTTCTTCTTCTTCACAGCCAGCGTTTTACCTGGCAAAAATAGGACATTTTTTCACGACAGTGATGCCAACTTTTTGCAAAAGGCGGCCTGTTTGTATTAATTTCTCAATAGCTACAACTTCTTTTACCATGAAATTTTTACCAGAAATAAGTTTCATTTTTAACTACAATACTTAGTACCTTTGAATAAATAATTCGTTAACAAACCATTTCGATAACTAACTCCGAAATTTGGACAAATTTGGTATTTTAAAGTGCTAGCTAATTGGTAACACTGCCAGGTAGACGGTTTGCCGACGGATTTCTTTTAGCTAATTTTTTCGAGACGTTTTATAAAAAGCATATTTTTAAATATAAACCGAAAAATCGTAGTATGCAGGTAGTTCATAAAATTCATTAGAGTTGTCTTAAATAAAGTTATATTTTTCGGAAACATTTGTAAGTTGGGTAATTTTATCAAAACGTCCGGCAAAATACGGGGGATTTAGAAACCGTCAAAAATGACGTCTGTGACACCGAGATTTGCTATTCGGGAGAAATTCGGTTGGAATGGTTTTCTGTGACACCCCCGATAATGGCAATTTGTATTTACCTATGAATTCTTTAATACAACGACACCGCAAATTCTTTAGGGCAAGAGGAACGCATATTGCCATGAATTACATACATGAATTCATCAACGCAATGAGACCGCGAACTGTTACGGTCCCTGAAATAAATCCGTTGCAAAATCATAATAAGGACCAATATAAAGTTTACACCGTACCGAATAAAACTAGCCGGGTATAACCCAAATTCATGTAAAATTGGATTTTTGGTGGATTGTTAAAGTTTGTATTTTTCAACTTTTTTCGGTCGACAGAGTCCAAATTTAAGATTTATCATAGGCGGCGACGGGTCAGTAAATAGATTAACCAGATATTTAAAAGCTAGAAAATTAATTTTTGAAATTATGGTTACCCCTTTAATAAGAATGAATTATCCAAATGGATAGGACTTATTAAAAATACTCACTGTCATAACGCAAGCAATTTTATATTTTTGAAGGAATTTTTAGAAATTAAAATCAATTTGTAATTTTCGAGCTCTTAAATTGAACTTTTTTTGACCCGGCTGTCGTCACCACTTATTTTTGTTTACATGTCCTCGCCTGTGATAAAACTTAAGTTTGGACTCTGTCAAACGAAAAAAGTGGAAAAATCATATCTTTAAAATCCACCATAAAACCCACTTTCCATAAATTTGGTCCAAGAATATTATTTTTAAAAAGAATATTATTTTGTTTTTATTATTTATACTCTAAATTATTATATCTTTTATGATAATTCTAATTTTCAGCCCATTTTCACCTGATTTTGGTCATCGATCGAAACCAATCGACCCAGGTCAATTCCATTTTATACAATAATGAGTGTTCTATCCAAATATGTTGATCGTATTGCTGAAAAATGTGAACATAATGGGCTTACCAAACACGCATTTAGCTATGCTCTTGTGACAAGTGCAATACTTGCACTTACAATCAAGGTGACTATTCCTTATGTGAAAGATGCACGTACTACATCTAGCGGAAAGACTCTAAAAGGAAAATCTAAAGCCAACAATGGGGCACTTACGCCATCGGAAACAGATAGTTCGGAAGAGGATTTAAAACTGGCAGAGGCTGAAAAGTTGTTAGTTGCCCAGCAGCTAAAAAAAAAGTCTAACAATTTTATTGAGCCCGGACTAAACACTGAGTTTATTAAACAACTGAAAATGCTGGCAAAAATAATGATTCCGCAAACCTTATGTTATGAAACTGGGTTGCTAAGCATTCATACGTTTTGCCTGATTTCTCGCACATTTCTTAGTATTTATGTGGCTGCTTTGGAGGGGGCTCTTGTTAAATTTATAGTACGGAAGGACATTAAACAATTCGCTCTTGTATTGCTCAAATGGTTTGGAATTGCTATCCCTGCTACATTTGTTAACTCTATGATACGTTTTCTTGAAAGTAAACTTGCTCTGGCTTTCCGGTAAGTAACATATTTGAGTACATAAGAAAGTATACAATTTATCTTTTTTATTTAGAACCCGACTGGTGCGTCACTCATATCGGCTTTATTTTAAAAATCAAAATTACTATAGAGTTTCGAACTTGGACGGTCGCATTGAAAATGCAGATCATAGGTGAGTTCTAAGATTTCTAACAATATATGATTCAAAAGTAAAAGAATTTGTAATACAGTTAGCTTTCTTATAGACTTACCGAAGATATTTCCGTGTTCGCTAGCTCTGTAGCTCACTTGTATAGTAGCTTGACTAAACCATGCTTTGATTTGATGCTTATTGGCTTGGCATTGATGAGATCTTCTAGAAAAATGAAAGCGAACATTCTAACGGGTTAATTAATTTTTTATAAATATCTTTCATGCATAACTGAATATTTCATTCCAAAATGTAGGACCGGCTTTGTCAGTTGGTGTAATCGCACTAACAGCCCACATATTACGAGTCGTATCACCGAAGTTTGGACAGTTGGTATCGGAAGAAGCCAACAGATATGGGTACCTTAGACACATTCACTCCCGCATAATAACAAATGCAGAAGAAATCGCCTTTTACGGTGGTCATAAGGTGAGTGTGTGGTTTGATTTTTCAGTTATCAGTGGTTGAAAAATGCTGAATCAAATGTAATCAAGAAAATTGTAGTGATTCGAGTAGAATTCCCTTGAGAGCGGGTAAGAGTGGATATTACCACCAATCCATGACAAAATTTTAAAACAAGAAAGGAAGCTTGTATACCCTGCAGATCATTCCTATTAAATTAAAAATAATAGCATAATAAATTTTGTTTTATTATGCCCGTTACCCATAGAGGAAAAGGGTATGTTAGATTCGTGCAAAAGTATGTAACAGGTAAAGGGAAGCGTTTCCGACCCTATAAACTATATATATTCTTGATCAGGATCACTAGCCGAGTCGATCTAGCCATGTCCGTCTGTTCGTCTGTCTGTCTGTCTGTCTGTCTGTCTGTCTGTCTGTCTGTATGAACGCTGAGATCTACAAAAGCTAGAAGGTTTAGATTTCCCACACATATCCTTGGGCTTCCTACGCAGCGCAGCCACAATCGCCCACTAACGATTTTTAAATGTGTCTGGGTCCCACACCTTTAAAGATTTCCGAGAAGTATGAATGTAATTTTGTTGTGTATATTTATACCTATCGAAGACATTTTTCAAATCGTACCATTCATATGCGCAATCAAAAAAATGTTATATATCTACCCATCTTGTTTCAAATCGTACCATTCGAGTAACGGGTATCTGATAGTCGGGGCGCCCGACTATAGCCGATCATATCTCGGCCATTTAATAACATAAAATCAAATACAATATTTTTTAAAATACGTGACTAGTTGTAAAAAGCCAAAATTTTTTACTCACACAAAACAAATTATAGCAGTTTATTAATAGAAATGATCGGCAAGGGTATATAAAATTCGGTTTGTCGAAAATAGCTTCCTTTCTTTTCTTTTAAATGATGTGGAAATGTAGCTCGGGGTATCAACTGTGCAAAACAGTCATTCCTTTGTTTTGGGCACCCATTTTAAAAGAATTTTATTTAAGACTATGACTTTTTAATTAACATCGGTCACTTTGTGGTAATTACAAAATTACTTAAGAACTAAAGGGAAAAATTTGATTTAAAGAAACAATAATTATTTTGACATTTAGAAACAAATTAATTTTAATAATACATGTTTGATTTTTTCTTAAAATCAAAGCAAAGAAATGTCAAAACATAAAAGGTTATGCCGCGTTGAGTTCGAAAGTAAATTCCTAATCGATTGGCGTTAAGATACACTAAAATTATAATAAATACAGGGTGGACGGTGAGGCCTTCAGTTGATGTAGCAGCAATTCCATTTGCTAACAATTGTTTAAAAATAACATCCCCGCAAAAAAATCACGAAATAGAACTTATGTAAGATTGTAAGAATGTAAGATTGTAAATGTAAGATTTGTTAAATTAAACAAGTTAAAAAACCAATGACAGGAACAAGTATTTCAAACTACAGACCTCTAGATATTAAATTACATATTTTTAATTTTAGGTGGAGATGCAGCAGCTACGGCAGGCATACAATCGTCTTGTAAATCAAATGACTACCATATTTAACCAAAAACTTTGGTTTATTATGCTCGAACAATTTTTTATGAAATATGTATGGTCCGGTACTGGAATGATTATGGTGTCACTTCCAATTCTGACAGGCAGTGACGTAGGATCTGCAAGAACTCGGGACACGGCCATTACGGAGTCACGAGTTAGCGAACGTACTCAATATTTAACTACAGCTAGAAATTTACTAATTTCTGCAGCAGACGCGATTGAGCGATTAATGTCTTCTTACAAGGAAATCGTGTCGCTGGCTGGTTACACACATCGCGTGGCTGGCATGATGGATGTGTTTGAAGAAACTGCTCAGGGAGTCTATTGCAAGTCGAGTGTAATAGAAAACGACCAGTCAAGCGGTATTATTGAGTTCCGGAATGGAAAACCAATTGCAAAAGGCCGCATTATTTATTCGGATGATCCGGAAAATATGTCAATAAACCTACGTGCAGTGCCAGTAGTGACACCCAACTGTGATATAGTTGTACCAAAACTTACGTTATGCATAGAACCTGGTGTGCATTTGTTAATAACAGGACCGAATGGATGCGGAAAATCCAGCTTGTTCAGAATACTAAGTGGGCTTTGGCCCATATACGCCGGAGAATTGCAAATACCACGGCCTGTAAAAGATGTTCCATGTATGTTTTACATTCCACAGCGTCCATATATGTCAATTGGAAGCCTATGTGATCAAATAATATACCCCGACACGCGAGATGATATGAAACGCAAGCAAATAACTGAAAATGAATTAAGATCCATTTTAAAGTTGGTCAGCCTAGAACACATCGCCCAACGGTAAACAATTAATTGTTTTTGTTATTAAACGATAATTTGTGAATACAATTAATAATTTAATTTCAGTGACAGTTTTGACGTTGTTCGTGACTGGAAAGATATATTATCTGGAGGTGAAAAACAACGTATGGCGATTGCTCGCTTGTTTTACCATAAGTAAGAACAAATTAATTTGCAACATTTTTATTATTCAAGCTTGAAAATTAATTTAAACTAGAGCACTGCATGAATCAAGAGTTTCCGAGACATTTTATGTTTCGAAACATTTTCATTTTTCTTTCTAATATTTAAAAATCTCGCCATTGAATTGCTAGCCTTTTTAATTGGGCACAAATTTTTCTTGTTTTTAGTAAACTTTACTTTAGTAAACTTTAACTTAAAATATTAAACAATTTTTAGACTTAAAGGCAAAAAACATTTTTGTTTATTTCCGAGGGCTGGCGATTTAAAGGCGAGATTTCTAAAGTCTGCAGCGTGATAAATAACAGTAATAGATAATTATACCCGTTACTCGTAGAGTAAAAGGGTATTTTGTATTCGTGCAAAAGTATGTAATACCTAGAAGCATTTCCAATCTTATAAAGTATATATATTCTTGATTAGGATTACTAGCCGAGTCGATCTAGCCATGTCCGTCCGTCCGTCTGTTTGTCCGGATGAAAGCTGAGATCTCGGAAACTAGAAGAGCTAGAAAGTTAAGATTACCCGCACATATTCATGGGACGAAGCGCAAGTTTGGGTAAAGCTCTAGATTAGCGGACTCACCCCCCAAATTCGCGAAAAAAATTATTCTCGAAGGACCGCGATTTCATATAAATCTACGTTCAAAATGAACTTGGCGGTCGGCCATGGTTCTCTTGTAATTGAATTTCAAAGTTCCCGGCTTTGCTATAAAAAACAAAGGTACTTGGCTTATATTTTCAATCAAAGTAATTACATTTCAATGAGCTCCTATTAAATAAATTAATTATTTAAATGAGTAAATAAATAAGAGTAAATAAGCAGTCAGCACATTCTGCAGTGTCAGCCGACCCACCTACGTAAACTGCGACCATAATCAGAGCATACTGACCTACTCCATAATACAACTCATTCCACTATTCTTTACACTTAACTTCCTCATCTCCAAGTAGTATATAACCATGTACCAAGCTCACAATAAATCAGTTATCAATCCATCTTATAACTTCGCGGTCTTTCTTTCTGACCTCCGAGAAGAGGACTCGTACTTGGGTCATTCCACGTGAAACGTGACAGGGCAATTTGGGTCAAATCTCAGAATCAATCGAAACTTTTTTTTTTCGATAGAGAATTGAAATATAAGGTTCGGTTTTTATTTATTTTTTTTTTTAACTTTTACCGTTTACTTTTAAAAATCTTTTTGTAAATTAGCTCCGATTTTTCAGAGTATGCCGCACTTGAGACTCGTTTGAGTTATTTTAATATTTGGTATGCAACTTTGTGAGACAGAGCTTAATATCTTCAGAAAAATATTTAAAAAATTTTTTTAATTTTAAATAAAGTATTTTTTAAGGGAATATAAAATTTAAAAAAATTCTGTATGCCGGATAGAGCCCTGCATGAATCATTCAATTTTTGTTTTATCATATTATGCCATGAAATTTCTGATTTGTTTAATTCAATTCTATGTGAAATAAATTGAATGTTGTTCTAATTCATTTCGAATTGAATGAATCGAATGAATTATTTTATGAATTTTTTGAATTTTTCAGATTTCTTTTGTGTTTTCTTTTGAGAACAAAAAGTGGAAAATTTTTAACAAATCAATGTTACCTGCATAGTAAATAAAATTTAGGCAGATTTTATCACAAAATAATGGCCTTTTCTTCCTCAAAATAAATTGTCGTTTGAATTATTTCGGAATTCATGTCATTCATTCATTCAATTCTATTAAAGTCAAAATTCAAATTCATTCAATTCTATTAAACACAAAATTCTAATTAATTCATTCATATAACCGAAAAAAATTCAAAATAATTCATTGAATCCATTCATGCAGGGCTCTAATGCCGGAATACACGCGATTTCCGAAAAAAATAATCATCCTCATATAGCTTCATCAATTCTTCACGAAGTGGTAAAATTAAATTTTTGTATTTGCAAGACCTACTAGTAAAGACAACGATTTTAGTTTAGCGACTTTGCATCAAGCAACAACAGCGCAATGTGCAGGAAAGGGAAAGCACTATTCCTGCTCTCCCGTGTTCGTATTGCTGTTCTCTTCTTACACGTTGCGCTGTTGTTGCTTGATTATAAAACTAATTTCGGTTTATAGGCGTGTAATTTTAAAGGAGCCATTTATGCCAGCATTTTTGCGTTTTTTCCAACTGTTTCAACTTTGGCAACTTGTAGCTTCTAAACTAATGAATGGATCTCAATGCTGTGTATAAGAAAGTTAGAGGGCATTCTATTAATCACAGATCGAGTTAGAAATTAAAAAAGCGTTAAAAACGTTGTACATTAGTGTACCTTAACCGAAAATCATAGTTTCATGAAGTGCATATTTCATCAATTTTTTTTTGTAAACTGGTGTTATTATTAAGTTATTAAGTTAAAAGAATCAAAAACAACACATTTTCATTTTAAGACTATTAAGAAACTGTTTTGACCAAAGGCAAAAAAGGCATTGCACTGAAACAAATGCGGCATTATCCTTCAGACCGGTAGCAAAGGACATGATTGAAATTTGGCAGCCACCACATCAACCAAATCTTGTCTACGCCACAGGTTTAATGCATACTGTTTTCCTTTCAGGCCACGTTACGCCCTACTTGATGAATGTACAAGCGCGGTATCTATAGATGTTGAAAGCTCGATATATGAAATCGCTAAAGGCATGGGAATTACGCTATTAACAATAACACACAGACCTACTTTGTGGTATGATTTTATTATATTAAGCATTTCGCATAAATTAATTGATAATTTTACATATTTAGGAAATATCACACACATATATTGGAGTTCGATGGCCTGGGAAGTTGGCAGTTTAGAAAAATGAACGTAGATGAACAACAAAAAGAACTATTTCTTTCGTAGTACCATCTAAGCTAAGCTCGCGAACCTTAAAATGCCCTTTAAGAATGTATTTGTCAGGCTCCTTCGATTGACAGTTACAGAATAGGGTCCTCCGATTTTGATAAAATTATAAGTCCTCAGAATATTAAATAAAGCGTCTATAACTTGATGCAAGATCATAAACCATGTGAAGAGGAAAATAACTTTCAAAACCGAAGCATAGCTTCGCCGGGGCGGTCCCTCGCTCTCCTATGAAGCCTTAAATTACTTGTGCCACTCAAGCGGCCTGTTTTAGGTTTTTTGCCTTCATCGCGGTACTGAGATAAGCAGAAAATGGTAAGGAAATACCAAGTAACTTTGTGATTTTTTTTATAAAAACTGGTTGGATGGATTTAATTCAAACCGATTGTATATTTTAAAGAGTCATGTTACATCTACCAAGTGTGACAGCATCATCCGATGAAGACAACAATCAATTACGTAATTAGATCATTCAATTACGTAAGAATATCTAACCTCACCTGCTAAGTTACATAATTGTCGTCGAAGACGCTTAGAATGCAGAAAAGTTCCACGTGGCCGTCGGCACGCGCCGAATGCGGATACAAGAAAATGACACCTATGGTGAACAGGTGGATGTACTTGCGGGACACACGGAAATTGGACACTTTGCAGGTGGATGCGTTGCACTCTAACTTCACCATGGGGGAGTTCAAAATGGGTGCATTAATGAGAAGGGATTCTGGATGGAACGGGAATTTCAATAGGAACGATGGAATTCACCTCTTTCCGATCTTAGTCCCGGAAATCCTTTATAAAGAGCCGCATTTGCAAAGGGAAGATCAGAAAAAGAATCGGGCTAAATGTGAACCGTGAACTTAAAAGTGAAAAGTGCTAAGTTAAAAGGATAGGAAAGACATAAAGAGCATAATCCTGACCAAAAAGGACATTCTTAGTCCTCTTGGAAAAAGGACGAGGCCAGTCCTGACAATAGTCCTGCCAGAAAGGACTAAAGGATCCAGGAACAAGAAAGAAAAAAACAATATATAGTTGGTCCTGGCTAAACAAATGCAAATGGGAGGAAAGTCCTCTAAGGCCGATAACGACTCAGCTAACGTTGTCAACAATGTTCAAGTAGTTGATCACTCAGAACAGATTGATAAACTATACAACGTCCTGATCATTATCGCTGTACTTTTGCTCCTTAATGTGGCTATGAATGCATATGTAATGCTCAAGCGCAATTTGAGGAAGAAATACACAGTGAAAAATAGTGATATCGAACGCGCTCTGGGCTCAAATACCATTTCGCAGAAATAAAGTGAAATCTAAAAACAATTAAAAGTTTACAAAACCATCGGAGAAAAGAACTCCAAGGACATAGATCCTAATTTTCAAATACAAATAATAGACCACAATCAATAAATCGCGGAAGTGTTCTATATTCTCGTTTTTATTGCCGCTCCTCATTTAATCCAAATCGCGATGAACATTCGAGGATTGCGAAAAGTACAACACAATCATCCTTTTGCAGTATAAGCACGGTTGCTCTTTTGAGCCAAATCTGGCTCTTTTTTTCGCGTTGCCTCTTTGTCCCATTTTTATTGAATTTGGCTCTTTGTTTAATAATAGCGATATAAAATATTTTAAAGTTGGCAAAAACGAATACATTTTTTTAATTAATCATGCAATTTTAAAAGTGAATAATGTCTGAAACCCAAAAGTGCCAGATCGAAACTAAATTGTTCCCCGGGTATGGTAATTTGGTGTATGGTAAAAACTTGGCTCTTTTTTATTAAAATTGGCTCATTTTTAATCTTTTTTTGGCTCATAAAAAATTTTTGAGATAGTATAAGTGTGCCGAGAAGATAAGTTCATGAAGCAGTAAACCGCCAACGGCGCCAAAGTATAAACCCATTGACACAACGAAATCGGAGTGGAGTGAAGACCCGTCTACCAGCGACAGTCGTGTGCCACGGAAAACGCTAAATCAGCGAAATTATATATTATTATTTTTGTTGTGCGAACTTAATTTCAACCATATGTATAACTTAGTGTAATAAGTGAATTATAACCACATATTGTTACCCCAAAAGGGTGTAGACGTGCACAAATATATATTTAACAAGTCTTCAAGATTACAGCCCATACAACAGTAAGGAGAGCTCTCTTCGCTGGAGATACTAGAGGGTGAGTTTTACGTAACCCAAGTTCCCCTCTCTTATATATATATTGTTTCTTATTTATATATATTTATGCATATAAAGAATACATAATGTTAACTACGAAAGGTTTTGCTAAAACTTATGAGAAGGATTTAGATTTCAATAGTCGATCCAAACATGTTTTAATGAAATGTTCTCTTCCAATATCTGTTAATGAATTCGAACAAAAATATATGGATTTATACAATCTAGATTTTTCTCCGATTAGCCATTGCACTCAGAAAGCGATTGTTATAACTACCCCTCCGTTTACCAAGGTATATTCTGTCATTGAAGAAAATCAATTTCTCGGCAGAATTATGAAGTTAGTAATTGCTCGTAAATAATAAGTTTCGAGAATCAAATATTTACTTTTTATTATTATTTTTATTATTTTTATCTTATACTTAAATTTTATTATTAAGTACCTTTAAATACTTTTACTCTTAAATTATACTTAAAATATTAAGTACCTCTAATTTACCTATATTTGTAATAATACTAAGCATTTATATACCAAGTGCATGTTAATTAAATTTTGGTTCTAACTTAAGGCCACAGCACCTATAGCTACTATTAAACACCAAGGTTATAGGCAATTTATAATTTCCTTTTTAACCTGACAATAAATAAATAAATAAAATAAATAAATATATTATTAAGGACTATCTTGTTAATTTACTTTATTACCATCTAATTAATTTTAACTACTTTTGTTATCCATGTTAATCATATGTATAGGTAATATTTCAATAATATTGTAAACTCTGTATTCCGTGTATCTATTAAATAAAAATTTGTTTTTCAGCGGGAGGTATCCGCACTTATATTTGCATGTTCAAATATAAGCAGCCCACAGAGCGACTTTTTTGTCATGGATAGTCTGCAAATCTTCTTGCTGACGTGCGCGCCTTTACAACCGATCAATTCGATACCTTCCGTAACAAAATACCAAGTGTCTTTGGTGCCTACATTGTCATTAATTGGTAATGCCAGTGTCATAAACAAAGATTTTTTGCCTATACTTTATGATTGATTTCAATATATATTTATTAAAGGGGGACATACATATAGAAAAAATAAAAATGCAATTTTATTTTATTCCTTAAATTGGTAGAATAACTCTCCAAAAATGTGTCATGAAAGTTTCACAAAGAAATTCGAACTATTTTGGAAATTATACCAGAATGACGGCACCCACCTTCCTTTTGCAGTAGATATATTTTATTACTTTAAATGCCTTTTTCTCGAAACCACGTTTTCCTCAGCTGCGGATCGTGTATCTCAAAAAGTAATGCTTCGATAATCATGGAAATGTCATCATTACGGAAATGTTTGTAATAAAATTGCCCACTGTCTGAACCTACTTTATGTAGAAATTTTAACGTTGAAGTATTTTTTGTAAAGCAAAAACAAGAAAAATAAGAAAAAAATTAATTTTTTACTTTAAAAGAGCGCCCCAACCAGAGTTTTTGACATATTCTATGTAAGTTAGGTTCAGGCAGTTTCTACATTATTTCTCTACAAAATAAATTTGGTTTCACACAGCGACCTGTAGACGATCCGCAGACGGCCTTCTTTTTTTAATATAGCCTGAAAAAAAATTCCCTCGGCCGCCATTTTGAAGGACAAAAGAAAATAAAAAGTGGTTAAAATTATATAAGAACAATGTAATCAACATGCCAAGTTACGAAATCATAGAACAATTCCTTATTGATTAAAAAAAATCACGAAAAACTTGAAAAATTTGCAGGTCTATATGTATCTCCCCCTTAAGATTTAGCGTGTGAAGGAAAGTCTCAACACGAGTTGCTAGGTGCACGTTTAAAAGGAGTGCTGATTCAACAAGTGAAGTAGATCTAGAATAATGACGACGACTTTTTAACAGACGACATTAACATTAGGGGATCAGATTGCAAGGCTAGCACTGATCCAACGGCACCCGATTTGTGAAAGGGGAGGGTAACAGCCACAAGCTGCCGATCGTACTTCGATTAAGTGCTCGAGTTAGGTACGTGGGAAACTTACGGGCAGCTAAGACAGATGACAGACGAAAACAAGAAAGGAAGTTAACTTCGGCCAGCCGAAGTTTATATACCCTTGCAGGTATGCCTACCTTAAATGTTGTTTTTACATTGTCAAAAATCCAAAAAGCCTACTTTCTATAAAGTTTTTTCTATTATTTTGTTAATTATTCCTATGGCAGCCATAAGATATAGTGGTCCTATCCGGCTCGTTCCGACATTTGTACTACCTGCAATAGAAAGAAGACTTTTGGTAATGTTTCATCGCGATAGCTTTAAAACTGAGGGACTAGTTCGCATAGAAACGGACAGACGGCTAGATGGACTCGGCTATTGATGCTGATCAAGAATATACATACTTTATGTGGTCGGAAACGTCTCCTTCACTGCGTTGCAAACATCTGACTGAAATTATAATACCCTCTGCAAGGGTATAATGACGATCTATATTATTTTTCCCAGACATTTTTAATGTTTCTTTCTGGTTATGCGGAAAAGGTTACATGCTTACCAAGAACCCAACCCATCCGTCGAGCTCAGCCGGCAAAATGGTGCCTGAACATCGGACTTATCTCCCTCGGCCCATGTCCTAAGGACAAAGCACTAATACGCCTACGTAACAGTCATTTAAATAACATCCACTAATTTTTATAGCCGATACTATCGGCTAATATTTATAAAATAAATTATCTTCTAAAGTTAAAAATGCGTTTTTCACCTAAAAAATTTGACTTTGGCCTAAAAAAAAAATTATAAAAAAAAAAAAATGTGCGACTAATTTGAAAACGATCGGTTGAGCCGTTTAGAAATGGCGATGATCACGGACTTTAAAAACGTGGTTTCGAGAAAAATGCACTTAAAGATGCACTTAGGTACCTAAAGTTTAAGAGGTTAGGGTACCAATTTTGAGCATAACTTCTAAACTTTTTTTGTAGAATCTTAAAATGTTAATCTACAAGAAAAAAAAAACAAAACGATTTTTTTGCAAGACCATAAATGCCCCCTCGCAATGTTTTAGGTGTTTTCGCCTTCTAAACACTTTTTATGTATATGGGCACTTCCACCAAAAGGTCCACCAAGCCAAAAAACTTGAAACTTGAAAAAAACATATTTCCACATGATTTTGCCGCCATATTAGTTTCTAATTAGTTGGATCCTGAGCTAAACTAAAAATGTGGAGTATAGTTAGATTATTTTTATGACTTAAGCCTAGTACTCAGTACGACGAAAACTGCTAGCTAAGCATAGGAGTAAGCGAGAGGCAAATAGGTGGCTAACGCCTTTAGCCGGGGACTTTTTTCCACCTCGGTACTCAGTTGAGCTAAGGAAACAGTAAGGAAATACCAAAAAAATACTAGATTTAGCGGATGAATTCCGATGAACGCCTTTAGCCGCGGCCCAAAGAATAAAAAATTTAATCTTTGGCTGTGTTTGTGCAGAACTGGTGTGCCAATAACATATTATAAATGGAAGGAAAACCACAAAAACCAATGGAAAACTGCCTGTAGGAGTTGCTGCAATACATATTGCCATTCCAATAGCGAATTTAAAGCTTGCGACCCAGGTCGGCTCAACACTTTGTAATATTTCAAAATTGGCGCCAGTTGATTTGTTTGCTGAGAGTAAGACCATGCTACAAGCATTGCGGATGAACTCCGAAAACTTCAGTCACACTAAAAGATTAATATTTTTCGACTAGGCTAAACCCCAATAATATACACAAAAGTTAGTTTTTGGCTATTTTTTTGTTATTTTTTGGACCTGTCTTCTGTTGTTAATTTATCCTTTAGGAATGCTAATATGTGACATTATTCTGTACTGAATGCTTTATTCACATGCTAAACTATTAAGTTAAAAGCAAAACATCCAGCAATTGAGAGATAGAGGTAAAGAAATCCGCTTTACAAAACAGTCGGAAAAAATGTCCCGAGCGAATGTGGTTGAAACTGCATAAAAAAAAAACGGCAAAGAATTTTTGAGTAAAACCAAAAGCACACAGCTCACAGCGACATGTTTGAACAACATTCTAAAAAAAGCGCATTCAAATATTCCATCAGAATTCGCTAATTTCTGTTGTTGTATGAACTTCCCGGAAATCCACTTCTATTTTTGTCCCGAGCGAATACGGCAGTTTTTTTTACCGATATCTTAAAAACTAAAAGTGGTACATAATCAAGATTTTTACAAAAAAAAGAGCTTGGGAAGAGTGGGAAAAGAAAAGCCCATAATTAAAATTAAAATCCATTGTTTTACAATTTTTTTTAACTATATGCCTTAAAAGGTTATGCAGAAAACTATTTTTTTTATACCCTTGCAGAGGGTATTATAATTTCAGTCAGATGTTTGCAACGCAGTGAAGGAGACGTTTCCGACCACATAAAGTATATATAATCTTCTCAGCACCAATAGCCGAGTCTATCTAGCCGTGTACGTCTGTCCGTTTCTATGCGAACTAGTCTCTCAGATTTAAAGCTATCGCGATGAAACTTTCCCGAAAGTTTTGATTTTTGACAACTTAAAAACAAAATTTAAATAGGCACGCTGAATCTGGAATCCCTGGAACTGCACCGAGTGAGCATTAAACTATAGGTATCTTTATCTGCAAGGGTATATAAGCTTCGGCTGGCCGAAGCTAGCTTCCATTCTTGTTAACTTTATTTTTAGCTTTTTTTATTTTTCTCAATAACGGCTCTAACATTTTTTTTTTAACTTTAAACTATATAACCCTTGCAATTAATTAAATTTTGATATATATTACGGTCAGTGTTGGGAAAGGTACTGTGTTTTTTTACCTAGGTAAGGTAAAAGGTATTGGGCAAAAATAAATACCTAGGTAAGGTAAAGGTACTTAAATTTCCCAGTACCTAGGTAAAGGTAAAAGGTATTTATAAGGTATTTTTTATTTTTATAATTTTTTTGTTTTGTTCAATGTAATCATTTAAACTTAAAATAAGACTAGTTTTCAGTTATTAGTCGTCTTAATCAATTGCCTTGAGGCTGTTGAAAGAAAGCCTATTAGTAATTCTTCTTAGCTTGCTAATAATTTTAAACAGTAACAAACAATACAAAATCGAATATTACATGTTTTAAGTTCCGTAAAACTTTTCAAAAAATATTAGCTGTTGGGAAATTCAACAAAACATTTTGGGTCGTTCCCTCAATTTCTGAAATTTTGTGTTAAATTTTCAACAATTCAGCAATTTAACAGTTTAGGCAATACCCAGATTATTCTTTTGTAGTGTGACCGAAGTTTTCAGATTTCACCCGCTTTCCATGTAACAGGGTCTTATTGTAAATCAGCTGGGTTCACAAACAGGAAACAAATCAGCTGGCGCCAATTTAAAAATATTACAAAATGTTGAGCCTAATTATACCCGTTACTCGTAGAGTAAAAGGGTATACTAGATTCGTGCAAAAGTATGTAACAGCTAGAACGAAGCGTTTCCGACCCCATAAAGTATATATATTCTTGATCAGGGTCACTAGCCGAGTCGATCTAGCCATGTCCGTCTGTCCGTCTGTCCGTCTGTCCGTCTGTCCGTCTGTCCGTCTGTATGAACGCTGAGATCTCAGAAACTACAAAAGCTAGAAGGTTGAGATTTTCCACACATATTCTTTGGCTTCCTACGCAGCGCAAGTTTATTTTAGCCGAGCGCCACGCCCCCTCTAACGCCCACAATCGCACACTAACGATTTTAAAATGGGTCCTGCGCCCACATCTTTAAAGATTTCCGAGAAATATAAATGCAATTTTGTTGTGTATATTTATACCTATCGAAATGTAGAAGACATTTTTCAAATCGGACCATTCATTAAAAAGTTATACGCAATCAAAAATTATATATCTATCTCCCTCGCACTCCCTTTAGCTGAGTTACGATTATTAGTCGGGACACCAACCCGACACAGCGTTCGCACTCCCTTTAGCTGAGTGACGGGTATTAGATAGTCGGGACAACAACCCGACTATAGCGTTCTCTCTTGTTTTTTTTTAGAAAAAGTCGCAAAATTAGTTGATTTTTTGATGGCAAAGCGACCCTACCCCCTTAATTTTTCTATAAGTATCCAATAAGAGTAGACCTTGTGGCGCGTTTTCACAGAAGAAATTGGAGGGCTATATTTTAAAAGAAGAGGTTTCAGTGGCTTTATTAAGATTATTAAGAGTTAATAGATACATAATTTCAAACGAGGGTAGGGGAGAAGGGGGCACAAATCGGAGGAAAAGTTTGGTTAGCCATAGCAGCTATAAATCAGGAGCCATTGGAATGAGACTGATATCATCGGAAAGGCTGTTCTTTTGGCTATAATTTTTTCCTACATCATTTTGAAGTCAATTGCAAAGCATACGATGAACAGTGCAAAATGGGGTAATAACAGTATGAAACTTACTTGCGCTGTAAACGGTATAGGGTAAAAGAGATAATTTTCATAACATTTTATTGGACTCTTTAGACACTAATCCTTTTATCTAAAATGGAGTTCATTTGTTATGTTTTTTTTGCTATCCTTCTTTGCTATTAAAAATGCGGTTATAGCTGTTTAATCCTTTTGTAGAATAATAGAATTAATAGATTAAGATAATAGTTAAAAAACATATCTGAACATTTATAACATATCCTATAACGAGTATTCATACATATAGCTGACTGGGGGAGAGCCTAACCTTACGTAGGGGAGAGTGGGGGAATTTCGTCACAGGGGCAATTTCGTCACCTGCAATATCTCGGAATCCATAAGTCGTAAAAATATATAATTTTTTTGTTTTAGTCCTTCAAGACGGCCAGACACAACCAATGCATTTGTTTTGCACAGAAGGCCAAGATAATTAAGCTATAATATTAAATGTGTTTTAACAGTTCAAAAGCTACATTTAGTGCTCGACGAAATTTTTTCTGTATGCCACAATTCAAAAGGAATAAGATACACGATTTTTTATATAATACACAGTGCTATAATGTGCATTTCTGCGTCAGTGATTTTTAACTTCGCGCCTAATTTCGCAAGAAAAATAATTATTTCTTAAAAAGTACGGTCTGGGGAAATTTCGCCACCTTACGCTAAGGGTAAATTCGCACCTATTTTAAATACATATTTTTATATTTGACGAGCTGGCTAACGAACAGACTACCAGCAGCAGCAACAAATATAGGACGTCAACAAAAATGGTACGCTTGATCTGTGTAGCATATTTTCAGGCGTTAAACTCCCTACATTTTTCAGGTGACGAAATTGCCCCGGTGGTGTGGTGATTTTACCCCCCTGTGTGGTGAGATTGCCCCAGTATATTGTTTTTACATTTTATTTTTTTATAAATCACCAAGCTAATTAAAAAAATAGGGGAATGTCACATTTTAAAGCTTGGTGCTAACCGCATTCAACAATAAATATAGAAATATGATAACGTGTCTCAAGATGGACAAAAAATAGCTTTGAAAAAATGCTGACGAAATTCCCCCACTCTCCCCTACCCCACAGTCTACAATCACTGTGGACGGTAGTCCACGTAGTGACGAAGCGCACCAGGAGAGTGTGCGAAGGCAAACAAAATAAAATCTGCTGTGATGGTCTGATCATATATAATGATAAACCTATCGAAAGGTATCGCAAAAACTAACAGGATTGCGTACCAAGACTTTAAGAAAATCAATTGGCTTGGGAGGGAGAGCGGTGAAAGTGAAAATTTCGAAATTTGGAGCTGTTGGGGCCGGTGGGGATAAATACCTCCTCGCAATGTTTTAGTTGTGTTTCTATGGATAATACCCGTCGAATGAGCTGTCATATCCGATGCTCCGTTCAAAAGTTATAGCCAAAAGAAGATTTTCTTCTTCTTCCCAAAATGAACAAGAGAGAATATTCGGGTTGGTGTCCCGACTATCTAACTCGTAACTCAGCTAAAGGGAGTGCGAGGGAGATGGATATATAAAATTTTTTTGATTGCGTATAACTTTTTAATGAATGGTCAGATTTGAAAAATGTCTTCTACACTTCGATAGGTATAAATATATACAAAAAAATTGAATTTATACTTCTCGGAAATCGGAAGACTGGGAAAAGAAGAAGAATATTTGATATATTTTTCGCTTTTTGTTTTCTTTTAAAAGCATATAAACTCACTCTTTGTGTCACAGCACTGGACAAACAATTTCGGCTTTTGTACGACTGCACTCTGCAAGTTTCTAATCTAATAGTCAGGCACAAAATAAACGAATATAAAGGAACGATTCCGTGTGCCGAGAAACTGCGCATCAGTCAGTTACCATGGGAACAAGAACAGAAGTGATACAAAAACGGTAAAGACTCGTAAAACTATCGCAAACGAGCTCAAAAGTGAATGAAAACTTAAAATAAGGCTGAAAAATATGTCGCCCGGTTTTTGTTTACTAATCGTTTTTTTTTGAGTCCGTTTGCGAACATTCAACGAGACTTTAGTAAAAGCTGGCGGATTTCTATCATTTCTAAATCCGTTACGAACATTTTGCGATAGTTTCGCTTTAAGCCTAGTACTCAGTTCGGCTAAGAGTTTTACTAATCGAAAAATATTAATATTTTAGGGTGACCGAAGTTTTCGGAGTTCATCCGCAATGCATGTGGAATGGTCTTACTCTCAGCAAGCAAATTAACTGGCGCCAATTTTGAAATATTACAAAATGATTAGCCGACCTAGGTCGCAAGCTTTAAATTTGCTGTTGGAATGAGGATATGTATTGCTGCAACTCCTACAGGCAGTTTTCCATTGGTTTTTGGGGTTTTCATTCTATTTATAATATGTTATTGGCACACCGCTTCTGCACAAACACAGCCAAAGATCAAATTTTTTATTCTTTGGGCCGCGGCTAAAGGCGTTCATCAGAATTCATCCGCTAAATCTAGTATTTTAGTGGTATTTTCTTACTATTTCCTTAGCTCAACTGAGTACCGAGGTGGGAAAAAGTCCCCGGCTAAGGGCTTTAGCTACCTATTTGCCTCTCGCTTACTCCTACGCTTAGCTAGCAGTTTTCGTCGTACTGAGTACTAGGCTTTACTATCGCGCCTTGGTGCGCTGGGTGCTTAGACTCTTAAGGCATTTTTCCACTATGCGGTTTTTTCGGTATTTTTGTGTATTTTCGATTGGCAACGCGATAGGCGGACGTGAGGTGTTTCCATTGGCAAACGCGTCTGAAAACAGCTGTTGTGCTATTGTCATATGCGAGCTGAATTAAACAATGGATTTAAATAATTTGTTATTGATAATTGTAATCGCAGAACAGCATTTGAACAGCGTGGAAACATTGCTGCAATGATGAAAGCAACAACATCCCACGTTACGCTGCTTGAGCATTTATTACGGCAGAAAGCAAAAGGATCTGCTGCAGAAGGCGTTCATATATATAGATCTGAACAGTCATTTAATTAATTCTTTGACACGACCCGCGACAGCAGTAGCTTCTGCGGCGGCACGTCACTGAACAGAATCTGATACGGGGCAGAAATGCCTACAAGAACATTGTGCGCAAGAAAGAGGGAGATGTGCCCTTTTCCAGCAGTCGCCTGTCAACGTGTGTCATTTGAATATGGAATGGCCATCTACGGTCTAACCAGGAGGTCGCCTTAATGGACGAATGGCGCACGCGAAGCAAACGTCAAGATCATGAAGACAGGGAAGCCCATGTGGCTGCGCTGCAACGACCAATATTTCGCTTCCGATCCTTTCTAGCCGAGCCATTCCATTGGATAAACGAACTGCTACTGCTCTTTATGCGCTTGGATCATCCTCGGAATTCTGAACTATTGCCAGATCATTTGGCATATATCATATATCAAATACCAATCTATACGAAATAAAGTTCATGTAAATATCAACAATAAATGGTTTTAATATTTCCCGCTTCTTATCAGCCTCTTATCAGTTTCGGGTCCAGAAAATGTTCATGCCTGGTTAATACTGCTTAAATATACCACAAATTTCACTTTCCAGCCCTGTAACGCGACAAATTTCCACCCTCCCCTCCTCAGCCCTCGCCTACAAGTTTTGTATGGGATTTGGGCGCGTTAAACGGTAAATGGATGCAAACGCGACGCGTCCATAATGAGCAGAGGGCATTACACAACCAAAGAATCTAACACGGACAACGCACACTAGGAATGTGTAAGGTGGTCTCAACGCAAGAGCTGCTCTCTTTTAAAACGTCATTTGTGCCAGTCTCTATCTAGCTATCTTATTATATCGCTTAAGAGAGACAGACAGGTAAACATATTTAACGTTCTCTGCAGAGCTGAGCTGGCGCGCTCAGAGCGAAAAGAGGAAAGAAGTGGACAAAGAAAACGTTCGTCAGCGGTGAAGAAAATAACGGGAGGTGTACAATGGAATTGGAGCTGGTGTTATAGCGTTAGTTGCAGCAAATCGCAAATCCTCTCTGTATGCTTTACTTCTTTCTGCAGCCGTTTTAGCTTCCGATTTGGGAGGCTGTAATTCTTTTTTCCGCTGTCTGTACCGCCAGTAGGCCATTGTTTGGTCCATTTTTCGTCACGGTCATGAATCGGTTTCACTCCGTCCCCGAAAATCCCTAACGCGTCTAAAGAAGTTTCACTTCAAAAAACATACAAGTTTACACACGGTAAGGTAATTTTTGTTCTTGACGTTATGGTAAGGAAATGTATTTGCACTGAAATGGCCAGTCAGGAAATTGTTGCTAGGGGCACGACCAAAAAATCTTGCAACAGCTCGGAACTCAGAAAATGATCTCGTCTTGAAAAGAGGTATTACTATGCTTTTTTTAAGGAATGACCGTCGTCCAGCATATGTTATTTTCTGAATATATTCTGCAAACCCAAAATAATAACTAATATTAATAAAAACAAGAAAGGAAGTTAACTTCGACCAGCCGTAGTTTATATACCCTTGCAGATATGCCTACTAAAAATGTTGTTTTTACATTGTCAAAAATCAAAACGCCTACTTTCAACAAAATTACAATAGTTTTTCTATTATTTTTTTGATTATTCCTTTGGGAGCCATAAGATATAGTGGTCCGATCCGGCTCGTTCCGACATATGTTCTACCTGCAATAGAAAGAAGACTTTTGGGGAAGTTTCATCGCGATAGCTTTAAAACTGAGGGACTAGTTCGCATAGAAACGGACAGACGGCTAGATGGACTCGGCTATTGATGCTGATCAAGAATATATATACTTTATGTGGTCGGAAACATCTCCTTCACTGCGTTGCAAACATCTGTCTGAAATTATAATACCTTCTGCGAGGGTATAAAAATTCCTTGCGCCGCGGCAACAGACGTTCATCGGAACTCACCTGCTCACCTGTATTTTTTTGTTATTTTCTACTCTTTTCTTAGCTCATCTGAGTACCGTGCTTAAATATTGTGGAATTTTGTGAACGGCAAAACCATGGGAAGAGGTTATTACGACAGATTCTCTTGCGTTTCTTCTCCTTCCTATAGCCTCTTCCCATAGAGTCAATCCGTGTGAAACGGTTGGGATTTTTAACAAATGTGAAACTCGTATTTCCTCAGAGCTCCATCCACTATCCAATACCAGCTGACAGAAGAGCAGTTGCTTAACTTAACATTACCGAAGGGGGATTTAAACTCTGCAAAACTATCGTAATATTGCGTTCTCCTAATCCTTTTGTAGAATAATACAATTAATAGATTAAGATAATAGTTAAAAAACATATCTGAACATTTATAACATATCCTATAACGAGTATTCATACATATAGCTGACTGGGGGAGAGCCTAACCTACCGTACCCCACAGTTCACCCCTACTATATAGGGCAAATTTGTAAACAAAACTAACTTTCTGCTGTTTTGGTAATTTATAGCAACTTTGGAACATTATGGGTGTACATAGTACACTCTTAATTAATATAAGTTTTTATTTACGAAGCGCAGAACATATTCTGAGTCTTTGCTGCAAACATTGATGTTTTCGTACGCAGAACAGCTTTTGCTTTTGCGCTCATAACAAATAATTCAACACTAGCCAAAAAACTACGAGCCTAAGCATTATTTAAATTTTTCCTGCTATCGATTTGATTTGTTCTCGCAGTTATCTTTCCGTTTTTCATAGGCAGGAGGAAGAATTCAGAATTACACCGAAAAAACATCGCCCAACTATCGCATAAAGGAGCCCGTCAAAGTCAGTCAAAATCGGATGGCGGACTAACTGGGAAATTTTCGGAACGGCAAAACCTTACGGACCATCCGTTCAACGGATGGTGGATGGTGGATGGAGCTCTGTGGGAAGACCCTATCAAACATCTACTTAACGGTTCGGTACAAGTGCAAACCGAACGTAATATAGGCAAATGAGAATGTAATTATCGGTAACATCGTCGCCGTCCCTTACGTTATCGAATTACAAGAAAATCCATTTGAGCATAAGTAATGTAAAATCTAGTATTTATTAAGAGAATGGGGGCTACAATGGTAAAACCTTTGGTAAAAAATGGAAATCTGTTAGATGCATTGCCTTCACAGGTATATAAACAACTATTTTGGAAATAAAAGATAACAAAGATTTTCTTGAATTTAAGGCAACCCTTCATGTAGTTATGTTAGGCTTGGATTCTGCAGGGAAAACAACCGCATTATACAGACTTAAGTTTGATCAGTATTTAAATACAGTGCCAACTATTGGATTTAATTGCGAAAAGGTTTGTGCTTATTAAATAACACATGTAAACAAATTCCGAACTTATTTTGGATCAAGACTTACCGCTAAAAAATCTGAAAAGATTGCAGCTTTAGATTCCAACCCCATATTTTTTTACATCACGGCGCACTTCTGAAAAAATCGTCAGTCCTGGCTTAACAACTAAAGCCTTCGAAAGTCAGTGCCATAGCGGGAATGGTTCTTTTAATAGTGTCCAATTACCAGTACGTGGTAAAGTACCACACTTTATAAATTGTGTGTCTGGTCTACGAAGGCTTTAGTTGCTATTAAGCTGCAAAAAGTGTCTAAAAATCGAAAATTTGGGACTTTTATTACGGAATCTACAGCTTAAATCTTTTTCAGATTTTGTAGCTTTTAGTCTCGGTTTTTTTTGGACCTGTGTAATTGGGGTATTAATCGACGTTATATGTCTAAGGTACAAGGCACTGTTGGTAAGGCAAAAGGAGTTCATTTTCTAGTTTGGGATGTAGGAGGACAAGAAAAACTAAGACCACTTTGGAGAAGTTATACACGGTATAATATATCAAATTATTTTAAATTATGTTACAATTTATTCATTTAAATTGCTTTTAGCTGCACCGATGGCATTTTGTTTGTTATTGATTCGGTCGACACAGAACGAATGGAGGAAGCAAAAATGGAGTTAATGCGTACTGCTAAATGTCCTGATAATCAGGTAATCTTAATCATTTGAAGATATTTATAAGATAAAGCCGCTGATCCTCGTTGTATACATATATGGGCAATTCTCTGCTGTCACACGCGACGTTCGTACGTTTTGCAGGTGAAAAAACCATCTTCCAGTACTTCTTTTCTTTTAGCACTAGGCTCAAATTAAAGGTCTTGATTAGCTCAAAAAAACCTTTTAAGAGCCACTTTAAAAAATACCACAAAATTACTTTTGCAGGGTTCGTAAACATCACTCATTTTAAATATCCCTCAAAAACAAGCCGACTGTGATGAAAATAAATAAATATCAATAACGTACAAATTTTCATCTTTGCTCATTCAAATACATATCGCTCACTGATCGAAAAATATTCATCATGAGTGAAGAAAATAAAATGATGAAAAAGTGAGGGAAAAAAATATCCCTCACGAGTGATGAAATGATCATTGACAATATAGTCAAAGACAAATAGCACCGACAACTCGAAAGCGTGTTTAATTTACAATGGGCAGAAATAAAATATTTGTTCCACAGTCGGTGGTAGACTTAGCAGAAGGTACAAAAGATGTAACCTGCGTTTAAAAACATAGAAATTGCTTATTAAAGTCTAGATAAGACAAGGAAAAACTTTTATAAAACTTGGTGTTTTGTTTTTATTTTCCTCATTTTCTCCTCACAAAATGTCAAAAATTAGGAAAATGTTTTGAGGAGAATACTGCTTTCTCAGCAGTTGACATTTTTATCATAAAAATATTCATCAGCCCTGCTTGGTTACTCCTCATTATACCCTTGCAGAGGGTATTATGATTTCAGTCAGAAGTTTGCAACGCAGTGAAGGAGACGTTTCCGACCCCATAAAGTATATATATTCTTGATCAGCATCACTAGACGAGTCGATCTAGCCATGTCCGTCTGTCCGTCCGTTTCTACGCAAACTAGTCTCTCAGTTTTAAAGCTATCGGGATGAAACTTTCGTAAAAGTCGTATTTCTATTGCAGGTAGTATATATGTCGGAACCGATCGGATCGGACAACTATATCTTATAGCTCCCATAGGAAGGATCGAAAAAAAAAACGGAAAAAAATTATAGCTCTGATGTTTTTTGAAATATTACCTTCTACTTTTGGGGATGTTATTTTTTAAATATTTCTGAATTACGAATTAATTATTTAAAAAATCGAACTACTATATCATATAGCTGCCATAGGAACGATCGGAAAATTAATGGAAAAGTAATAGGAAATAAATTCTAGCTTCTTTGGTTTTTATTGTATTATCTTCTACTCTAGGATATGACTCTTTTTAAATATTTCCGAATTTCAATTTTAATTTGATCAAAATCGGACGACTATATCATATAGCTGCCATAGGAACGATCGGAAAATTAATGAGAAATATTAGAAAATTGAACATTTTTGCGATTTGTTAATTAATAGGAATGATCTGCAAGGGTATATAAGCTTCGGCTGGCCGAAGCTAGCTTCCTTTCTTGTTTTATTGTGACAAATATCACCGCCCTATGTTGATATTATTATATTTAAACAAAATGACATATTGTGAGGGATATTTACGAACCCTACTTTTTTGTCCATATAACGTATTGTCCTTGAAAATTATCGAAGGATACTCAAATTACTTAGCTTAGTTGAGGGTCCATCTAACCAGAATCAAATATCAGTGCAAAATCATATAGAAATATGTTTTTTATCAAGTTTCAAGCTTTTTGGCTTGGTTGACATCCCCAGAGAATTGCCCATATCTATATCGTCATATTAAATGAGCATAGGGAATGGCATAAATAACGATAGGGTAGACTTTTTAAGTTCAAATAAGCTTAGCTCCTGAAATTGTAGGTTTCTGAGTGCAGTAAAAGTATTCGTAGAATAGAGTAAAAGGGTATATTGAATTCTGGGAAAAGTATGTAACAGGTAGAAGGAAGCGTTTCCGACCCTGTAAAGTATATATACAACCCTAGTCAAAAGTATTTTCACAAATTTGAATGTTAACTGTACTTATATTTTGAACTTATAATATAATTCCTTGAGTTTTATATAAAAATCAAAACATACAACTTATTCTCTGAGTTTTATTATTTCTACCAAAATAAAACTCAAAGTCGTTTAGTGGGTAAGAATTTCTCAACTGCGCATATGAAATAATGGATTTTCTTCAAACTCGGGTACCTCGCCTTGGTTTCGCCTTAAATTAGTATATCTCGGGAACGGCTTAGAGGAACAACGAGCAACCTTACACGTTTTTAAATGTGTACTAGGGAACTAGGAAAATATTTTCCTAAATTTGTTGTTGCCCAAAAAGTATGAATTTTGATTATTTTAAATTTTCTATCGAGGTTTTGGAAGTTTTCTTCATCCTATATAATCAGCTCAACTATCCAAGATTGTCCATCTCATATCCAACTTAATTTACACGAAGAAACATTTTTGTTTCTTTTTATCATTTCCGAGATATTTAATTTTTTCCCTAATTTAAGAAAAACCTATTTGTATTTCCAACGAGTACAGTTCTTACATGTTTAAGATGCAAGTTTGCATAAAAATTAAAAAAATTAATTAATTAGAAAAATTAAAATTACAATCTGAAACCAAAAATTTTTTCAGAGCCTACCTTCTCAAAAATAAGAAAATCCATCGATTTGTATGGCAGCTGTATGAAGGGACGGTTGTAAAATTATGATATTAATATATGTGCATAATATCAGTGAGTAATTGAGTTGTACAAACTTTCAGCTTAAACATGTAAGATTTGTACTCATTGGAAATATAAATAGGGCTTTTCTAAATTTGCATAGAAAATGATATATCTTGGAAATGATGAAAAGGAACAAAAATATTTTTTCAGGTAAATTAAGTTGGTTATGAGATGAACAATCTTGGATAGTTGAGTTTAATTTATAGGATGAAGAAGACTTTCAAAACCGCAATACAAAATTTAAAATAATTAAAATTCATACTTTTTGGCCAAAAAAGAATTTAAGAAAATATTTTCCTAATTAAAAACGTGTAAGATTGCACGTTGTTCCTCTAAGCCGTTCCCAAGATATACTAATTCAAAGTTTGAGAACATTTTTTAAGTTCTTAACTTCAAAAATTCATAGCGCCCCTAAATGGACACCAAAAAATTTCAAAAAAATCACAAGCGATAACCAAGGCAAACTCTACGAGCTACCCGAGTTTGAAGAAAATCCTTTATTTCATATGCGCAGTTGAGAAATTCTTACCCTATTGCAAGTTGAGTATAGTTGCCTTTTTTTTTTTAATTTTTACCAAGTAAGATCGACCACGACTTTAAATACGGATATTATGGATTATTGGGAAAAGAAAAAAATCTTATACTCATACTTGTACGAAATGACAAAAGTGATTCACACCGTTTCTGCAACCCAAGGGAGGTTCTTTTATGCTCTGAAGTTAATTCTAACAATCTTATACTCGCATTTGTAAAGCCTAACAACAAATTTAAATAAAAACAAAAGTTAATATAATAAGTTAATATCAGCTAACTTTTTTTGTTTCAATTTGTTGTATGAAAAAGTTGTAATATCCGTAAAAAAAATAATAATACCCCATTTTAAAAAGTGTTCACCCTGATCTGGTTTTGAAACCTTGTTGTTATCCCACATTTTGTGGAACTGATACTTATCCACTAGGCATGTATAGACATTGCCTACTTTGCCAAATGTATTTACTTTTGTACGGTTGGCAGGAAATTTATGAATGTGTGGATCGCCTACTATTAAATTATGTGTTTTTCCTCTCTGAGACGTAAATTAATAAATTAATCATACTTACAGTGGGCGATCATACTTAAAAAGAAGCCAACAGCTCATATACTAAACGAAATTTAAAATAATATTTTTATCACCTACACAGCCGGACTTTAAGTTTTATTTTTGATCAAAATAATACAACTCAGAGAACAAGTTTTATTTTTTGATTTTTATATAAAACTCAAGGAATAACTGATATTTTCCAAGCGCAAAATAAAACGCAGATAATAAGTTTTATTTGTAAGGTTTTATATAAAACTCACAAAATAGGTATTTTTTTTGAGGTTTAAATAAAAATTGGAAAAATAAAAATCATTGCAAATATGTAAAATACAATGCCTAATAACGCCAGTGGTGAAATTGGTTTTTTTTCTAGCATTCTTGCTTGGAACTGATTGCTTTGTTTAAAAAAAACAAGAGTAACAGTTATTTTCGTTCCGTTTATTGAACACACATATTCTTGGGCTTCCTACGTAGAGCAAGTTTATTTTGCCGAGCGCCACGCCTGGAATGAGCCTATATTTAATTAAAGGTATAAAATGGTTAGATCCGCACCGTATATGCGGGTAAGAGTAGGATAAAAAAATCTTTTTTTAAATTAGCGTAAAATATTAAATTTTTCAACTCTTTCTTAAGTGAATTTAATGCCAGCTCTGAACGTATACTTCGTGTGGTCTTTGTAGAACTTTAATCTTCTTGTATTTCTATCTGAGTTTCGAATGCAGGTAATGCAAAATAGTGAATAGTTTTGGGCTTGCATAGAACCACTAGTCCATATTTATACGATATTGCCATTGTATTACTCATATACAACCATTTCCATATATTATCGGTGGTTGCACAGAAATGTCGTCCAACCAAAGAAGGTTGGTTTTGCGCATTGATGTTCGTAAGAACCATAACCCTTTTATATGCAGTATACATTATGAATATATAGCACAATGTACATATTCCATATAACCAAACGGTACAAACATACATCTAGATTATGTCAGCGGTTTTGTGTTTTTATACCCTTGTAGAGGGTATTATAATTTCAGTCAGATGTTTGCAACGCAGTGAAGGAGACGTTTCCGACCACATAAAGTATATATATTCTTGATCAGCACCAATAGCCGAGTCTATCTAGCCATGTCCGTCTGTCCGTCTGTCCGTCTGTCCGTCTGTCCGTCTGTCCGTCTGTCCGTCTGTCCGTTTCTATGCGAACTAGTCTCTCAGTTTTAAAGCTATCGCGATGAAACTTTCCCGAAGGTCTTCTTTCTATTGCAGGTAGTACATATGTCGTAGCGAGCCGGATCGGACCACTATATCTTAAGGCTCCCAAACAAATATAAGAAAATTCATTGTAACTTTGTAGGAAGTAGGCGTTTTGATTCTTGACTACTTAAAAACAAAATTGAAATAAATCGAAACGCTGAATCTGGAATCCCTGGAACTGCACCGAGTGAGTATTCTTTTATCTCCAAGGGTATATAAGCTTCGGCTGGCCGAAGGTAGCTTCCTTTCTTGTTTTAATATACAATGATTACATAAGGCCCCTAAAACTAAATATTTTAAAAATATTACAAAACGTAAACCTTTAATTTTTTCGAATTTAAAAGGGCGTTCCCGTGCTGATATTAGCAAATAAGCAAGATCTTCCAAACGCGTGCGGAGCAATGGAGCTGGAAAAACTTTTAGGACTGAACGAGCTTTATAACCCAGTGCAGAAAATATCAATGCTAAATAGTTCCGACTCTTCTTCCACAATTAACTTAATCGGCTGTAGCGTGTCAAACCAAAGTATTACAGAAACCTCGTTACCAGAACAAAAAGCGAGTCACTTGCATTCATCAATGATTCACATTAAACCTGTTCTTGAAAGTAACGACGAAAAACCCATGTTGTGCGGAGGAGCGTTGCCAACATTAATGTATCCTCATTCTTACAACGATCCTGATGCATTGGACCAAAAAAACCAGCGAGACGGTAAAAACTGTTTTCATAACAAAAAACATAACAGGGCCTCTTCCAACTCTGTGCAATTTAGGGGGTGGTATATACAACCAACGTGTGCTATAACTGGCGAGGGACTTCAAGAAGGTTTAGACGCTCTATATGATATGATTTTAAAACGCCGAAAAATTAATAAATCCCATAAGAAAAAACTGTAGCATAAATAATCGACTGTGCCTGTCTCTCAGTGTTTTTAAATTTCTTTCATTTTAGCACAATTACATAAATAAATAAAAAAGCACAATTTAGTGATGTTTTACTGGACTGAAATTACAACCTGAAAGTTCTTATTCTAATCTATATATTTAATTACCATTCTTTAATATATCAACTTATAAAATATCCGTGCTGAAAGAAAATTTCGGCAATGTTTTTTATTTTTTCTTTTTATCAATGAAAACGGTAAGTATAATTTTTTTTAATATCAATATTTTTCTAACTTCAATTGACTTTTCGAAACCGCTTTACGCAATATAAAAGCATAGCATATCGAATTATTCACTATGGGCCGGTTTTTCGAGTGCCGGCTAACATTTCTCGAACAGGTAAAGTCCCTGCTAAATCATTTTGGATTTCTCGAGCATCAATGAAAGCTAACTCCATGCTAAGCATTTTTGGCTCGATACAACGACAGCTGATGTTCCCAAAGCCATTTAAGAGAAGAAACGAAATCACAGCTGATTTTGCCCTTAACTTATATCCAAACATCCGAACCGTCCATTCATATAGCTGTCATACAAAACGATGGATTTTCTTACTGTTAAGGGCTAGTACTCAACCCAACAAAAAGTCGTCCAAAACAAAAACTTCATATGAAACAAAATTTTTTGACGTTGTTTTTCATATGAAGTTTTTTGTTTTGGACGACTTTTTGTTGGGTTGAGTACTAAGCCTTAACAATAAGAAAATCCATCGTTTTGTATGGCAGCTATTTGAAGGGAAGGTGGTAAAGTTATGATATTAATATATGTGCATAATATCAGTGAGTAATTGAGTTGTGCAAACTTTCAGCTTAAACGTAAAAATTGTACTCATTGGAATTATGAAAGGGTTTTTTTAAATTCGCATAAAAAAATATATATCTTGGAAATGATGAAAAGGAACAAAAATGTTTCTTTGGGTAAATTAAGTTGGTTATGAGATGGACAATCTTGGATAGTTAAGTTTCTTTTATAGGATGAAGAAGACATTCGAACCCGCGATAAAAAATTTAAAATAATTTAAACTCATACTTATTGGACAACAACAAATTTAAGAAAATTATTTTCTAACTCCCCCAGTACACATATAAAAACATGTAAAGTTGCACGTTGTTCTTCTAAGCCGTTCTCGAGATAAACTAATTTGAAGTTTGAGAACATTTTTTAAGACACCAAAAAATTAAAAAAAAAACCACAGATAACCAAGCCAAACTTTACGGGGTACCCGAGTTTGAAGAAAATCTAAAATTTCATATGCGCATTTGAGAAATTCTTACCCAGCACAATTCTGTGCCCCAACAGCACTATGTAATTGTTTCTCGTTCAGATAAATTAAAGGAGTCGAGAAAGCCGATTTGCTTTTACGACCAAATTATCTGGTCTTTTAGTTTTCTGACAGATAGCTATCAGGAACTTTGCCAGGGACTCGAGAAACCGGCCCTAAATCGTGAAAATGAGTTGTTCATACAATTACATTACCGCATGTTAATATTAAAGTACTCTGAATGCCCAAAAATAAGAAAGTTAGTCAAATGTGGACCTCAGGGTCAAATAGCTATAGCCGCATTTTCAATAATAAAGAAGAAAAAAATATACTTCAAAATATTTTAGACTAGGTATACCCAAAGCGATTTCGTTCGCTTAAAATTAGTTTAGAGTTAGAAAATTAGGTTGTAAGGACTTTCTTATTTCTTATTTGCGCGTTTTTTGAAAACCTTTGTGTAAACTATCTTTGTGGAAGATCCTTCCAATAGAGAGAATCATTTTTATACTTTCTATCAGTTACAATGTTATCAATGCAATTTAATTTGCGCACAAATATGTATACTTATTTGTAAATTGTAATTTTTGTTTTAAAATTTGTTGTTTTGAATGAAACAAAAACATTTGTAACTACAAAAGTAGCAAAGTAACTTATTATTTTCCGATTCCACATTTGATCGATAACACTATGCAGCATCAAAAATTTACCTCGATGGATACTATATTTTTGGATTTGTTACGAATTCCAAAGTTAAACTGCGTTTTCCAAAAAGTTCCCCGACGCAAGGATTCTTAGCAAAAGGACCTCAAAGTTCGTAAAATTCAGAAATTGGCCAACTTTCCAAAGCTCTCAGAGGCAAACGGATTCATGGTTTGGTTAGATGCTAAAGTTTTTTAAAAGATACACTCTTTATCTTTCAAACCCCATACTTAGAATAATTTTAGGATTTTTATTAAGGGAGAAACAAGTTTTAGAAAACATAGTCAAAAAACATAAAAGCATACAGCTGCGGTCAAAATAGTAGTAGTGTTGCCGTCATGTGTTTTTAAAAGTTTTTTGTTGTCACTTTTCTTATCCAATTAGTCTAATAGTACAATTATAATCAATACAATATTACCAGAAGAAGATGAATTACAACAACAAACTTTTAAAAACACAGGGCGGCAACACTACTACTATTTTGACCGCAGCTGTATGTTTTTAAGTTTTTTGACTATGTTTTCTGGAATCTATTTCTGCCTTAAAAAAAATCTTAAAATTATTTTAAGTATGGGGCTTAAAAGATAAAGAGTGTATCTTTTAAAAAACTTTAGCATCGAATCAAACCATGAACCCGTTTGCCTCTGAGAGCTCCGGAAAGTTGGCCAATTTCTGCGTTTTTCGAACTTTGAGGTCCTTTTGCTAAGAATCTTTGCGTCGGGGAACGTTTTTGAAAACGCAGTTTATCTTGGGAATTCGTAACGAATCCAAAAATATAGCATCCATCGAGGTAATTTTAAAAAGCACTAAAAATGCTGCACAGTGTAATTATTAATTTTAAAATCGTCAAATTTTGCATTGGCTGAAAGGAAATGAATAATTTTATTTGTATTTAAGCACAAAAACATTTGTAACTACAAAAGTAGCAAAGTAACTTATTATTTTCCGATTCCACATTTGATCGATAATTATTAATTTTAAAATCGTCAAATTTTGCATTGGCTGAAAGGAAATGAATAATTTTATTTGTATTTAAGCACAATTTCAACTTTCAAGTAGAAACATAAACAAACATTGTGTATATGTATTGTATTGTACATATCAAAACACATCCAAATATTCATATGTACATATGTACGTATTTGGTCAAAAGTTCGAATCTTAAGATTAATATTTAACTTGGAAACATTTTGGCTTTGTTTACAGAATTTGTAGTAATTTTTTATCTTCTTCCATGGTGAAAATTAAATAAGGCTCTTCTGCTACAAAATGAAAAATATTTTTTGAAAAATAAAACCTAAGCATTTGATCCACAGGACTGACTATTGTTCGAAAATTATATTATCGGAACAGCAGTTTAAGTTTTTAAAATCCAGAACAAATTTTCACTTACAGTGGATCACATTAATATTCGATTTTTTGTTTTTTTAACTTCAAACGTGAATAAAAGCTTTGTAACTAAAAAAATAAATAACATAATAATGCAGAAATAAAGCTTATTTTATTACCTTTTCATTGATATACATATATTAATACTTTATTTTTAATTTTAAAGAGATACATGCATAAACAAAAAACAACCCGAATATTGAGGCCACATTAATATTCGGTTAGGTACAAAAAATTCTCGATTTTTTTGTTGAAATGGACGGTCAAGATACCACTAGGAATCTGTTTCAGCGCAATCCATTCATCCCACCAAAAGAAATGGATGGGTAGAAAAGCAGATTCGCTCAAAAATGCATTTTTTCTTAAGTTTTGTATGCAATCAAGCAGCAAAATGCTTGTTCTTAGCGAATCTGCTTTTCTACCCATACATTTCTTTTGGTGGGATAAATGGATTGCGCTGAAACAGATTCCTAGTGCGTGATATACATCCTTTTTTTACATAGGTAAAACTGGTCCAGAATATGCAAAAAAAAAAATTTTAAAAAGTGCCTTAACATTTAAACAACCTCATAGGCAATAATGACTAGCATTTTAAATGTCAAATTAAGTTTATTTCCTAATGCGGTTATTCCACTACATTGTTCGGGTCATTCATTAGTGCAATTTTTTCTCAGCATACACAATTTTACGTAGGTGCGAGCAAGACAGATATATGTCGGCTGCAATAAGCAATCAATGAGCAAATTGTAAAAACCGATGGGCACTTTTGGTATTTTTTTTTTGGTATTGTAAAATGCCTCAATACGGTACTACCTGAACCGATGAGCAATGAGCAAAATTGAATCTAAAAAGTACAATTTTGCTCGTTTATTAGGGCTACTGTGAAATGGGATCAATAATAAAAATTGATTTGATTTTTTTTGGTTGAATTGCCAAACCTTTTGCGTCTAATAAGGTGCTATAAACAAATATGAACAATACAAAAATTATTTTAGTGGCCGAATTACTCCGTTGCCAACTAAAAATAACTCGCATATTTCTATATAAAGACATAACTGCGTCTATAAGATTATATAAAATTGCCTTCCTAAAAATTAATGCCGGGTATGATAAAATTAAAAACAATTACAGATGTACTTTAAACAGCCCAAAACAATTTAAAAACTTGGTAAAAGTGTCTGATTTTTTGGCAACACACACTATTAATTTTACAGCCTTCAACCTTAATGATTTAACCAGTCAAAGTTATTTGAATTATAAAGTTTAAATTTAACGTCTACATTTTAAGTGACCATGCCATCTTGTCCAAACAAATCCCAAAAATAGCATATATATTTGTCCCTTTCTAAGCCTCCAATGAATGCTCTAATGAATGAGCCAAACAATGTAGTGGAATAACCGCATAAATAAATTTTGAGATTTTTAGTACAATAAGGAAAAATTTATTAATGTGGCCTCAATATTCGGGTAGTTTTTTGTTTATGCATGTATCTCTTTAAAATTAAAAATAAAGTATTAATATATATGGGCACTTCCAAAATGTCGCTCGGGACATTTGCACACCTTTAAAGTTGAAAAAAAATTTTAAAACAATAGATTTTAATTTTAATTATGGACTTTTCTTTTCACTCTTCCCAAGCTCTATTTTTGGTAAAAATCTTGATTTTGTACCACTTTTAGTTTTTAAGATATCAGTAAAAAACTGCCGTATTCGCTCGGGACAAAAATAGAAGTGGATTTCGGGGAAGTTCATACAACACCAGAAATTAGCGAATTCTGATGGAATATTTGAATGCGATTTTTTTTAGAATGTTGTTCAAACATGTCGCTGTGAAATGCTTTTGGTTTTAGTCAAAAATTCTTTGCCGTTTTTTTTTTATGCAGTTTCAACCACATTCGCTCGGGACATGTCGCTCGGGACATTTTTTCCGACTGTTTTGTAAAGCGGATTTCTTTACCTCTATCTCTCAATTGCTGGATGTTTTGCTTTTAACTTAATAGTTTAGCATGTGAATGAAGCATTCAGTACAGAAAAATGCCAGATATTAGCATTCCTATAGGATAAATGAACAACAGAAGACAGGTCCAAAAAATAACAAAAAAATAGCCAAAAACTGATTTTTGCGTATATTGGTGGGGTTTGTCATAAAAATAATCAAACTATACTCCAAATTTGTAGTTAAGCTCAGTATCCAACTAATTAGAAACTAATATCGGGGCAAAATCATGTGGAAATATGTTTTATTCAAGTTTCAAGGTTTTTGGCTTGGTGGACTTTTTTTTGGAAGTGCCCATATATATCAATAAAAAGGTAATAAAATAAGCTTTATTTCTGCATTTTTATGTTATTAATTCTTTTTATTTACAAAGCTTTTATTCACGTTTGAAGTTAAAAAAACAAAAAACCGAATATTAATGTGATCCACTGTAAATTGCCCCTTTCCCCTCCCCCTTCCACACAGCCCTACCCCTTCCCCTCGTCTGTTTTTTTGGCTGTTGCTCTCTCGGCATCGGCGTCGCTCTCTCGGCAGGCTCCCACAAAATGCAACGCAATAGCTTAGGAAATATAAATAAATTCGTTAAAAATACTTTAAAAAAATGTTAAAAACTTGAAAAATTAAACTTAGGCATTTGGGCCATAGAATAACTATTGAGCCAAAAATCATCTTGATCGGAGCAGCGGTTTAGATTTTTTAAACCAAAAAGTTAATTATAAATGTAGCCCCCAAATTATGGGGGATATCGAAATTTCTTTTAGATTTCTAATTAGGACCTTTCAAGACCTAAAATTTTGCAAAATCAAAATTTCGAAATTCCAACTACTTTAGAAGTTAAGCTTAAGTACATCTTGGAGCTGTTTGGGGCCACTGGTGGGAAATGTCGGACCTTAGTGGGTGCCTACGCCCCCAATGGAATACTGTGCAAAAATGTGGCTGCTCTAGCTCTTACGGTTTGGGCTGTGGTCGTATCCCCTTAAAAATCTGTCTTTCATTTTATAATCTTTAGAGATTAACAAATAGTTTACTAAAGAGTCACATAAAATTAAACGAACATTTTCTCTTTTACCGTAAACAGCGAAAGTAAGTTTTAAACTGTTTTTCCCCAAATTTTACAAATAATTATCTAAACTACTATATATACCCTAAAAACGGTCAGTAGCAAATTCCACCCAGTACGGATTGACCTAAAAATCTAGAAAAATCACAGTAATTACTAAAATAATTAGGAGCCGCGTAAGGGGTACTTTTTAGAAAAAAAACGACCCCAAAGTGCCCCAAAATTCGATTTGTTTTTTTTTTAATTCTTTCTTTTGCCATTTCTTTGTTATAAATGTTGTTAAAATGGTTTAAAAATGTGATGTTCATAATCTTATGGCATACCCGCAAATAACTGCATTTAAATTTCTTGGAGATTCAGCATCCTTAACCAAGTCCCCAATATTTTCAAATTTGGCTAACCTAATGTGACATCACGCGTCCCCATATGTTTGTATGTATGTTCTGCTGGCGCATGTATGTATTGCTGTCGCAATTTAAGTGTGACCGCGCAAGGGGAAAATGAAAATACCACAGCCAAAAAAAATCGATTATATTGAAAATCTTAAGTAAACGTTAAATTTTAAAATATCGGTAGACCTTACAGAAACTGAATTTTACAGTCGAAATTTTCCTTAAAATTGCTTCTGTTTTTTTAAATGCAAAAGACCGATCACCAAACTATTTATTAGTTTTCAAATGTTGAGTTATCGACAAACTTTGGATTTGTAAAAAACAAAACCAAACAATGATTTGCTCTGCTATGTACACACACACGCACAAAATAAATATATCAAAAAAATGCGTATTTTACACACACAGCCATTAGATACATATGTATATGCGTGTGTTCGTTTGTGTGTGTGCATTGCAGCTGACTAAGGAATTGAGATTCGCTCAAATTCCAATTCAAGATAATACTGATATCCTTTTGCTAAAAGAATATTTCATTTACATTTCCACAACATACTTACATAAGACATTTTGTAACCGATTTTTGTGAACTAAAATTCGAATCGCATTGATAATATTAAAAGAACATTAAATATTCAAACCAATTGATTCTCTTGCTCTTTATTACACGTGCTCATATTGTTTAAACAAATTCAAATGTTTAAACAATTTGATTCACGGCTTCCCCGCCCACCTGCCTTCCCTATTATTAATATAATTCTAATCAAGGTGAAAAATTAATGTGAAAACAAAAATACTGAAACAAAATATCAATGATAAAATGCAGTAATTTGGAATTGCCTTGTTTCCCTTATAATAGTTGTCTACTGTGGATACCTTCCAAAAACCCCACGGTAGCAAATTCGCCAAGAGTATTTGGTTTGTAATAGTTTAAATAAATAGTTTAAAAATTGCATCTTTAAAAAACAAAAAATAGGAATAGAAAATAGAAATAGAAAATGTAGAACGAGGTAGCAAGGCCAATATCAACAGGATTTGTTTTAAGGGACCGATGAAATAAAAATAGGCCTAAAATTATCCTATCTCTGGCATTCATTTTTTTAAAATAAGAATTGGAGACATTAATTTTTTTTTTAACTGTGTTAAACATCCCATCACATTTTGAAGCGGTTGTAACATTTCAAGGCGAACTTAAATTAAAAATATTCCCTCAAATTTTTTAAATCTTAATCAAAATTATTATATTGGTTGTTGGAGAGCTATGTAAAACTTTTAGCATTTTTTTTTAAGAATACAAGTTTTTTTCCAGAGTTAAACGCTAATCGATTTGGAATTGAAATACATACTTAACGCGGCGTGATAATCCATATTTTGGCAGTTTTTTGCTTTGTTTTCGATAAAGTACTGCTTTGAAATTCATATTTTTGCACTCTTAATTCATACAAAACAAGAAAGGAAGCTACCTTCGGCCAGCCGAAGCTTATATACCCTTGTAGATAAAAGAATACTCACTCGGTGCAGTTCCAGGGATTCCAGATTCAGCGTTTCGATTTATTTCAATTTTGTTTTTAAGTAGTCAAGAATCAAAACGCCTACTTCCTACAAAGTTACAATGAATTTTCTTATATTTGTTTGGGAGCCTTAAGATATAGTGGTCCGATCCGGCTGGCTCCGACATATGTACTACCTGCAATAGAAAGGATACCTTCGGGAAAGTTTCATCGCGATAGCTTTAAAACTGAGAGACTAGTTCGCATAGAAACGGACAGACGGACAGACGGACAGACGGACATGGCTAGATAGACTCGGCTATTGGTGCTGATCAAGAATATATATACTTTATGCGGTCGGAAACGTCTGCTTCACTGCGTTGCAAACATCTGACTGAAATTATAATACCCTCTACAAGTTGCTGTTTTATAGATTTTTGCTATAACTCCAAGGGTGTATGAACTTACACATGTATCGTAATAGAGTCCTGCATAAATCAACAGTTTACAAGATATTGTATGTTTCGAAATATTTTCACAGTGAGATTCAAATGATTCGAAAATTTAACACAACGTGATCCAATGTCTCAGTCTCCAACGTGACTTATAAAGAAAAGCTTTTATTGAAAATGTTGTTTTAACCGGAAACAAAAAATGGGCCAACTTTCAAATTTTGTAAAAGCAACGCCTCGCCAATGTTTCGAATCACCTTAGAATGTTTCGAAATATATATACAGTTGACATAAGGGATTCGTATGTTTCGAACTATTTAAGCAGGGACCGTAAATAATCGTTATTAAGGATTTTTAGTTTAAAAAGGCTACTGTAATATTTTGTTTTAAACGTCAAAAATATCGTTCTTCTTACTCTTATCCATAAAGTATATGCATGTCAACAAATCTGGAAAGCAAATTAACTGCTATGTGTTCATGTCTATAAAATGCATACAAACCAGCGACCGAAAATAACGATTATTTGTTTTGAGTAAAAAATAAAAATCTTTATGTAATAATTATTTTGTAAGCGAAAAAAAATATCGCTCAAAAATAATGATTATTTTGTGAGCGATATTATTTTCCTTAGAAATATCACTCAAAGTTAGATTGCAGCCGTCCTACGCGGAATTTTACAAAGATTTAAATGTGCTCTTGTAGGTAGAACTACGGAGCACATATCCAGTTAATAAATAAACATGTTCTGTGGGAATCGAACTCGTTCTTACAGCTCGGTGGTCCAACACACTAACACCCAGCCCACATGTCGGGTTGGATCTAAATGGGATAGTTCATAACATCTTGTTAAGTCGTTTTACTAATATATAAATGACATAAAGTGCTAAGGTTAATAAAACTTTTTGTATTTATGCATACCTCTTGCAAACTAAAACCCGCGTTTTAATAAGTTTATACAAAGAAATCACCTTCTTTTATTAACTCGATGTGTGCTGCGTGGTTCTACCTACAAGCACAAATTTAAAACTTTGTAAAATCCCGTACAGAACGGCTAAAATCGCACTTTGAGTGATATTTTTAAGCGAAGTAATATCGCTCACATAATAATCTTTATTTCTAAGCTATATTTTTTTTCGCTTACAAAATAATTATTAAATGGAGATTTTTATTTTTTCACTTATAACACAGGTACACAGCCAAAAATTTCCACGAACCATTTCAAGTTTTCCATGATATTTGGGTGCTCCTGAGTAAAAGTCCCATACAAAATTATTTTCCATCACCTACAGGTTCCGCGGTATAGCTAAGAATACAAAAAACCGATGTTTGCCGACATTTTGAATTACGTGGCCTATATAATTGGACCAACCTTTATTATTTTCGGTAGGACCTACTCTCAATACATTAAGGCATTCCTAAAAAATATTCCCCATTGTGAACCATTGCCCATGTCTTTGGAATTCGACGCCAAAGTTGAAAATCCCAAAATTGTAGAGCTTTTTCTGATGGAAAAACAATTCTGAGGATTAAATCTTGAATGGAAGTAATTTTAACTATTCATTGTATCTATTGTTCATTGTATGCTTTAATTTCGGTTTAAAGCGATTTCATGAGAATATTTTTTATTGGATTTATTATACTAATAAAACCGTTTTTTTTATTTCATTATCTACTCCTAAATGTTGTCAAATTTTAAAAAAGTCAAGGCATCCTACAGAATGGGAGTAAACATTTACATTTCTCTGTGTATGTTCAGTGAACGTATTTTAGTTTCTTAGTTCTAGAGGTTGCCATGACTTATTCAAAATTTGACAACATTTAGGAGTAGATAATGAAATAAAAAAATCGGTTTTATTAGTATAAGAAATCCAATAAAATGTTCTCATGGAAACGCTTTAAACCGAAATTAAAGCATACAATGAACAATAGATACAATGAATAGTTAAAATTACTTCCATTCAAGATTTAATCCTCAGAATTGTTTTTCCATCAGAAAAAGCTCTACAATTTTGGGATTTTCAACTTTGGCGTCGAATTCCAAAGACATGGGCAATGGTTCACAATGGGGAATATTTTTTAGGAATGCCTTAATGTATTGAGAGTAGGTCCTACCGAAAATAATAAAGGTTGGTCCAATTATATAGGCCACGTAATTCAAAATGTCGGCAAACATCGGTTTTTTGTATTCTTAGCTATACCGCGGAACCTGTAGGTGATGGAAAATAATTTTGTATGGGACTTTTACTCAGGAGCACCCAAATATCATGGAAAACTTGAAATGGTTCGTGGAAATTTCACAAAGTTTAATTTTGTGTTCCTGTGTAATCTAAACCTGATAAAAACCAGTTAAATTGTTGATTAAAACTTGTACAAATCTCAGTAGGCTGTATTTAAGCATACTGTTGATAAATGCAGGGCTCTAATACGTAATATACATATACACACTCATAGTTTCTTATCTTCTCCATTTTCTTTAGATCAGTGGGAAAGTGCTACGGACCATTAAGCCATAATATTATATATGATGTAAATGTATTAAGAGTTGAAAAGTAAGTATTTATTGGAAGTTAATAAGCAAACATATATGTATACAATTCTTCAATATAGTATGTATGTACATATGTATGTATGTATGTATGGTAGTTGATATGTCACTATAAGTCTAAGCTGATGAAAACCGGGCCAAAGCACAAAGCTTGTCTCTGTTTTTTTATTTGTAGTGTAACAACTTTCAAAGCCGTAGTCAATCCAGCACAAAAGCTTCGATTCAGGTAGCGGCTGCATATATGTATAAACTCTCCATAAGTATAGGTTTGTCTGGTCAGTGGTTTTCATTAATTGTGAACTTTCGCTACATGCAGACTGGTTGATTCCAACTGTGTTCATTACCTTTATTAAAACCTCGAGACGAAGGTTTTTAAAAAATTTGTATGATAATTTAAAAAGGTTGCAACACTGCTTTAAAATGGGATTTCATTTTCATTTTGCTATTTTGCCCCTCATTTTAACAACTATAATAGCTCCTTTTTATATTGAGGCTGAACAAATAATTACGAAGGATGAAGCTACCAATGTTGGTGAAATACGAATTTTCAAACGTCTTATTCCTGCTGATGTTTTGAGAGGTACGTATATATATAAATTTTTAATTTAGTACCTATAAGTAATTATAAATTGAATTTTAGATGTGTACAACATACGATAAGATACATATATGGAATAATTTTTAAAGTGTTTCTACAGGTTACGATTTTATTTAATTAAAGCAAAAAAGAATGTAGCTTAAATTGGACACGTTGATTTTATTTAAAAAGCTTTAAACTATTCGTGATCTATTCCAGATTTTAAACCCAAGGTCGAGTTTCTCCTAAGTGCTTGCTTACGCTCACAGTAATGGAAGAAATAATAGAAACGATTTTATTTTTTTTTTGCGAATGCTTGTACTCGTGGAAAAATATTATGAGCAAGGCTCTAGCCAGATTTAAGCTAAGAGAGTCGTGTACCATTCACCAAAAAAGTTTTTTTTCCTATTTTTTTCAAACACAGGAAGTATTTTATTTTTGGGAACCTTCAGCGCTACAAAAGTAGCTTTCTGCCCAGTACAAATTTTTTTTATTAAGAAAAATCCGATCTTTTAAAGTGCCTATTGGTTTTAATTGTAATATAGTCTAAGTTCTTTAAAAATGGACGGAACACAACTTAATTGGTTAAATTTAAATAAATAATAGTCTTCAAAAGTTTGGAATACGTTTGGTATTCATTTTACTTTTACTTTTATGTGTTTTAACTTACAAATCCCTTTTTTTATGTCGTTTTTAGAAACTTAAAAAAAAAAATTTGCTAGATTTCCTTTTAAGCTATCGGTAACTATAAATGATTCATCATATGTGAAAGCTGAGATCTCGAAAACTACAAAAGCTAGAAAGTTGTGATTTACCATATATGTTTTAGCGGAAGTTTGTTTCAGCCGAGAGCCACGCCCACTCTATCGACCACAATCGCCTTAAAATACCTAAAACAAAAAAAAAAAGCCCGGCGTCCACATCTCTACAGATTTGGTAATAGAGTAAATGCCATTTGGTTGTATAAATTTTTTAATCGGGCCATTCATTAAGGGGTTATATACCTTTTCTTTTTTCAAAAAAGTATATCCCTTAGAGAACATTCTCCCAAATTTTTATAAAGATCCGAATAGTCGTTCGATAGGAAAACGGCGTTTTGTCTGCTCGACTTCTATAGTTGCATATACTCAACGTAAAACTTTGAATGCGATTATCTCAAAGTCGGGTTTTTCCAAAAGTGCCTTCGCTGTGACCACGTTTGCGCAAGAACTATTTGATCGATCTTATTCTATTTTTTTTTTAAATTTATTTGTAATGATTGTGCCGAGTTCGTGAATGATTCAGTTTTTATGCGCCAATTTTGATTTCGCAGATCAGAATTTTTTAATAAAATTTTTAGAACTCGAAAAATCAAAATTGTTACTGTATGCAGAAAAAACCAAATATTCTTGAAAATAATCGTTCACGAACTGGAAACAATACTATACTAATAAAATTTTTTTGGTTTTTTGATTTCAATTGACCTGCTGGACTTCCATCGTGGTCACCGCAAGCTGCTATACAAAAAAAGGGTTCCGAGAGAATTGCCATAACTTCGTAAATTATTCATATTTTTTCAAGAACAAACGCTTGTTGTTTCGATAAAAACATGTACTATCAATAAAAAATAACTTCAGTGTCATAAAATAATTGCTACACACCTGAAAAAAAATCCAAAGTTCTCTCAATTTTTTCGCTAAAAAGGTATATAACCCCTTAAAAAGTTATGAGCAAATAATGAAATGGAATTCACTGCTTGCATAATTTCATTTCCCTTCCACTCCCTTTGTTTAGTAACGGGCATCTGATAGTCGAGGTCCTCGACTAAAGCGTTCTTTGTTGTTTTTTTTGGACTCAGTGATTTACCAGTAAAGGTGGGCTGTTTGAAAAGGAAAAGACAATTATTAGCTTTTGTCGACCGAGTTACATTATTAATTTATTTATTTTGCCAACGGTCAACACCGTAAATGGCTACTTGCAATTATACATAAATATAAATTAATATATATATTATAATAAATACGTATTTAAAAAAAATTAATTGAATGAGTTTTCAATTTTTAGATTTTCCGGCGATGTGCTTTGCTTCCACTCGTTGCGCTACTGTTGAGCCAGGAAAGTCCTGGGACTTGACTCCTTTCTGCGGGCGATCTACATGCGTACAAAATGAGGAAAATGAAGCCAAGTAATATTTTATTTATCTCTAGACGATGCATTAAACAAAATATATGTAATATCGTTAACCTATTTTTAGGCTTTTGGAACTCGTTGAAGACTGCGGCCCATTGCCACTCGCGAACGACAAATGTAAATTGGACACTGAAAAGACAAATAAAACCGCTTCGTTTCCTTATTGCTGCCCTATCTTCACATGTGATCCTGGTGTTAAATTGGAATACCCTGAAATTGTAAAGGACAATGACAAAAAAAACGTTGAGTGATTTATTTGGTTGGCTTAACCCTAAAGAACTGTATGACAATACAATAAATATATTTGTTGCTTTAGTAAAAAAAACATACCTATAATGTTCTTATTGACAGTTGACTATGATTTCAGAGTCATGAAGGGTTGGCTGCAACAAAAAGGACGACGCGGCTTTGACGTCCCTAGTCTCAATAGACTTTTATTGGGGAAATTTTTGTGTGATCCTTTCGAAATAGCTCAGTATCTGTTGTTATACCCTTGCAGAGTATATTATAATTTTGGTCAAAAGTTTGTAACGAAGTGAAGTACACATATCCGACATCATAAAGTATATATATTCTTGATCAGGATCAATAAGGGAATCGATATAGCCATTTCTGTCCTTCCCTTCTGTCCGTCTGTCTGCCTGTTTCAATGCCTTTTGCGAGCTCAGTTTAAAAGCTATCGTTCTGAAACTTTCACAGTCGGCCTAAATCAAGTGTACGCAGATCGAACGTCTATATCCTAAGCTCCATAGGAACAATTATTTCCAAATCATTTTTTTTATGCGTATGCATAAATCAGGGTAAAAGCGCGGTCCGATCAGACGTCTATTTTATGTAGCTAATATAAAAAAAATGCGGTGAAATAGGACAAAATGTGGTGTTTTTCAAAGATATTTCGTGCAGTATTAAAAATATTGACATTGATCTTTCCATTTCTTCTTTTTTGAATACCATTATTACGTTAAAAGCGAATGCCGATCATATAGATTTCATTGGACGAAAGGTTAAAAAAATTTGAAAATTTAATATATTTGCAGAGGGTATTATGATTGCTTGCAACGCCGTGAAGGAGACGTTTTCGACCCCATAAAGTATATATATGTATTCTTGATCAGCATCACTAGACGAGTCGACCTAGCCTAGTTAGTTATTCCCTTTAGTTGTTCATTTAATTTTTCTTTTAAATATTTATTGATTAATATTAATATTTATAAGTTTATTATGGTTTAATAGTAACAGTAATTAAATGTTTCAAATTTGAAAAACTTAAACATCATTTTTATCAAAATATAATAGGGGAGTGTAGGGTAATTTGACGAGTAGGGTAATGTGACGAACTCGTCGAATCTCACATATGACGTCACGACAAAAATTCCAAATAAATGTAGTCGTCTCCTCTTATCGTGTCGACAATGTATTTACAGTAATATTAATAAGAAGTCCCGTAATTTGTTCGTGAGGTAATTTTCGCTAAAAATGTGGTGCGCAAACTAGCAAACCCATTCAATTTACTTGCGTTTCAGCAGTGCCAGAGCAAAGATGAGTGGAAAATAAAATCAGGCAAATATATGCACGTATACATGAGATCTTTATCAACAGTTTTTGGTACCTCGCGTTTTTTTCTTTTGCGCCGTTTGAGAGTGACACCGATTTTGCTCCAAGTCTACCTTGTAGGGTATCGTGACGAACTTTTCGTAGGGTATTGTGACGAACTTTTTTACTTCAAGAATTTTAACTGTTATCGTTGATTATTTGTAAAAAAAATCACTATGGACGGCAGTCCATGTAGTGACGAAGCGCACCAGGAGAGTGTGCGGAGGCGACTACTATATATACACGAAAAAATGAAAATCTACTGTGATGGTCTTATCATAATGAATGATACACTTATCGAAAGGTATTGCGAAAACTAACAGGATTGCATACCAAGACTTTAAGAAAATCAATTGGCTTGGGAGAGAGAGCGGTGAAAGTGAAAAAGTGAAATTTTCGAAATTTGAAGCTGTTGGGGCCGGTGGGAATAAATGCCCCCTCGCAATGTTTTAGTTGTATTCCCGTTGAAAATACCCGTCGAATAAGGGGTCATGTGTCAAAATCCGACGCTCCGTTCAAAAGTTATAGCCAAAATAAGATTTTCTTCGTCTTCCCAAAATGAAAATTTAATTCTGTTTGTCAGTTTGTCCAAAACATGTTTTTTAAGTTTTGAAAATTTGATATGACGTTCATCACATCAATATAAAAAACTTTTGTTCTACCACTTTTGGAAAAACTCGCTAGTTTAGCGGGAAAACAGCTATAAATAGCTAAATTTCGGAAAGTATGAAAAATGAGAAAATATTAGAAAGTCTGTTTAATGACGAGTGTAATAATTTTTCGTCACAAATGTTGATATCAGAACTTTTGTATGTTGAAGGCGCGATCGTCACTAGTTTTTTACCTCGTTAAGAGGTGTTTTTATTTGATATAATAATACCAGATAACATTTACTGCTGCAGTTTTATTGTTGTTTTTAATAGTGACGTCAGTTTAATTTAATTTTTAAAAAATTTACACTTTGACCATTTTTTTTTTTGTAAGTTTGGGTATTATCTTATTACTTCTTTCTTTTCCGCATCGAAAATAACCTTTACGTAAATAATATATAAAAAAATGTATTTTTTTGTTTGTAAAAAGGATGGTTTACACCAAACGCTGTGGGATTTGGCTACGTTGAAATCTCGAATCCAAATTTTTTTAGAAATATGCTTAGTAAATGTAAGTAACTTTCTGCTTTTACACTTTTAAAAAATATTGATTTTTGGAGAAGTTACATTAAAGAACAAATCGTTCGTCACATTACCCTACAACTTTTGAAAGTGCAAAAAAAGAAGGGTTCTCGCCAAACGCTGTGGGATTTAGCTGCATTGGAATTTCGAATTTCGAATTTTACAGGGATATGCTCAGTAGATGTAAGCACCTTTCTGCGTTTACACTTTTGAAAAATATTGATTTTTAGAAAAGTTACATTCAAAAAACGAATCGTTCGTCACCTTACCCTACACTCCCCTATAATTATTCATGAGCTAAAAAAAATGAAATACATTTTTTTTATAAATATGTAAATATTAATGTTAAAAAAAAACAAAAAGACACCGTGAGTTTTTCGTCTCGACGTGGGATTGAACTCACACTTACAGCCGCAAGTGAAAATCACACATTTTTTTCTAAATTTAGAAAAATTTTCAAATATTTTTTCTGTTTTTAGAAAAACAATATTTCTATTATGTAGAAATAATTATATATAATTTTAATGGCAATTTTTTTGTATTTTTAGAAAAGTTCAGTCTTTGTTTTTCTAAATTAAATTAAATTAGGAGCAATGTCTCCTCGTACCAGAAAAAATGTATTTTTCTGTATTTGTGAAAAAATTTTCTAAAAAACTCGTTCAATAAAGATTTTTTCTGAAAATTATAATTAATTAATTAAAATAAAAAATTTTTTCTGAAGATTAAAAATTTTTTTCCTCTATATAGAATTTTTTTTTAAAGCCCAAAAAAATTTGTTTTTCTATATTTAAAAAAAAATAATTTTTTGAGTGTAGTGCTGTTGCCTGAATTGGACATTTGGACCGACTTATGATCGCGGTATCGTCTGCGAATGTGGAAGTAGTTAGCCGGACGTTCGTGGGAATATCTGCGGTGTAAAGGAGAAATAGAGTTGGACCAAGGGCGCTACCTTGGGGAACTCCAGCCTCTATAGTGTAATCGTCTGATGTTGTAGTGTTGCATCTCACGGCGAATTCTCTGTTGTAAAGGTACGATTCAAGTATCATGTGAGTGTTTTCCGGCAGAATAGTTCTGATTTTGTGCATAAGGCCATCAAGCCAGACTCGATCGAAAGCCTGTGCAACATCAAGGAATACCGCACTGCAGTATTCCCGATATTCGAATGCAGACCGTATTTCCGTTGTTAATCTGTTGACTTGCTCTATTATTCCATGGCTTTCTCGAAAGGCAAATTGATGTGCTCTTTCAGATATGGGATTATGCGCGTCAAAAGGCATTTTTCGAGCAGTTTTGACAGAGACGAGAGTAAACTTATCGGTCTGTATGAAGCTGGTATTGTGTGATCTTTTCCTGGCTTTGGGATCATTATGATTGCCGATTTTTTCCTTTTTTTTGGGAAGTAGCCAAGTCGTGTAATCCCGTTAAAGAGTTTACAAATGACCTCAACTGCACAGTTTGGGAGTTCAATTAGCATTTTCGCAGTTTTCGTCTGGGGTCTTTTTTGGTGTTAATTGCTCGCTAAAGACTTTTGCAACTTCGTTTGGTTGAAACTGAATTGGGTCCGTCTGAGTTTCGATTCGAATTGGCGGCGACGGTAGTGCGAGTGAATTTGTTGCAGGGTTTGGCTGAAAGACATTTCGAAGGTGTAAAGCAAATGTACAAGCTCTGTCTTTGTCGCTTCTGGCCCAGTTGCCTGAAGAGTCTCTTATGGGAATTACTGTTTCGATTTGGGTGGGCCCTCGACAGGGGATGCTTGGTGCGGCTGGGTGAAAGTTTTTCAATGTACTGGCGTTGTGCTTCTACTTCTTCGTGCCTTAGGGCCCTGGTAAGTCCGCGACCAGCTTCCTTAAGACGTTGTTTCGAGGATGGCGATCTGCTGGTTTGCCAAGCACGCCTCAAACGTCTTTTCTCCAAAACAAGCTGTTCGATTTCCAAGTTAGTTTTGTGTTGGTGTGTGCGCCCATCCCTCCGTTGCGGTGTAGAGTGCAGACTCCAGTGCATCGGCATAGCAGTCGATGTTCTTTTTGATGTTGAGCTGAGGAGTCAGTTCAATGTGGGAACTTACGTACTTTTTGAACTTCAGCCAGTTGGTTCAATGCGACGTCAGCCTCCAAGGGTGCTCGATTAATGAATTTTGAATTAAATTTTTAAGAAATCGGACCACTATATCATATAGCTGCCCTAGGATCGATCGAAAAATTAAATGGAAATTACTTTCAACAACAAATTTTTTTTTTTTGTACAGATTGGTTTGGATTGGAATTCACAAGGATTTTTATCGTGGACGCTTGGTGGCAACACAGGTTTATGTTCTCATTTTTTATTGGATTTTAGATTAATGATGAATGTTGAAAAGCTGATGAGGGGTGAGAGACCCCAATAGTGACGATCAAATCAGCCGACAAAAAATTTGAACATGTTATAATTTAGTATTTTTTATTTGATCAGGGAAAGTAAAAAAAATTACATTTGGACTTTCCGTAGAGTGTTTTTTTTTAGAATTATTTTTCTTTGGAACATTTTTGGAAATTTCGGGTATATTTATAAAAAAAATTTGAATAAAAAATTTTCATTTATAGCGCTAAAATTTTACCCGAATCGTTTATGTATTTATGTATTTATTATTTAGAAGAATACGAAGAATTGATGGACTTTATAGTGAATATGCGCTAAAAATAATATGCTAAAAATGGTAAAAACCTTGTATTGCTTGTATTTATTAAATAAACAAATTTTTATGTATAACTTCGAATTTATTAGTGAAAACCATAATTTTAAATGAAATTCGATGATTTAAATAATATAAGCATTCATCCGATTTCATCCCTCCTTCGCTATCGCTCTGTTCGCTGTTACTACCGGCTGCTTGCCTTCCAAAGGGTGTGTTTTTTATTGGATCGAAGCTAATCAAGAACATACACATTTAAATTGTGCTGGTTGCTCTTCTATCCATTTTCCTCGAAAAACGTTCTCTATACTTTTTGAAGTCCTTTACCTAGTTTCTTGAGCTTCCTCTGACAGTTGACCTATGCTAATACCGCATTCAAAATAATTTCAAAAACTGTGTATTAAAAGTGCCAAAAACAGCAAACCGAAACAGCTGACTAAACAAGATGAGCAACACAGCTGATCCAAACAACTGACCGAAACGGATTACCAACATATGACATTCAATAGTAATAAAACTTATTTTTTTGTAAAATACCGTGAAACTTTGAATGGAAATAACTACCTTATTGCAGAGAGTTGCACGGAACCCCTTGGTGGCGATATAGGTACTAAGGATGTCGAAAATATATAAAAATATCAATATACCGATATTTTTTACGAAAAAATAAATATTTTTATCGTGATTATACCCGTTACTCGTAGAGTAAAAGGGTATACTAGATTCGTGCAAAAGTATGTAACAGCTAGAAGGAAGCGTTTCCGACCCCATAAAGTATATATATTCTTGATCAGGGTCACTAGCCGAGTCGATCTAGCCATGTCCGTCTGTCCGTCTGTCTGTCTGTCTGTCTGTCTGTCTGTCCGTCTGTCCGTCTGTATGAACGCTGAGATCTCAGAAACTACAAGAGCTAGAAGGTTGAGATTTCCCACACATATTCTTTGGCTTCCTACGCAGCGCAAGTTTATTTTAGCCGAGCGCCACGCCCCCTCTAACGCCCACAATCGCCCACTAACTATTTTAAAATTGGTCCTGCGCCCACATCTTTAAAGATTTCCGAGAAGTATAAATGCAATTTTGTTGTGTATATTTATACCTATCGAAATGTAGAAGACATTTTTCAAATCGGACCATTCATTAAAAAGTTATACGCAATCAAAAATTATATATCTATCTCCCTCGCACTCCCTTTAGCTGAGTTACGATTATTAGTCGGGACACCAACCCGACACAGCGTTCGCACTCCCTTTAGCTGAGTGACGGGTATTAGATAGTCGGGACAACAACCCGACTATAGCGTTCTCTCTTGTTTTTTTTTTAATAATTATCATATATCATCGATTTTTTTCACATTTTTATACCCTTGCAGAGGGTATTATGATTTCAGTGCAACGCAGTGAAGGAGACGTTTTCGACCCCATAAAGTATATATATTCTTGATCAGCATCACTAGACGAGTCGAAATAGCCATGTCCGTCTGTCCGTCTGTCCGTCTGTCTGTTTCTACGCAAACTAGTCTCTCAGTTTTTGAGCTATCGGGATGAAACTTTCCCAAAAGTCTTCTTTCTATTGCAGGTAGTATATATGTCGGAACCAACCGGATCGGACAACTATATCTTATAGCTCCCATAGGAAGGATCGGAAAAGAAAACGTTAAAAAAATTCTAGCTTCGGTGTTTTTTGAAATATTACCTTCTACTTTTGGGGATGTTATTTTTTAAATATTTCTGAATTTCGAATTAAATATTTAAAAGATCGGTAAATTAATGGAAAAGTAATAGGAAATAAATTCTAGCTTCTTTGGTTTTTATTGTATTATCTTCTACTCTAGGATATGACTCTTTTTAAATATTTCCGAATTTCAATTTTAATTTGATCAAAATCGGACGACTATATCATATAGCTGCCATAGGAACGATCGGAAAATTAATGAGAAATATTAGAAAATTGAACATTTTTGCAATTTGTTAATTAATAGGAATGAATGCAAGGGTATATAAGCTTCGGCTGGCCGAAGCTAGCTTCCTTTCTTGTTTTTGATAATTTTAAGTGGTTTCACTTTTCATCGGGACAAGAAAAAATACATATGTTAAAGATGAGCGCCGCTAAAATTTATTTTTCGGCAAGTGAAAATGCATAGCATAGCATTCAGAATTCAAGAAAACGCGGTAAAAAAAATGCGCGGGAAATACTTGATTTTAATATTATAAATAAAAGCAAAAGAAAGCAAAAGTAAATATTGTTTTCTTTAATTTATTAATAAATATAAACTGAAAATTCCCAGCACATGCCCATTCTGCCATCACTTCCCAATTGATATCGAACACATCATCATCCACTGCCCTTCCTTATCCCAACCCAGATCAGAATCCTTTCATTCGCTCAACCCCATCAACATCATCTCAAACCCAACTCTAAATCTAAATTTCAAATAATAAATAAAAATGTGTCTAAATAGACACCTCGAAAAACCCAAATTAAGCTCAAAATCTAAATTCAAATAATAAAAATAGAAATGTATCTAAATCAACACCTCAGACGAGCTGAAGGCCTTAGCTGCTAGAGCTCTTAATCTCAGTTAGCTTATAGTTTTAACTTTAAGTTTACTTTATCAAAAAATAAAAAATAAATAAAATAAACTAAATATTATAAAAATATAATTTAAGATCGTATGTGGGTCAATGTTTAGTGGTTATTGCTTATGCAGCTTAAAATTAAAAAAAAAATAATAAAACAATAATATCAAAAATATCTGATATATAGATCAAATAAAAACACCTCTTAACGAGGTAAAAAACTAGTGACGACCGCACCTTCAACATACAAAAGTTCTGATATCAACATTTGTGACGAAAAATTATTACACTCGTCATTAAATAGACTTTCTAATATTTTCTCATTCGGCCCGCCCTAGCAAACTATTCCAGCATTTTTCCCTTCACAGGCATTTTCTATTGCAGCGTGTCGAATGAGAAAATATTAGAAAGTCTATTTCGTCACAAATGTTGATATCAGAACTTTTGTATGTTGAAGGTGCGGTCGTCACTAGTTTTTTACCTCGTTAAGAGGTGTTTTTATTTGATATCAGAAGTTTTTGTTTGTTTACATTTGCTCTCATAGGAGCTAATATATACATTTAAATTTAAATTGGTCAATCATAATTTTTAAACTATTGTATTTTAACAAATTAAGTTAAAAAGGCGTTGAAGTATTTCAAAATACCTTTTAAACGAGGTATAGCACATGTCTGTACCTTTAGTAGTGTAGAACTTACAACCTAACGAAATTTAGCTATTTTTAGCTTTTTCCCGCTAAAGTAGCGGCTTTTTCCAAAAGTCGTAGAACAAAAGATTCCTATATGGAACTCTTAAGTGCAAATTTACTGATTCCATGACCCTAAAATACAGTTCGGATACCCTCCCACAAAATTCAATACTCAGGGAGCGTTAATTGTTCGAGCTGGCAAAAGTGGCTATTTTCGTATAAAAATAACTTTTAAACGTGACTTTTTACAGTAATGTGTTATATACCAAAATTTAAGGAATCTCAAGGGCTATACAGTTTAAGGTTTTAAAGAAAATCGTTAGAGCCGTTTTTGAAAAAAATAAAAAAAAGCTAAAAAAAAAGTTTTAAAAAATTGTCTTTTGTTCATATTTTTTTAATTATTACATTTACACAAATTGCATATAGAAGGCGTTTATAGCATTTAAAAATACCTTTCAAACGAGATGCAGCACAAGTCTGTAGCTTTAGTAGTATAGAAGTTACGGCTTTCCGATTTTTAGCTATTTATAGCTGTTTTCCCGCTAAACTAGCGAGTTTTTCCAAAAGTGGTAGAACAAAAGTTTTTTATATCGATGTGATGAACGTCATATAAAATTTTCAAAACTTAAAAAACATGTTTTGGACAAACTGACAAACTGACAAACTGACAAACTGACAAACAGAATTAAATTTTCATTTTGGGAAGACGAAGAAAATCTTATTTTGGCTATAACTTTTGAACGGAGCGTCGGATTTTGACAAACGACCCCTCATTCGACGGGTATTTTCAAAAGGAATACAAGTAAAATATTGCGAGGGGGCAATTATCCCCACCGGCCCCAACAGCTCCAAATTTCGAAATTTTCACTTTTTCACTTTCACCGCTCTCTCTCCCAAGCCAATTGATTTTCTTAGAGTCTTGGTATGCAATCCTGTTAGTTTTTGCAATACCTTTCGATAGGTGTATCATTCATTATGATCGGACCATCACAGTAGATTTTCATTTCTTCGTGTATATATAGTAGTCGCCTTCGCACACTCTCCTGGTGCGCTTCGTCACTACATGGACTGCCGTCCATAGTGATATTTTTTTCTGATATATCAAATATCATTTTGATTTTTTGTTTAAAACAAAAATATCATCGATACAATATTTTTAAATATTTCGACATCCCTAATAGGTACATATCTCAAGAATTTTTCAAAAAAAAAAAATGGTTACGTTTGAAGAAACTTTATAAACGTATAGTTTTAAAGGTCATTTTTAATACTTTGTTTTATAAAAATATTAATAAATAAAAAAATTAAAAAATATGTAAAAATAGTTAAGGGTTTAAATTTATTATTCCCATTTTCAAAAAGTTGTTTTGGATTATTATACCCGTTACTCGTAGAGTAAAAGGGTATATTAGATTCGTGCAAAAGTATGTAACAGGTAGAAGGAAGCGTTTCCGACCCTATAAACCATATATATTCTTGATCAGGATCACTAGCCGAGTCGATCTAGCCATGTCCGTCTGTCTGTCCGTCTGTCTGTCCGTCTGCCTGTCCGTCTGTCTGTCCGTCTGTCTGTCTGTATGAACGCTGAGATCTCGGAAACTATAAAAGCTAGAAGATTGACATTTTGCATGCAGATTCTAGGAGTTCCTACGCAGCGCAAGTTTGTTTCAAAAGGGTGCCACGCCCCCTCTAACGCCCACAATCGCATATATACGATATTGAAAATTTCAATATTTTGGAAAAGTAAAAATGCAGTTTTATTGTGTTTATCAATACTTATCGAAATGTAAATTTTTTAAATCGGACCATTCGTTAAAAAGTTACGGCGGATCAAAGTTTTTATCTCCATGTATAATCCTTCGCACTCCCTTTAGCTGAGTAACGGGTATCTGATAGTCGGGGCACCCGACTATAGCGTTCTCTCTTGTTTTTATTGTAAAAATCATCACTCAAAATAAAAAAAAATATTAATTTTTTGTATTTTTGAAAACGAAAAAAGAAAGTTTCAACTTTGGAATCACATTGTGAGGTTTCTTTAAGACCTAGGACCATAATTCTTTCACTTTCTAATGCAGAATTTTATCTTCTTTCTCCACACATGACCCTTATTGCGTAACTCCAAAACTTGTATTTTGAATTAATCGTCACTTTTGGGGTCGCTCACCCCAGTGTGCGATGGTGCGCTTTATTAACTTTTTCCAGGAAACTGGAAGCAACTGAAGAAGAAAATCGACTTCTAGTATTTTCCACGATGCTGACGATCACGTTGATGCGTTTTAGGAACTTTTCCCAGAAAAACTGGAAACAGCTCAAGGGGAAACTCGACTTCTTGTATTTTTCACGATGCTGACGATCACGTTGATGCGCTTTAGGAACCTTTTCCATGAAAACTAGAACCAAGAGAAGGAGGAACTCGACTTCTTGTAGCTCTCATAGAAAAGATCGGAAAAAAACGTAAAAAATTATAGCTTCGGCGTTTTTGGAAATATTACGTTCTACTCTTGGGAATATTAATTCTTAATTATTTCGGAATTCTGAATGTTCGGGAGAAAACGATCCTCACACGGCCAAGATCTAAAACGGAAAGCAGTGTTGCCAGATGAAAATTCAGCTTTCCCCCTAAATTAAAAAAATCAGTTAATTTTAAACATGTACAATAAATGAAAAATATCTCAATATGACGTTGTAGAAATGTTAAGATTGGAAAAATCTCTGTACTTGAAAGGGAAGTCGTGTGTAGTATTTTTTATACCCTTGTAGAGGGTATTATAATTTCAGTCAGATGTTTGCAACGCAGTGAAGGAGACGTTTCCGACCACATAACATCTTGTTTTTTGATAGTTTTAAAATGTTTTAAGAAGTTACAATATTTACTGTTTTTTCCTAACATTTGGTTAATAAACTTTCGGGAAAAAAACCCTAAAATGTCCCCCTAAAAATTACTCACCCCTAAAATTGCTCCAAGCACATAAAGAAACCCCTAAATCTTAAGGGAAAACCCCTGATCTGGGAACACTGACGGAAAGGCCGAATAATCGAAATGCACCAGTCAGCAAGGCTTGCTTATCGAAAAAGAGTGGGACCAGAGTTACTCAAAAATGTTTATCGAACGCGTCTTTTCAGTGTTGTAAAGATATAATTTTTTTAATTTTGCTTCTAGCTAATGTAGCTTCTAAACTAATGAATGGAACTCAATGCAGTGTATAAGAAAGTTGGAGGGCATTATATTACCTGTAATATGAGTCTTTTATGGTTGTAATCGGTACAACTCAACTCGAGTTAGAAATTAAGAAAGGGTGAAAAACGTTTTTTACACTAAAAAAAAATTGAATACATAAAAAACAAGAAAATGTTGTTTTTACAATGTCAAAAATCAAAACGCCTAATTTTTTCAAAGTTACAATGGTTTTTCTATTATTTTTTTTTATTATTCCTATGGGAGCCATAAGATATAGTGGTCCGATCCGGCTCCGACATATCTACTATTTGCAATAGAAAGAAGGCGTTAGATGGCTAGATGGACTCGGATATTGATGCTGATATACTTTATGTGGTCGGAAACGTCTCCTTCACTACGTTGCAAACATCTTACTAAAATTATAATACCCTCTGCAAGGGTATACAAATTTAAGTGTCATTTTCTTAATCAAGAAGACGTACCTTACCGGGAAACAAAGGTTATATGGTATATTTAATCGATTTTTATACTCTGGCAGAGGGCATTATGATCTCAGTCAAAAGTTTGCAACGCAGTGAAGGAGACGTTTCCGACCCCATAAAGTATATATATTCTTGATCAGCATCACTAGACGAGTCGATCTAGCCATGTCCGTCTGTCCGTCCGTCTGTCCGTCCGTTTCTACGCAAACTAGTCTGTCAGTTTTCAAGCTATCGGGATAAAACTTTCCCAAAAGTCTTCTTTCTATAAGTCGGAACGAGCCGGATCGGACAACTATATCATATAGCTCTCATAGGAACAATCGGGAAAAAAAATGTAAAAAAATTATATCTTGGGTGTTTTTTAACCTATAACATCCTACTTTTGGAAATGTCATTTTTTATCTAATTCTGAATTTCGAATAAAATTTTTTCAAAATCGGACGACTATATCATTAAGCTGCCATAGGACCGATCGGAAAATTAATGGGAATATAATAGGAAATAAATTATTGCTTCGTTGGTTTTTATTGTATTCTCTTTTACTCTAGGATATAACTCTTTTCAAATATTTTCGAATTGCGATTTTAATTTTATCAAAATCGAACTACTATATCATATAGCTGCCATTGAAACGAACGCAAAATTAATGAGGAATAACACTAGTTTACAGCCGAAATGCTCCCAGCAATTGATGACAAATTCTGTTAGTTTTAGACCCCTAGATCACAAAAATAGCACTTATTTTTTTTTCGATGGCATAGTTTTTTTAAAAGATTTTTTAAAGTTCGGAATGTTAAATTTCGGACTTTTTCGAATTTCTTCTTTTATTTCGGCAGATATCCACTCGATTGGGCCAGTTTTAGTTTTATTTTAAAGTCAATAGATCAGAGCTTAACTTTGCCATACAGATCAATATGATTGGATGAGTAGTGGCAGCGCAGAAGCTCGAAAAAGATGAAAAATGTGTTTTTTGGTCGTCTGTAAGTCGGCTGTATATATCGTAAAAACTCGAAATAAATCCGTTGAAAAATCGTAATATGTACAGACTTAAAGTTTACATCCTACCAAATAAAACAAGCCGTATATGGCCCAAATCCATGGAAAACTGGATTTATGGTGGATTTTTAAAAGTTGGATTTTTCCACTTTTTTCGGTTGACAGAGTCCAAATTTAAGATTTATCATAGGCGGCGACATGTAAACAAAAATGATTGGTGACGGCAGCTGGGTCAAAAAATAGCTAAATTTAAAAGCTAGAAAATTATAAAATAAATTTAATTTCTGAAAATTCCTTTAAAAAATATAAAATTGCTTGCGTTATGACTGTGAGTATTTTTAATTAAGTAATATCCATTTGGATAGTTCATACTTATGAAAAAAGTAAACTTAATTTCAAAAATTAAATTCACTTTAATAATTTTTTATCTTTTAAATATCTGATTTAGCTATTTAGTGACCCGGCTGCCAACACCAATTATTTTTGTTTACATGTCGCCGCCTATGATAAATCTTAAATTTGGACTCTGTCAACCGAAAAAAGTGGAAAAATGCGAACTTTAAAAATCCACCATAAATCCAGTTTTCCATGGATTTGGGCCATATCCTACTTGTTTTATTCGGTAGGATGCAAACTTTAGGTTTGTACCCATTATGATATTTTTGTAATGTAGGGGTCCAACACTAACAGAATTTGCCATCAATTGCTGGGGAGCACACCAAGAATATTATTTTGTAAACTAGTGTAATAGGAAAATTAACATTTTTGCGATTTGTAAATTAATAGGAATTATCTGCAAGGGTATATAAGCTTCGGCTAGCCGAAGCTAGCTTCCTTTCTTGTTTAAAATTTATTTTACACACAAAATCACCAAAAATCAAGTTTCAGTTTTATTTTTGATCACGACGAATAACTGTTATTTGTCAACTTTTATTACAAAACTCAAAAAATGACAGTTATTCTTTGTGTTTTACTTTACAAATCAGAAAATAACTGTAAAGTGTGATTTTTATAATAAAACTTGTAACAGTTACGGTCCCTGGTATATTGCAATCGTCTGAAAGTATGTAACAGGTAGAAGGATCCGTTTCCGACCCTTTAAAGTATACAACCCTAGTCAAAAGTATTTTCTCAAATTTGAATGTTAACTGTACTCATATTTTGAACTTATAATATAAACATTTTGGCACCTATGGAAAGAGCACTTCAATTCCGTTTAAATGACAAAAAAATGTTCTTAACCCATTAAGCACCCTTTGAAAAGTGAGCAAATTAGACAATTTTTTCTAAAAATAAAATTTTCAACTTTTTCCCTGGGGCTTAAAACAAAAATGTTTTGATGCAAAGTTGTTCCCCAATCAAAATTAATAATACCTGCAAAAAAAAAAATTTCAAAATATTTTTCCTTGTATTTTTTATGATTTTTATATATTATATATTCTAGATTCAAATAATATTAAATTAAATTTCCATAAAATGTATAAGTGAAAAGTAGCATTTTTAGTTTTAAAAAGTTATATGTGTTATGGATCGTGTTAACTTTACATTTAAGTTGAACTTATCCACTCGCGCGTAACATGGTGCGATGGATCAATGCGTAAGGCATCCACCTCTGATGCGAGAGGACCCCGGTTCGAAACCCGGCTGAGGCAGAGTAAGTAAAAAGTTTTTAAGAAGCGTATTTAACATTTACTTAACATTTCTAAGAATAATATTGTATTAAAAAAGTTGTAAGATTTACTAATTACTAAAAAAAAAAATAAGTTGTGGTGTCAGAGGGACTTGAACCTGGTACCCCCGAGCACAAAATAGTATCAGAGCCTAGCCCTTGACCCCTGAGCCATGTCCATATTATTTCCTATCAAGGCAGAATGCTCTTTTAAGTTCACAATAATATTTTTAATTTTAATGACAATAAATAACTCCATTCTCAAAATTAAAGTAAATATTTTAGGCGCTCACTCGAAAAAAAAAACAAATTTGTAAATTATAATTACAAGATTCTGGGTGAAAAAAGAGTCAAATCAAATACAAAAATCTTTGAATTTACTATAAAAATGTTTAAAACATTATTAACGGGGTAACGACTTAATTCCTCCGACATAATTCCTCCGTTTTTAAACGACATAATTTCGCGCGATCTTATGACGTTTGAGAGCGCCATAAATCCTCCGCATAAATCCTCCGCATAAATCCTCCGCCAAACGACATAAGTTCGCGCGAAATTATGTCGTTTCAAAATTAGATATGGCGAACTTATGACGCTTTAAAGTGACATAAGTTCGCGGCAGAAAAACGACTTAATTTCGCCGGCACATGTATAGTTATATATATATATATATGTAAAACATAGTTCACGATATCAATAGCTGTCATCGGCTGTGCTTCGGTATCGACGGTGTGGCCAGATCGGAAAGAGATAAGAAAGACTGGGGCAAGAAAAGTGGAAGGAACACACAGAGGGTGTGGACCGGAGGGTCTATCGCAAATCCAATGGAATTCAAGTCGTCAAGAGTCATTACATTCCGTTGCTCTAAGTGTCGTCGCTCTAAGTTCCGTTCTTCGAAGTCGTTTCGTAACCAACTATTATTGATTTATCATTATTCCATACAAATATCTTATGTACTATTAAATAAACCAGGCCCAGTACCTTACATTTGGGGGCTCGATCCGGTCAACTCGTTGGACACGCCGATTACAAGCTCATCAGCTAAATCGAAAAGTTGCGAAATTGAGGCGTCACAACGTCGTCAGAAAACAGTGAATACGAAAGTATGAATGAAGGGGAAATAGAAAAAGGAAGACAGAGAATTGGTGCTTTAACTCGGTTGCAGAAAAATCGCAACGAGTCAAACGAGCAAGAAGTGAAAATTGAGCAAAGAGAAAAGGAACGCCAAAATATAAATCTATCCGAAATGAATAACGAAAGTCTTGGGAAAATAATTCAGCTTCTTACGCTGAAAATTAATGCAGACGAAATTGCGGAAAGAGATCGAAATAGGCCAACAATTTCAGTGGACAACTTCGCGAACAATGTTCCAGACTTTGACGGAGAGAGTATTCCTGTGGAACAGTGGTTCAACAATTTTGAACAAAATGCTGACGCGTATGGACTAAGTGATCAGCAAAAATATGTACAAGCACGAGGAAAGATGGTAAAGCTGGCCAAGCTGTTCCTGGAGTCGGAAGTCATTAATTCGTTCGATCAGCTAAAAAATGTGCTAATGGGAGAGTTCAAGCGCACAATGCGTAGCGTTGATCTACATGCCAAACTAGCAGAAAGGAAGAAAAAGAATGAACCCCCAGTTGAGTGTCCTGTTCAATTAAAGATAGTACCTGATGAGCAGATAAAGCCTTTTCGTCACCAACCGAGTCGATACTCACCAGTAGAGGAAGACGCCGTAAGACAACAAGTGAAAAAATGGCTCGCGGAGGGCGTAATACGGAAGTCTACGTCAAACTTCGCAAGTCGAGTGGTCGTCGTAAGGAAGAAGGATGGCACAAACAGAATTTGCATTGATTTCCGCCAGCTAAACAGGATTGTACTCAGAGACAGCTTCCCTGTTCCACTAATGGATGATGTTTTAGAAAAGCTGCAAACGGCAAAGGTGTTCACAGTTATGGATCTGGAAAATAGTTTCTTACATGTAACGATTGAAGAGTCCAGTCGCCGCTACACTGCATTCATAACAAAAGAGGGCCTCTTTGAATTCTGCAAAGCTCCATTCGGATTTTGCAATTCACCCGCAGTGTTTAACCGTTTTGTCAACTGTGTTTTCCAAGATCTAATTCAAGATGACGTTATGCAGATCTACGTTGATGATATAATTATCTTTGCACAAACGGATGAAGAATGCATAATGAAGTTGGAAAAAGTACTACAGGAGGCCGCAAAATATGGACTACGTGCCATTTCTTAGAGAAAAGGATCAGTTTCTTGGGTCACACAATCGAAGACAGCAAAATATGAAGCAGCTGAGATAAACGCCATGAAAGAGTTGAAAGATATCTTATCGCAAGAACCAGTCCTTCGGTTATATTGCAGAGAAGCGCCAACAGAACTGTACACTGATGCTTCAATGAACGGTTTCGGGGGCATACTGATGCAGAGATTCGACGGTTATATTCTCACAGTTATATTCTTGAAGTAAAGGCAGCTTACCTAGCTGTCAAGAAGTTTCGCCAATACCTTCTGGGGATTGAATTCAAATTGGTAACCGACTGTGCCTCGTTTTCCCAGACTGTAGAAAAGAAAGATGTACCAAGAGAAGTCGCAGATTGGATTCTATACCTCGAGGACTTCACATTCCATGTTGAGCATCGCGCCGGGGAGAAAATGAAACACGTAGACAGTCTCAGTCGTCACCCACTTGATGTTTTTACGGTAACATCAGAAGTCTCTGTTCAAGTAAAGATGGCCCAACAAAAGGACAATTATATCTCTGCCATTCTCGAGATACTGAAGTCGCAGCCCTACAAAGACTTTCAACTAAAAGAAAGAATCCTGTTCAAAGTGGTGGATGGAAATGATGTTATGGTTGTACCTAAGTCAATAGAGTACGAAGTTATAAAGGAAGCTCACGACGTCGGTCATTTCGCACTGCAGAAAACTATGCATGCCTTGCAACAGCAGTTCTGGTGGCCCAGATTATCAATAAATAATCAATAAACAATGAATAAAAAAGTTGGAAAGCAAGAAGGTCTTCTGTATTGCATTGAGAAGGGAGATAAAGCACTGCACACTCTTCATGTGGATCACCATGGACCAATGAATGCGACATCTAAGCAATATCGGTTCGTTTTTGCAGCCGTGGATGCTTTTACCAAATTTGTTTGGTTATTCCCAACCAAAAGCACCGGAAGTGACGAGGTTGTGAAGAAGTTGGAGGAATGGTCGGTAGTATTTGGTCACCCAGTACGGATCGTAAGCGACAAAGGAGTCGCGTTTACATCGAATCAATTTCAGGAGTACGTGGCAGGAAATGGCATTGAACATGTTTGGACTACTACAGGATAATAATTTCGATGGTCGCTAAATTGTCTGCAGAAGATCCTTTTAAATGGTATAAGGTTGTAGCTACAGTACAAAAAGCAATAAACTCGCACGTCCACTGCTCCACGAAGAAGACGCCGTTTCAACTGCTGTTTGGTGTACAAATGCAATACAAAGTTTGCGATAGTGTGTTGGCTGTACTGGAACAAAAAATGATCAATGATTTTGATATGGAAAGGAACCAATTACGTCAGGAGGCGAAAATTCAAATTCAAGAAGCCCAAGAGAAGTACAAAAGAAATTACGTCAAGAAACGAGTTATGGAAAAAGTTTATAAAGAAGAAAATCTAGTAGCCATAAAGAGGACACAATTTGTTGCTGGGAAAAAGCTTGCTAGCTCTTTCCTTGGTCCTTATACAGTAACCAATGTGAAGAGAAATGGACGATATGACGTCAAAAAAGCTGCACTAGTTGAATGACCTGCTTGCTACATCGACTAGTTCGGATAATATGAAGCTATGGAAGTACGTAGTCGAAAATGAAGATGGACCATCGTCTGGGTCAGACTCGGAGTATCAGGATGGCCGAATGTAAAACATAGTTCACGATATCAATAGCTGTCATCGGCCAGGTCAGCTGTGCTTCGGTATAGACGGTGTGGCCAGATCGGATGGAGACAAGAAAGACTTGGGCAAGAAAAGTGGAAGGAACACACAGAGAGTTGAACTACCGAAGAGATCACATCGGGAGAATATTGCTAAGAGGAAATTAAAGTCGTCGCCGTGGAATCAAGTCCGAGTACAAGAAGTTGGTACGCCGGAGGGTCCATCGCAAATCCAGTTGAATCAAGTCGTCAAGAGTCATTACATTCCGTTGCTCTAAGTGTCGTCGCTCTAAGTGTCGTCGCTCTAAGTTCCGTTCTTCGAAGTCGTTTCGTAACCAACTACCATTGATTTATCATTATTCCATACAAATATCCTATGTACTATTAAATAAACCAGGCCCAGTACCTTACATATTCTATATATATATATATACCTATATATGTATGGTATACTCATTTTTAAACGACATAATTTCGCGCGATCTTATGTCGTTTGGCAGCGACATAATTTCTCGGCTGGAGAAATTATATCGTTTTTTCCTCGGAGGACTTATGTCACTTTTAAACGTCATAAGTTCTCCATATCTAATTTTGAAACGACATAATTTCGCGCGAACTTATGTCGTTTGGCAGCGACATTATTTCTCCAGCCGAGAAATTATGTCGTTTATTCCTCGGAGGACTTATGTCACTTTTAAACGTCATAAGTTCTCCACAAATAATTTTTAAACGACACAATTTCGCGCGATCTGGGAGGAATTATGTCGGAGGAATTATGACGCTATGCCTTATTAACTATGCGCCATATACGATTTTACTATTTTCATGTTAGGATCTATTTCGCCGGGAAAAATAATTGAAACAATGGTAAAATAGTGACATTTACCACTCTGCGCCTAATTATTTCCGAATTAATTTGATTTTTCTAGATTTTTGGGTCAATCCGTTCTGGGTGGAATTTGCTACTGACCAAATTTTATCCCTTGAATTGGTTTAGAGCAGCGGTCGGCACACATATTCAGTGACATTTTGTTTTATATTTGTGTGAGTGATTTGCACGAGGCAGCTCATCGATGTGTGTGTGCAGACCGTTGTTCTACAATGTACGTGAGCGACAGAGAATAAGCAGAACAATTCCCTATGCTCATTTAATAGGACTCTGCCGACCGCTGGTTTAGAGATAAATGCTATACACTGGTCGGCATAATTATTTTGACAGATTTTAAAGTTAAATCTATTCATTTTTTAAACTTATAATAGAAACATTTTGGCACCTATAAATAGAGCACTTCAATTCCGTTTAAATGACAAAACAATGTTCTTAGCCCATTAAGCACCCTTAAACAAACTTTTTTTTGACTCTGCTTTCTAGAATTTATTTCTCCCTTTAAAAAAATCCTAAAATTATTCTAAGTGTGGGGTTTTTAAGATGAAGAGTGTATCTTTGACCAATTTCAGCATTTTCCGAACTTTGAGGTCCTTGTGCTAAGAATCCTTGCGTCGGGGAACGTTTTGGAAAACGCCGTTTAATTGTGGAATTCGTAACGAATTCAAAAATGTAGCATTCATCGAGGTAAATTTTATAGGTTGTACAGTGTAATGATTATTTCTGAGTTTTTTGAATATATACATATATCGCTTGTACAGGGGTGTCACAGATACCGTCGACGGTTTAGAAACCAACCGACCAAAACCGTTGGTGTCACAGGAATTCGAGAGATTTCCTTTTTTCGGAAAATTTACCGAAAAACGACCAGGGCTAGACGCATACACTAAATATCGAATATTCAATAATTATCGAATTTTATTTGACTTATTTGGACTATTTTCCAATAAGTTTTAAACTTAATTTATGTTTTTCTTGCAAAATAACAAAAAGAATATATGTTTAAAGCGCATATTGTACATAATAAAAGAAAAAAAATGAAAATTTGAATTACCCGCCAGACTACATATTGCAGCCCTGAACAGCGGGTTGCCGCGGCCGCGTTGTATTTTTTCATTTTTAAGTTGGCAAGATTTTTAAAAGCGAACCAAAATGGCGTCTGCTTTAGACGCAGAGGAGATCCTTACAAACGGTTTTACATGGACTACCATGGAGATTTAACTCATTGGCCAGGTCCTTTCACAAGAATGCGGCCGCCCTAAGTAAATCCTTTGGCAATGTCGATATTATCGCGAATGAATCGGAAAAATATGGTGTCTTGCGCTGGTAACCTATGTTTACCCCTGAAAATTAGCAAAGCTTATTAGTTTAAATTAATAATAAATATTATTAGAATAAAAATCTTGTACTTTTTTACATGTATGTCTTCTTCTTCTTCACTGCCAGCGTTTTACCTGGCAAAAATAGGACATTTTTTCACGACAGTGATGCCAACTTTTTGCGCAAGGGCGCCCTGTTTTTATTAATTTCTCAATAACTACAACTTATTTTACCATAAAATTTTTACCAGAAATAAGTTTCATTTTTAACTACAATACTAAGTACCTTTGAATAAATAATTCGTTAACAAAACATTTCGAAATTTGGACAAATTTGGTATTTTTAAGTGCTAGCTAATTGGTAACACTGCCAGGTAGACGGTTTGCCGACGGATTTTTTTTAGCTAATTTTTTCGAGAGGTTTTATAAAAAGCATATTTTTTAAATATAAACCGAAGTAGGTATACAAATCGTAGTATGCAGGTAGTTCATAAAATTCATTAGAGTTGTCTTAAATAAAGTTATATTTTTCGGAAACATTTGTAAGTTGGGTAATTTTATCAAAACGTCCGGCAAAATACGGGGGATTTAGAAAACGTCAAAAATGACGTCTGTGACACCGAGATTTGCTATTCGGAAGAAATTTGGTTGGAATGGTTTTCTGTGACACCCCCGATAATGATAATAATTCGGGGAATTTTTTGGAAAACGCAGTTTAACTTGGGACTTATAATATAGCATCCATCGGGGTAAATTTAAAAAACATTCATTTTGCTGCACTGTGTTATTTATGAGTTTTGTAAATATGTATCAGGAATAATTATTATTTATGAGTTTTATAAATATGTTTTAGGAATAATCATTACATGTAAGCGAAAAAAAATATCGCTGACAAATATTGATTATTTTGTGATTTTTGTGCGATTGCAGACGTTCTTGAATTTTGCAAAGATTTAATTGTGTGATTGTAGGTGGAAGCAGGGAGCTACTATTGTTTCCTGCTCCGCTTGCAGGCGAAGAGTTCTCCGTAATTGATCGGCTGCCTAACCGTACGGCTTTTAGTCCGTTAACGTGCTTGAGCGATATCGTCGTCCCTTTCACTCGCACGACTGTCAGTATCGTTAACGGACTACATTTTTCCGACGAGACTACCTTGTACAGTTTTACCATGAGCGAAGCTAAAACAAATAAACAAGGTAAAAACAAGGAGAACTCTATAGTCGGGTTGATGTCAAAACTATGTAATACCCGGCACTCAAAAAAAATCGATATGAATCGTAGGTCAATTTTACCTTATTTATAATCAATTTTAATTTGACCTGGCCTCAGGTAAATTTGACCTGGTCGAAAAGGGTACTTCATATAAAAACAGCGGACGGCAGCGTCCTATTAAGTGAGCATAGGGTTTTGTTCTGCCCAGCCGCTCTCACGTATACTGTAGAACAGCGGTCTGCACACACCCAGTGCAATTTACTCATACAAATATTAAACAAAATGTTATTGTATGCGTGTGCCGACCGCTGTATAAAAACGACCTGGGATTTGCATGGCCTGAAATTAAATGGCCATATCGATTTTACGGTGTCATGCTTTTTTGTGTGTGCTCATAAGTTATGAGTCATAACTTTTTAATTAATGGTCCCATTAGAAAAATGTCTTCTACATTTCGATAGGTATAAATATACACAACAAAATTGCATATTAAAATCGTTAGTGGGCGATTGTAAGCGTAAGATGGGTCGTGGCGCTCGGCTGAAATAAACTTGCGCTGCGTAGGAAGCCCAAGAATATGTGTGGGTAAACTTCTAGCTTTTGTAGTTTCCGAGATCTCATCGTTCATACGGACGGTCAGACAGTCAGACAGACAGCATTAATACAATATACACTTTTACTCTATAGAGTAACGGATATAAATATAAGTGCCGAATTGTGTGTATATAAAGATAAATATATTTACAGCACTTTGTGATTCTGACGATGTGGAGCCTCCATGCTTTGCTCAGGAAGAATCTACAAAAAAATTAAAAATTTATTATCATTCTACCCGTTACTCGTAGAATAAAAGGGTATATTGTATTCTTTTTATACCCGTTACTCGTAGAGTAAAAGGGTATATTAGATTCGTGCAAAAGTATGTAACAGCTAGAAGGAAGCATTTCAGACCCTATAAACTATATATATTCTTGATCAGGATCACTAGCCGAGTCGATCTAGCCATGTCCGTCTGTCCGTCTGCCTGTCCGTCTGTCTGTCTGTCTGTATGAACGCTGAGATCTCGGAAACTACAAAAGCTAGAAGGTTGAGATTTCGCACTCATATTCTTGGGCTTCCTACGCAGCGCAAGTTTATTTCAGCGGAGTGCCACGCCCCCTCTAACGCCCACAATCACCCACTAACGATTTTAAAATGTGTCTGGCGCCCACACCTTTAAAGATTTCCGAGAAGTATAAATGCAATTTTGTTGTGCATATTTATACCTATCGAAATGTAGAAGACATTTTTCAAATCGGACCATTCATTAAAAAGTTATACGCAATCAAAAATTATATATCTATCTCCCTCGCACTCCCTTTAGCTGAGTTACGATTATTAGTCGGGACACCAACCCGACACAGCGTTCGCAATCCCTTTAGCTGAGTGACGGGTATTAGATAGTCGGGACAACAACCCGACTATAGCGTTCTCTTTTGTTTTTTTTTTGTTTTGGTATAAGCCGAAGTAGGCACATTCTTTATTAACACGCCTCACAAGAAATGGTTCTTGTTTTGTCGATGTTGTCGATGATATAGCAAATAAAAAATAATCTGCGGGTAGGTGAGCCATACATCTGGGTTAATAAGTTACAAAAGTCGCCCGTGTCTATCACGGCCGAGGATCCATAGGTCCGCGGGGTGTCGTCTGCGGAGACGACGTCGGCCCAGTGGTGTTGCAAGACGTCTAACCAGGCGGTTGGAATGCACCAGGAGCCGATCCCTGTAGCGATTCGAGAGCATAGTTATCATCTCAGTAACTGTTGGTACACCTGTGTCTCGAAATAAAACGCTATTTTCAACGTAATGATGCCACTTCACCCCAAGTATCCTCCGTAATGCTTTTGTGATGCAATTCTGAACTCTTCTTAGCGACGTGTCGCAAGCGGTGCCCCAGCATGTTATTCCCCAATTTAGGGTCGGGAGAACAATGGCTTTAAAGAGCCGCACCTTGGCCTGAAGGGATAATCCGCTATCTGAGCGAAGTAGCCAGTCCATTTTGTCCAGTTTCGTCCTCGCTGACCCACAGACACAGTCAATCTGACCCTTCCAGCATAGACGGCGGTCTAAGGTAACACCGAGGTATGTTACTCTCTGCACGTGCTTAAGTCTATCACCATCCAAGTAAAGACTGCGGGATCGGCCAGGTCGAAGGGTAAAGGTGGCGCGTTGCGTTTTATCAACGTTTAGCGCAATATTCCAACGAGAGGCCCAACATTCAAACTCGTTCAAAAATGTCTGGACACGCCACGAGGCCGAGGAGGGGGTGCTGCCAGTAGCTAGGAATGCAGTATCATCTGCATTGGTGTCAAGGAGAGTACCACGAACCACTGGGTTTGGGAGATCCGAAGTGTAAATTGTGTACAGAACCGGGCCAAGGACGCTTCCCTGTGGGACACCAGCACGAATTAGACGTAGTCCAGAAAGATGTCCACGAATGTCAACGGCAAACAAAGGTGGAGGACGCAACGGGAACCAAGCATTCTGGCTTGGGATCAGAGCAGCAACCGTTTGCTTTTGAGAGTGCTATTAGATTTGCGTTTCTCACACTGTTCTAGATAGGCAGTACAACTGCGGGAGAAATCACTATGATTTGAGCCACAGTTGATACACTTAAACTGATCCTCTTTCAGTGCTGGGCATTTATCCTTCTTCTTGGTGTCATGGTCGCCAGCGCACCTAGCACATTTAGGTGAAAACATGCAAAAGTTTTTTGAACGATTAAACGATTGACATTTAAAACACCTTAAAGGGCCCTTTCTTTGAATCTGTGGTTTTATAGTAACCACTTGATAGTCAATTACTCGAATGTTATAAACATCTTTGTTATTTTTAGCTGGTACTAATTCAACAAAGAATATGTCTCGTTTGGCCTTGCCATTTTCACCAGGAGGGTTATATACATTCCGAGGGTTGTGCCCCAATTCTTTGAGTCTGGCAATGATTTCATCAACTTCAGTTGAAGCATTAAGGCCCTTAATGACAATTCGGAAAGCTCTCTCGTTTTTGAATTGAAAAGTTCTGTATGGAATTCCATTGTCCTTGAATAGTTTTTGGACAACACGGTATATACTGCCATCATCCACAGTAATTCTACAGGAGGATCGTCCAGTTGTCTTAAGGCGAAAGCCAGTAGTCACGGGTGATAGTAATCCTATCAGTTGCTTATAATCCGTGACGCCTCTTAATAAAAAGGGTGGAGGACGAGGTTCTCGCTTCTTATTCTTGCTTTGGGCAGAGGCATTGGCCGAAAACATCGTGCAGTTATCAGATTGGGGCAAGAGTGTATCGCCAGTAGAGTTCATTGTATCTTCATCATCAGATAGAATACCAAAACTATTATTCGTTCCTAAATATGAGGATGAGGGCTTTTCTCTATTAGAAGGGGGTGACAGTAAGTTCACATTTTTAACAGAAGCCTGAGGAAAGTTTTGATCCTGGTCCGACTTTAGAAGTGCAGACTTATGAGTACTACCATTGAGTTGGTCAAGGTTCCTTCTTTTTCTTAGGTACTTTACCTGAGTGAAACGCTCTTCATCAGCAACACTCTTGCTAATCCACCTGGGGCTTATTTGCTTATTCGACTTCACATCAACATTAATCATTTCTAGATCCTCGTAAGCTGATTCATCAGAAACGTCAGAGAGGCACCTATTTGCATCAAAGGCAGTTGCCTTGGCATTTCTGGATGCCTTGAACACGG